>NW_027140933.1:2450661-3174411 GCF_036365525.1 Heterodontus francisci
TTACCAGGTGAACAGTATAAGTGAGGAGAGTGTGTTCCCCTGATGTTTTAATATACACAGGACATGTTACAAGGTGAACAGTATAAGTGAGGAGAGTGTGTTCCCCTGATGGTTTAATATACACAGGACTTGTTACCAGGTGAACTGTCTAAGTGAGGAGAGTATATTCCCCTGATGGTTTAATATACACGGGACATGTTACCAGGTGAACAGTGTAAGTGAGGAGAGTGTGTTCCCCTGATGGTTTAATATTCATGGGACATGTTACCAGGTGAACAGTATAAGTGAGGAGAGTGACTTCCCCTGATGTTTTAAGAGACACAGGACATGTTACAAGGTGAACAGTATAAGTGAGGAGAGTGTGTTCCCCTGATGGTTTAATATACACAGGACTTGTTACCAGGTGAACTGTCTAAGTGAGGAGAGTATATTCCCCTGATTGTTTAATATACACGGGACATGTTCCCAGGTGAACAGTATAAGTGAGGAGAGTGTGTTCCCCTGATTGTTTAATACTCACGGGATATGTTACCAGGTGAAATCTATAAGTGAGGAGAGTGAGTTCCACTGATGTTTTAATATACGCGGGACATGTCACCAGGTGAACGGTATAAGTGAGGAGAGTGTGTTCCTCTGATGTTTTAATATACGCGGGACATGTCACCTGGTGAACAGTATAAGTGAGGGGAGTGTGTTCCCCTAATGGTTGAATATACACGGTACATGTTACCAGGTGAACAGTATAATTGAGGAGAGTGTGTTCCACTGATGGTTTAATATGCACAGGACATGTCACTAGGTGAAAAGTATAATTGAAGAGAGTGTGTTCCCCAGATGGCTTAATATACACGGGTCATTTTACCAGGTGAACAGTATAAGTGAGGAGAGTGAGTTCCCCTGATTGTTTAAGATACACAAGACATGTTACCAGGTGAACAGTATATGTGAGGAGAGTGTTTTCCCCTGATTGTTTAATACGCACGGGACATGTTACCAGATGAACAGTATAAGTGAGGAGAGTGTGTTCCCCTGATTGTTTAATACGCACGGGATATGTTACCAGATGAACATTATAAGTGAGGAGAGTGTGTTCCCCTGATTGTTTAATACGCACGGGACATGTCACCAGGTGAACAGTATAAGAGAGGAGATTGTTTTCCTCTGATGGTTTAATATACACATGACATGTTACCAGGTGAACAGTATAAGTGAGGAGAGTGTTTTCCCCTGATTGTTTAATGCACACGAGACACGTCACCAGGTGAACAGTATAAGTGAGGAGAGTGTGTTCCCCTGATTGTTTAATACGCACGGGACATGTTACCAGGTGAACAGTATAAGTGAGGAGAGTGTTTTCCCCTGATTGTTTAATGCACACGGGACATGTCACCAGGTGAACAGTATAAGTGAGGAGAGTGTGTTCCCCTGATTATTTAATATACACGGGACATGTTACCAGGTGAACAGTGTAAGTGAGGAGGTTGTGTTCCACTGATTGTTTAATATACACAGGACATGTCACCAGGTGAACAGTATAAGTGAGGAGAGTGTGTTCCCCTGATGGTTTAATACGCACGGGACATGTTACCAGATGAACAGTATAAGTGAGGAGAGTGTGTTCCCCTGATGGTTTAATATACACGGGACATGTTACCAGGTGAACAGTGTAAGTGAGGAGAGTGTGTTCCCCTGATGGTTTAATACACACTGGACATGTTACCAGGTGAACAGTATAAGTGAGGAGAGTGTGTTCCCCTCATTGTTTAATACACACAGGACATGTCACCAGGTGAACAGTATAAGTGAGGAGAGTGTGTTCCCCTGATGGTTTAATACACACGGGCCATGTTACGAGGTGAACAGTATAAGTGAGGAGAGTGTGTTCCCCTGATTGTTTAATACACACAGGCCATGTTACCAGGTGAACAGTGTAAGTGAGGAGAGTGTGTTCCCCTGATGGTTTAATACACACGGGACATGTTACCAAGTGAACAGTGTAAGTGAGGAGAGTGTGTTGCCCTGATTGTTTAATGCACACGGGACATGTCATCAGGTGAACTCTATAAGTGAAGAGAGAGTGTTCCCCTGATGGTTTAATACACACGGGACATGTTACCAGGTGAACAGTGTAAGTGAGGAGAGTTTGTTCCCCTGATTGTATAATATACACGGGACATGTTACCAAGTGATCAGTGTAAGTGAGGAGAGTGTGTTCCCCTGATGGTTTAATATTCATGGGACATGTTACCAGGTGAACAGTATAAGTGAGGAGAGTGTGTTCCCCTGATGTTTTAATATACACAGGACATGTTACAAGGTGAACAGTATAAGTGAGGAGAGTGTGTTCCCCTGATGGTTTAATATACACAGGACTTGTTACCAGGTGAACTGTCTAAGTGAGGAGAGTATATTCCCCTGATGGTTTAATATACACGGGACATGTTACCAGGTGAACAGTGTAAGTGAGGAGAGTGTGTTCCCCTGATGGTTTAATATTCATGGGACATGTTACCAGGTGAACAGTATAAGTGAGGAGAGTGACTTCCCCTGATGTTTTAAGAGACACAGGACATGTTACAAGGTGAACAGTATAAGTGAGGAGAGTGTGTTCCCCTGATGGTTTAATATACACAGGACTTGTTACCAGGTGAACTGTCTAAGTGAGGAGAGTATATTCCCCTGATTGTTTAATATACACGGGACATGTTCCCAGGTAAACAGTATAAGTGAGGAGAGTGTGTTCCCCTGATTGTTTAATACTCACGGGATATGTTACCAGGTGAAATCTATAAGTGAGGAGAGTGAGTTCCACTGATGTTTTAATATACGCGGGACATGACACCAGGTGAACGGTATAAGTGAGGAGAGTGTGTTCCTCTGATGTTTTAATATACGCGGGACATGTCACCTGGTGAACAGTATAAGTGAGGGGAGTGTGTTCCCCTAATGGTTGAATATACACGGTACATGTTACCAGGTGAACAGTATAATTGAGGAGAGTGTGTTCCACTGATGGTTTAATATGCACAGGACATGTCACTAGGTGAAAAGTATAATTGAAGAGAGTGTGTTCCCCAGATGGCTTAATATACACGGGTCATTTTACCAGGTGAACAGTATAAGTGAGGAGAGTGAGTTCCCCTGATTGTTTAAGATACACAAGACATGTTACCAGGTGAACAGTATATGTGAGGAGAGTGTTTTCCCCTGATTGTTTAATACGCACGGGACATGTTACCAGATGAACAGTATAAGTGAGGAGAGTGTGTTCCCCTGATTGTTTAATACGCACGGGATATGTTACCAGATGAACATTATAAGTGAGGAGAGTGTGTTCCCCTGATTGTTTAATACGCACGGGACATGTCACCAGGTGAACAGTATAAGAGAGGAGATTGTTTTCCTCTGATGGTTTAATATACACATGACATGTTACCAGGTGAACAGTATAAGTGAGGAGAGTGTTTTCCCCTGATTGTTTAATGCACACGAGACACGTCACCAGGTGAACAGTATAAGTGAGGAGAGTGTGTTCCCCTGATTGTTTAATACGCACGGGACATGTTACCAGGTGAACAGTATAAGTGAGGAGAGTGTTTTCCCCTGATTGTTTAATGCACACGGGACATGTCACCAGGTGAACAGTATAAGTGAGGAGAGTGTGTTCCCCTGATTATTTAATATACACGGGACATGTTACCAGGTGAACAGTGTAAGTGAGGAGGTTGTGTTCCACTGATTGTTTAATATACACAGGACATGTCACCAGGTGAACAGTATAAGTGAGGAGAGTGTGTTCCCCTGATGGTTTAATACGCACGGGACATGTTACCAGATGAACAGTATAAGTGAGGAGAGTGTGTTCCCCTGATTATTTAATATACACGGGACATGTTACCAGGTGAACAGTGTAAGTGAGGAGAGTGTATTCCCCTGATTGTTTAATACGCACGGGACATGTCACCAGGTGAACAGTATAAGTGAGGAGAGTGTGTTCCCCTGATGGTTTAATATACACAGGACATGTTACCAGGTGAACAGTATAGTGAGGAGAGTGTTTTCCCCTGATTGTTTAATGCACACGGGACATGTTACCAGGTGAAAAGTATAAGTGAGGAGAGTGTGTTCGCCTGATGGTTTAATACACACGGGACACGTCACCAGGTGAACAGTATAAGTGAGGAGAGTGTGTTCCCCTGATTGTTTAATGCAAACGGGACACGTCACCAGGTGAACAGTATAATTGTGGAGAGTGTGTTCTCCTGATAGTTTAATCCGCACGGGACATGTTACCAGATGAACAGTATAAGTGAGGAGAGTGTGTTCCCCTGATTGTTTAATACGCACGGGACATGTTACCAGATGAACAGTATAAGAGAGGGGAGTGTGTTCCCCTGATTGTTTAATATACACGGGACACATCACCAGGTGAACAGTATAAGTGAGGAGAGTGTGTTCCCCTGATTGTTAAATGCACACGGGACATGTTACCAGAAGAACAGTATAAGAGAGGAGAGTGTGTTCCCCTGATTGTTTAATACGCACGGGACATGTTACCAGATGAACAGTATAAGTGAGGAGTGTGTGTTCCCCTGATTTTTTCATGCACACGAGACATGTTACCAGGTGAACAGTAGAAGTGAGGAGAGTGTGTTCCCATGATGGTTTAATATACACAGGACATGTTACCAGGTGAAGAGTATAAGTGAAGAGAATGTGTTCCCCTGATTGTTTAATGCACACGGGACACGTCACCAGGTGAACAGTATAAGTGAGGCGAGTGTGTTCCCCTGATTGTTTAATACGCACGGGACATGTTACCAGGTGAACAGTAAAAGTGAGGAGAGTGTGTTCCCCTGATGGTTTAAAACACACGACATGTCAACAGGTGAACAGTAAAAGTGAAGAGAATGAGTTCCCCTGATTGTTTAATACACCCGGGACATGTCACCAGGTGAACAGTATAAATGAGGAGAGGGCTTTCCCTTGATGGTTTAATATACATGGGCCTTGTTACCAGGTGAACAGTATAAGTGAGGAGAGTGTGTTCCCCTGATGGTTTAATATACACGGGACATGTTCCCAGGTGAACAGTATAAGTGAGGAGAGTGCTTTCCCCTGATGGTTTAATATTCACGGGACATGTTGCCAGGTGAACTGTATAAGTGAGGAGAGTGTGTTCCCCTGATGATTTAATGCACACTGGACATGTTACCAGGTGAACAGTATGAGTGAGGAAAGTGTGTTCCCCTATTGGTTTAAAACGCACGGGACATGTTACCAGGTGAACAGTATAAGTGAGGAGAGTGTGTTCCCCTGATTGTTTGATACACACGAGACATGTCACCTGGTGAACAGTATAAGTGAGGAGAGTGTGTTCCCCTGATGGTTTAATATAAACGGGACATGTCACCAGGTGAAGAGTATAAGTGAGGAGAGTGAGTTCCCCTGATTGTTTAATACTGACGGGACATGTCACCAGGTGAACAGTATAAGTGAGGACAGTGTGTTCCCCTGATGTTTTAATGCACACGGGACATGTTACCAGGTGAACAGTATAAGTGAGGAGAGTGCTTTCCCCCGATGGTTTAATATTCACGGGACATGTTACCAGGTGAACAGTATAAGTGAGGAGAGTGTGTTCCCCTGATGTTTTAATACACACAGGACATGTTACGAGGTGAACAGTATAAGTGAGGAGAATGTGTTCCGCTGATGGTTTAATATACACGGGACATGTTACCAGGTGAACAGTATAAGTGAGGAGAGTGAGTTCCCCTGATTGTTTAATACTGACGGGACATGTCACCAGGTCAACAGTATAAGTGAGGAGAGTGTGTTCCCCTGATTGTTTAATACTCCCGGGACATGTTGCCAGGTGAACAGTATAAGTGAGGAGAGTGTGTTCCGCTGATGGTTTAATATACACGGGACATGTCACCAGGTGAACTGTATAAGTGAGGAGAGTGTGTTCCCCTGATGGTTTAATGCACACGGGACATGTTACCAGGTGAACAGGATAAGTGAGGAGAGTGCTTTCCCCTGATGGTTTAATATTCACGGGACATGTTACCAGGTGAATAATATAAGTGAGGAGAGTGTGTTCCTCTGATGGTTTAATACACACAGGACATGTTACCAGGTGAACAGTATAAGTGAGGAGAAGGTGTTCCCCTGAAGGTTTAATTTTCACAGGACATGTTGCCAGGTGAACAGTATAAGTGAGGAGAGTGTGTTCCCCTGATGGTTTAACACGCACGGGACATGTTACCAGGTGAACAGTATAAGTGAGGAGAGTGTGTTCCGCTGATGGTTTAATATACCCGGGACATGTCACCAGGTGAAGAGTATAAGTGAGGAGAGTGTGTTCCCCTGATGGTTTAACACGCACGGGACATGTCACCAGGTGAAGAGTATAAGTGAGGAGAGTGTGTTCCCCTGATGGTTTAACAGGCACGGGACATGTTACCAGGAGAACAGTATAAGTGAGGAGAGTGTGTTCCCCTGATTGTTTAATACTCCCGGGACATGTTACCTGGTGAACAGTATAAGTGAGGAGAGTGTGTTCCCCTGATGGTTTAATACACACGGTACATGTCACCTGGTGAACAGTATAAGTGAGTAGAGTGTGTTCCCCTGATGGTTTAATGTACACGGGACATGTTACCAGGTGAACAGTATAAGTGAGGAGAGTGTGTTCTCCTGAATGTTCAATACACACGGGACATGTCACCTGGTGAACAGTATAAGTGAGGAGAGTGTGTTCCCCTGATGGTTTAATATACACGGGACATGTTACCAGGTGAGCAGTGTAAGTGAGGAGAGTGTATTCCCTTGATTGTTTAATATACCCGGGACATGGCACCAGGTGAACAGTATAAGTGAGGAGAGTGTGTTCCCCTGATGGTTTAACACGCACGGGACATGTTACCAGGTGAACAGTATAAGTGAGGAGAGTGTGTTCCCCTGATGGTTTAACACGCACGGGACATGTTACCAGGTGAACAGTATAAGTGAGGAGAGTGTGTTCCCCTGATGGTTTAATATACACGGGACATGTTGCCAGGTGAACAGTATAAGTGAGGAGAGTGTGTTCCCCTGATGGTTTAACACGCACGGGACATTATACCAGGTGAAGAGTATAAGTGAGGAGAGTGAGTTCCCCTGATTGTTTAATACTGACGGGACATGTCACCAGGTGAACAGTATAAGTGAGGAGAGTGTGTTCCCCTGATGTTTTAATGCACACGGGACATGTTACCAGGTGAACAGTATAAGTGAGGAGAGTGCTTTCCCCTGATGGTTTAATATTCACGGGACATGTTACCAGGTGAACAGTATAAGTGAGGAGATTGTGTTCCCCTGATGTTTTAATACACACAGGACATGTTACGAGGTGAACAGTACAAGTGAGGAGAATGTGTTCCCCTGAAGGTTTAATATACAAGGGACATGTTACCAGGTGAACAGTATAAGTGGGGAGAGTGTATTCCCCTGATTGTTTAATACTCACGGGACATGTTACCAGGTGAACAGTTTCAGTGAGGAGACTGTGTTGCCCTGATGGTTTAATATACAGGGGACATGTTTCCAGGTGAACAGTATAATTGAGGAGAGTGTGTTCCCCTGATGGTTTAATATACAGGGGACATGTTACCAGGTGAACAGTATAAGTGAGGAGAGTGTGTTCCCCTGATGGTTTAATATACAAGGTACATGTTACCAGGTGAACAGTATAAGTGAGGAGAGTGTGTTCCCCTGATGGTTTAATATACAAGGTACATGTTACCAGGTGAACAGTATAAGTGAGGAGAGTGAGTTCCCCTGATTGTTTAATACACACGGGACATGTCACCAGGTGAACAGTATAAGTGAGGAGAGTGTGTTCCCCTGATTGTTTAATACGCACGGGACATGTTGCCAGGTGAACAGTATAAGTGAGGAGAGTGTGTTCCCCTGATGGTTTAATACTCACGGGACATGTTGCCAGGTGAACAGTATAAGTGAGGAGAGTGTGTTCCCCTGATGGTTTAACACGCACGGGACATGTTACCAAGTGAACAGTATAAGTGAGGAGAGTGTGTTCCCCTGATGGTTTAACACGCACGGGACATGATACCAGGTGAACAGTATAAGTGCGGAGAGTGTGTTCCCCTGATTGTTTAATACTCACGGGACATGTTGCCAGGTGAACAGTATAAGTGAGGAGAGTGTGTTCCCCTGATGGTTTAACACGCACGGGACATGTTACCAAGTGAACAGTATAAGTGAGGAGAGTGTGTTCCCCTGATGTTTTAATACACACAGGACATGTTACGAGGTGAACAGTACAAGTGAGGAGAATGTGTTCCCTTGAAGGTTTAATATACAAGGGACATGTTACCAGGTGAACAGTATAAGTGAGGAGAGTGTAGTCCCCTGATTGTTTAATACTCACGGGACATGTTACCAGGTGAACAGTATAAGTGAGGAGAGTGTGTTCCCCTGATGGTTTAACACGCACGGGACATGTTACCAAGTGAACAGTATAAGTGAGGAGAGTGTGTTCCCCTGATGGTTTAACACGCACGGGACATGATACCAGGTGAACAGTATAAGTGAGGACAGTGTGTTCCCCTGATTGTTTAATACTCACGGGACATGTTGCCAGGTGAACAGTATAAGTGAGGAGAGTGTGTTCCCCTGATGGTTTAACACGAACGGGACATGTTACCAAGTGAACAGTATAAGTGAGGAGAGTGTGATCCCCTGATGGTTTAACACGCACGGGACATTATACCAGGTGAACAGTATAAGTGAGGAGAGTGTGTTCCCCTGATTGTTTAATACATACAGGACATGTTACCAGGTGAACAGTATAAGTGAGGAGAGTCTGTTCCCCTGATTGTTTAATACACACGGGACATATTACCAGTTGAACAGTATAAGTGAGGAGAGTGTGTTCCCCTGATGGTTTAATATACACAGCACATGTCACCAAGTGAAATGTATAATTGAGGAGAGTGTGTTCCCCTGATTGTTTAATATACAAGGTACATGTTACCAGGTGAACAGTATAAGTGAGGAGAGTGTGTTCCCCTGATGGTTTAATATACAGGGGACATGTTACCAGGTGAACAGTATAATTGAGGAGAGTGTGTTCCCCTGATGGTTTAATATACACAGGACATGTCACCAAGTGAAATGGATAATTGAGGAGATGGGTTCCCCTGATGGTTTAATATACACAGGACATGTCACCAAGTGAAATGTATAATTGAGGAGAGTGTGTTCCCCTGATTGTTTAATATACAGTGGACATGTTACCAGGTGAACAGCATAAGTGAGGAGAGTGTGTTCCCCTGATGGTTTAATATACAGGGGACATGTTACCAGGTGAACAGTATAAGTGAGGAGAGTGTGTTCCCCTGATTGTTGAATACACACGGGACATGTTACCAGTTGAACAGTATAAGTGAGGACAGTGTGTTCCCCTGATTGTTTAATATACAGGGGACATGTTACCAGGTGAACAGTATAAGTGAGGAGAGTGTGTTCCCCTGATGGTTTAATATACAAGGTTCATGTTACCAGGTGAACAGTATAAGTGAGGACAGTGTGTTCCCCTGATTGTTTAATATACAGGGGACATGTTACCAGGTGAACAGCATAAGTGAGGAGAGTGTGTTCCCCTGATGGTTTAATATACAGGGGACATGTTACCAGGTGAACAGTATAAGTGAGGAGAGTGTGTTCCCCTGATGGTTTAATATACAAGGTACATGTTACCAGGTGAACAGTATAAGTGAGGAGAGTGTGTTGCCCTGATGGTTTTATATACAGGGGCATGTTACCAGGTGAACAGTATAATTGAGGAGAGTGTGTTCCCCTGATGGTTTAATATACAGGGGACATGTTACCAGGTGAACAGTATAAGTGAGGAGAGTGTGTTCCCCTGATGGTTTAATATACAAGGTACATGTTACCAGGTGAACAGTATAAGTGAGGAGAGAGTGTTCCCCTGATGGTTTAATATACAAGGTACATGTTACCTGGTGAACAGTATAAGTGAGGAGAGTGAGTTCCCCTGATTGTTTAATACACACGGGACATGTCACCAGATGAACAGTATAAGTGAGGAGAGTGTGTTCCCCTGATTGTTTTATACTCACGGGACATGTTGCCAGGTGAACAGTATAAGTGAGGAGAGTGTGTTCCCCTGATGGTTTAACACGCACGGGACATGTTACCAAGTGAACAGTATAAGTGAGGAGAGTGTGTTCCCCTGATGGTTTAACACGCACGGGACATTATACCAGGTGAACAGTATAAGTGAGGAGAGTGTGTTCCCCTGATTGTTTAATACACACAGGACATGTTACCAGGTGAACAGTATAAGTGAGGAGAGTGTGTTCCCCTGATTGTTTAATACCCACGGGACATGTGACCAGCTGAACAGTATAAGTGAGGAGAGTGTGTTCCCCTGATGGTTTAACACGCACGGGACATGTTACCAGGTGAAGAGTATAAGTGAGGAGAGTGATTTCCCCTGATTGTTTAATACTGACGGGACATGTTACCAGGTGAACAGTATAAGTGAGGAGAATGTGTTCCCCTGATTGTTTAATATACACAGGACATGTTACCAGGTGAACAGTATAAGTGAGGAGAGTGTGTTCCCCTGATGGTTTAATACACACAGGACATGTTACCAGTTGAACAGTATAAGTGAGGAGAGTGTGTTCCCCTGATTGTTTAATATACACAGAACATGTTGCCAGTTGAACAGTATAAGTGAGGAGAGTGTGTTCCCCTGATGGTTTAATAGACACGGGACATGTCACCAGGTGAACAGTATAAGTGAGGAGAGTGTGTTCCCCTGATGGTTTAATGCACACGGGACATGTTACCAGGTGAACAGTATAAGTGAGGAGAGTGTGTTCCCCTGATGGTTTAATACACACAGGACATGTTACCAGGTGAACAGTATAAGTGAGGAGAATGTGTTCCCCTGATTGTTTAATATACACAGGACATGTTACCAGGTGAACAGTATATGTGAGGAGAGTGTGTTCCCCTGATGGTTTAACACGCACGGGACATGTTACCAGGTGAACAGTATAAGTGAGGAGAGTGTGTTCCGCTGATGGTTTAATATACAAGGTACATGTTACCTGGTGAACAGTATAAGTGAGGAGAGTGAGCTCCCCTGATTGTTTAATACACACGGGACATGTCACCAGATGAACAGTATAAGTGAGGAGAGTGTGTTCCCCTGATTGTTTTATACTCACGCGACATGTTGCCAGGTGAACAGTATAAGTGAGGAGAGTGTGTTCCCCTGATGGTTTAACACGCACGGGACATGTTACCAAGTGAACAGTATAAGTGAGGAGAGTGTGTTCCCCTGATGGTTTAACACGCACGGGACATTATACCAGGTGAACAGTATAAGAGAGGAGAGTCTGTTCCCCTGATTGTTTAATACACAAGGGACATATTACCAGGTGAACAGTATAAGTGAGGAGAGTGTGTTCCCCTGATTGTTTAATACACAAGGGACATATTACCAGGTGAACAGTATAAGTGAGGAGAGTGTGTTCCCCTGATTGTTTAATACCCACGGGACATGTGACCAGCTGAACAGTATAAGTGAGGAGAGTGTGTTCCCCTGATGGTTTAACACGCACGGGACATGTTACCAGGTGAAGAGTATAAGTGAGGAGAGTGATTTCCCCTGATTGTTTAATACTGACGGGACATGTTACCAGGTGAACAGTATAAGTGAGGAGAATGTGTTCCCCTGATTGTTTAATATACACAGGACATGTTACCAGGTGAACAGTATAAGTGAGGAGAGTGTGTTCCCCTGATGGTTTAATACACACAGGACATGTTACCAGGTGAACAGTATAAGTGAGGAGAGTGTGTTCCCCTGATTGTTTAATATACACAGAACATGTTGCCAGTTGAACAGTATAAGTGAGGAGAGTGTGTTCCCCTGATGGTTTAATAGACACGGGACATGTCACCAGGTGAACAGTATAAGTGAGGAGAGTGTGTTCCCCTGATGGTTTAATGCACACGGGACATGTTACCAGGTGAACAGTATAAGTGAGGAGAGTGTGTTCCCCTGATGGTTTAATACACACAGGACATGTTACCAGGTGAACAGTATAAGTGAGGAGATTGTGTTCCCCTGATTGTTTAATATACACAGGACATGTTACCAGGTGAACAGTATATGTGAGGAGAGTGTGTTCCCCTGATGGTTTAACACGCACGGGACATGTTACCAGGTGAACAGTATAAGTGAGGAGAGTGTGTTCCGCTGATGGTTTAATGTACACGGGACATGTTACCAGGTGAACAGTGTAAGTGAGGAGAGTGAGTTCCCCTGATTGTTTAATACTGACGGGACATGTCACCAGGTGAACAGTATAAGTGAGGAGAGTGTGTTCCCCTGATGGTTTAATGCACACGGGACATGTTACCAGGTGAACAGGATAAGTGAGGAGAGTGCTTTCCCCTGATGGTTTAATATTCACGGGACATGTTACCAGGTGAATCGTATAAGTGAGGAGAGTGTGTTCCTCTGATGGTTTAATACACACAGGACATGTTACCAGGTGAACAGTATAAGTGAGGAGAGTGTGTTCCCCTGATGGTTTAACACGCAGGGGACATGTTACCAGGTGAACAGTATAAGTGAGGAGAGTGTGTTCCGCTGATGGTTTAATATACCCGGGACATGTCACCAGGTGAAGAATACAAGTGAGGAGAGTGTGTTCCCCTGATGGTTTAACACGCACGGGACATGTCACCAGGTGAAGAGTATAAGTGAGGAGAGTGTGTTCCCCTGATGGTTTAACACGCACGGGACATGTTACCAGGTGAACAGTATAAGTGAGGAGAGTGTGTTCCCCTGATTGTTTAATACTCACGGGACATGTTGCCAGGTGAACAGTATAAGTGAGGAGAGTGTGTTCCCCTGATGGTTTAATACACACGGGACATGTCACCTGGTGAACAGTATAAGTGAGGAGAGTGTGTTCCCCTGATGGTTTAATGTACACGGGACATGTTACCAGGTGAACAGTATAAGTGAGGAGAGTGTGCTCTCCTGAATGTTCAATACACACGGGACATGTCACCTGCTGAACAGTATAAGTGAGGAGAGTGTGTTCCCCGGATGGTTTAATACACACGGGACTTGTCACCTGGTGAACAGTATAAGTGAGGAGAGTGTGTTCCCCTGATGGTTTAATATACAAGGTACATGTTACCAGGTGAACAGAATAGTGAGGAGAGTGTGTTCCCCTGATGGTTTAATATACAGGGGACATGTTACCAGTTGAACAGTATAATTGAGGAAAGTGTGTTCCCCTGATGGTTTAATATACACAGGACATGTCACCAAGTGAAATGTATAATTGAGGAGATGTGTTCCCCTGATGGTTTAATATACACAGGACATGTCACCAAGTGTAATGTATAATTGAGGAGAGTGTGTTCCCCTGATGGTTTAATATACAAGGTACATGTCACCAGGTGAACAGTATAAGTGAGGAGAGTGTGTTCCCCTGATGGTTTAATATACAGGGGACATGTTACCAGGTGAACAGTATAATTGAGGAGAGTGTGTTCCCCTGATGGTTTAATATACAGGGGACATGTCACCAGGTGAACAGTATAAGTGAGGAGAGTGTGTTCCCCTGATTGTTTAATACTCACGGGACATGTTGCCAGGTGAACAGTATAAGTGAGGAGAGTGTGTTCCCCTGATGGTTTAATACACACAGGACATATTACCAGGTGAACAGTATAAGTGAGGAGAGTGTGTTCCCCTGATTGTTTAATACACACAGGACATATTACCAGGTGAACAGTATAAGTGAGGAGAGTGTGTTCCCCTGATGGTTTAACACGCACGGGACATGTTACCAGCTGAAAAGTATAAGTGAGGAGAGTGTGTTCCCCTGATGGTTTAACACGCACGGGACATGTTACCAGGTGAAGAGTATAAGTGAGGAGAGTGAGTTCCCCTGATTGTTTAATACTGACGGGACATGTCAGCAGGTGAACAGTATAAGTGAGGAGAGTGTGTTCCCCTGATGGTTTAATGCACACGGGACATGTTACCAGGTGAACAGTATAAGTGAGGAGAGTGTGTTCCCCTGATGGTTTAATACACACAGGGCATGTTACCAGGTGAACAGTATAAGTGAGGAGAGTCTGTTCCCCTGATGGTTTAATATACAAGGGACATATTACCAGGTGAACAGTATAAGTGAGGAGAGTGTGTTCCCCTGATTGTTTAATACACAAGGGACATATTACCAGGTGAACAGTATAAGTGAGGAGAGTGTGTTCCCCTGATTGTTTAATACCCACGGGACATGTGACCAGCTGAACAGTATAAGTGAGGAGAGTGTGTTCCCCTGATGGTTTAACACGCACGGGACATTTTACCAGGTGAAGAGTATAAGTGAGGAGAGTGATTTCCCCTGATTGTTTAATACTGACGGGACATGTTACCAGGTGAACAGTATAAGTGAGGAGAATGTGTTCCCCTGATTGTTTAATATACACAGGACATGTTACCAGGTGAACAGTATAAGTGAGGAGAGTGTGTTCCCCTGATGGTTTAATACACACAGGACATGTTACCAGGTGAACAGTATAAGTGAGGAGAGTGTGTTCCCCTGATTGTTTAATATACACAGAACATGTTGCCAGTTGAACAGTATAAGTGAGGAGAGTGTGTTCCCCTGATGGTTTAATAGACACGGGACATGTCACCAGGTGAACAGTATAAGTGAGGAGAGTGTGTTCCCCTGATGGTTTAATGCACACGGGACATGTTACCAGGTGAACAGTATAAGTGAGGAGAGTGTGTTCCCCTGATGGTTTAATACACACAGGACATGTTACCAGGTGAACAGTATAAGTGAGGAGATTGTGTTCCCCTGATTGTTTAATATACACAGGACATGTTACCAGGTGAACAGTATATGTGAGAAGAGTGTGTTCCCCTGATGGTTTAACACGCACGGGACATGTTACCAGGTGAACAGTATAAGTGAGGAGAGTGTGTTCCGCTGATGGTTTAATGTAAACGGGACATGTTACCAGGTGAACAGTGTAAGTGAGGAGAGTGAGTTCCCCTGATTGTTTAATACTGACGGGACATGTCACCAGGTGAACAGTATAAGTGAGGAGAGTGTGTTCCCCTGATGGTTTAATGCACACGGGACATGTTACCAGGTGAACAGGATAAGTGAGGAGAGTGCTTTCCCCTGATGGTTTAATATTCACGGGACATGTTACCAGGTGAACAGTATAAGTGAGGAGAGTGTGTTCCGCTGATGGTTTAATATACCCGGGACATGTCACCAGGTGAGGAATACAAGTGAGGAGAGTGTGTTCCCCTGATGGTTTAACACGCACGGGACATGTCACCAGGTGAAGAGTATAAGTGAGGAGAGTGTGTTCCCCTGATGGTTTAACACGCACGGGACATGTTACCAGGTGAACAGTATAAGTGAGGAGAGTGTGTTCCCCTGATTGTTTAATACTCACGGGACATGTTGCCAGGTGAACAGTATAAGTGAGGAGAGTGTGTTCCCCTGATGGTTTAATACACACGGGACATGTCACCTCGTGAACAGTATAAGTGAGGAGAGTGTGTTCCCCTGATGGTTTAATGTACACGGGACATGTTACCAGGTGAACAGTATAAGTGAGGAGAGTGTGCTCTCCTGAATGTTCAATACACACGGGACATGTCACCTGCTGAACAGTATAAGTGAGGAGAGTGTGTTCCCCGGATGGTTTAATACACACGGGACTTGTCACCTGGTGAACAGTATAAGTGAGGAGAGTGTGTTCCCCTGATGGTTTAATATACAAGGTACATGTTACCAGGTGAACAGAATAGTGAGGAGAGTGTGTTCCCCTGATGGTTTAATATACAGGGGACATGTTACCAGTTGAACAGTATAATTGAGGAGAGTGTGTTCCCCTGATGGTTTAATATACACAGGACATGTCACCAAGTGAAATGTATAATTGAGGAGATGTGTTCCCCTGATGGTTTAATATACACAGGACATGTCACCAAGTGTAATGTATAATTGAGGAGAGTGTGTTCCCCTGATGGTTTAATATACAAGGTACATGTCACCAGGTGAACAGTATAAGTGAGGAGAGTGTGTTCCCCTGATGGTTTAATATACAGGGGACATGTTACCAGGTGAACAGTATAATTGAGGAGAGTGTGTTCCCCTGATGGTTTAATATACAGGGGACATGTCACCAGGTGAACAGTATAAGTGAGGAGAGTGTGTTCCCCTGATTGTTTAATACTCACGGGACATGTTGCCAGGTGAACAGTATAAGTGAGGAGAGTGTGTTCCCCTGATGGTTTAATACACACAGGACATATTACCAGGTGAACAGTATAAGTGAGGAGAGTGTGTTCCCCTGATTGTTTAATACTCACGGGACATGTTACCAGGTGAACAGTATATGTGAGGAGAGTGTGTTCCCCTGATGGTTTAACACGCACGGGACATTATACCAGGTGAACAGTATAAGTGAGGAGAGTGTGTTCCCCTGATTGTTTAATACACACAGGACATATTACCAGGTGAACAGTATAAGTGAGGAGAGTGTGTTCCCCTGATGGTTTAATGCACACGGGACATGTTACCAGGTGAACAGTATAAGTGAGGAGAGTGTGTTCCCCTGATGGTTTAATACACACAGGACATGTTACCAGGTGAACAGTATAAGTGAGGAGATTGTGTTCCCCTGATTGTTTAATATACACAGGACATGTTACCAGGTGAACAGTATATGTGAGGAGAGTGTGTTCCCCTGATGGTTTAACACGCACGGGACATGTTACCAGGTGAACAGTATAAGTGAGGAGAGTGTGTTCCGCTGATGGTTTAATGTACACGGGACATGTTACCAGGTGAACAGTGTAAGTGAGGAGAGTGAGTTCCCCTGATTGTTTAATACTGACGGGACATGTCACCAGGTGAACAGTATAAGTGAGGAGAGTGTGTTCCCCTGATGGTTTAATGCACACGGGACATGTTACCAGGTGAACAGGATAAGTGAGGAGAGTGCTTTCCCCTGATGGTTTAATATTCACGGGACATGTTACCAGGTGAACAGTATAAGTGAGGAGAGTGTGTTCCGCTGATGGTTTAATATACCCGGGACATGTCACCAGGTGAAGAATACAAGTGAGGAGAGTGTGTTCCCCTGATGGTTTAACACGCACGGGACATGTCACCAGGTGAAGAGTATAAGTGAGGAGAGTGTGTTCCCCTGATGGTTTAACACGCACGGGACATGTTACCAGGTGAACAGTATAAGTGAGGAGAGTGTGTTCCCCTGATTGTTTAATACTCACGGGACATGTTGCCAGGTGAACAGTATAAGTGAGGAGAGTGTGTTCCCCTGATGGTTTAATACACACGGGACATGTCACCTGGTGAACAGTATAAGTGAGGAGAGTGTGTTCCCCTGATGGTTTAATGTACACGGGACATGTTACCAGGTGAACAGTATAAGTGAGGAGAGTGTGCTCTCCTGAATGTTCAATACACACGGGACATGTCACCTGCTGAACAGTATAAGTGAGGAGAGTGTGTTCCCCGGATGGTTTAATACACACGGGACTTGTCACCTGGTGAACAGTATAAGTGAGGAGAGTGTGTTCCCCTGATGGTTTAATATACAAGGTACATGTTACCAGGTGAACAGAATAGTGAGGAGAGTGTGTTCCCCTGATGGTTTAATATACAGGGGACATGTTACCAGTTGAACAGTATAATTGAGGAGAGTGTGTTCCCCTGATGGTTTAATATACACAGGACATGTCACCAAGTGAAATGTATAATTGAGGAGATGTGTTCCCCTGATGGTTTAATATACACAGGACATGTCACCAAGTGTAATGTATAATTGAGGAGAGTGTGTTCCCCTGATGGTTTAATATACAAGGTACATGTCACCAGGTGAACAGTATAAGTGAGGAGAGTGTGTTCCCCTGATGGTTTAATATACAGGGGACATGTTACCAGGTGAACAGTATAATTGAGGAGAGTGTGTTCCCCTGATGGTTTAATATACAGGGGACATGTCACCAGGTGAACAGTATAAGTGAGGAGAGTGTGTTCCCCTGATTGTTTAATACTCACGGGACATGTTGCCAGGTGAACAGTATAAGTGAGGAGAGTGTGTTCCCCTGATGGTTTAATACACACGGGACATGTCACCTGGTGAACAGTATAAGTGAGGAGAGTGTGTTCCCCTGATGGTTTAATGTACACGGGACATGTTACCAGGTGAACAGTATAAGTGAGGAGAGTGTTTTCCCCTGATTGTTTAATACTCACGGGACATGTTACCAGGTGAACAGTATATGTGAGGAGAGTGTGTTCCCCTGATGGTTTAACACGCACGGGACATTATACCAGGTGAACAGTATAAGTGAGGAGAGTGTGTTCCCCTGATTGTTTAATACACACAGGACATATTACCAGGTGAACAGTATAAGTGAGGAGAGTGTGTTCCCCTGATGGTTTAACACGCACGGGACATGTTACCAGCTGAAAAGTATAAGTGAGGAGAGTGTGTTCCCCTGATGGTTTAACACGCACGGGACATGTTACCAGGTGAAGAGTATAAGTGAGGAGAGTGAGTTCCCCTGATTGTTTAATACTGACGGGACATGTCAGCAGGTGAACAGTATAAGTGAGGAGAGTGTGTTCCCCTGATGGTTTAATGCACACGGGACATGTTACCAGGTGAACAGTATAAGTGAGGAGAGTGTGTTCCCCTGATGGTTTAATACACACAGGGCATGTTACCAGGTGAACAGTATAAGTGAGGAGAATGTGTTCCCCTGATGGTTTAATATACACAGAACATGTTACCAGGTGAACAGTATAAGTGAGGAGAGTGTGTTCCCCTGATTGTTTAATACTCACGGGACATGTTACCAGGTGAACAGTATAAGTGAGAAGAGTGTGTTCCCCTGATTGTTTAATGCTCACGGGACATGTTACCAGGTGAACAGTATAAGTGAGGAGAGTGTGTTCCCCTGATGGTTTAACACGCACGGGACATGTTACCAGGTGAACAGTATAAGTGAGGAGAGTGTGTTCCGCTGATGGTTTAATATACACGGGACATGTTACCAGGTGAACAGTATAAGTGAGGAGAGTGAGTTCCCCTGATTGTTTAATACTGACGGGACATGTCACCAGGTGAACAGTATAAGTGAGGAGAGTGTGTTCCCCTGATTGTTTAATACTCACGGGACATGTTACCAGGTGAACAGTATAAGTGAGGAGAGTGTGTTCCCCTGATGGTTTCACACGCACGGGACATGTCACCAGGTGAAGAGTATAAGTGAGGAGAGAGTGTTCCCCTGATGGTTTAACACGCACGGGACATGTCACCAGGTGAACAGTATAAGTGAGGAGAGTGTGTTCCCCTGATTTTTTCATACTCACGGGACATGTTGCCAGGTGAACAGTATATGTGAGGAGAGTGTGTTCCCCTGATGGTTTAACACGCACGGGACATGTCACCAGGTGAACAGTATAAGTGTGGAGAGTGTGTTCCCCTGATGGTTTAATACACACGGGACATGTCACCTGGTGAACAGTATAAGTGAGGAGAGTGTGTTCCCCTGATGGTTTAATACACACGGTACATGTCACCTGGTGAACAGTATAAGTGAGGAGAGTGTGTTCCCCTGATGGTTTAATACACACGGTACATGTTACCAGGTGAACAGTATAAGTGAGGAGAGTGTGTTCTACTGAATGTTCAATACACACGGGACATGTTACCAGGTGAATAGTATAAGTGAGGAGAGTGGGTTCCCCTGATTGTTTAATGCACAGGGGACATGTTACCAGGTGAACAGTATAATTGAGGAGAGTGTGTTCCCCTGATGGTTTAATATACACAGTACATGTCACCAAGTGAAATGTATAATTGAGGAGATGTGTTCCCCTGATGGTTTAATATACACAGGACATGTCACCAAGTGAAATGTATAATTGAGGAGAGTGTGTTCCCCTGATGGTTTAATATACAAGGTACATGTTACCAGGTGAACAGTATAAGTGAGGAGAGTGTGTTCCCCTGATGGTTTAATATACAGGGGACATGTTACCAGGTGAACAGTATAAGTGAGGAGAGTGTGATCCTCTGATGGTTTAATATACACGGGACATGTTCCCAGGTGAACAGTATAAGTGAGGAGAGTGTGTTCCCCTGATGGTTTAATATACACAGGGCATATTGCCAGGTGAACAATATAAGTGAGGAGAGTGTGTTCCCCTTATGGTTTAATACACACTTGACATGTTATCAGGTGAACAGTATAAGTAAGGAGAGTGTGTTCCCCTGATTGTTTAATGCACACGGGACATGTCAGCAGCTGACAGTATAAGTGATTAGAGTGTGTTCCCCTGATGGTTTAATATACACGGGACATGTTACCAGGTGAACAGTATAAGTGAGGAGAGTGTATTCCCCTGATTGTTTAATACACACAGGACATGTTACCAGGTGAACAGTATAAGTGAGGAGAGCGTGTTCCCCTGATGGTTTAATATACAAGGTACATGTTGCCAGGTGAACAGTATAAGTGAGGAGAGTGTGTTCCCCTTATGGTTTAATACACACGGGACATGTTATCAGGTGAACAGTATAAGTGAGGAGAGTGTGTTCCCGTGATGGTTTAACACGCATGGGACATGTTACCAGGTGAACAGTATAAGTGAGGAGAGTGTTTTCACCTGATTGTTTAATACACACGGGACATGTTACCAGGTGAATAGTATATGTGAGTAGAGTGTGTTCCCCTGATTGTTTACACGCACGGGACATGTTACCAGGTGAACAGTATAAGTGAGGAGAGCGTGTTCCCCTGATGGTTTAACTCGAACGGGACATGTTACCAGGTGAACAGTATAAGTGAGGAGAGTGAGTTCCCCTGATTGTTTAATACACACGGGACATGTCACCAGGTGAACAGTATAAGTGAGGAGAGTGTGTTTCCCTGATTGTTTAATACTCACGGGACATGTTGCCAGGTGAACAGTATAAGTGAGGAGAGTGTGTTCCCCTTATGGTTTAATACACACTTGACATGTTATCAGGTGAACAGTATAAGTGAGGAGAGTGTGTTCCCCTGATTGTTTAATGCACACGGGACATGTCAGCAGCTGACAGTATAAGTGAGGAGAGTGTGTTCCCCTGATGGTTTAATATACACGGGACATGTTACCAGGTGAACAGTATAAGTGAGGAGAGTGTATTCCCCTGATTGTTTAATACACACAGGACATGTTACCAGGTGAACAGTATATGTGAGGAGAGTGTGTTCCCCTGATGGTTCAACACGCACGGGACATTATACCAGCTGAACAGTATAAGTGAGGAGAGTGTGTTCCCCTGATTGTTTAATACACACAGGACATATTACCAGGTGAACTGTATAAGTGAGGAGAGTGTGTTCCCCTGATGGTTTAACACGCACGGGACATGTTACCAGGTGAAGAGTATAAGTGAGGTGAGTGAGTTCCCCTGATTGTTTAATACTGACGGGACATGTCAGCAGGTGAACAGTATAAGTGAGGAGAGTGTGTTCCCCTGATGGATTAATGCACACTGGACATGTTACCAGGTGAACAGTATAAGTGAGGAGAGTGTGTTCGCCTGATGGTTTAATACACACAGGGCATGTTACCAGGTGAACAGTATAAGTGAGGAGAATGTGTTCCCCTGATGGTTTAATATACACAGGACATGTTACCAGGTGAACAGTATAAGTGAGGAGAGTGTGTTCCCCTGATTGTTTAATAATCACGGGACATGTTACCAGGTGAACAGTATAAGTGAGGAGAGTGTGTTCCCCTGATGGTTTAACACGCACGGGACATGTTACCAGGTGAACAGTATAAGTGAGGAGAGTGTGTTCCGCTGATGGTTTAATATACACGGGACATGTTACCAGGTGAACAGTATAAGTGAGGAGAGTGAGTTCCCCTGATTGTTTAATACTGACGGGACATTTCACCAGGTGAACAGTATAAGTGAGGAGAGTGTGTTCCCCTGATTGTTTAATACTCACGGGACATGTTGCCAGGTGAACAGCATAAGTGAGGAGAGTGTGTTCCCCTGATGGTTTCACACGCACGGGACATGTTGCCAGGTGAAGAGTATAAGTGAGGAGAGTGTGTTCCCCTGATGGTTTAACACGCACGGGACATGTCACCAGGTGAACAGTATAAGTGAGGAGAGTGTGTTCCCCTGATTGTTTCATACTCACGGGGCATGTTGCCAGGTGAACAGTATAAGTGAGGAGAGTGTGTTCCCCTGATTGTTTAATGTACGCGGGACATGTTACCAGGTGAACAGTATAAGTGAGGAGAGTGTGTTCTCCTGAATGTTCAATACACACGGGACATGTTACCAGGTGAATAGTATATGTGAGTAGAGTGTGTTCCCCTGATGGTTTAACACGCACGGGACATGTCACCTGGTGAACAGTATAAGTGAGGAGAGTGTGTTCCCCTGATTATTTAATACACACGGGACATGTTACCAGGTGAACAGTATAAGTGAGGAGAGTGTGTTCCCCTGATTGTTCAATACACACGGGACATGTCACCAAGTGAAATGTATAATTGAGGAGAGTGTGTTCCCCTGATTGTTTAATACACACGGGACATGTCACCTGGTGAACAGTATAAGTGAGGAGAGTGTTTTCCCCTGATGGTTTAATATACACGGGACATGTTCCCACGTGAACAGTATAAGTGAGGAGAGTGTGTTCCCCTGATGGTTTAATACACACTGGACATGTTACCAGGTGAACAGTATAAGTGAGCAGATTGTTTTCCCCTGATGGTTAAATATGCAAAGGACATGTTACCAGGTGAACAGTATAAGTGAGGAGAGTGTGTTCCCCTGATGGTTTAATACTGACGGGACATGTTACCAGAAGAACAGTATAAGTGAGGAGAGTGTGTTCCCCTGAGGGTTTAACACGCACGGGACATGTTACCAGTTGAACAGTATAAGTGAGGAGAGTGTGTTCCCCTGATTGGTTAATACTCACGGGACATGTTGCCAGGTGAACAGTATAAGTGAGGAGAGTGTGTTCCCCTGATGGTTTAACACGCACGGGACATGTTACCAGGTGAAAAGTATATGTGAGGAGATTGTGTTCCCCTGATGGTTTAATATACACGGGACATGTTAGCAGGTGAACTGTATAAGTGAGTAGAATGTGTTCCCCTGATTATTTAATACACACGGGACATGTTACCAGGTGAACAGTATAAGTGAGGAGAGTGTGTTCCCCTGATTGTTCAATGCACAAGGGGCATGTTACCAGGTGAACAGTATAAGTGAGGAGAATGTGTTCCCCTGATGGTTTAATATACACAGGACATGTTACCAGGTGAACAGTATAAGTGAGGAGAGTGTGTTCCCCTGATTGTTTAATACTCACGGGACATGTTACCAGGTGAACAGTATAAGTGTGGAGAGTGTGTTCCCCTGATGGTTTAACACGCACGGGACATGTTACCAGGTGAACAGTATAAGTGAGGAGAGTGTGTTCCGCTGATGGTTTAATATACACGGGACATGTTACCAGGTGAACAGTATAAGTGAGGAGAGTGAGTTCCCCTGATTGTTTAATACTGACGGGACATGTCACCAGGTGAACAGTATAAGTGAGGAGAGTGTGTTCCTCTGATTGTTTAATACTCACGGGACATGTTGCCAGGTGAACAGTATAAGTGAGGAGAGTGTGTTCCCCTGATGGTTTCACACGCACGGGACATGTCACCAGGTGAACAGTATAAGTGAGGAGAGTGTGTTCCCCTGATGGTTTAACACGCACGGGACATGTCACCAGGTGAACAGTATAAGTGAGGAGAGTGTGTTCCCCTGATTGTTTCATACTCACGGGACATGTTGCCAGGTGAACAGTATAAGTGAGGAGAGTGTGTTCCCCTGATGGTTTAACACGCACGGGACATGTCACCAGGTGAACAGTATAAGTGAGGAGAGTGTGTTCCCCTGATGGTTTAATACACACGGGACATGTCACCTGGTGAACAGTATAAGTGAGGAGAGTGTGTTCCCCTGATGGTTTAATACACACGGTACATGTCACCTGGTGAACAGTATAAGTGAGGAGAGTGTGTTCCCCTGATGGTTTAATGTACGCGGGACATGTTACCAGGTGAACAGTATAAGTGAGGAGAGTGTGTTCTCCTGAATGTTCAATACACACGGGACATGTTGCCAGGTGAACAGTATAAGTGAGGAGAGTGTGTTCCCCTGATGGTTTCACACGCACGGGACATGTCACCAGGTGAAGAGTATAAGTGAGGAGAGTGTGTTCCCCTGATGGTTTAACACGCACGGGACATGTCACCAGGTGAACAGTATAAGTGAGGAGAGTGTGTTCCCCTGATTGTTTCATACTCACGGGACATGTTGCCAGGTGAACAGTAAAAGTGAGGAGAGTGTGTTCCCCTGATGGTTTAATACACACGGGACATGTCACCTGGTGAACAGTATAAGTGAGGAGAGTGTGTTCCCCTGATGGTTTAATACACACGGTACATGTCACCTGGTGAACAGTATAAGTGAGGAGAGTGTGTTCCCCTGATGGTTTAATGTACGCGAGACATGTTACCAGGTGAACAGTATAAGTGAGGAGAGTGTGTTCTCCTGAATGTTCAATACACACGGGACATGTTGCCAGGTGAACAGTATAAGTGAGGAGAGTGTGTTCCGCTGATGGTTTCACACGCACGGGACATGTCACCAGGTGAAGAGTATAAGTGAGGAGAGTGTGTTCCCCTGATGGTTTAACACGCACGGGACATGTCACCAGGTGAACAGTATAAGTGAGGAGAGTGTGTTCCCCTGATTGTTTCATACTCACGGGACATGTTGCCAGGTGAACAGTATAAGTGAGGAGAGTGTGTTCCCCTGATGGTTTAACACGCACGGGACATGTCACCAGGTGAACAGTATAAGTGAGGAGAGTGTGTTCCCCTGATGGTTTAATACACACGGGACATGTCACCTGGTGAACAGTATAAGTGAGGAGAGTGTGTTCCCCTGATGGTTTAATACACACGGTACATGTCACCTGGTGAACAGTATAAGTGAGGAGAGTGTGTTCCCCTGATGGTTTAATGTACGCGGGACATGTTACCAGGTGAACAGTATAAATGAGGAGAGTGTGTTCTCCTGAATGTTCAATACACACGGGACATGTTACCAGGTGAATAGTATATGTGAGTAGAGTGTGTTCCCCTGATGGTTTAACACGCACGGGACATGTCACCTGGTGAACAGTATAAGTGAGGAGAGTGTGTTCCCCTGATGGTTTAATACACACTGGACATGTTACCAGGTGAACAGTATAAGTGAGCAGATTGTTTTCCCCTGATGGTTAAATATGCAAAGGACATGTTACCAGGTGAACAGTATAAGTGAGGAGAGTGTGTTCCCCTGATGGTTTAATACTGACGGGACATGTTACCAGAACAACAGTATAAGTGAGGAGAGTGTGTTCCCCTGAGCGTTTAACACGCACGGGACATGTTACCAGGTGAACAGTATAAGTGAGGAGAGTGTGTTCCCCTGATTGGTTAATACTCACGGGACATGTTGCCAGGTGAACAGTATAAGTGAGGAGAGTGTGTTCCCCTGATGGTTTAATATACACGGGACATGTTACCAGGTGAACAGTATAAGTGAGGAGAGTGTGTTCCCCTGATTATTTAATACACACGGGACATGTTACCAGGTGAACAGTATAAGTGAGGAGAGTGTGTTCCCCTGATTGTTCAATGCACAAGGGGCATGTTACCAGGTGAACAGTATAAGTGAGGAGAATGTGTTCCCCTGATGGTTTAATATACACAGGACATGTTACAAGGTGAACAGTATAAGTGAGGAGAGTGTGTTCCCCTGATTGTTTAATACTCACGGGACATGTTACCAGGTGAACAGTATAAGTGAGGAGAGTGTGTTCCCCTGATTGTTTAGTACTCACGGGACATGTTACCAGGTGAAAAGTATAAGTGAGGAGAGTGTGTTCCCCTGATGGTTTAACACGCACGGGACATGTTACCAGGTGAACAGTATAAGTGAGGAGAGTGTGTTCCGCTGATGGTTTAATATACACGGGACATGTTACCAGGTGAACAGTATAAGTGAGGAGAGTGAGTTCCCCTGATTGTTTAATACTGACGGGACATGTCACCAGGTGAACAGTATAAGTGAGGAGAGTGTGTTCCCCTGATTGTTTCACACGCACGGGACATGTCACCAGGTGAAGAGTATAAGTGAGGAGAGTGTGTTCCCCTGATGGTTTAACACGCACGGGACATGTCACCAGGTGAACAGTATAAGTGAGGAGAGTGTGTTCCCCTGATTGTTTCATACTCACGGGACATGTTGCCAGGTGAACAGTATAAGTGAGGAGAGTGTGTTCCCCTGATGGTTTAACACGCACGGGACATGTCACCAGGTGAACAGTACAAGTGAGGAGAGTGTGTTCCCCTGATGGTTTAATACACACGGGACATGTCACCTGGTGAACAGTATAAGTGAGGAGAGTGTGTTCCCCTGATGGTTTAATACACACGGTACATGTCACCTGGTGAACAGTATAAGTGAGGAGAGTGTGTTCCCCTGATGGTTTAATGTACGCGGGACATGTTACCAGGTGAACAGTATAAGTGAGGAGAGTGTGTTCTCCTGAATGTTCAATACACATGGGACATGTTGCCAGGTGAATAGTATATGTGAGGAGAGTGTGTTCCCCTGATGGTTTCACACGCACGGGACATGTCACCAGGTGAAGAGTATAAGTGAGGAGAGTGTGTTCCCCTGATGGTTTAACACGCACGGGACATGTCACCAGGTGAACAGTATAAGTGAGGAGAGTGTGTTCCCCTGATGGTTTAATACACACGGGACATGTCACCTGGTGAACAGTATAAGTGAGGAGAGTGTGTACCCCTGATGGTTTAATACACACGGTACATGTCACCTGGTGAACAGTATAAGTGAGGAGAGTGTGTTCCCCTGATGTTTTAATGTACGCGGGACATGTTACCAGGTGAACAGTATAAGTGAGGAGAGTGTGTTCTCCTGAATGTTCAATACACACGGGACATGTTACCAGGTTAATAGTATATGTGAGTAGAGTGTGTTCCCCTGATGGTTTAACACGCACGGGACATGTCACCTGGTGAACATTATAAGTGAGGAGAGTGTGTTCCCCTGATGGTTTAATACACACTGGAAATGTTACCAGGTGAACAGTATAAGTGAGCAGATTGTTTTCCCCTGATGGTTAAATATGCAAAGGACATGTTACCAGGTGAACAGTATAAGTGAGGAGAGTGTGTTCCCCTGATGGTTTAATACACACGGTACATGTCACCTGGTGAACAGTATAAGTGAGGAGAGTGTGTTCCCCTGATGGTTTAATGTACGCGGGACATGTTACCAGGTGAACAGTATAAGTGAGGAGAGTGTGTTCTCCTGAATGTTCAATACACACGGGACATGTTACCAGGTGAATAGTATATGTGAGTAGAGTGTGTTCCCCTGATGGTTTAACACGCACGGGACATGTCACCTGGTGAACAGTATAAGTGAGGAGAGTGTGTTCCCCTGATGGTTTAATACACACTGGACATGTTACCAGGTGAACAGTATAAGTGAGCAGATTGTTTTCCCCTGATGGTTAAATATGCAAAGGACATGTTACCAGGTGAACAGTATAAGTGAGGAGAGTGTGTTCCCCTGATGGTTTAATACTGACGGGACATGTTACCAGAAGAACAGTATAAGTGAGGAGAGTGTGTTCCCCTGAGGGTTTAACACGCACGGGACATGTTACCAGGTGAACAGTATAAGTGAGGAGAGTGTGTTCCCTGATTGGTTAATACTCACGGGACATGTTGCCAAGTGAACAGTATAAGTGAGGAGAGTGTGTTCCCCTGATGGTTTAACACGCACGGGACATGTTACCAGGTGAAATGTATATGTGAGGAGAGTGTGTTCCCCTGATGGTTTAATATACACGGGACATGTTAGCAGGTGAACTGTATAAGTGAGTAGAATGTGTTCCCCTGATGGTTTAATATACACGGGACATGTTACCAGGTGAACAGTATAATTGAGGACAGTGTGATCCCCTGGTTGTTTAATACACACGGGACATGTTACCAGGTGAACAGTATAAGTGAGGAGAGTGTGTTCCCCTGATGGTTTAATATACACGGGACATGTCACCTGGTGAACAGTATAAGTGAGGAGAGTGTGTTCCCCTGATGGTTTAATATACACGGGACATGTTACCAGGTGAACAGTATAAGTGAGGAGAGTGTGTTCCGCTGATGGTTTAATATACACGGGACATGTTACCAGGTGAACAGTATAAGTGAGGAGAGTGAGTTCCCCTGATTGTTTAATACTGACGGGACATGTCACCAGGTGAACAGTATAAGTGAGGAGAGTGTGTTCCCCTGATGGTTTAATATACAGGGGACATGTTACCAGGTGAACAGTATAAGTGAGGAGAGTGTGTTCCTCTGATGGTTTAATATACACGGGACATGTTCCCAGGTGAACAGTATAAGTGAGGAGAGTGTGTTCCCCTGATGGTTTAATATACACAGGGCATATTGCCAGATGAACAATATAAGTGAGGAGAGTGTGTTCCCCTTATGGTTTAATACACACTTGACATGTTATCAGGTGAACAGTATAAGTGAGGAGAGTGTGTTCCCCTGATTGTTTAATGCACACGGGACATGTCAGCAGCTGACAGTATAAGTGAGGAGAGTGTGTTCCCCTGATGGTTTAATATACACGGGACATGTTACCAGGTGAACAGTATAAGTGAGGAGAGTGTATTCCCCTGATTGTTTAATACACACAGGACATGTTACCAGGTGAACAGTATAAGGGAGGAGAGCGTGTTCCCCTGATGGTTTAATATACAAGGTACATGTTGCCAGGTGAACAGTATAAGTGAGGAGAGTGTGTTCCCCTGATGGTTTAATATACAGGGGACATGTTACCAGGTGATCAGTATAAGTGAGGAGATTGTGTTCCTCTGCTGGTTTGATATACACGGGACATGTTCCCAGGTGAACAGTATAAGTGAGGAGAGTGTGTTCCCCTTATGGTTTAATACACACGGGACATGTTATCAGGTGAACAGTATAAGTGAGGAGAGTGTGTTCCCCTGATGGTTTAACACGCATGGGACATGTTACCAGGTGAACAGTATAAGTGAGGAGAGTGCTTTCCCCTGATTGTTTAATACACACGGGACATGTTACCAGGTGAATAGTATATGTGAGTAGAGTGTGTTCCCCTGATGGTTTACACGCACGGGACATGTTACCAGGTGAACAGTATAAGTGAGGAGAGCGTGTTCCCCTGATGGTTTAACTCGAACGGGACATGTTACCAGGTGAACAGTATAAGTGAGGAGAGTGAGTTCCCCTGATTGTTTAATACACACGGGACATGTCACCAGGTAAACAGTATAAGTGAGGAGAGTGTGTTTCCCTTATGGTTTAATACACACTTGACATGTTATCAGCTGACAGTATAAGTGAGGAGAGTGTGTTCCCTTGATGGTTTAATATACACGGGACATGTTACCAGGTGAACAGTATAAGTGAGGAGAGTGTATTCCCCTGATTGTTTAATACACACAGGACATGTTACCAGGTGAACAGTATATGTGAGGAGAGTGTGTTCCCCTGATGGTTTAACACGCACGGGACATTATACCAGGTGAACAGTATAAGTGAGGAGAGTGTGTTCCCCTGATTGTTTAATACACACAGGACATATTACCAGGTGAACTGTATAAGTGAGGAGAGTGTGTTCCCCTGATGGTTTAACACGCACGGGACATGTTACCAGCTGAACAGTATAAGTGAGGAGAGTGTGTTCCGCTGATGGTTTAACACGCACGGGACATGTTACCAGGTGAAGAGTATAAGTGAGGAGAGTGAGTTCCCCTGATTGTTTAATACTGACGGGACATGTCAGCAGGTGAACAGTATAAGTGAGGAGAGTGTGTTCCCCTGATGGTTTAATGCACACGGGACATGTTACCAGGTGAACAGTATAAGTGAGGAGAGTGTGTTCCCGTGCTGGTTTAATACACACAGGGCATGTTACCAGGTGAACAGTATAAGTGAGGAGAATGTGTTCCCCTGATGGTTTAATATACACAGGACATGTTACCAGGTGAACAGTATAAGTGAGGAGAGTGTGTTCCCCTGATTGTTTAATACTCACGGGACATGTTACCAGGTGAACAGTATAAGTGAGGAGAGTGTGTTCCCCTGATGGTTTAACACGCACGGGACATGTTACCAGGTGAACAGTATAAGTGAGGAGAGTGTGTTCCGCTGATGGTTTAATATACACGGGACATGTTACCAGGTGAACAGTGTAAGTGAGGAGAGTGAGTTCCCCTGATTGTTTAATACTGACGGGACATGTCACCAGGTGAACAGTATAAGTGAGGAGAGTGTGTTCCCCTGATTGTTTAATACTCACGGGACATGTTGCCAGGTGAACAGTATAAGTGAGGAGAGTGTGTTCCCCTGATGGTTTCACATGCACGGGACATGTCACCAGGTGAAGAGTATAAGTGAGGAGAGTGTGTTCCCCTGATGGTTTAACACGCACGGGACATGTCACCAGGTGAACAGTATAAGTGAGGAGAGTGTGTTCCCCTGATTGTTTCATACTCACGGGACATGTTGCCAGGTGAACAGTATAAGTGAGGAGAGTGTGTTCCCCTGATGGTTTAATGTACGCGGGACATGTTACCAGGTGAACAGTATAAGTGAGGAGAGTGTGTTCTCCTGAATGTTCAATACACACGGGACATGTTACCAGGTGAATAGTATAAGAGAGTAGAGTGTGTTCCCCTGATGGTTTAACACGCACGGGACATGTCACCTGGTGAACAGTATAAGTGAGGAGAGTGTGTTCCCCTGATTATTTAATACACACGGGACATGTTACCAGGTGAACAGTATAAGTGAGGAGAGTGTGTTCCCCTGATTGTTCAATACACACGGGACATGTTCCCACGTGAACAGTATAAGTGAGGAGAGTGTGTTCCCCTGATGGTTTAATACACACTGGACATGTTACCAGGTGAACAGTATAAGTGAGCAGATTGTTTTCCCCTGATGGTTAAATATGCAAAGGACATGTTACCAGGTGAACAGTATAAGTGAGGAGAGTGTGTTCCCCTGATGGTTTAATACTGACGGGACATGTTACCAGAAGAACAGTATAAGTGAGGAGAGTGTGTTCCCCTGAGGGTTTAACACGCACGGGACATGTTACCAGGTGAACAGTATAAGTGAGGAGAGTGTGTTCCCCTGATTGGTTAATACTCACGGGACATGTTGCCAGGTGAACAGTATAAGTGAGGAGAGTGTGTTCCCCTGATGGTTTAACACGCACGGGACATGTTACCAGGTGAAAAGTATATGTGAGGAGAGTGTGTTCCCCTGATGGTTTAATATACACGGGACATGTTAGCAGGTGAACTGTATAAGTGAGTAGAATGTGTTCCCCTGATGGTTTAATATACACGGGACATGTTACCAGGTGAACAGTATAATTGAGGACAGTGTGATCCCCTGATTGTTCAATACACACGAGACATGTTACCAGGTGAACAGTATAAGAGAGGAGAGTGTGTTCCCCTGATGGTTTAATATACACGGGACATGTCACCTGGTGAACAGTATAAGTGAGGAGAGTGTGTTCCCCTGATGGTTTAATATACAATGGACATGTTACCAGGTGAACAGTATAAGTGAGGAGAGTGTGTTCCCCTGATTATTTAATACACACGGGACATGTTACCAGGTGAACAGTATAAGTGAGGAGAGTGTGTTCCCCTGATTGTTCAATGCACAAGGGGCATGTTACCAGGTGAACAGTATAAATGAGGAGAATGTGTTCCCCTGATGGTTTCATATACACAGGACATGTTACCAGGTGAACAGTATAAGTGAGGAGAGTGTGTTCCCCTGATTGTTTAATACTCACGGGACATGTTACCAGGTGAACAGTATAAGTGAGGAGAGTGTGTTCCCCTGATTGTTTAATACTCACGGGACATGTTACCAGGTGAACAGTATAAGTGAGGAGAGTGTGTTCCCCTGATGGTTTAACACGCACGGGACATGTTACCAGGTGTACAGTATAAGTGAGGAGAGTGTGTTCCGCCGATGGTTTAATATACACGGGACATGTTACCAGGTGAACAGTATAAGTGAGGAGAGTGAGTTCCCCTGATTGTTTAATACTGACGGGACATGTCACCAGGTGAACAGTATAAGTGAGGAGAGTGTGTTCCCCTGATTGTTTAATACTCACGGGACATGTTGCCAGGTGAACAGTATAAGTGAGGAGAGTGTGTTCCCCTGATGGTTTCACACGCACGGGACATGTCACCAGGAGAAGAGTATAAGTGAGGAGAGTGTGTTCCCCTGATGGTTTAACACGCACGGGACATGTCACCAGGTGAACAGTATAAGTGAGGAGAGTGTGTTCCCCTGATTGTTTCATACTCACGGGACATGTTGCCAGGTGAACAGTATAAGTGAGGAGAGTGTGTTCCCCTGATGGTTTAACACGCACGGGACATGTCACCAGGTGAACAGTATAAGTGAGGAGAGTGTGTTCCCCTGATGGTTTAATACACGCGGGACATGTCACCTGGTGAACAGTATAAGTGAGGAGAGTGTGTTCCCCTGATGGTTTAATACACACGGTACATGTCACCTGGTGAACAGTATAAGTGAGGAGAGTGTGTTCCCCTGATGGTTTAATGTACGCGGGACATGTTACCAGGTGAACAGTATAAGTGAGGAGAGTGTGTTCTCCTGAATGTTCAATACACACGGGACATGTTGCCAGGTGAACAGTATAAGTGAGGAGAGTGTGTTCCCCTGATGGTTTCACACGCACGGGACATGTCACCAGGTGAAGAGTATAAGTGAGGAGAGTGTGTTCCCCTGATGGTTTAACACGCACGGGACATGTCACCAGGTGAACAGTATAAGTGAGGAGAGTGTGTTCCCCTGATTGTTTCATACTCACGGGACATGTTGCCAGGTGAACAGTATAAGTGAGGAGAGTGTGTTCCCCTGATGGTTTAACACGCACGGGACATGTCACCAGGTGAACAGTATAAGTGAGGAGAGTGTGTTCCCCTGATGGTTTAATACACACGGGACATGTCACCTGGTGAACAGTATAAGTGAGGAGAGTGTGTTCCCCTGATGGTTTAATACACACGGTACATGTCACCTGGTGAACAGTATAAGTGAGGAGAGTGTGTTCCCCTGATGGTTTAATGTACGCGGGACATGTTACCAGGTGAACAGTATAAGTGAGGAGAGTGTGTTCTCCTGAATGTTCAATACACACGGGTCATGTTACCAGGTGAATAGTATATGTGAGTAGAGTGTGTTCCCCTGATGGTTTAACACGCACGGGACATGTCACCTGGTGAACAGTATAAGTGAGGAGAGTGTGTTCCCCTGATGGTTTAATACACACTGGACATGTTACCAGGTGAACAGTATAAGTGAGCAGATTGTTTTCCCGTGATGGTTAAATATGCAAAGGACATGTTACCAGGTGAACAGTATAAGTGAGGAGAGTGTGTTCCCCTGATGGTTTAATACTGACGGGACATGTTACCAGAAGAACAGTATAAGTGAGGAGAGTGTGTTCCCCTGAGCGTTTAACACGCACGGGACATGTTACCAGGTGAACAGTAGAAGTGAGGAGAGTGTGTTCCCCTGATTATTTAATACACACGGGACATGTTACCAGGTGAACAGTATAAGTGAGGAGAGTGTGTTCCGCTGATTGTTCAATGCACAAGGGGCATGTTACCAGGTGAACAGTATAAGTGAGGAGAATGTGTTCCCCTGATGGTTTAATATACACAGGACATGTTACCAGGTGAACAGTATAAGTGAGGAGAGTGTGTTCCCCTGATTGTTTAATACTCACGGGACATGTTACCAGGTGAACAGTATAAGTGAGGAGAGTGTGTTCCCCTGATTGTTTAATACTCACGGGACATGTTACCAGGTGAACAGTATAAGTGAGGAGAGTGTGTTCCCCTGATGGTTTAACACGCACGGGACATGTTACCAGGTGAACAGTATAAGTGAGGAGAGTGTGTTCCGCTGATGGTTTAATATACACGGGACATGTTACCAGGTGAACAGTATAAGTGAGGAGAGTGAGTTCCCCTGATTGTTTAATACTGACGGGACATGTCACCAGGTGAACAGTATAAGTGAGGAGAGTGTGTTCCCCTGATTGTTTAATACTCACGGGACATGTTGCCAGGTGAACAGTATAAGTGAGGAGAGTGTGTTCCCCTGATGGTTTCACACGCACGGGACATGTCACCAGGTGAAGAGTATAAGTGAGGAGAGTGTGTTCCCCTGATGGTTTAACACGCACGGGACATGTCACCAGGTGAACAGTATAAGTGAGGAGAGTGTGTTCCCCTGATTGTTTCATACTCACGGGACGTGTTGCCAGGTGAACAGTATAAGTGAGGAGAGTGTGTTCCCCTGAATGTTTAACACGCACGGGACATGTCACCAGGTGAACAGTACAAGTGAGGAGAGTGTGTTCCCCTGATGGTTTAATACACACGGGACATGTCACCGGGTGAACAGTATAAGTGAGGAGAGTGTGTTCCCCTGATGGTTTAATACACACGGTACATGTCACCTGGTGAACAGTATAAGTGAGGAGAGTGTGTTCCCCTGATGGTTTAATGTACGCGGGACATGTTACCAGGTGAACAGTATAAGTGAGGAGAGTGTGTTCTCCTGAATGTTCAATACACACGGGACATGTTGCCAGGTGAATAGTATATGTGAGGAGAGTGTGTTCCCCTGATGGTTTCACACGCACGGGACATGTCACCAGGTGAAGAGTATAAGTGAGGAGAGTGTGTTCCCCTGATGGTTTAACACGCACGGGACATGTCACCAGGTGAACAGTATAAGTGAGGAGAGTGTGTTCCCCTGATGGTTTAAAACACACGGGACATGTCACCTGGTGAACAGTATAAGTGAGGAGAGTGTGTTCCCCTGATGGTTTAATACACACGGTACATGTCACCTGGTGAACAGTATAAGTGAGGAGAGTGTGTTCTCCTGAATGTTCAATACACACGGGACATGTTGCCAGGTGAATAGTATATGTGAGGAGAGTGTGTTCCCCTGATGGTTTCACACGCACGGGACATGTCACCAGGTGAAGAGTATAAGTGAGGAGAGTGTGTTTCCCTGATGGTTTAACACGCACGGGACATGTCACCAGGTGAACAGTATAAGTGAGGAGAGTGTGTTCCCCTGATGGTTTAATACACACGGGACATGTCACCTGGTGAACAGTATAAGTGAGGAGAGTGTGTTCCCCTGATGGTTTAATACACACGGTACATGTCACCTGGTGAACAGTATAAGTGTGGAGAGTGTGTTCTCCTGAATGTTCAATACACACGGGACATGTTACCAGGTGAATAGTATATGTGAGTAGAGTGTGTTCCCCTGATGGTTTAACACGCACGGGACATGTCACCTGGTGAACATTATAAGTGAGGAGAGTGTGTTCCCCTGATGGTTTAATACACACTGGACATGTTACCAGGTGAACAGTATAAGTGAGCAGATTGTTTTCCCCTGATGGTTAAATATGCAAAGGACATGTTACCAGGTGATCAGTAGAAGTGAGGAGAGTGTGTTCCCCTGATGGTTTAATGTACGCGGGACATGTTACCAGGTGAACAGTATAAGTGAGGAGAGTGTGTTCTCCTGAATGTTCAATACACACGGGACATGTTACCAGGTGAATAGTATATGTGAGTAGAGTGTGTTCCCCTGATGGTTTAACACGCACGGGACATGTCACCTGGTGAACAGTATAAGTGAGGAGAGTGTGTTCCCCTGATGGTTTAATACACACTGGACATGTTACCAGGTGAACAGTATAAGTGAGCAGATTGTTTTCCCCTGATGGTTAAATATGCAAAGGACATGTTACCAGGTGAACAGTATAAGTGAGGAGAGTGTGTTCCCCTGATGGTTTAATACTGACGGGACATGTTACCAGAAGAACAGTATAAGTGAGGAGAGTGTGTTCCCCTGAGGGTTTAACACGCACGGGACATGTTACCAGGTGAACAGTATAAGTGAGGAGAGTGTGTTCCCCTGATTGGTTAATACTCACGGGACATGTTGCCAGGTGAACAGTATAAGTGAGGAGAGTGTGTTCCCCTGATGGTTTAACACGCACGGGACATGTTACCAGGTGAAAAGTATATGTGAGGAGAGTGTGTTCCCCTGATGGTTTAATATACACGGGACATGTTAGCAGGTGAACTGTATAAGTGAGTAGAATGTGTTCCCCTGATGGTTTAATATACACGGGACATGTTACCAGGTGAACAGTATAATTGAGGACAGTGTGATCCCCTGATTGTTTAATACACACGGGACATGTTACCAGGTGAACAGTATAAGTGAGGAGAGTGTGTTCCCCTGATGGTTTAATATACACGGGACATTTCACCTGGTGAACAGTATAAGTGAGGAGAGTGTGTTCCCCTGATGGTTTAATATACACGGGACATGTTCCCAGGTGAACAGTATAAGTGAGGAGAGTGTGTTCCCCTGATTATTTAATACACACGGGACATGTTACCAGGTGAACAGTATAAGTGAGGAGAGTGTGTTCCCCTGATTGTTCAATGCACAAGGGGCATGTTACCAGGTGAACAGTATAAGTGAGGAGAATGTGTTCCCCTGATGGCTTAATATACACAGGACATGTTACCAGGTGAACAGTATAAGTGAGGAGAGTGTGTTCCCCTGATTGTTTAATACTCACGGGACATGTTACCAGGTGAACAGTATAAGTGAGGAGAGTGTGTTCCCCTGATTGTTTAATACTCACGGGACATGTTACCAGGTGAACAGTATAAGTGAGGAGAGTGTGTTCCCCTGATGGTTTAACACGCACGGGACATGTTACCAGGTGAACAGTATAAGTGAGGAGAGTGTGTTCCGCTGATGGTTTAATATACACGGGACATGTTACCAGGTGAACAGTATAAGTGAGGAGAGTGAGTTCCCCTGATTGTTTAATACTGACGGGACATGTCACCAGGTGAACAGTATAAGTGAGGAGAGTGTGTTCCCCTGATTGTTTAATACTCACGGGACATGTTGCCAGGTGAACAGTATAAGTGAGGAGAGTGTGTTCCCCTGATGGTTTCACACGCACGGGACATGTCACCAGGTGAAGAGTATAAGTGAGGAGAGTGTGTTCCCCTGATGGTTTAACACGCACGGTACATGTCACCTGGTGAACAGTATAAGTGAGCAGATTGTTTTCCCCTGATGGTTAAATATGCAAAGGACATGTTACCAGGTGATCAGTAGAAGTGAGGAGAGTGTGTTCCCCTGATGGTTTAATGTACGCGGGACATGTTACCAGGTGAACAGTATAAGTGAGGAGAGTGTGTTCTCCTGAATGTTCAATACACACGGGACATGTTACCAGGTGAATAGTATATGTGAGTAGAGTGTGTTCCCCTGATGGTTTAACACGCACGGGACATGTCACCTGGTGAACAGTATAAGTGAGGAGAGTGTGTTCCCCTGATGGTTTAATACACACTGGACATGTTACCAGGTGAACAGTATAAGTGAGCAGATTGTTTTCCCCTGATGGTTAAATATGCAAAGGACATGTTACCAGGTGAACAGTATAAGTGAGGAGAGTGTGTTCCCCTGATGGTTTAATACTGACGGGACATGTTACCAGAAGAACAGTATAAGTGAGGAGAGTGTGTTCCCCTGAGGGTTTAACACGCACGGGACATGTTACCAGGTGAACAGTATAAGTGAGGAGAGTGTGTTCCCCTGATTGGTTAATACTCACGGGACATGTTGCCAGGTGAACAGTATAAGTGAGGAGAGTGTGTTCCCCTGATGGTTTAACACGCACGGGACATGTTACCAGGTGAAAAGTATATGTGAGGAGAGTGTGTTCCCCTGATGGTTTAATATACACGGGACATGTTAGCAGGTGAACTGTATAAGTGAGTAGAATGTGTTCCCCTGATGGTTTAATATACACGGGACATTTCACCTGGTGAACAGTATAAGTGAGGAGAGTGTGTTCCCCTGATGGTTTAATATACACGGGACATGTTCCCAGGTGAACAGTATAAGTGAGGAGAGTGTGTTCCCCTGATTATTTAATACACACGGGACATGTTACCAGGTGAACAGTATAAGTGAGGAGAGTGTGTTCCCCTGATTGTTCAATGCACAAGGGGCATGTTACCAGGTGAACAGTATAAGTGAGGAGAATGTGTTCCCCTGATGGCTTAATATACACAGGACATGTTACCAGGTGAACAGTATAAGTGAGGAGAGTGTGTTCCCCTGATTGTTTAATACTCACGGGACATGTGACCAGGTGAACAGTATAAGTGAGGAGAGTGTGTTCCCCTGATTGTTTAATACTCACGGGACATGTTACCAGGTGAACAGTATAAGTGAGGAGAGTGTGTTCCCCTGATGGTTTAACACGCACGGGACATGTTACCAGGTGAACAGTATAAGTGAGGAGAGTGTGTTCCGCTGATGGTTTAATATACACGGGACATGTTACCAGGTGAACAGTATAAGTGAGGAGAGTGAGTTCCCCTGATTGTTTAATACTGACGGGACATGTCACCAGGTGAACAGTATAAGTGAGGAGAGTGTGTTCCCCTGATTGTTTAATACTCACGGGACATGTTGCCAGGTGAACAGTATAAGTGAGGAGAGTGTGTTCCCCTGATGGTTTCACACGCACGGGACATGTCACCAGGTGAAGAGTATAAGTGAGGAGAGTGTGTTCCCCTGATGGTTTAACACGCACGGTACATGTCACCTGGTGAACAGTATAAGTGAGGAGAGTGTGTTCCCCTGATGGTTTAATGTATGCGGGACATGTTACCAGGTGAACAGTATAAGTGAGGAGAGTGTGTTCTCCTGAATGTTCAATACACACGGGACATGTTACCAGGTGAATAGTATATGTGAGTAGAGTATGTTCCACTGATGGTTTAACACGCACGGGACATGTCACCTGGTGAACAGTATAAGTGAGGAGAGTGTGTTCCCCTGATTATTTAATACACACGGGACATGTTACCAGGTGAACAGTATAAGTGAGGAGAGTGTGTTCCCCTGATTGTTCAATACACACTGGACATGTCACCAAGTGAAATGTATAATTGAGGAGAGTGTGTTCCCCTGATTGTTTAATACACACGGGACATGTCACCTGGTGAACAGTATAAGTGAGGAGAGTGTTTTCCCCTGATGGTTTAATATACACGGGACATGTTCCCACGTGAACAGTATAAGTGAGGAGAGTGTGTTCCCCTGATGGTTTAATACACACTGGACATGTTACCAGGTGAACAGTATAAGTGAGCAGATTGTTATCCCCTGATCGTTAAATATGCAAAGGACATGTTACCAGGTGAACAGTATAAGTGAGGAGAGTGTGTTCCCCTGATGGTTTAATACTGACGGGACATGTTACCAGGTGAACAGTATAAGTGAGGAGAGTGTGTTCCCCTGAGGGTTTAACACGCACGGGACATGTTACCAGGTGAACAGTATAAGTGAGGAGAGTGTGTTCCCCTGATAGGTTAATACTCACGGGACATGTTGCCAGGTGAACAGTATAAGTGAGGAGAGTGTGTTCCCCTGATGGTTTAACACGCACGGGACATGTTACCAGGTGAAAAGTATATGTGAGGAGAGTGTGTTCCCCTGATGGTTTAATATACACGGGACATGTTAGCAGGTGAACTGTATAAGTGAGTAGAATGTGTTCCCCTGATTGTTTAATACACACGGGACATGTTACCAGGTGAACAGTATAAGTGAGGAGAGTGTGTTCCCCTGATGGTTTAATATACACGGGACATGTCACCTGGTGAACAGTATAAGTGAGGAGAGTGTGTTCCCCTGATGGTTTAATATACACGGGACATGTTACCAGGTGAACAGTATAAGTGAGGAGAGTGTGTTCCCCTGATTATTTAATACACACGGGACATGTTACCAGGTGAACAGTATAAGTGAGGAGAGTGTGTTCCCCTGATTGTTCAATGCACAAGGGGCATGTTACCAGGTGAACAGTATAAGTGAGGAGAGTGTGTTCCCCTGATGGTTTAATACTGACGGGACATGTTACCAGAAGAACAGTATAAGTGAGGAGAGTGTGTTCCCCTGAGGGTTTAACACGCACGGGTCATGTTACCAGGTGAACAGTATAAGTGAGGAGAGTGTGTTCCCCTGATTGGTTAATACTCACGGGACATGTTGCCAGGTGAACAGTATAAGTGAGGAGAGTGTGTTCCCCTGATGGTTTAACACGCACGGGACATGTTACCAGGTGAACAGTATATGTGAGGAGAGTGTGTTCCCCTGATGGTTTAATATACACGGGACATGTTAGCAGGTGAACTGTATAAGTGAGGAGAATGTGTTCCCCTGATGGTTTAATATACACGGGACATGTTACCAGGTGAACAGTATAAGTGAGGAGAGTGTGTTCCCCTGATTGTTTAATGCACACGGGACATGTTACCAGGTGAAAAGTGTAAGTGAGGAGAGTGTGTTCCCCTGATGGTTTAATACACACGGGACATGTCACCTGGTGAACTGTATAAGTGAGGAGAGTGTGTTACCCTGATGGTTTAACACGCACGGGACATGTTACCAGGTGAACAGTATAAGTGAGGAGAGTGTGTTCCCCTGATTGGTTAATACTCACGGGACATGTTGCCAGGTGAACAGTATAAGTGCGGAGAGTGTGTTCCCCTGATGGTTTAATATACACGGGACATGTCAGCAGGTGAACAGCATAATTGAAGAGAGTGTGATCCCCTGATTTTTTAATACACACGGGACATGTTACCAGGTGAACAGTATAAGTGAGGAGAGTGTGTTCCCCTGATTGCTTAATACACACGGGACATGTCACCTGGTGAACAGTAAAAGTGAGGAGAGTGTTTTCCCCTGATGGTTTAATATACACGGGACATGTTCCCAGGTGAACAGTATAAGTGAGGAGAGTGTGTTCCCCTGATGTTTTAATACACACTGGACATGTTACCAGGTGAACAGTATAAGTGAGCAGATTGTTTTCCCCTAAATGGTTAAATATGCAAAGGACATGTTACCAGGTGAACAGTATAAGTGAGGAGAGTGTGTTCCCCTGATGGTTTAATGCACACAGGACATGTTACCAGGTGAACAGTATAAGTGAGGAGAGTGTGTTACCCTGATGGTTTAATATACACGGGACATGTTACCAGGTGAACAGTATAAGTGAGGAGAGTGTGTTCCCCTGATGGTTTAATAAACACAGGACATGTTACCAGGTGAACAGTATAAGTGAGGAGAGTGTGTTCCCCTGATTGTTTCATACAAACGGGACACGTCACCAGGTGAACAGTAGAAGTGAGCAGAATGTTTTCCCCTGATGGTTAAATATGCAAAGGACATGTTACCAGGTGAACAGTATAAGTGAGGAGAGTGTGTTCCCCTGATGGTATAATATACATGGGACATGTTACCAGGTGAACAGTATAAGTGAGGAGAGCGTCTTCCCCTGATGGTTTAATACTGACGGGACATGTTACCAGATGAACAGTATAAGTGAGGAGAGTGTGTTCCCCTGATGGTTTAATGCACACAGGACATGTTACCAGGTGAACAGTATCCGTGAGGAGAGTGTGTTCCCCTGATGGTTTAATATACACGGGACATGTTACCAGATGAACAGTATAAGTGAGGAGAGTGCGTTCCCCTGATGGTTAAATATACACAGGACATGTTACCAGGTGAACAGTATAAGTGAGGAGAGTGTGTTCCCCTGATGGTTTAATATACACGGGACCTGTTACCAGGTGAACAGTATAAGTGAGGAGAGTGTGTTACCCTGATGGTTTAATATACACGGGACATCTTACCAGGTGAACAGTATAAGTGAGGAGAGTGTGTTCCCCTGATGGTTTAATACGCACGGGACATGTCACCATGTGAACTGTATAAGTGAGGAGAGTGTGTTCCCCTGATGGTTTAATGCACACGGGGCATGTTACCAGGTGAACAGTATAAGTGAGGAGAGTGTGTTCCCCTGATGGTTTAATATACACGGGATATGTTAACAGGAGAACAGTATAAGTGAGGAGAGTGTGTTCCCCTGATGGTTTAATATACACGGGACATGTTACCAGGTGAACAGTATAAGTAAGGAGAGTGTGTTCCCTGATGGTTTAATATACACGGGACATGTGACTAGGTGAACAGTATAAGTGAGGAGAGTGTGTTCCCCTGATGGTTTAATATACACGGGACATGTTACCAGGTAAACAGTATAAGTGAGGAGAGTGTGTTCCCCTGATGGTTTAATACTCACGGGACATGTTACCAGCTGAACAGTATAAGTGAGGAGAGTGTGTTCCCCTGATGGTTTAATATACACGGGATATGTTAACAGGAGAACAGTATAAGTGAGGAGAGTGTGTTCCCCTGATGGTTTAATATTCACGGGACATGTTACCAGGTGAACAGTATAAGTGAGGAGAGTGTGTTCCCCTGATGGTTAAATACACACAGGGCATGTTACCAGGTGAACAGTATAAGTGAGGAGAATGTGTTCCCCTGATGGTTTAATATACACAGGACATGTTGCCAGGTGAACAGTATAAGTGAGGAGAGTGTGTTCCCCTGATGGTTTAATATACAAGGTACATGTTGCCAGGTGAACAGTATAAGTGAGGAGAGTGTGTTCCGCTGATGGTTTAATTCTCACGGGACATGTTTCCAGGTGAACAGTATAAGTGAGGAGAGTGTGTTCCCCTGATGGTTTAATATACAGGGGACATGTTACCAGGTCAACAGTATAAGTGAGGAGAGTGTGTTCCTCTGATGGTTTAATATACACGGGACATGTTCCCAGGTGAACAGTATAAGTGAGGAGAGTGTGTTCCCCTGATGGTTTAATATACACAGGGCATATTACCAGGTGAACAGTATAAGTGAGGAGAGTGTGTTCCCCTTATGGTTTAATAAACACGGGACATGTTATCAGGTGAACAGTATAAGTGAGGAGAGTGTGTTTCCCTGATGGTTTAACACGCACGGGACATGTTACCAGGTGAACAGTATAAGTGCGGAGAGTGTGTTCCCCTGATGGTTTAATATACACGGGACATGTCAGCAGGTGAACAGTATAATTGAGGAGAGTGTGATCCCCTGATTGTTTAATACACACGGGACATGTCACCAGGTGAACAGTATAAGTGAGGAGAGTGTGTTCCCCTGATTGTTTAATACACACGGGACATGTCACCTGGTGAACAGTATAAGTGAGGAGAGTGTGTTCCCCTGATGGTTTAATATACACGGGACAAGTTACCAGGTGAACAGTATAAGTGAGTAGAGTGTGTTCCCCTGATTGTTTAATACACACGGGACATGTTACCAGGTGAACAGTATAATTGAGGAGAGTGTGTTCCCCTGATTGTTTAATACACACGGGACATGTTACCAGGTGAACAGTATAAGTGAGGAGAGTGTGTTCCCCTGATGGTTTTACACGCACGGGACATGTTACCAGGTGAACAGTATATGTGAGGAGAGTGTGTTCCCCTGATGGTTTAATATACACGGGACATGTTAGCAGGTGAACTGTATAAGTGAGGAGAATGTGTTCCCCTGATGGTTTAATATAAACGGGACATGTTACCAGGTGAACAGTATAAGTGAGGAGAGTGTGTTCCCCTGATTGTTTAATGCACACGGGACATGTTACCAGGTGAACAGTATAAGTGAGGAGAGTGTGTTCCCCTGATGGTTTAATACACACGGGACATGTCACCTGGTGAACAGTATAAGTGAGGAGAGTGTGTTCCCCTGATGGTTTAACACGCACGGGACATGTTACCAGGTGAAAAGTATAAGTGAGGAGAGTGTGTTCCCCTGATTGGTTAATACTCACGGGACATGTTGCCAGGTGAACAGTCTAAGTGAGGAGAGTGTGTTCCCCTGATGGTTTAACACGCACGGGACATGTTACCAGGTGAACAGTATAAGTGCGGAGAGTGTGTTCCCCTGATGGTTTAATATACACGGGACATGTCAGCAGGTGAACAGTATAATTGAAGAGAGTGTGATCCCCTGATTGTTTAATACACACGGGACATGTTACCAGGTGAACAGTATAAGTGAGGAGAGTGTTTTCCCCTGATGGTTTAATATACACGGGACATGTTCCCAGGTGAACAGTATAAGTGAGGAGAGTGTGTTCCCCTGATGGTTTAATACACACTGGACATGTTACCAGGTGAACAGTATAAGTGAGGAGAGTGTGTTCCCCTGATGGTTTAATACTGACGGGACATGTTACCAGATGAACAGTATAAGTGACGAGAGTGTGTTCCCCTGATTGTTTAATACACATGGGACTTGTTCACCAGGTGAACAGTATAAGTTAGGAGAGTGTGTTCCCCTGACGGTTTAATACTGACGGGACATGTTACCAGATGAACAGTATAAGTGAGGAGAGTGTGTTCCCCTGATGGTTTAATGCACACAGGACATGTTACCAGGTGAACAGTATAAGTGAGGAGAGTGTGTTACCCTGATGGTTTAATATACACGGGACATGTTACCAGGTGAACAGTATAAGTGAGGAGAGTGTGTTCCCCTGATGCTTTAATAAACACGGGACATGTTACCAGGTGAACAGTATAAGTGAGGAGAGTGTGTTCCCCTGATTGTTTCATACAAACGGGACACGTCACCAGGTGAACAGTAGAAGTGAGCAGAATGTTTTCCCCTGATGGTTAAATATGCAAAGGACATGTTACCAGGTGAACAGTATAAGTGAGGAGAGTGTGTTCCCCTGATGGTATAATATACATGGGACATGTTACCAGGTGAACAGTATAAGTGAGGAGAGCGTCTTCCCCTGATGGTTTAATACTGACGGGACATGTTACCAGATGAACAGTATAAGTGAGGAGAGTGTATTCCCCTGATTGTTTAATACTCACGGGACATGTTGCCAGGTGAACAGTATAAGTGAGGAGAGTGTGTTCCCCTGATGGTTTCACACGCACGGGACATGTCACCAGGTGAAGAGTATAAGTGAGGAGAGTGTGTTCCCCTGATGGTTTAACACGCACGGGAAATGTCACCAGGTGAACAGTATAAGTGAGGAGAGTGTGTTCCCCTGATTGTTTAATACTCACGGGACTTGATGCCAGGTGAACAGTATAAGTGAGGAGAGTGTGTTCCCCTGATGGTTTAATACACATGGGACATGTTACCAGGTGAACAGTATAAGTGAGGAGAGTGTGTTCCCCTGATGGTTTAATACACACGGGACATGTCACCTGGTGAACAGTATAAGTGAGGAGAGTCTGTTCCCCTGATGGTTTAATACACACGGTACATGTCACCTGGTGAACAGTATAAGTGAGGAGAGAGTGTTCCCCTGATGGTTTAATGTACGCGGGACATGTTACCAGGTGAACAGTATAAGTGAGGAGAGTGTGTTCTCCTGAATGTTCAATACACACGGGACATGTTACCAGGTGAATAATATATGTGAGTAGAGTGTGTTCCCCTGATGGTTTAACACGCACGGGACATGTCACCTGGTGAACAGTATAAGTGAGGAGAGTGTGTTCCCCTGATGGTTTAATATACACAGGACATGTCACCAAGTGAAATGTATAATTGAGGAGATGTGTTCCCCTGATGGTTTAATATACACAGGACATGTCACCAAGTGAAATGTATAATTGAGGAGAGTGTGTTCCCCTGATGGTTTTATATACAAGGTACATGTTACCAGGTGAACAGTATAAGTGAGGAGAGTGTGTTCCCCTGATGGTTTAATATACACGGGACATGTTACCAGGTGAACAGTATAAGTGAGGAGAGTGTGTTCCCCTGATGGTTTAATATACACGGGACATGTTACCAGGTAAACAGTATAAGTGAGGAGAGTCTGTTCCCCTGATGGTTTAATACTCACGGGACATGTTACCAGCTGAACAGTATAAGTGAGGAGAGTGTGTTCCCCTGATGGTTTAACACGCACGGGACATGTTACCAGGTGAAGAGTGTAAGTGAGGAGAGTGAGTTCCCCTGATTGTTTAATACTGACGGGACATGTCAGCAGGTGAACAGTATAAGTGAGGAGAGTGTGTTCCCCTGATGGTTTAATGCACACGGGACACGTTACCAGGTGAACAGTATAAGTGAGGAGAGTGCTTTCCCCTGATGGTTTAATATTCACGGGACATGTTACCAGGTGAACAGTATAAGTGAGGAGAGTGTGTTCCCCTGATGGTTTAATACACACAGGGCATGTTACCAGGTGAACAGTATAAGTGAGGAGAATGTGTTCCCCTGATGGTTTAATATACACAGGACATGTTGCCAGGTGAACAGTATAAGTGAGGAGAGTGTGTTCCCCTGATGGTTTAATATACAAGGTACATGTTGCCAGGTGAACAGTATAAGTGAGGAGAGTGTGTTCCGCTGATGGTTTAATTCTCACGGGACATGTTTCCAGGTGAACAGTATAAGTGAGGAGAGTGTGTTCCCCTGATGGTTTAATATACAGGGGACATGTTACCAGGTCAACAGTATAAGTGAGGAGAGTGTGTTCCTCTGATGGTTTAATATACACGGGACATGTTCCCAGGTGAACAGTATAAGTGAGGAGAGTGTGTTCCCCTGATGGTTTAATATACACAGGGCATATTACCAGGTGAACAGTATAAGTGAGGAGAGTGTGTTCCCCTTATGGTTTAATACACACGGGACATGTTATCAGGTGAACAGTATAAGTGAGGAGAGTGTGTTTCCCTGATGGTTTAACACACACGGGACATGTTACCAGGTGAACAGTATAAGTGCGGAGAGTGTGTTCCCCTGATGGTTTAATATACACGGGACATGTCAGCAGGTGAACAGTATAATTGAGGAGAGTGTGATCCCCTGATTGTTTAATACACACGGGACATGTCACCAGGTGAACAGTATAAGTGAGGAGAGTGTGTTCCCCTGATTGTTTAATACACACGGGACATGTCACCTGGTGAACAGTATAAGTGAGGAGAGTGTGTTCCCCTGATGGTTTAATATACACGGGACAAGTTACCAGGTGAACAGTATAAGTGAGTAGAGTGTGTTCCCCTGATTGTTTAATACACACGGGACATGTTACCAGGTGAACAGTATAATTGAGGAGAGTGTGTTCCCCTGATTGTTTAATACACACGGGACATGTTACCAGGTGAACAGTATAAGTGAGGAGAGTGTGTTCCCCTGATGGTTTTACACGCACGGGACATGTTACCAGGTGAACAGTATATGTGAGGAGAGTGTGTTCCCCTGATGGTTTAATATACACGGGACATGTTAGCAGGTGAACTGTATAAGTGAGGAGAATGTGTTCCCCTGATGGTTTAATATAAACGGCACATGTTACCAGGTGAACAGTATAAGTGAGGAGAGTGTGTTCCCCTGATTGTTTAATGCACACGGGACATGTTACCAGGTGAACAGTATAAGTGAGGAGAGTGTGTTCCCCTGATGGTTTAATACACACGGGACATGTCACCTGGTGAACAGTATAAGTGAGGAGAGTGTGTTCCCCTGATGGTTTAACACGCACGGGACATGTTACCAGGTGAACAGTATAAGTGAGGAGAGTGTGTTCCCCTGATTGGTTAATACTCACGGGACATGTTGCCAGGTGAACAGTCTAAGTGAGGAGAGTGTGTTCCCCTGATGGTTTAACACGCACGGGACATGTTACCAGGTGAACAGTATAAGTGCGGAGAGTGTGTTCCCCTGATGGTTTAATATACACGGGACATGTCAGCAGGTGAACAGTATAATTGAAGAGAGTGTGATCCCCTGATTGTTTAATACACACGGGACATGTTACCAGGTGAACAGTATAAGTGAGGAGAGTGTTTTCCCCTGATGGTTTAATATACACGGGACATGTTCCCAGGTGAACAGTATAAGTGAGGAGAGTGTGTTCCCCTGATGGTTTAATACACACTGGACATGTTACCAGGTGAACAGTATAAGTGAGGAGAGTGTGTTCCCCTGATGGTTTAATACTGACGGGACATGTTACCAGATGAACAGTATAAGTGAGGAGAGTGTGTTCCCCTGATTGTTTAATACACATGGGACATGTTCACCAGGTGAACAGTATAAGTTAGGAGAGTGTGTTCCCCTGACGGTTTAATACTGACGGGACATGTTACCAGATGAACAGTATAAGTGAGGAGAGTGTGTTCCCCTGATGGTTTAATGCACACAGGACATGTTACCAGGTGAACAGTATAAGTGAGGAGAGTGTGTTACCCTGATGGTTTAATATACACGGGACTGTTACCAGGTGAACAGTATAAGTGAGGAGAGTGTGTTCCCCTGATGCTTTAATAAACACGGGACATGTTACCAGGTGAACAGTATAAGTGAGGAGAGTGTGTTCCCCTGATTGTTTCATACAAACGGGACACGTCACCAGGTGAACAGTAGAAGTGAGCAGAATGTTTTCCCCTGATGGTTAAATATGCAAAGGACATGTTACCAGGTGAACAGTATAAGTGAGGAGAGTGTGTTCCCCTGATGGTATAATATACATGGGACATGTTACCAGGTGAACAGTATAAGTGAGGAGAGCGTCTTCCCCTGATGGTTTAATACTGACGGGACATGTTACCAGATGAACAGTATAAGTGAGGAGAGTGTATTCCCCTGATTGTTTAATACTCACGGGACATGTTGCCAGGTGAACAGTATAAGTGAGGAGAGTGTGTTCCCCTGATGGTTTCACACGCACGGGACATGTCACCAGGTGAAGAGTATAAGTGAGGAGAGTGTGTTCCCCTGATGGTTTAACACGCACGGGAAATGTCACCAGGTGAACAGTATAAGTGAGGAGAGTGTGTTCCCCTGATTGTTTAATACTCACGGGACTTGATGCCAGGTGAACAGTATAAGTGAGGAGAGTGTGTTCCCCTGATGGTTTAATACACATGGGACATGTTACCAGGTGAACAGTATAAGTGAGGAGAGTGTGTTCCCCTGATGGTTTAATACACACGGGACATGTCACCTGGTGAACAGTATAAGTGAGGAGAGTGTGTTCCCCTGATGGTTTAATACACACGGTACATGTCACCTGGTGAACAGTATAAGTGAGGAGAGAGTGTTCCCCTGATGGTTTAATGTACGCGGGACATGTTACCAGGTGAACAGTATAAGTGAGGAGAGTGTGTTCTCCTGAATGTTCAATACACACGGGACATGTTACCAGGTGAATAATATATGTGAGTAGAGTGTGTTCCCCTGATGGTTTAACACGCACGGGACATGTCACCTGGTGAACAGTATAAGTGAGGAGAGTGTGTTCCCCTGATGGTTTAATATACACAGGACATGTCACCAAGTGAAATGTATAATTGAGGAGATGTGTTCCCCTGATGGTTTAATATACACAGGACATGTCACCAAGTGAAATGTATAATTGAGGAGAGTGTGTTCCCCTGATGGTTTTATATACAAGGTACATGTTACCAGGTGAACAGTATAAGTGAGGAGAGTGTGTTCCCCTGATGGTTTAATATACACGGGACATGTTACCAGGTGAACAGTATAAGTGAGGAGAGTGGGTTCCCCTGATTGTTTAATGCACAGGGGACATGTTACCAGGTGAACAGTATAATTGAGGAGAGTGTGTTCCCCTGATGGTTTAATATACACAGTACATGTCACCAAGTGAAATGTATAATTGAGGAGATGTGTGTTCCCCTGATGGTTTAATATACAGGGGACATGTTACCAGGTGAACAGTATAAGTGAGGAGAGTGTGTTCCTCTGATGGTTTAATATACACGGGACATGTTCCCAGGTGAACAGTATAAGTGAGGAGAGTGTGTTCCCCTGATGGTTTAATATACACAGGGCATATTGCCAGGTGAACAATATAAGTGAGGAGAGTGTGCTCCCCTTATGGTTTAATACACACTTGACATGTTATCAGGTGAACAGTATAAGTGAGGAGAGTGTCTTCCCCTGATTGTTTAATGCACACGGGACATGTCAGCAGCTGACAGTATAAGTGAGGAGAGTGTGTTCCCCTGATGGTTTAATATACACGGGACATGTTACCAGGTGAAAAGTATAAGTGAGGAGAGTGTATTCCCCTGATTGTTTAATACACACAGGACATGTTACCAGGTGAACAGTATAAGTGAGGAGAGTGTGTTCCGCTGATGGTTTAATACTCACGGGACATCTTGCCAGGTGAACAGTATAAGTGAGGAGAGTGTGTTCCCCTGATGGTTTAATATACAAGGTACATGTTGCCAGGTGAACAGTATAAGTGAGGAGAGTGTGTTCCCCTGATGGTTTAATACACATGGGACATGTTACCAGGTGAACAGTATAAGTGAGGAGAGTGTGTTCCCCTGATGGTTTAATACACACGGGACATGTCACCTGGTGAACAGTATAAGTGAGGAGAGTGTGTTCCCCTGATGGTTTAATACACACGGTACATGTCACCTGGTGAACAGTATAAGTGAGGAGAGAGTGTTCCCCTGATGGTTTAATGTACGCGGGACATGTTACCAGGTGAACAGTATATGTGAGTAGAGTGTGTTCCCCTGATGGTTTAACACGCACGGGACATGTCACCTGGTGAACAGTATAAGTGAGGAGAGTGTGTTCCCCTGATGGTTTAATATACACAGGACATGTCACCAAGTGAAATGTATAATTGAGGAGATGTGTTCCCCTGATGGTTTAATATACACAGGACATGTCACCAGGTGAACAGTATAAGTGAGGAGAGTGTGTTCCCCTGATGGTTTAATATACACGGGACATGTTACCAGGTGAACAGTATAAGTGAGGAGAGTGGGTTCCCCTGATTGTTTAATGCACAGGGGACATGTTACCAGGTGAACAGTATAATTGAGGACAGTGTGTTCCCCTGATGGTTTAATATACACAGTACATGTCACCAAGTGAAATGTATAATTGAGGAGATGTGTGTTCCCCTGATGGTTTAATATACAGGGGACATGTTACCAGGTGAACAGTATAAGTGAGGAGAGTGTGTTCCTCTGATGGTTTAATATACACGGGACATGTTCCCAGGTGAACAGTATAAGTGAGGAGAGTGTGTTCCCCTGATGGTTTAATATACACAGGGCATATTGCCAGGTGAACAATATAAGTGAGGAGAGTGTGCTCCCCTTATGGTTTAATACACACTTGACATGTTATCAGGTGAACAGTATAAGTGAGGAGAGTGTGTTCCCCTGATTGTTTAATGCACACGGGACATGTCAGCAGCTGACAGTATAAGTGAGGAGAGTGTGTTCCCCTGATGGTTTAATATACACGGGACATGTTACCAGGTGAACAGTATAAGTGAGGAGAGTGTATTCCCCTGATTGTTTAATACACACAGGACATGTTACCAGGTGAACAGTATAAGTGAGGAGAGTGTGTTCCGCTGATGGTTTAATACTCACGGGACATCTTGCCAGGTGAACAGTATAAGTGAGGAGAGTGTGTTCCCCTGATGGTTTAATATACAAGGTACATGTTGCCAGGTGAACAGTATAAGTGAGGAGAGTGTGTTCCCCTGATGGTTTAATATACAAGGTACATGTTGCCAGGTGAACAGTATAAGTGAGGAGAGTGTGTTCCGCTGATGGTTTAATACTCACGGGACATGTTTCCAGGTGAACAGTATAAGTGAGGAGAGTGTGGTCCCCTGATGGTTTAATATACAGGGGACATGTTACCAGGTGAACAGTATAAGTGAGGAGAGTGTGTTCCTCTGATGGTTTAATATACGCGGGACATGTTCCCAGTTGAACAGTATAAGTGAGGAGAGTGTGTTCCCCTGATGGTTTAATATACACAGGGCATATTACCAGGTGAACAGTATAAGTGAGGAGAGTGTGTTCCCCTTATGGTTTAATACACACGGGACATGTTATCAGGTGAACAGTATAAGTGAGGAGAGTGTGTTCCCCTGATAGTTTAATGCACACGGGACATGTTACCAGGTGAACAGTATAAGTGAGGAGAGTGTGTTCCCCTGATGGTTTAACACGCATGGGACATGTTACCAGGTGAACAGTATAAGTGAGGAGAGTGATTTCCCCTGATTGTTTAATACACACGGGACATGTTACCAGGTGAATAGTATATGTGAGTAGAGTGTGTTCCCCTGATGGTTTACATTCACGGGACATGTTACCAGCTGAACAGTATAAGTGAGGAGAGCGTGTTCCCCTGATGGTTTAACTCGAACGGGACATGTTGCCAGGTGAACAGTATAAGTGAGGAGAGTGAGTTCCCCTGATTGTTTAATACACACGGGACATGTTACCAGGTGAACAGTATAAGTGAGGAGAGTGTGTTTCCCTGATTGTTTAATACTCACGGGACATGTTGCCAGGTGAACAGTATAAGTGAGGAGAGTGTGTTCCCCTGATGGTTTAACACGCACGGGACATGTTACCAGGTGAACAGTATAAGTGCGGAGAGTGTGTTCCCCTGATGGTTTAATATACACGGGACATGTCAGCAGGTGAACAGTATAATTGAAGAGAGTGTGATCCCCTGATTGTTTAATACACACGGGACATGTTACCAGGTGAACAGTATAAGTGAGGAGAGTGTTTTCCCCTGATGGTTCAATATACACGGGACATGTTCCCAGGTGAACAGTGTAAGTGAGGAGTGTGTGTTCCCCTGATGGTTTAATACACACTGGACATGTTACCAGGTGAACAGTATAAGTGAGGAGAGTGTGTTCCCCTGATTGTTTAATACACATGGGATATGTTACCAGGTGAACAGTATAAGTGAGGAGAGTGTGTTCCCCTGATTGTTTAATACACACGGGTCATGTTACCAGGTGAACAGTATAAGTGAGGAGAGTGTGTTCCCCTGATTGTATAATACGCACGGGACATGTTACCAGGTGAACAGTATAAGTGAGGAGAGTGTGTTCCCCTGATTGTATAATACGCACGGGACATGTTACCAGGTGAACAGTATAAGTGAGGAGAGTGTGTTCCCCTGATGGTTTAATATACACATGGGACATGTTCACCAGGTGAACAGTATAAGTGAGGAGAGTGTGTTCCCCTGATTGTATAATACGCACGGGACATGTTACCAGGTGAACAGTATAAGTGAGGAGAGTGTGTTCCCCTGATGGTTTAATATACACATGGGACATGTTCACCAGGTGAACAGTATAAGTTAGGAGAGTGTGCTCCCCTGATGGTTTAATACTGACGGGACATGTTACCAGATGAACAGTATAAGTGAGGAGAGTGTGTTCCCCTGATGGTTTAATGCACACAGGACATGTTACCAGGTGAACAGTATAAGTGAGGAGAGTGTGTTACCCTGATGGTTTAATATACACGGGACATGTTACCAGGTGAACAGTATAAGTGAGGAGAGTGTGTTCCCCTGATGGTTTAATAAACACAGGACATGTTACCAGGTGAACAGTATAAGTGAGGAGAGTGTTTTCCCCTGGTTGTTTCATACAAACGGGACACGTCACCAGGTGAACAGTAGAAGTGAGCAGAATGTTTTCCCCTGATGGTTAAATATGCAAAGGACATGTTACCAGGTGAACAGTATAAGTGAGGAGAGTGTGTTCCCCTGATGGTATAATATACATGGTACATGTTACAAGGTGAACAGTATAAGTGAGGAGAGCGTCTTCCCATGATGGTTTAATACTGACGGGACATGTTACCAGATGAACAGTATAAGTGAGGAGAGTGTATTCCCCTGATTGTTTAATACTCACGGGACATGTTGCCAGGTGAACAGTATAAGTGAGGAGAGTGTGTTCCCCTGATGGTTTCACACGCACGGGACATGTCAATAGGTGAAGAGTATAAGTGAGGAGAGTGTGTTCCCCTGATGGTTTAACACGCACGGGACATGTCACCAGGTGAACAGTATAAGTGAGGAGAGTGTGTTCCCCTGATTGTTTAATACTCACGGGACATGTTGCCAGGTGAACTGTATAAGTGAGGAGAGTGTGTTCCCCTGATGGTTTAATACACATGGGACATGTTACCAGGTGAACAGTATAAGTGAGGAGAGTGTGTTCCCCTGATGGTTTAATACACACGGGACATGTCACCTGGTGAACAGTATAAGTGAGGAGAGTGTGTTCCCCTGATGGTTTAATACACACGGTACATGTCACCTGGTGAACAGTATAAGTGAGGAGAGAGTGTTCCCCTGATGGTTTAATGTACGCGGGACATGTTACCAGGTGAACAGTATAAGTGAGGAGAGTGTGTTCTCCTGAATGTTCAATACACACGGGACATGTTACCAGGTGAATAGTATATGTGAGTAGAGTGTGTTCCCCTGATGGTTTAACACGCACGGGACATGTCACCTGGTGAACAGTATAAGTGAGGAGAGTGTGTTCCCCTGATGGTTTAATATACACAGGACATGTCACCAAGTGAAATGTATAATTGAGGAGATGTGTTCCCCTGATGGTTTAATATACACAGGACATGTCACCAAGTGAAATGTATAATTGAAGAGAGTGTGTTCCCCTGATGGTTTTATATACAAGGTACATGTTACCAGGTGAACAGTATAAGTGAGGAGAGTGTGTTCCCCTGATGGTTTAATATACATGGGACATGTTACCAGGTGAACAGTATAAGTGAGGAGAGTGGGTTCCCCTGATTGTTTAATGCACAGGGGACATGTTACCAGGTGAACAGTATAATTGAGGAGAGTGTGTTCCCCTGATGGTTTAATATACACAGTACATGTCACCAAGTGAAATGTATAATTGAGGAGATGTGTTCCCCTGATGGTTTAATATACACAGGACATGTCACCAAGTGAAATGTATAATTGAGGAGAGGGTGTTCCCCTGATGGTTTAATATACAAGGTACATGTTACCAGGTGAACAGTATAAGTGAGGAGAGTGTGTTCCCCTGATGGTTTAATATACAGGGGACATGTTACCAGGTGAACAGTATAAGTGAGGAGAGTGTGTTCCTCTGATGGTTTAATATACACGGGACATGTTCCCAGGTGAACAGTATAAGTGAGGAGAGTGTGTTCCCCTGATGGTTTAATATACACAGGGCATATTGCCAGGTGAACAATATAAGTGAGGAGAGTGTGCTCCCCTTATGGTTTAATATACACAGGGCATATTGCCAGGTGAACAATATAAGTGAGGAGAGTGTGCTCCCCTTATGGTTTAATATACACAGGGCACATTGCCAGGTGAACAATATAAGTGAGGAGAGTGTGCTCCCCTTATGGTTTAATACACACTTGACATGTTATCAGGTGAACAGTATAAGTGAGGAGAGTGTCTTCCCCTGATTGTTTAATGCACACGGGACATGTCAGCAGCTGACAGTATAAGTGAGGAGAGTGTGTTCCCCTGATGGTTTAATATACACGGGACATGTTACCAGGTGAACAGTATAAGTGAGGAGAGTGTATTCCCCTGATTGTTTAATACACACAGGACATGGTACCAGGTGAACAGTATAAGTGAGGAGAGTGTGTTCCGCTGATGGTTTAATACTCACGGGACATGTTTCCAGGTGAACAGTATAAGTGAGGAGAGTGTGTTCCCCTGATGGTTTAATATACAGGGGACATGTTACCAGGTGAACAGTATAAGTGAGGAGAGTGTGTTCCTCTGATGGTTTAATATACGCGGGACATGTTCCCAGGTGAACAGTATAAGTGAGGAGAGTGTGTTCCCCTGATGGTTTAATATACACAGGGCATATTACCAGGTGAACAGTATAAGTGAGGAGAGTGTGTTCCCCTTATGGTTTAATACACACGGGACATGTTATCAGGTGAACAGTATAAGTGAGGAGAGTGTGTTCCCCTGATAGTTTAATGCACACGGGACATGTTACCACGTGAACAGTATAAGTGAGGAGAGTGTGTTCCCCTGATGGTTTAACACGCATGGGACATGTTACCAGGTGAACAGTATAAGTGAGGAGAGTGTTTTCCCCTGATTGTTTAATACACACGGGACATGTTACCAGGTGAATAGTATATGTGAGTAGAGTGTGTTCCCCTGATGGTTTACACGCACGGGACATGTTACCAGCTGAACAGTATAAGTGAGGAGAGCGTGTTCCCCTGATGGTTTAACTCGAACGGGACATGTTACCAGGTGAACACTATAAGTGAGGAGAGTGAGTTCCCCTGATTGTTTAATACACACGGGACATGTTACCAGGTGAACAGTATAAGTGAGGAGAGTGTGTTTCCCTGATTGTTTAATACTCACGGGACATGTTGCCAGGTGAACAGTATAAGTGAGGAGAGTGTGTTCCCCTGATGGTTTAACACGCACGGGACATGTTACCAGGTGAACAGTATAAGTGCGGAGAGTGTGTTCCCCTGATGGTTTAATATACACGGGACATGATACCAGGTGAACAGTATAAGTGAGGAGAGTGTGTTCCCCTGATTGTTTAATACACACGGGACATGTCACCTGGTGAACAGTATAAGTGAGGAGAGTGTGTTCCCCTGATGGTTTATTATACACGGGACATGTTACCAGGTGAACAGTATAAGTGAGGAGAGTGTGTTCCCCTGATTATTTAATACACACGGGACATGTTACAAGGTGAACAGGATAATTGAGGAGAGTGTGATCCCCTGATTGTTTAATACACACGGGACATGTTACCAGGTGAACAGTATAAGTGAGGAGAGTGTGTTCCCCTGATGGTTTAATATACACGGGACATGTCACCTGGTGAACAGTATAAGTGAGGAGAGTGTGTTCCCCTGATGGTTTAATATACACGGGACATGTTACCAGGTGAACAGTATAAGTGAGGAGAGTGTGTTCCCCTGATTATTTAATACACACGGGACATGTTACCAGGTGAACAGTATAAGTGAGGAGAGTGTGTTCCCCTGATTGTTCAATGCACAAGGGGCATGTTACCAGGTGAACAGTATAAGTGAGGAGAGTGTGTTCCCCTGATTGTTCAATACACACGGGACATGTCAGCAAGTGAAATGTATAATTGAGGAGAGTGTGTTCCCCTGATGGTTTAATACACACTGGACATGTTACCAGGTGAACAGTATAAGTGAGCAGATTGTTTTCCCCTGATGGTTAAATATGCAAAGGACATGTTACCAGGTGAACAGTATAAGTGAGGAGAGTGTGTTCCCCTGATGGTTTAATACACACTGGACATGTTACCAGGTGAACAGTATAAGTGAGCAGATTGTTTTCCCCTGATGGTTAAATATGCAAAGGACATGTTACCAGGTGAACAGTATAAGTGAGGAGAGTGTGTTCCCCTGATGGTTTAATACTGACGGGACATGTTACCAGAAGAACAGTATAAGTGAGGAGAGTGTGTTCCCCTGAGGGTTTAACACGCACGGGACATGTTACCAGGTGAACAGTATAAGTGAGGAGAGTGTGTTCCCCTGATTGGTTAATACTCACGGGACATGTTGCCAGGTGAACAGTATAAGTGAGGAGAGTGTGTTCCCCTGATTGGTTAATACACACGGGACATGTCAGCAGGTGAACAGTATAAGTGAGGAGAGTGTGTTCCCCTGATGGTTTAATAGACACGGGACATTTCCCCATTTGAACAGTATAAGTGAGGAGAATGTGTTCCCCTGATGGTTTAATATAAACGGGACATGTTACCAGGTGAACAGTATAAGTGAGGAGAGTGTGTTCCCCTGATTGTTTAATGCACACGGGACATGTTACCAGGTGAACAGTATAAGTGAGGAGAGTGTGTTCCCCTGATTGGTTAATACTCACGGGACATGTTGCCAGGTGAACAGTATAAGTGAGGAGAGTGTGTTCCCCTGATGGTTTAACACGCACGGGACATGTTACCAGGTGAACAGTATAAGTGCGGAGAGTGTGTTCCCCTGATGGTTTAATATACACGGGACATGTCAGCAGGTGAACAGTATAATTGAGGAGAGTGTGATCCCCTGATTGTTTAATACACCCGGGACATGTCACCAGGTGAACAGTATAAGTGAGGAGAGTGTGTTCCCCTGATGGTTTAATATACACGGGACATGATACCAGGTGAACAGTATAAGTGAGGAGAGTGTGTTCCCCTGATTGTTTAATACACACGGGACATGTCACCTGGTGAACAGTATAAGTGAGGAGAGTGTGTTCCCCTGATGGTTTAATATACACGGGACATGTTACCAGGTGAACAGTATAAGTGAGTAGAGTGTGTTCCCCTGATTATTTAATACACACGGGACATGTTACCAGGTGAACAGGATAATTGAGGAGAGTGTGATCCCCTGATTGTTTAATACACACGGGACATGTTACCAGGTGAACAGTATAAGTGAGGAGAGTGTGTTCCCCTGATGGTTTAATATACACGGGACATGTCACCTGGTGAACAGTATAAGTGAGGAGAGTGTGTTCCCCTGATGGTTTAATATACACGGGACATGTTACCAGGTGAACAGTATAAGTGAGGAGAGTGTGTTCCCCTGATTATTTAATACACACGGGACATGTTACCAGGTGAACAGTATAAGTGAGGAGAGTGTGTTCCCCTGATTGTTCAATGCACAAGGGGCATGTTACCAGGTGAACAGTATAAGTGAGGAGAGTGTGTTCCCCTGATTATTTAATACACACGGGACATGTTACCAGGTGAACAGTATAAGTGAGGAGAGTGTGTTCCCCTGATTGTTCAATACACACGGGACATGTCAGCAAGTGAAATGTATAATTGAGGAGAGTGTGTTCCCCTGATTGTTTAATACACACGGGACATGTCACCTGGTGAACAGTATAAGTGAGGAGAGTGTTTTCCCCTGATGGTTTAATATACACGGGACATGTTCCCAGGTGAACAGTATAAGTGAGGAGAGTGTGTTCCCCTGATGGTTTAATACACACTGGACATGTTACCAGGTGAACAGTATAAGTGAGCAGATTGTTTTCCCCTGATGGTTAAATATGCAAAGGACATGTTACCAGGTGAACAGTATAAGTGAGGAGAGTGTGTTCCCCTGATGGTTTAATACTGACGGGACATGTTACCAGAAGAACAGTATAAGTGAGGAGAGTGTGTTCCCCTGAGGGTTTAACACGCACGGGACATGTTACCAGGTGAACAGTATAAGTGAGGAGAGTGTGTTCCCCTGATTGGTTAATACTCACGGGACATGTTGCCAGGTGAACAGTATAAGTGAGGAGAGTGTGTTCCCCTGATTGGTTAATACACACGGGACATGTCAGCAGGTGAACAGTATAAGTGAGGAGAGTGTGTTCCCCTGATGGTTTAATAGACATGGGACATTTCCCCATTTGAACATTATAAGTGAGGAGAATGTGTTCCCCTGATGGTTTAATATAAACGGGACATGTTACCAGGTGAACAGTATAAGTGAGGAGAGTGTGTTCCCCTGATTGTTTAATGCACACGGGACATGTTACCAGTTGAACAGTATAAGTGAGGAGAGTGTGTTCCCCTGATTGGTTAATACTCACGGGACATGTTGCCAGGTGAACAGTATAAGTGAGGAGAGTGTGTTCCCCTGATGGTTTAACACGCACGGGACATGTTACCAGGTGAACAGTATAAGTGCGGAGAGTGTGTTCCCCTGATGGTTTAATATACACGGGACATGTCAGCAGGTGAACAGTATAATTGAGGAGAGTGTGATCCCCTGATTGTTTAATACACCCGGGACATGTCACCAGGTGAACAGTATAAGTGAGGAGAGTGTGTTCCCCTGATGGTTTAATATACACGGGACATGATACCAGGTGAACAGTATAAGTGAGGAGAGTGTGTTCCCCTGATTGTTCAATACACACGGGACATGTCACCTGGTGAACAGTATAAGTGAGGAGAGTGTGTTCCCCTGATGGTTTAATATACACGGGACATGTTACCAGGTGAACAGTATAAGTGAGTAGAGTGTGTTCCCCTGATTATTTAATACACACGGGACATGTTACCAGGTGAACAGGATAATTGAGGAGAGTGTGATCCCCTGATTGTTTAATACACACGGGACATGTTACCAGGTGAACAGTATAAGTGAGGAGAGTGTGTTCCCCTGATGGTTTAATATACACGGGACATGTCACCTGGTGAACAGTATAAGTGAGGAGAGTGTGTTCCCCTGATGGTTTAATATACACGGGACATGTTACCAGGTGAACAGTATAAGTGAGGAGAGTGTGTTCCCCTGATTATTTAATACACACGGGACATGTTACCAGGTGAACAGTATAAGTGAGGAGAGTGTGTTCCCCTGATTGTTCAATGCACACGGGACATCTCAGCAAGTGAAATGTATAATTGAGGAGAGTGTGTTCCCCTGATTGTTTAATACACACGGGACATGTCACCTGGTGAACAGTATAAGTGAGGAGAGTGTTTTCCCCTGATGGTTTAATATACACGGGACATGTTCCCAGGTGAACAGTATAAGTGAGGAGAGTGTGTTCCCCTGATGGTTTAATACACACTGGACATGTTACCAGGTGAACAGTATAAGTGAGCAGATTGTTTTCCCCTGATGGTTAAATATGCAAAGTACATGTTACCAGGTGAACAGTGTAAGTGAGGAGAGTGTGTTCCCCTGATGGTTTAATACTGACGGGACATGTTACCAGAAGAACAGTATAAGTGAGGAGAGTGTGTTCCCCTGTGGGTTTAACACGCACGGGACATGTTACCAGGTGAACAGTATAAGTGAGGAGAGTGTGTTCCCCTGATTTGTTAATACTCACGGGACATGTTGCCAGGTGAACAGTATAAGTGAGGAGAGTGTGTTCCCCTGATTGGTTAATACACACGGGACATGTCACCAGGTGAACAGTATAAGTGAGGAGAGTGTGTTCCCCTGATGGTTTAATATACACGGGACATTTCCCCATGTGAACAGTATAAGTGAGGAGAATGTGTTCCCCTGATGGTTTAATATAAACGGGTCATGTTACCAGGTGAACAGTATAAGTGAGGAGAGTGTGTTCCCCTGATTGTTTAATGCACACGGGACATGTTACCAGGTGAACAGTATAAGTGAGGAGAGTGTGTTCCCCTGATGGTTTAATACACACGGGACATGTCACCTGGTGAACAGTATAAGTGAGGAGAGTGTGTTCCCCTGATGGTTTAACACGCACGGGACATGTTACCAGGTGAACAGTATAAGTGAGGAGAGTGTGTTCCCCTGATTGGTTAATACTCACGGGACATGTTGCCAGGTGAACAGTATAAGTGAGGAGAGTGTGTTCCCCTGATGGTTTAACACGCACGGGACATGTTACCAGGTGAACAGTATAAGTGCGGAGAGTGTGTTCCCCTGATGGTTTAATATACACGGGACATGTCAGCAGGTGAACGGTATAATTGAAGAGAGTGTGATCCCCTGATTGTTTAATACACACGGGACATGTTACCAGGTGAACAGTATAAGTGAGGAGAGTGTTTTCCCCTGATGGTTTAATATACACGGGACATGTTCCCAGGTGAACAGTATAAGTGAGGAGAGTGTGTTCCCCTGATGGTTTAATACTGACGGGACATGTTACCAGATGAACAGTATAAGTGAGGAGAGTGTGTTCCCCTGATGGTTTAATGCACACAGGACATGTTACCAGGTGAACAGTATAAGTGAGGAGAGTGTGTTACCCTGATGGTTTAATATACACGGGACATGTTACCAGGTGAACAGTATAAGTGAGGAGAGTGTGTTCTCCTGATGGTTTAATAAACACAGGACATGTTACCAGGTGAACAGTATAAGTGAGGAGAGTGTGTTCCCCTGATTGTTTCATACAAACGGGACACGTCACCAGGTGAACAGTAGAAGTGAGCAGAATGTTTTCCCCTGATGATTAAATATGCAAAGGACATGTTACCAGGTGAACAGTATAAGTGAGGAGAGTGTGTTCCCCTGATGGTATAATATACATGTGACATGTTACCAGGTGAACAGTATAAGTGAGGAGAGCGTCTTCCCCTGATGGTTTAATACTGACGGGACATGTTACCAGATGAACAGTATAAGTGAGGAGAGTGTGTTCCCCTGATGGTTTAATGCACACAGGACATGTTACCAGGTGAACAGTACAAGTGAGGAGAGTGTGTTCCCCTGATGGTTTAATATACACGGGACATGTTACCAGATGAACAGTATAAGTGAGGAGAGTGTGTTCCCCTGATGGTTTAATATACACAGGACATGTTACCAGGTGAACAGTATAAGTGAGGAGAGTGTGTTCCCCTGATGGTTTAATATACACGGGACCTGTTACCAGGTGAACAGTATAAGTGAGGAGAGTGTGTTACCCTGATGGTTTAATATACACGGGACATGTTATCAGGTGAACAGTATAAGTGAGGAGAGTGTGTTCCCCTGATGGTTTAATACGCACGGGACATGTCACCATGTGAACTGTATAAGTGAGGAGAGTGTGTTCCCCTGATGGTTTAATATACACGGGATATGTTAACAGGAGAACAGTATAAGTAAGGAGAGTGTGTTTCCTGATGGTTTAATATACACGGGACATGTGACTAGGTGAACAGTATAAGTGAGGAGAGTGTGTTCCCTGATGGTTTAATATACACGGGACATGTGACTAGGTGAACATTATAAGTGAGGAGAGTGTGTTCCCCTCATGGTTTAATACACACAGGACATGTCACCAGGTGAACAGTATAAGTGAGGTGAGTGTGTTTCCCTGATGGTTTAACATACACGGGACATGTTACCAGGTGAACATTATAAGTGAGGAGAGTGTGTTCCCTGGATGGTTTAACATACTCGGGACATGTTACCAGGTGAACATTATAAGTGAGGAGAGTATGTTCCCCTGATGGTCTAATATACACGGGACATGTTACCAGGTGAACAGTATATGTGAAGAGAGTGTGTTCCCCTAATTGTTTAATACACACGGGATATGTAACCAAGTGAACAGTATAAGAGAGGAGAGTGTGTTCCCCTGATGGTTTAATATACACTGGACATGTTACCAGTTGAACAGTATAAGTGAGGAGAGTGTGTTCCCCTGATGGTTTAATATACCCGGGACATGTCATGAGGTGAACAGCATAAGTGAGGAGAGTGTGTTCCCCTGATGGTTTAATACGCACGGGACATGTTACCAGGTGAACAGTATAAGTGAGGAGAATGTGTTCCCCTGATGCTTTAATATACACGGGACATGTTAGCAGGTGAACAGTATAAGTGAGGAGAGTGTGTTTCCCTGATGGTTTAATATACACAGGACATGTTACCAGGTGAACAGTATAAGTGAGGAGAGTGTGTTCCCCTGACGGTTTAATAGACACGGGACATGTCAACCGGTGAACAGTATAGGTGAGGTGATTGTGTTCCCCGGATTGTTTAATACACATGGGACATGTTACCAGGTGAACAGTATAAGTGAGGAGAATGTGTTCCCCTGATGGTTTAATATGCACGGGATATGTTACCAGGTGAACACTGTAAGTGAGGAGAGTGAGTTCACCTGATGGTTTAATACAAACAGGACATGTTACCAGGTGAACAGTATAAGTGAGGACAGTCTTTTCCACTGATGGTTTAATATACACGGGACATGTTACCAGGTGAACAGTATAAGTGAGGAGAGTGTGTTCCCCTGATGGTATAATATACACGGGACATGTTACCAGTTGAACAGTATAAGTGAGGAGAGGGCTTACCCATGATGGTTTAATATACACGGGTCATGTTACCAGGTGAACAGTAGAAGTGAGGAGAGTCTGTCCCCCTGATGGTTGAATACGCACGGGACATGTCACCAAGTGAACGGTATAAGTGAGGAGAGAGTGTTCCCCTGATTGTTTAATACGCACGGGACATGTCACCAAGTGAACAGTATAAGTGAGGAGAGTGAGTTCCCCTGATGCTTTAATACGCACGGGACATGTCACCAAGTGAACAGTGTAAGTGAGGAGAGTGAGTTCCCCTGATGGTTTAATACGCATGGGACATGTTACCAGGTGAAGAGCAGAAGTGAGGAGAGTGTGTTCCCCTGATTGTTTAATATACATGGGACATGTTACCAGGGGAACAGTATAAGTGAAGAGAGTGTGTTCCCCTGATTGTTTAATACTGACGGGAAATGTCACCATGTGAACAGGAGAAGTGAGGAGAGTGAGTTCCCCCTGATGGTTTAATACACACAGGACATGTCAACAGGTGAACAGTATAAGTGAGGTGAGTGTGTTCCCCGGATTGTTTAATACACACGGGACATGTTACCAGGTGAACAGAAAAGGGAGGAGAGTGTCTTCCCCTTATGGATTAATACTGACGGGACATGTCACCAGCTGAACAATATAAGTGAGGAGAGTGTGTTCCCCTGATGGTTTAACACTGTTGGGACATTTCCCCAGGTGAACAGTATAAGTGAGGAGAGTGTGTTCCCCTGATGGTTTATTACACACGGGGCATGTTACCAGGTGAAAAGTATAAGTGAGGAGAGTGTGTTCCCCTGATTGTTTAATACACACGGGACATGTTACCAGGTGAGCAGTATAAGTGAGGAGAGTGTGTTCCCCTGATGGTTTAATATACACAGGTCATGTTACCAGGTGAACAGTGTAAGTGAGGAGAGTGTGTTCCACAGATGGTTTAATACTGACGGGATATGTTACCAGATGAACAGTATATGTGAGGAGAGTGTGTTCCTCCGATGGTTTAATATACACGGGACATGTTCCCAGGTGAACACTATAAGTGAGGAGAGTGCTTTGCCCTGATGGTTTAATGTACACGGGACATGTTACCAGGTGAACAGGATAAGTGAGGAGAGTGTGTTCCCCAGATGGTATAATATACACGGGACATGTTACCAGGTGAAAAGTAAAAGTGAGGAGAAATCTTTCCCCTGATGGTTTAATATACGCGGGACACGATACCAGGTGAACAGTATAAGTGAAGAGAGTGTGTTCCCCTGATGGTTTAATATTCATGGGACATGTCACCAGGTGAACAGTATAAGTGAAGAGAGTGTGTTCCCCTGATTGTTTAATACTGACGGGACATGTCACCATGTGAACAGTTCAAGGGAGGAGATTGTGTTCCCCTGATGGTTTAATACGCACTGGACATGTTACCAGGTGAACAGTATAAGTGAGGTGAGTGTCTTCCCCGGATTGTTTAATACAAACGGGACATGTTACGAGGTGAACAGAAAAGGGAGGAGAGTGTCTTCCCCTGATGGTTTAATACTGACGGGACATGTCACCAGGTGAACAGTATAAATGAGGACAGTGAGTTCCCCTGATGCTTTAATACACACAGGACATTTCCCCAGGTGAACAGTATAAGTGAGGAGAGTATGTTCCCCTGATGGTTTAATATACACGGGACATGTTACCAGGTGAAGAGTATAAGTGAGGAGAGTGTGTTCCACTGATGTTTCAATATACACGGGACATGTTACAACGTGAACAGTATAAGTGAGGAGAATGTGTTCCCCTGATTGTTAATACTCACGGGAGATGTTACCAGGTGAGCAGTAGAAGTGAGGAGAGTGTGTTCCCCTGATGGTTTAATACGCACGGGACATGTCACCAAGTGAACAGTATAAGTGAGGAGAGTGTGTTCCCCTAATTGTTTAATACGCACGGGACATGTTACCAGGTGAACAGTGGAAGTGAGGAGAGTGAGGTCCCCTGATGGTTTAATACGCACGGGACATGTTGCCAGGTGAACAGTATAAGTGAGGAGAGTGTGTTCCCCTGATGGTTTAACACGCACGGGACATGTTACCAGGTGAACAGTATAAGTGCGGAGAGTGTGTTCCCCTGATGGTTTAATATACACGGGACATGTCAGCAGGTGAACAGTATAATTGAGGAGAGTGTGATCCCCTGATTGTTTAATACACCCGGGACATGTCACCAGGTGAACAGTATAAGTGAGGAGAGTGTGTTCCCCTGATGGTTTAATATACACGGGACATGATACCAGGTGAACAGTATAAGTGAGGAGAGTGTGTTCCCCTGATTGTTCAATACACACGGGACATGTCACCTGGTGAACAGTATAAGTGAGGAGAGTGTGTTCCCCTGATGGTTTAATATACACGGGACATGTTACCAGGTGAACAGTATAAGTGAGTAGAGTGTGTTCCCCTGATTATTTAATACACACGGGACATGTTACCAGGTGAACAGGATAATTGAGGAGAGTGTGATCCCCTGATTGTTTAATACACACGGGACATGTTACCAGGTGAACAGTATAAGTGAGGAGAGTGTGTTCCCCTGATGGTTTAATATACACGGGACATGTCACCTGGTGAACAGTATAAGTGAGGAGAGTGTGTTCCCCTGATGGTTTAATATACACGGGACATGTTACCAGGTGAACAGTATAAGTGAGGAGAGTGTGTTCCCCTGATTATTTAATACACACGGGACATGTTACCAGGTGAACAGTATAAGTGAGGAGAGTGTGTTCCCCTGATTGTTCAATGCACACGGGACATCTCAGCAAGTGAAATGTATAATTGAGGAGAGTGTGTTCCCCTGATTGTTTAATACACACGGGACATGTCACCTGGTGAACAGTATAAGTGAGGAGAGTGTTTTCCCCTGATGGTTTAATATACACGGGACATGTTCCCAGGTGAACAGTATAAGTGAGGAGAGTGTGTTCCCCTGATGGTTTAATACACACTGGACATGTTACCAGGTGAACAGTATAAGTGAGCAGATTGTTTTCCCCTGATGGTTAAATGTGCAAAGTACATGTTACCAGGTGAACAGTATAAGTGAGGAGAGTGTGTTCCCCTGATGGTTTAATACTGACGGGACATGTTACCAGAAGAACAGTATAAGTGAGGAGAGTGTGTTCCCCTGTGGGTTTAACACGCACGGGACATGTTACCAGGTGAACAGTATAAGTGAGGAGAGTGTGTTCCCCTGATTTGTTAATACTCACGGGACATGTTGCCAGGTGAACAGTATAAGTGAGGAGAGTGTGTTCCCCTGATTGGTTAATACACACGGGACATGTCACCAGGTGAACAGTATAAGTGAGGAGAGTGTGTTCCCCTGATGGTTTAATATACACGGGACATTTCCCCATGTGAACAGTATAAGTGAGGAGAATGTGTTCCCCTGATGGTTTAATATAAACGGGTCATGTTACCAGGTGAACAGTATAAGTGAGGAGAGTGTGTTCCCCTGATTGTTTAATGCACACGGGACATGTTACCAGGTGAACAGTATAAGTGAGGAGAGTGTGTTCCCCTGATGGTTTAATACACACGGGACATGTCACCTGGTGAACAGTATAAGTGAGGAGAGTGTGTTCCCCTGATGGTTTAACACGCACGGGACATGTTACCAGGTGAACAGTATAAGTGAGGAGAGTGTGTTCCCCTGATTGGTTAATACTCACGGGACATGTTGCCAGGTGAACAGTATAAGTGAGGAGAGTGTGTTCCCCTGATGGTTTAACACGCACGGGACATGTTACCAGGTGAACAGTATAAGTGCGGAGAGTGTGTTCCCCTGATGGTTTAATATACACGGGACATGTCAGCAGGTGAACGGTATAATTGAAGAGAGTGTGATCCCCTGATTGTTTAATACACACGGGACATGTTACCAGGTGAACAGTATAAGTGAGGAGAGTGTTTTCCCCTGATGGTTTAATATACACGGGACATGTTCCCAGGTGAACAGTATAAGTGAGGAGAGTGTGTTCCCCTGATGGTTTAATACTGACGGGACATGTTACCAGATGAACAGTATAAGTGAGGAGAGTGTGTTCCCCTGATGGTTTAATGCACACAGGACATGTTACCAGGTGAACAGTATAAGTGAGGAGAGTGTGTTACCCTGATGGTTTAATATACACGGGACATGTTACCAGGTGAACAGTATAAGTGAGGAGAGTGTGTTCTCCTGATGGTTTAATAAACACAGGACATGTTACCAGGTGAACAGTATAAGTGAGGAGAGTGTGTTCCCCTGATTGTTTCATACAAACGGGACACGTCACCAGGTGAACAGTAGAAGTGAGCAGAATGTTTTCCCCTGATGATTAAATATGCAAAGGACATGTTACCAGGTGAACAGTATAAGTGAGGAGAGTGTGTTCCCCTGATGGTATAATATACATGTGACATGTTACCAGGTGAACAGTATAAGTGAGGAGAGCGTCTTCCCCTGATGGTTTAATACTGACGGGACATGTTACCAGATGAACAGTATAAGTGAGGAGAGTGTGTTCCCCTGATGGTTTAATGCACACAGGACATGTTACCAGGTGAACAGTACAAGTGAGGAGAGTGTGTTCCCCTGATGGTTTAATATACACGGGACATGTTACCAGATGAACAGTATAAGTGAGGAGAGTGTGTTCCCCTGATGGTTTAATATACACAGGACATGTTACCAGGTGAACAGTATAAGTGAGGAGAGTGTGTTCCCCTGATGGTTTAATATACACGGGACCTGTTACCAGGTGAACAGTATAAGTGAGGAGAGTGTGTTACCCTGATGGTTTAATATACACGGGACATGTTATCAGGTGAACAGTATAAGTGAGGAGAGTGTGTTCCCCTGATGGTTTAATACGCACGGGACATGTCACCATGTGAACTGTATAAGTGAGGAGAGTGTGTTCCCCTGATGGTTTAATATACACGGGATATGTTAACAGGAGAACAGTATAAGTAAGGAGAGTGTGTTTCCTGATGGTTTAATATACACGGGACATGTGACTAGGTGAACAGTATAAGTGAGGAGAGTGTGTTCCCTGATGGTTTAATATACACGGGACATGTGACTAGGTGAACATTATAAGTGAGGAGAGTGTGTTCCCCTCATGGTTTAATACACACAGGACATGTCACCAGGTGAACAGTATAAGTGAGGTGAGTGTGTTTCCCTGATGGTTTAACATACACGGGACATGTTACCAGGTGAACATTATAAGTGAGGAGAGTGTGTTCCCTGGATGGTTTAACATACTCGGGACATGTTACCAGGTGAACATTATAAGTGAGGAGAGTATGTTTTCCTGATGGTCTAATATACACGGGACATGTTACCAGGTGAACAGTATATGTGAAGAGAGTGTGTTCCCCTAATTGTTTAATACACACGGGATATGTAACCAAGTGAACAGTATAAGAGAGGAGAGTGTGTTCCCCTGATGGTTTAATATACACTGGACATGTTACCAGTTGAACAGTATAAGTGAGGAGAGTGTGTTCCCCTGATGGTTTAATATACCCGGGACATGTCATGAGGTGAACAGCATAAGTGAGGAGAGTGTGTTCCCCTGATGGTTTAATACGCACGGGACATGTTACCAGGTGAACAGTATAAGTGAGGAGAATGTGTTCCCCTGATGCTTTAATATACACGGGACATGTTAGCAGGTGAACAGTATAAGTGAGGAGAGTGTGTTTCCCTGATGGTTTAATATACACAGGACATGTTACCAGGTGAACAGTATAAGTGAGGAGAGTGTGTTCCCCTGACGGTTTAATAGACACGGGACATGTCAACCGGTGAACAGTATAGGTGAGGTGATTGTGTTCCCCGGATTGTTTAATACACATGGGACATGTTACCAGGTGAACAGTATAAGTGAGGAGAATGTGTTCCCCTGATGGTTTAATATGCACGGGATATGTTACCAGGTGAACACTGTAAGTGAGGAGAGTGAGTTCACCTGATGGTTTAATACAAACAGGACATGTTACCAGGTGAACAGTATAAGTGAGGACAGTCTTTTCCACTGATGGTTTAATATACACGGGACATGTTACCAGGTGAACAGTATAAGTGAGGAGAGTGTGTTCCCCTGATGGTATAATATACACGGGACATGTTACCAGTTGAACAGTATAAGTGAGGAGAGGGCTTACCCATGATGGTTTAATATACACGGGTCATGTTACCAGGTGAACAGTAGAAGTGAGGAGAGTCTGTTCCCCTGATGGTTGAATACGCACGGGACATGTCACCAAGTGAACGGTATAAGTGAGGAGAGAGTGTTCCCCTGATTGTTTAATACGCACGGGACATGTCACCAAGTGAACAGTATAAGTGAGGAGAGTGAGTTCCCCTGATGCTTTAATACGCACGGGACATGTCACCAAGTGAACAGTGTAAGTGAGGAGAGTGAGTTCCCCTGATGGTTTAATACGCATGGGACATGTTACCAGGTGAAGAGCAGAAGTGAGGAGAGTGTGTTCCCCTGATTGTTTAATATACATGGGACATGTTACCAGGGGAACAGTATAAGTGAAGAGAGTGTGTTCCCCTGATTGTTTAATACTGACGGGAAATGTCACCATGTGAACAGGAGAAGTGAGGAGAGTGAGTTCCCCCTGATGGTTTAATACACACAGGACATGTCAACAGGTGAACAGTATAAGTGAGGTGAGTGTGTTCCCCGGATTGTTTAATACACACGGGACATGTTACCAGGTGAACAGAAAAGGGAGGAGAGTGTCTTCCCCTTATGGATTAATACTGACGGGACATGTCACCAGCTGAACAATATAAGTGAGGAGAGTGTGTTCCCCTGATGGTTTAACACTGTTGGGACATTTCCCCAGGTGAACAGTATAAGTGAGGAGAGTGTGTTCCCCTGATGGTTTATTACACACGGGGCATGTTACCAGGTGAAAAGTATAAGTGAGGAGAGTGTGTTCCCCTGATTGTTTAATACACACGGGACATGTTACCAGGTGAGCAGTATAAGTGAGGAGAGTGTGTTCCCCTGATGGTTTAATATACACAGGTCATGTTACCAGGTGAACAGTGTAAGTGAGGAGAGTGTGTTCCACAGATGGTTTAATACTGACGGGATATGTTACCAGATGAACAGTATATGTGAGGAGAGTGTGTTCCTCCGATGGTTTAATATACACGGGACATGTTCCCAGGTGAACACTATAAGTGAGGAGAGTGCTTTGCCCTGATGGTTTAATGTACACGGGACATGTTACCAGGTGAACAGGATAAGTGAGGAGAGTGTGTTCCCCAGATGGTATAATATACACGGGACATGTTACCAGGTGAAAAGTAAAAGTGAGGAGAAATCTTTCCCCTGATGGTTTAATATACGCGGGACACGATACCAGGTGAACAGTATAAGTGAAGAGAGTGTGTTCCCCTGATGGTTTAATATTCATGGGACATGTCACCAGGTGAACAGTATAAGTGAAGAGAGTGTGTTCCCCTGATTGTTTAATACTGACGGGACATGTCACCATGTGAACAGTTCAAGGGAGGAGATTGTGTTCCCCTGATGGTTTAATACGCACTGGACATGTTACCAGGTGAACAGTATAAGTGAGGTGAGTGTCTTCCCCGGATTGTTTAATACAAACGGGACATGTTACGAGGTGAACAGAAAAGGGAGGAGAGTGTCTTCCCCTGATGGTTTAATACTGACGGGACATGTCACCAGGTGAACAGTATAAATGAGGACAGTGAGTTCCCCTGATGCTTTAATACACACAGGACATTTCCCCAGGTGAACAGTATAGGTGAGGAGAGTATGTTCCCCTGATGGTTTAATATACACGGGACATGTTACCAGGTGAAGAGTATAAGTGAGGAGAGTGTGTTCCACTGATGTTTCAATATACACGGGACATGTTACAACGTGAACAGTATAAGTGAGGAGAATGTGTTCCCCTGATTGTTAATACTCACGGGAGATGTTACCAGGTGAGCAGTAGAAGTGAGGAGAGTGTGTTCCCCTGATGGTTTAATACGCACGGGACATGTCACCAAGTGAACAGTATAAGTGAGGAGAGTGTGTTCCCCTAATTGTTTAATACGCACGGGACATGTTACCAGGTGAACAGTGGAAGTGAGGAGAGTGAGGTCCCCTGATGGTTTAATACGCACGGGACATGTTACCAGGTGAACAGTGTAAGTGAGGAGAGTGAGTTCCCCTGATGGTTTAACACGCACGGGACGTGTCACCAGGTGAAGAGCAGAAGTGAGGAGAGTGTGTTCCACTGATTGTTTAATACACACAGGACATGTTGCCAGGTGAACAGTATAAGTGAGGAGAGTGAGTTCCCCCTGATGGTTTAATACACACAGGACATGTCAACAGATGAACAGTATAAGTGAGGTGAGTGTGTTCCCCGGATTGCTAATAAACACGGGACATGTTACCAGGTGAACAGAAAAGGGAGGAGAGTGTCTTCCAATGATGGTTTAATACTGACGGGACATGTCACCAGCTGAACAGTAGAAGTGAGGAGAGTGTGTTCCCCTGATGCTTTAACACTGTCGGGACATTTCCCCAGGTGAACAGTATAAGTGAGGAGTGTGTGTTCCCCTGATTGTTTTATATACATGGGACATGTTACCAGATGAACAGTGTAAGTGAGGAGAGTGTGTTCCCCTGATTGTTTAATACACACAGGAAATGTTACCAGGTGAACAGTATAAGTGAGGAGAGTGTGTTCCCCTGATTGTTTAATATACATGGGACATGTTACCAGGTGAACAGTATAAGTGAGGAGAGTGTTTTCCCCTGATTGTTTAATATACATGGGACATGTTACCAGGTGAACAGAGCAAGTGAAGAGAGTGTGTTCCCACGATTGTTTAATACTGAAGGGACATGTCACCATGTGACCAGTTTAAGCGAGGAGAGTATGTTCCCCTGATGGTTTAACACGCACGGGGCATGTTACCAGGTGAACAGTATAAGTGAGGAGAGTGAGTTCCTCTGATGCTTTAATACACACAGGACATGTCAACAGATGAACAGTATAAGTGAGGAGAGTGTGTTCCCCTGATTGTTTAATACACACAGGACATGTAACCAACTGAACAGAAAATGTGAGGAGAGTGTGTTCCCCTGATGGTTTAATACTGACGGGACATTTCCCCAGGTGAACAGTATAAGTGAGGAGAGTGAGTTCCCCTGATTGTTTAATACGCACGGGACATGTTACCAGGTGAACAGTATAAGTGAGGAGAGTGTGTTCCCCTGATTGTTTAATGTACACAGGACATGTTACCAGGTGAACAGTATAAGTGAGGAGAGTGTGTTCCCCTGATTGTTTAATACACACGGGAAATGTTACCAGATGAACAGTATAAGTGAGGAGAGTGCGTACCCCTGATTGTTTAATACACACGGGAAATGTTACCAGATGAACAGTATAAGTGAGGAGAGTGTGTTCCCCTGATTGTTTAATACGCACGGGACATGTCAACAGGTGAACAGTATAAGTGAGGAGAGTGTGTTCCCCTGATGGTTTAATACTGACGGGACATTTCCCCAGGTGAACAGTATAAGTGAGGAGAGTGTATTCCCCTGATTCTTTAATACTGACGGGACATTTCCCCAGGTGAACAGTATAAGTGAGGAGAGTGTGTTCCCCTCATGGTTTAATACACACAGGACATGTCACCAGGTGAACAGTATAAGAGAGGAGAGAGTGTTCCCCTGATTGTTTAACACGCACGGGACATGTTACCAGGTGAACAGTATAAGTGAGGTGAGTGTGTTTCCCTGATGGTTTAATTTACACGGGACATGTTACCAGGTGAACATTATAAGTGAGGAGAGTGTGTTCCCCTGATGGTCTAATATACACGGGACATGTTACCAGGTGAACAGTATATGTGAGGAGAGTGTGTTCCCCTGATGGTTTAATATACCCGGGACATGTTAGCAGGTGAACAGTATAAGTGAGGAGAGTGTGTTCCCCTGATGGTTTAATACGCACGGGACATGTTACCAGGTGAACAGTATAAGTGAGGAGAATGTGTTCCCCTGATTGTTAATACTCACGGGAGATGTTACCAGGTGAGCAGTAGAAGTGAGGAGAGTGTGTTCCCCTGATGGTTTAATACGCACGGGACATGTCACCAAGTGAATAGTATAAGTGAGGAGAGTGTGTTCCCCTAATTGTTTAATACGCACGGGACATGTTACCAGGTGAACAGTGTAAGTGAGGAGAGTGAGGTCCCCTGATGGTTTAATACGCACGGGACATGTTACCAGGTGAACAGTGTAAGTGAGGAGAGTGAGTTCCCCTAATGGTTTAACACGCACGGGACGTGTCACCAGGTGAAGAGCAGAAGTGAGGAGAGTGTGTTCCCCTGATGGTTTAATAGACATGGGACATGTTACCAGGTGAACAGTATAAGTGAAGAGAGTGTGTTCCCCTGATGGTTTAATACTGACGGGAAATGTCACCATTTGAACAGTATAAGTGAGGAGAGTGAGTTCCCCCTGATGGTTTAATACACACAGGACATGTCAACAGGTGAACAGTATAAGTGAGGTGAGTGTGTTCCCCGGATTGCTAATACACACGGGACATGTTACCAGGTGAACAGAAAAGGGAGGAGAGTGTCTTCCAATGATGGTTTAATACTGACGGGACATGTCACCAGCTGAACAGTAGAAGTGAGGAGAGTGTGTTTCCCTGATGCTTTAACACTGTCGGGACATTTCCCCAGGTGAACAGTATAAGTGAGGAGAGTGTGTTCCCCTGATTGTTTAATATACATGGGACATGTTACCAGATGAACAGTGTAAGTGAAGAGAGTTTGTTCCCCTGATTGTTTAATACTGACGGGACATGTCACCATGTGACCAGTTTAAGGGAGGAGAGGGTGTTCCCCTGACGGTTTAATACGCACGGGACATGTTACCAGGTGAACAGTATAAGTGAGGAGAGTTTGTTCCCCTGATGGTTTAATACGCACGGGACATGTCACCAAGTGAACAGTATAAGTGAGGAGTGTGTGTTCCCCTGATTGTTTAATATACATGGGACATGTTACCAGATGAACAGTGTAAGTGAAGAGAGTTTGTTCCCCTCATTGTTTAATACTGACGGGACATGTCACCATGTGACCAGTTTAAGGGAGGAGAGGGTGTTCCCCAGACGGTTTAATACGCACGGGACATGTTACCAGGTGAACAGTATAAGTGAGGAGAGTTTGTTCCCCTGATGGTTTAATACGCACGGGACATGTCACCAAGTGAACAGTATAAGTGAGGAGAGTGTGTTCCTCTGATTGTTTAATACGCACGGGACATGTTACCAGGTGAACAGTGTAAGTGAGGAGAGTGAGTTCCCCTGATGGTTTAATACAAACAGGACATGTCAACAGGTGAACAGCATCAGTGAGGAGAGAGTATTCCCCTAATGGTATAATATACACGGGACATGTTGCCAGGTGAACAGTATAAGTGAGGAGAGGGCTTACCCATGATGGTTTAATATACATGGGACATGTTACCAGGTGAACAGTATAAGTGAGGAGAATGTGTTCCCCTGATGGTTTAATGCTGACGGGACATTTCCCAACGTGAACAGTATAAGTGAGGAGAGAGTGTTCCCCTGATGGTTTAACATGCACGGGACGTGTCACCAGGTGAAGAGTAGAAGTGAGGAGAGTGTGTTCCCCTGATGGTCTAAAATACACGGGAATTGTTACCAGGTGAACAGTATATGTGAATAGAGTGTGTTCCCCTGATGGATAAATATACATGGGACATGTTACCAGGTGAACAGTATAAGTGAAGAGAGCGTGTTCCCCTGATTGCTTAATATACGTTGGACATGTTACCAGGTGACGAGTATAAGTGAGGAGAGTGTGTTCCCCTCATTGTTTAATATACACGGGACATGTTACCAGGTGAACAGTATAAGTGAGGAGAGTGTGTTCCCGTGATGGTTTAATATACACGGGACAAGTTACCAGGTGAACAGTATAAGTGAGGAGAGTGTGTTCCCCTGATGGTATAGTTTAAACGGGACATGTTACCAGGTGAACAGTATAAGTGAGGAGAGTGTGTTCCCGTGATGGTTTAATATACACGGGACAAGTTACCAGGTGAACAGTATAAGTGAGGAGAGTGTGTTCCACTGATGGTTTAATATACACGGGACATGTTACCAGGTGAACAGCATAAGTGAGGAGAGTGTGTTCCCTTGATGGTTTAATATACACGGGACATGTTACCAGGTGAACAGCATAAGTGAGGAGAGTGTGTTCCCCTGATTGTTTAATATACACGGGACATGTTACCAGGTGAACAGTATAAGTGAGGAGAGTGTGTTCCCGTGATGGTTTAATATACACGGGACAAGTTACCAGGTGAACAGTATAAGTGAGGAGAGTGTGTTCCCCTGATGGTATAGTTTAAACGGGACATGTTACCAGGTGAACAGTATAAGTGAGGAGAGTGTGTTCCCGTGATGGTTTAATATACACGGGAAAAGTTACCAGGTGAACAGTATAAGTGAGGAGAGTTTGTTCCCCTGATGTTATAGTTTAAACGGGACATGTCACCAGCTGAACAGTATAAGTGAGGAGAGTGTGTTCCCCTGATTGTTTAATATACACAGGACATGTTACCAGGTGAGCAGTATAAGTGAGTAGATTGTGTTCCCCTGATGGTTTAATATACACGGGACATGTTACCAGGTGAAAAGTATAAGTAAGGAGACTGTGTTCCCCTGATTGTTTAATATACACAGGACATGTTACCAGGTGAACAGTATAAGTGAGGAGATTGTGTTCCCCTGATGGTTTAATACTGACGGGACATTTCCCCATGTGAACAGTATAAGTGAGGAGATTGTGTTCCCCTGATGGTTTAACACGCACAGGACATGTTACCAGGTGAACAGTATAAGTGAGGAGAGTGTGTTCCCCTGATGGATTAATATACATGGGACATGTTACCAGCTGAACAGTATAAGTGAGGAGAGGGCTTTCCCCTGATGGTTTAATATACACGGGACATGTTACCAGGTAAACAGTATAAGTGAGGAGAATGTGTTCCCCTGATGGTTTAATATACACGGGACATGTTACCAGGTGAACTGTATAAGTGAAGAGAGTTAGTTCCCTGATTGTTTAATACACACGGGACATGTAACCAAGTGAACAGTATAAATGAGGAGAGTGTGTTCCCTTGATTGTTTAATAGTGACGGGACATGTTACCAGGTGAACAGTATAAGTGAGGAGAGTGTGTTCCCCTGATGGTTTAATATGCACGGGACATGTTACCAGGTGAACAGTATAAGTGAGGAGAGTGTGTTCCTCTGATGGTCTAATACACACGGGACATGTTACCAGGTGAACAGTATATGTGAAGAGAGTGTGTTCCCCTGATGGTTTAATATACACGGGACATGTTACCAGCTGAACAGCAGAAGTGAGGAGAAGGCTTTCCCCTGATGGTTTAATATACATGGGACATGTTACCAGGTGAACAGTATAAGTGAAGAGAGCCTGTTCCCCTGATTGCTTAATATACGTGGGACATGTTACAAGGTGACGAGTATAAGTGAAGAGAGTGTTTTCCCCTCATTGTTTAATATACATGGGACATGTTAGCAGGTGAACAGTATCAGTGAGGAGAATGTGTTCCCCTGATGGTTTAATATACACGGGACATGTTACCAGGTGAACAGTATAAGTGAGGAGAGTGTGTTCCCCTGATTGTTAAATATAAACGGGACATGTTACCAGGTGAACAGTATAAGTGAGGAGAGTGTGTTCCCCAGATGGTTTAATATACACGGGACATTTTACCAGGTGAACATTATAAGTGTGGAGAGTGTGTTCCCCTGATGGTCTAATATACACGGGACATGTTACCAGGTGAACAGTATATGTGAAGAGAGTGTGTTCCCCTGATGGTTTAATATACATGGGACAAGTTACCAGGTGAACAGCATAAGTGAGGAGAGTGTGCTCCCCTGATTGTTAAATATACACGGGACATGTTACCAGGTGAACAGTATAAGTGAGGAGAGTGTGTTCCCGTGATGGTTTAATATACACGGGACAAGTTACCAGGTGAACAGTATAAGTGAGGAGAGTGTGTTCCCCTGATGGTATAATATACACGGGACATGTTACCAGGTGAACATTATAAGTGAGGAGAATGTGTTCCCCTGATGGTTTAATACGCACGGGACATGTTACCAGGTGAACTGTATAAGTGAGGAGAGTGTGTTCCCCATATGGTATAATATACACGGGACATGTTACCAGCTGAACAGTATAAGTGAGGAGAGGGCTTTCCCCTGATGGTTTAATATACACGGGACATGTTACCAGGTGAACAGTATAAGTGAGGAGAATGTGTTCCCCTGATGGTTTAATATACACGGGACATGTTACCAGGTGAACTGTATAAGTGAAGAGAGTTAGTTCCCTGATTGTTTAATACACACGGGACATGTAACCAAGTGAACAGTATAAATGAGGAGAGTGTGTTCCCCTGATGGTTTAATATGCACGGGACATGTTACCAGGTGAACAGTATAAGTGAGGAGAGTGTGTTCCTCTGATGGTCTAATACACACGGGACATGTTACCAGGTGAACAGTATATGTGAAGAGAGTGTGTTCCCCTGATGGTATAATATACACGGGACATGTTACCAGCTGAACAGCAGAAGTGAGGAGAAGGCTTTCCCCTGATGGTTTAATATACATGGGACATGTTACCAGGTGAACAGTATAAGTGAAGAGAGCCTGTTCCCCTGATTGCTTAATATACGTGGGACATGTTACAAGGTGACGAGTATAAGTGAAGAGAGTGTTTTCCCCTCATTGTTTAATATACATGGGACATGTTAGCAGGTGAACAGTATCAGTGAGGAGAATGTGTTCCCCTGATGGTTTAATATACACGGGACATGTTACCAGGTGAACAGTATAAGTGAGGAGAGTGTGTTCCCCTGATTGTTAAATATAAACGGGACATTTTACCAGGTGAACAGTATAAGTGAGGAGAGTGTGTTCCCCAGATGGTTTAATATACACGGGACATTTTACCAGGTGAACATTATAAGTGTGGAGAGTGTGTTCCCCTGATTGTTTAATACTCACGGGAGATGTTACCAGGTGAACAGTATATGTGAAGAGAGTGAGTTCCCCTGATGGTTTATTACACACGGGACATGTTACCAGGTGAACAGTATAAGTGAGGAGAGTGTGTTCCCCTGATGGTTTAATATACACAGGACATGTTACCAGCTGAACAGTATAAGTGAGGATAGGGCTTTCCCCTGATGGTTTAATATACACGGGACATGTTACCAGGTGAACAGTATAAGTGAGGAGAGGGCTTTCCCCTGATGGTTTAATATACACGGGACATGTTACCAGGTGAACAGTATAAGTGAGGAGAGTGTGTTCCCCTGATGGTTTAATATACACGGGACATGTTACCAGGTGAACAGTATAAGTGAGGAGAATGTATTCCCCTGATCGTTTAATATACACGGGACATGTTACCAGGTGAACAGTATAAGTGAGGAGAGTGTGTTCCCCTGATTGTTTAATATACACGGGACATGTTAGCAGGTGAACAGTATCAGTGAGGAGAATGTGTTCCCCTGATGGTTTAATATACATGGGACATGTTACCAGGGGAACAGAATAAGTGAGGAGAGTGTGTTCCCCTGATTGTTAAATATACAGGGGACATGTTACCAGGTGAACAATATAAGTGAGGAGAGTGTGTTCCCCTGATGGTTTAATATACACGGGACATGTTACCAGGTGAACAGCATAAGAGAGGAGACTGTATTCCCCTGATGGTATAATATACACGGGACATGTTACCAGGTGAACAGCATAAGAGAGGAGACTGTATTCCCCTGATGGTTTAATACACACGGGACATGTTACCAGGTGTACAGTACAAGTGAGGAGAGTGTGTTCCCCTGATGGTTTAATATACACGGGACATGTTAGCAGGTGAACAGTATAAGTGAGGAGAATGTGTTCCCCTGATTGTTTAATACTCACGGGACATGTTACCAGGTGAGCAGTATAAGTGATGAGAGTGTGTTCCCCTGATGGTTTAACACGCACGGGACGTGTCACCTGGTGAAGAGTAGAAGTGAGGAGAGTGTGTTCCGCTGATGGTCTAATATACACGGGACATGTTGCCAGGTGAACATTATAAGTGAGGAGAATGTGTTCCCCTGATGGTTTAATATACACGGGACATGTTACCAGGTGAAAAGTATAAGTAAGGAGACTGTGTTCCCCTGATTGTTTAATACTCACGGGACATGTTACCAGGTGAACAGTATAAGTGTTGAGAGTGTGTTCCCCTGATTGTTTAATATACACAGGACATGTTACCAGGTGAACATTATAAGTGAGGAGAATGTGTTCCCCTGATGGTTTAATATACACGGGACATGTTACCAGGTGAACAGTATATGTGAAGAGAGTGTTTTCCCCTGATGGTTAAAAAAACATGGGACATGTTTCCAGGTGAACAGTATAAGTGAAGAGAGCGTGTTCCCCTGATTGCTTAATATACGTTGGACATGTTACCAGGTGACGAGTATAAGTGAGGAGAGTGTGTTCCCCTCATTGTTTAATATACACGGGACATGTTAGCAGGTGAACAGTATCAGTGAGGAGAATGTGTTCCCCTGATGGTTTAATATACATGGGACATGTTACCAGGGGAACAGAATAAGTGAGGAGAGTGTGTTCCCCTGATTGTTAAATATACAGGGGACATGTTACCAGGTGAACAATATAAGTGAGGAGAGTGTGTTCCCCTGATGGTTTAATATACACGGGACATGTTACCAGGTGAACAGCATAAGAGAGGAGACTGTATTCCCCTGATGGTATAATATACACGGGACATGTTACCAGGTGAACAGCATAAGAGAGGAGACTGTATTCCCCTGATGGTTTAATACACACGGGACATGTTACCAGGTGTACAGTACAAGTGAGGAGAGTGTGTTCCCCTGATGGTTTAATATACACGGGACATGTTAGCAGGTGAACAGTATAAGTGAGGAGAATGTGTTCCCCTGATTGGTTAATACACACGGGACATGTCACCAGGTGAACAGTATAAGTGAGGAGAGTGTGTTCCCCTGATGGTTTAATACTGACGGGACATTTCCCCATGTGAACAGTATAAGTGAGGAGATTGTGTTCCCCTGATGGTTTAACACGCACAGGACATGTTACCAGGTGAACAGTATAAGTGAGGAGAGTGTGTTCCCCTGATGGTTTAACACGCACAGGACATGTTACGAGGTGAACAGTGTAAGTGAGGAGAGTGTGTTCCCCTGATGGTTTAATATACATGGGACGTGTCACCAGGTGAAGAGTAGAAGTGAGGAGAGTGTATTCCCCTGATGGTCTAATATACACGGGACATGTTACCAGGTGAACAGTATAAGTGAGGAGAGTGTGTTCCACTGATTGTTAAATATACACGGGACATGTTACCAGGTGAACAGTATAAGTGAGGAGAGTGTGTTCCCGTGATGGTTTAATATACACGGGACAAGTAACCAGGTGAACAGTATAAGTGAGGAGAGTGTGTTCCCCTGATGGTATAATATACACGGGACATGTTACCAGCTAAACAGTATAAGTGAGGAGAGTGTGTTCCCCTGATGGTTTAATATACACGGGACATGTTACCAGGTGAACAGTATATGTGAAGAGAGTGTTTTCCCCTGATGGTTTAATATACACGGGACATGCTACCAGGTGACAAGTATAAGTGAGGAGAATGTGTTCCCCTGATGGTATAATATACACGGGACATGTTACCAGGTGAACAGTATAAGTGAGGAGAATGTGTTCCCCTGATGGTATAATATACACGGGACATGTTACCAGGTGAACAGTATAAGTGAGGAGAGTGTGTTCCCCTGATTGTTTAATATACACGGGACATGTTACCAGGTGAACAGTATAAGTGAGGAGAGTGTGTTCCCCTGATTGTTTAATACTCACGGGAGATGTTACCAGGTGAACAGTATATGTGAAGAGAGTGTGTTCCACTGATGGTTTATTACACACGGGACATGTTACTAGGTGAACAGTATAAGTGAAGAGAGTGTGTTCCCCTGATGGTTTAATATACACAGGACATGTTACCAGGTGAACAGTATAAGTGAGGAGAGTGTGTTCCCCTGATGGTTTAATATACACGGGACATGTTTCCAGGTGAACAGTATAAGTGAAGAGAGCGTGTTCCCCTTATTGCTTAATATACGTTGGACATGTTACCAGGTGACGAGTATAAGTGAGGAGAGTGTTTTCCCCTCATTGTTTAATATACATGGGACATGTTAGCACGTGAACAGTATCAGTGAGGAGAATGTGTTCCCGTGATGGTTTAATATACATGGGACATGTTACCAGGTGAACAGTATAAGTGAGGATAGTGTGTTCCCCTGATTGTTTAATACTCACGGGAGATGTTACCAGGTGAACAGTATATGTGAAGAGAGTGTGTTCCCCTGATGGTTTATTACACACGGGACATGTTACCAGGTGAACAGTATAAGTGAAGAGAGTGTGTTCCCCTGATGGTTTAATATACACAGGACATGTTACCAGGTGAACAGTATAAGTGAGGAGAGTGTGTTCCCCTGATGGTTTAATATACACAGGACATGTTACCAGGTGAACAGTATAAGTGAGGAGAGTGTGTTCCCCTGATGGTTTAATATACACAGGACATGTTAACAGGTGAGCAGTATAAGTGATGTGAATGTGTTCCCCTGATTGTTTCATACTCACAGGACATGTTACCAGGTGAACAGTATAAGTGAGGAGAGTGTGTTCCCCTGATGGTTTAACACGCACGGGACGTGTCACCAGGTGAAGAGTAGAAGTGAGGAGAGTGTGTTCCCCTGATGGTCTAATATGCACGGGACATGTTACCAGGTGAACAGTATATGTGAAGAGAGTGTGTTCCCCTGATGGTTTAATATACACAGGACATGATAGCAGGTGAACAGTAGAAGTGAGGAGAGTGAGTTCCCCTGATGGTTTAATAGACACGGGACATGTTACCAGGTGAACAGTGTAAGTGAGGAGAGTGCTTTCCCCTGATGTTTTAATATACACGGGATATGTTACCAGATGAACAGTATAAGTGAGGACAGTGTGTTCCCCTGATGGTATAATATACACGGGACATGTTACCAGCTGAACAGTGTAAGTGAGGAGAGGGCTTTCCCCTGATGGTTTAATATACAAGGGACATGTTACGAGGTGAACAGTATAAGTGAGGTGAATGTGTTCCACTGATGGTTTAATACACACGGGACATGTTACCAGGTGAACAGTATAAGTGAGGAGAGTGTGTTCCCCTGATGGTTTAATATACATGGGACATGTTACCAGGTGAACAGTATAAGTGAGGAGAGTGTGTTCCCCTGATGGTTTAATATACACGGGACATGTTACCAGGTGAACAGTATAAGTGAGGAGACTGTATTCCCCTGATGGTTTAATATACACGGGACATGTTACCAGGTGAATTGTATAAGTGAGGAGAATGGGTTCCACTGATGGTTTAATATAAACGGGACACGTTACCAGATGAACAGTATAAGTGAGGAGAGTGTGTTCCCCTGATGGTTTAATATACACGGGACATGTTACCAGGTGAACAGTATAAGTGAGGACATTGAGTTCCCCTGATGGTTTAATACACACGGGACATGTTACCAGGTGAACAGAAAAGTGAGGAGAGTGAGTTCCCCTGATGTTTTAATATACACGGGACATGTTACCAGGTGAACAGGAAAAGTGATGACAGTGTGTTCCCCTGAAGGTATAATGTACACGGGACATGTTACCAGCTGAACTGTATAAGTGAGGAGAGGGCTTTCCCCTGATGGTTTAATATACAAGGGACATGTTACCAGGTGAACAGTTAAAGTGAGGAGAATGTGTTCCACTGATGGTTTAATATACACGGGACATTTTACCAGGTGAACTGTATAAGTGAGGATACTGTATTCCCCTGATGGTTCAATATAAACGGGACATGTTACCAGGTGAACAGTATATGTGAGGAGAGTGTGTTCCCCTGATGGTATAATATACACGGGACATGTCACCAGCTGAACAGCATAAGTGAGGAGAAGGCTTTTCCCTGATGGTTTAATATACACGGGACATGTTACGAGGTGAACAGTATAAGTGAGGAGAGTGTGTTCCCCTGATGGTATAATATACACGGGACATGTTACCAGGTGAATTGTATAAGTGAGGAGAATGTGTTCCACTGATGGTTTAATATAAACGGGACATGTTACCAGGTGAACAGTATAAGTGAGGATACTGTATTCCCCTGATGGTTTAATTTACACAGGACATGTTACCGGATGAACAGTACAAGTGAGGAGAATGTATTCCCCTGATGGTTTAATATACACGGGACATGTCACCAGCTGAACAGTATAAGTAAGGACATTGAGTTCCCATGATGGTTTAATATACACGGGACATGTTAGCAGGTGAACAGTATAAGTGAGGAGAATGTATTCCCCTGATGGTTTAATATGCACGGGACATGTTACCAGGTGAACAGTATCAGTGAGGAGAATGCGTTCCCCTGACGGTTTAATATACACGGGACATGTTACCAGGTGAACAGTATAAGTGAGGAGAGTGTGTTCCCCTGATTGTTAAATATAAACGGGACATGTTACCAGGTGAACAGTATAAGTGAGGAGACTGTATTCCCCTGATGCTTCAATATACACGGGACATGTTACCTGGTGAACAGTATAAGTGAGGAGAATGTATTCCCCTGATGTTTTAATATACACGGGACATGTTACCAGGTGAACAGAATAAGTGAGGACAGTGTGTTCAACTGATGGTATAATATACACGGGACATGTTACCAGGTGAATTGTATAAGTGAGGAGAATGGGTTCCACTGATGGTTTAATATAAACGGGACATGTTACCAGATGAACAGTATAAGTGAGGAGAGTGTGTTCCCCTGATGGTTTAATATACACGGGACATGTTACCAGGTGAACAGTATAAGTGAGGACATTGAGTTCCCCTGATGGTTTAATACACACGGGACATGTTACCAGGTGAACAGAAAAGTGAGGAGAGTGAGTTCCCCTGATGTTTTAATATACACGGGACATGTTACCAGGTGAACAGTATAAGTGAGGACAGTGTGTTCCCCTGATGGTATAATGTACACGGGACATGTTACCAGCTGAACTGTATAAGTGAGGAGAGGGCTTTCCCCTGATGGTTTAATATACAAGGGACATGTTACCAGGTGAACAGTTAAATTGAGGAGAATGTGTTCCACTGATGGTTTAATATACACGGGACATTTTACCAGGTGAACTGTATAAGTGAGGATACTGTATTCCCCTGATGGTTCAATATAAACGGGACATGTTACCAGGTGAACAGTATAAGTGAGGAGAGTGTGTTCCCCTGATGGTATAATATACACGGGACATGTCACCAGCTGAACAGCATAAGTGAGGAGAAGGCTTTTCCCTGATGGTTTAATATACACGGGACATGTTACGAGGTGAACAGTATAAGTGAGGAGAGTGTGTTCCCCTGATGGTATAATATACACGGGACATGTTACCAGGTGAATTGTATAAGTGAGGAGAATGTGTTCCACTGATGGTTTAATATAAACGCGACATGTTACCAGGTGAACAGTATAAGTGAGGATACTGTATTCCCCTGATGGTTTACTTTACACAGGACATGTTACCGGATGAACAGTATAAGTGAGGAGAATGTATTCCCCTGATGGTTTAATATACACGGGACATGTTACCAGGCGAACAGTATAAGTGAGGACATTGAGTTCCCCTGATGGTATAATATACACGGGACATGTTAGCAGGTGAACAGTATAAGTGAGGAGAAAGTATTCCCCTGATGTTTTAATATGCACGGGACATGTTACCAGGTGAACAGTATCAGTGAGGAGAATGCGTTCCCCTGACGGTTTAATATACACGGGACATGTTACCAGGTGAACAGTATAAGTGAGGAGAGTGTGTTCCCCTGATTGTTAAATATAAACGGGACTTGTTACCAGGTGAACAGTATAAGTGAGGAGAGTGTGTTCCCCAGATGGTTTAATATACACGTGACATGTTACCAGGTGAACAGTATAAGTGAGGAGAGTGTGTTGCCCTGATGGTTTAATATACACGGGACATGTTACCAGGTGAACAGTATAAGTGAGGAGAGTGTGTTCCCCTGATTGTGTAACACGCACGGTACGTGTCACCAGGTGAAGAGTAGAAGTGAGGAGAGTGTGTTCCACTGATTGTTTAATACACACCGGACATGTTACCAGGTGAACAGTATATGTGAAGAGAGTGTGTTCCCCTGATGGTTTAATATACACGGGACATGTTACCAGGTGAACAGTATAAGTGAGGAGAATGTGTTCCCCTGATGGTTTAATATACACAGGACATGTTACCAGGTGAAAAGTATAAGTCAGGAGAGTGTGTTCACCTGATTGTTTAATACTCACGGGACATGTTAACAGGTGAGCAGTATAAGTGAGGAGAGTGTGTTCCCCTGATGGTTTAACACGCACGGGACGTGTCGCCAGGTGAAGAGTAGAAGTGAGGAGTGTGTGTTCCCCTGATGGTCTAATATACACGGGACATGTTACCAGCTGAACAGCATAAGTGAGGAGAAGGCTTTCCCCTGATGGTTTAATATACATGGGACATGTTACCAGGTGAACAGTATAAATGAGGAGAGTGTGTTGCCCGATGGTTTAATATACACGGGACATGTTACCAGCTGAACAGTATAAGTGAGGAGAGGGCTTTCCCCTGAAGGTTTAATATACAAGGGACATGTTACCAGTTGAACAGTATAAGTGAGGAGAGGGCTTTACCCTGATGGTTTAATATACATGGGACATGTCACCAGATGAATTGTATAAGTGAGGAGAATGTGTTCCACTGATGGTTTAATATACACGGGACATGTTGCCAGGTGAACAGGATAAGTGAGGACATTGAGTTCCCCTGATGGTTTAATACACACGGGACATGTTACCAGGTGAACAGAAAAGGGAGGAGAGTGTCTTCCCCTGATGGTTTAATACACAAAGGATATGATACCAGGTGAACAGTAGAAGTGAGGAGAGTGAGTTCCCCTGATGTTTTAATATACACGGGACATGTTACCATGTGAACAGTATAAGTGAGGACAGTGTGTTCCCCTGTGGTAGAATGTACATGGGACATGTTACCAGCTGAACAGTATAAGTGAGGAGAGGGCTTTCCCCTGATGGTTTAATATACAAGGGACATGTTACCAGGTGAACAGTATAAGTGAGGAGAGGGCTTTCCCCTGATGGTTTAATATTCAAGGGACATGTTACCAGGTGAACAGTATAAGTGAGGAGAGTGTGTTCCCCTGATGGTTTAATATACACGGGACATGTCACCAGCTGAACAGCATAAGTGAGGAGAAGGCTTTTCCCTGATGGTTTAATATACACGGGACATGTTACGAGGTGAACAGTATAAGTGAGGAGAGTGTGTTCCCCTGATGGTATAATATACACGGGACATGTTGCCAGGTGAACAGGATAAGTGAGGACATTGAGTTCCCCTGATGGTTTAATACACACGGGACATGTTACCAGGTGAACAGAAAAGGGAGGAGAGTGTCTTCCCCTGATGGTTTAATACACAAAGGATATGATACCAGGTGAACAGTAGAAGTGAGGAGAGTGAGTTCCCCTGATGTTTTAATATACACGGGACATGTTACCATGTGAACAGTATAAGTGAGGACAGTGTGTTCCCCTGATGGTATAATGTACATGGGACATGTTACCAGCTGAACAGTATAAGTGAGGAGAGGGCTTTCCCCTGATGGTTTAATATACAAGGGACATGTTACCAGGTGAACAGTATAAGTGAGGAGAGGGCTTTCCCCTGATGGTTTAATATTCAAGGGACATGTTACCAGGTGAACAGTATAAGTGAGGAGAGTGTGTTCCCCTGATGGTTTAATATACACGGGACATGTCACCAGCTGAACAGCATAAGTGAGGAGAAGGCTTTTCCCTGATGGTTTAATACTCACGGGACATGTTACGAGGTGAACAGTATAAGTGAGGAGAGTGTGTTCCCCTGATGGTATAATATACACGGGACATGTTACCAGGTGAATTGTATAAGTGAGGAGAATGTGTTCCACTGATGGTTTAATATAAACGCGACATGTTACCAGGTGAACAGTATAAGTGAGGATACTGTATTCCCCTGATGGTTTACTTTACACAGGACATGTTACCGGATGAACAGTATAAGTGAGGAGAATGTATTCCCCTGATGGTTTAATATACACGGGACATGTTACCAGGTGAACAGTATAAGTGAGGACATTGAGTTCCCCTGATGGTATAATATACACGGGACATGTTAGCAGGTGAACAGTATAATTGAGGAGAATGTATTCCCCTGATGTTTTAATATGCACGGGACATGTTACCAGGTGAACAGTATCAGTGAGGAGAATGCGTTCCCCTGACGGTTTAATATACACGGGACATGTTACCAGGTGAACAGTATAAGTGAGGAGAGTGTGTTCCCCTGATTGTTAAATATAAACGGGACTTGTTACCAGGTGAACAGTATAAGTGAGGAGAGTGTGTTCCCCAGATGGTTTAATATACACGTGACATGTTACCAGGTGAACAGTATAAGTGAGGAGAGTGTGTTGCCCTGATGGTTTAATATACACGGGACATGTTACCAGGTGAACAGTATAAGTGAGGAGAGTGTGTTCCCCTGATTGTGTAACACGCACGGTACGTGTCACCAGGTGAAGAGTAGAAGTGAGGAGAGTGTGTTCCACTGATTGTTTAATGCACACCGGACATGTTACCAGGTGAACAGTATATGTGAAGAGAGTGTGTTCCCCTGATGGTTTAATATACACGGGACATGTTACCAGGTGAACAGTATAAGTGAGGAGAGTGTGTTCCCCTGATGGTTTAATATACACATGACATGTTACCAGGTGAACAGTATAAGTGAGGAGAATGTGTTCCCCTGATGGTTTAATATACACAGGACATGTTACCAGGTGAAAAGTATAAGTCAGGAGAGTGTGTTCACCTGATTGTTTAATACTCACGGGACATGTTAACAGGTGAGCAGTATAAGTGAGGAGAGTGTGTTCCCCTGATGGTTTAACACACACGGGACGTGTCGCCAGGTGAAGAGTAGAAGTGAGGAGTGTGTGTTCCCCTGATGGTCTAATATACACGGGACATGTTACCAGCTGAACAGCATAAGTGAGGAGAAGGCTTTCCCCTGATGGTTTAATATACATGGGACATGTTACCAGGTGAACAGTATAAATGAGGAGAGTGTGTTGCCCTGATGGTTTAATATACACGGGACATGTTACCAGCTGAACAGTATAAGTGAGGAGAGGGCTTTCCCCTGAAGGTTTAATATACAAGGGACATGTTACCAGTTGAACAGTATAAGTGAGGAGAGGGCTTTACCCTGATGGTTTAATATACATGGGACATGTCACCAGATGAATTGTATAAGTGAGGAGAATGTGTTCCACTGATGGTTTAATATACACGGGACATGTTGCCAGGTGAACAGGATAAGTGAGGACATTGAGTTCCCCTGATGGTTTAATACACACGGGACATGTTACCAGGTGAACAGAAAAGGGAGGAGAGTGTCTTCCCCTGATGGTTTAATACACAAAGGATATGATACCAGGTGAACAGTAGAAGTGAGGAGAGTGAGTTCCCCTGATGTTTTAATATACACGGGACATGTTACCATGTGAACAGTATAAGTGAGGACAGTGTGTTCCCCTGATGGTATAATGTACATGGGACATGTTACCAGCTGTACAGTATAAGTGAGGAGAGGGCTTTCCCCTGATGGTTTAATATACAAGGGACATGTTACCAGGTGAACAGTATAAGTGAGGAGAGGGCTTTCCCCTGATGGTTTAATATTCAAGGGACATGTTACCAGGTGAACAGTATAAGTGAGGAGAGTGTGTTCCCCTGATGGTTTAATATACACGGGACATGTGACCAGGTGAACAGTATAAGTGAGGACAGTGTGTTCCCCTGATGGTATAATATACACGGGACATGTTACCAGCTGAACAGTATAAGTGAGGAGAATGTGTTCCCCTGATGGTTCAATATACACGGGACATGTTACCAGCTGAACAGTATAAGTGAGGAGAGGGCTTGCCCCTGATGGTTTAATATACAAGGGACATGTTACCAGGTGAACAGTATAAGTGAGGAGAATGTGTTCCACTGATGGTTTAATATACACGGGACATGTTACCAGGTGAACAGTATAAGTGAGGAGAGTGTATTCCCCTGATGGTTTGATATACACGGGACATGTTACCAGGTGAACAGTATAAGTGAAGAGAGTGTGTTCCCCTGATGGTATAATATACACGGGACGTGTTACCAGCTGAACAGCATAAGTGAGGAGAAGGCTTTCCCCTGATGGTTTAATATACACGGGACATGTTACCAGGTGAACAGTATAAGTGAGGAGAGTGTGTTCCCCTGATGGTATAATATACACGGGACATGTTACCAGCTGAACAGCATAAGTGAGGAGAAGGCTTTCCCCTGATGGTTTAATATACACGGGACATGTTACCAGGTGAACAGTATAAGTGAGGAGAGTGTGTTCCCCTGATGGTATAATATACACGGGACATGTTACCAGCTGAACAGTATAAGTGAGGATACTGTATTCCCCTGATGGTTTAATATACACGGGACATGTTAGCAGGTGAACAGTATATGTGAAGAGAGTGTGTTCCCCTGATGGTTTAATATACACGGGACATGTTACCAGGTGAAAAGTATAAGTGAGGAGAGTGTGTTCCCCTGATTGTTTAATAGTCACGGGACATGTTACCAGGTGAGCAGTATAAGTGAGGAGAGTGTGTTCCCCTGATGGTTTAACATGCACGGGAGGTTTCACCAGGTGAAGAGCAGAAGTGAGGAGAGTTTGTTTTCCCTCATTGTTTAATATACACGGGACATGTTAGCAGGTGAACAGTATCAGTGAGGAGAATGTGTTCCCCTGATGGTATAATTTCCACGGGACATGTTACCAGCTGAACAGTATAAGTGAGGAGAATGTGTTCCCCTGATGGTTCAATATACACAGGACATGTTTCCAGCTGAACAGTATCAGTGAGGAGAGGGCTTTCCCCTGATGGTTTAATATACAAGGGACATGTTACCAGGTGAACAGTATAAGTGAGGAGAATGTGTTCCACTGATGGTTTAATATACACGGGACATGTTACCAGGTGAACAGTATAAGTGAAGAGAGTGTATTTCCCTGATGGTTCAATATACACGGGACATGTTACCAGGTGAACAGTATAAGTGAGGAGAGTGTGTTCCCCTGATGGTATAATATACATGGGACATGTTACCAGCTGAACAGCATAAGTGAGGAGAAGGCTTTCGCCTGATGGTTTAATATACACGGGACATGTTACCAGGTGAACAGTATAAGTGAGGAGAGTGTGTTCCCCTGATGGTATAATATACACGGGACATGTTACCAGCTGAACAGCATAAGTGAGGAGAAGGCTTTCCCCTGATGGTTTAATATACACGGGACATGTTACCAGGTGAACAGTATAAGTGAGGAGAGTGTGTTCCCCTGATGGTTTAATATACACGGGACATGTTAGCAGGTGAACAATATAAGTGAGGAGAATGTATTCCCCTGATGGTTTAATATGCACGGGACATGTTACCAGGTGAACAGTATCAGTGAGGAGAATGTGTTCCCCTGACGGTTTAATATACACGGGACATGTTACCAGGTGAACAGTATAAGTGAGGAGAGTGTGTTCCCCTGATTGTTAAATATAAACGGGACATGTTACCACGTGAACAGTAGAAGTGAGGAGAGTGTGTTCCACTGATTGTTTAATACACACGGGACATGTTACCAGGTGAACGGTATATGTGAAGAGAGTGTGTTCCCTTGATGGTTTAATATACACGGGACATGTTACCAGGTGAACAGTATAAGAGAGGAGAGTGTGTTCCCCTGATGCTGTAATATACACAGGACATGTTACCAGGTGAAAAGTATAAGTGAGGAGAATGTGTTCCCCTGATGGTTTAATATACACAGGACATGTTACCAGGTGAAAAGTATAAGTCAGGAGAGTGTGTTCACCTGATTGTTTAATACTCACGGGACATGTTAACAGGTGAGCAGTATAAGTGAGGAGAGTATGTTCCCCTGATGGTTTAACACGCACGGGACGTCTCGCCAGGTGAAGAGTAGAAGTGAGGAGTGTGTGTTCCCCTGATGGTCTAATATGCACGGGACATGTTACCAGGTGAACAGTATATGTGAAGAGAGTGTGTTCCCCTGATGGTATAATATACACGGGACATGTTACCAGCTGAACAGCATAAGTGAGGAGAAGGCTTTCCCCTGATGGTTTAATATACATGGGACATGTTACCAGGTGAACAGTATAAGTGAGGAGAGTGTGTTCCCCTGACTGTTAAATATAAACGGGACATGTTACCACGTGAACAGTAGAAGTGAGGAGAGTGTGTTCCACTGATTGTTTAATACACACGGGACATGTTACCAGGTGAAAAGTAAAAGTCAGGAGAGTGTGTTCCCCTGATTGTTTAATACTCACAGGACATGTTACCAGGTGAGCAGTATAAGTGAGGAGAGTGTGTTCCCCTGATTGTTAAATATAAACGGGACATGTCACCAGGTGAACAGTGTAAGTGAGGAGAGTGTGTTCCCCTGATTGTTTAATACACAGGGGACATGTCACCAGGTGAACAGTATAAGTGAGGAGAGTGCTTTCCCCTGATGTTTTAATATACACGGGACATTTTAACAGGTGAACAGTATAAGTGAGGATACTGTATTCCCCTGATGGTTTAATATACACGGGACATGTTAGCAGGTGAACAGTATATGTGAAGAGAGTGTGTTCCCCTGATGGTTTAATATACACGGGACATGTTACCAGGTGAAAAGTATAAGTGAGGAGAGTGTGTTCCGCTGATTGTTTAATACTCACGGGACATGTTACCAGGTGAGCAGTATAAGTGAGGAGAGTGTGTTCCCCTGATGGTTTAACATGCACGGGAGGTTTCACCAGGTGAAGAGTAGAAGTGAGGAGAGTTTGTTTTCCCTCATTGTTTAATATACACGGGACATGTTAGCAGGTGAACAGTATCAGTGAGGAGAATGTGTTCCCCTGATGGTTTAATATACACGGGACATGTTACCAGGAGAATAGTATAAGTGAGGAGAGTGTGTTCCCCTGATTGTTAAATATACACGGGACATGTTACCAGGTGAACAGTATAAGTGAGGAAAGTGTGTTCCCCAGATCGTTGAATATACACGGGACATGTTACCAGGTGAACAGTATAAGTGAGGAGAGTGTGTTCCCCTGATGGTTTAATATACACGGGACTTATTACCAGGTGAACAGAATAAGTGAGGAGAGGGCTTTCCCCTGATGGTTTAATATTCACGGGACATGTTACCAGGTGAATTGTATAATTGAGGAGACTGTTTTGCCCTGATGGTTCAATATACACGGGACATGTTACCAGGTGAACAGTATAAGAGATGAGACTGTATTCCCCTGATGGTTCAATATACACGGGACATGTTAGCAGGTGAACAGTAGAAGTGAGGAGAATGTGTTCCCCTCATTGTTTAACACGCACGGGACGTGTTACCAGGTGAACAGGAGAAGTGAGGAGAGTGTGTTGCCCTGATGGTTTAATATACACGGGACATGTTACAACGTGAACAGTATATGTGAGGAGAGTGTGTTCCCCTGATTGTTTAATACTCACGGGAGATGTTACCAGGTGAACAGTAAAAGTGAGGAGAGTGTGTTCCCCTGATGGTTTAACACACACGGGACGTGTCAACAGGTGAAGAGTAGAAATGAGGGGAGTGTGTTCCCCTGATTGTTTAATATACACGGGACATGTTACCAGGTGAACAGAAAAAGTGAGGAGAGTGTGTTCCCCTGATGGTTTAATATACACAGGTCATGTTACCAGGTGAACAGTATAAGTGAGGAGAATGTGTTCCCCTGATGGTTTAATATACACAGGTCATGTTACCAGGTGAACAGTATAAGTGAGGAGAGTGTGTTCCCCTGATTGTTTAATACTCACAGGACATGTTCACAGGTGAGCAGTATATGTGTAGAGAGTGTGTTCGCCTGATGGTTTAATATACATGGGACATGTTACCAGTTGAACAGTATAAGTGAAGAGAGTGTGTTCCCTGATTGTTTAATATACGTGGGACATGTTACCAGGTGACGAGTATAAGTGAGGAGAGTGTGTTCCCCTCATTGTTTAATATACACGTGACATGTTACCAGATGAACTGTGTAAGTGAGGAGAGTGTGTTCCCCTGATGGTTTAATATACACAGGACATGTTACCAGGAGAACAGTATAAGTGAGGAGAGGGCTTTCCCCTGATGGTTTAATATACACGGGACATGTTACCAGGTGAACAGTATAAGTGAGGACAGTGAGTTCCCCTGATGGTTCAATACACACGGGACAAGTTCCCAGGTGAACAGAAAAGGGAGGAGAGTGTCTTCCCCTGATGGTTTAATACTGACGGGACATGTCACCAGGTGAACAGTATAAGTGAGGAGAGTGTGTTCCCCTGATTGTTTAATACACACGGGACATGTCACCAGGTGAACAGTATAAGTGAGGAGAGTGCTTTCCCCTGATGTTTTAATATACACGGGACATGTTACCAGGTGAACAGTATAAGTGAGGAGAGTGTGTTCCCCTGATGGTATAATATACACGGGACATGTTACCAGCTGAACAGTATAAGTGAGGAGAGGGCTTTCCCCTGATGGTTTAACATACAAGGGACATGTTACCAGGTGAACAGTATAAGTGACGAGAATGTGTTCCCCTGATTGTTTAATAAACACGGGACATGTTAACAGGTGAACAGTATAAGTGAGGATACTGTATTCCCCTGATGGTTTAATATACACGGGACATGTTACCAGGTGAACAGTATAGGTGAGGAGAACGCGTTCCCCTGATGGTTTAATATACACGGGACATGTTACCAGCTGAACAGTATAAGTGAGGAGAGGGCTTTCCCCTGATGGTTTAATATACACGGGACATGTTAGCAGGCGAACAGTATATGTGACGAGAATGTATTCCCCTGATGGTTTAATATACACGGGACATGTTACCAGCTGAACAGTATAAGTGAGGAGAGGGCTTTCCCCTGATGGTTTAATATACACGGGACATGTTTGCAGGTGAACAGGATAAGTGAGGAGAGTGTTTTCCCCTGATGGTTTAATATACACGGGACATGTTACCAGGTGAACAGTATAAGTGAGGAGAGTGTGTTCCCCTGATGGTTTAATATACACAGGACATGTTACCAGGTGAACATTATAAGTGAGGAGAATGTGTTCCATTGATGGTTTAATATACACGGGACATTTTACCAGGTGAAAAGTATAAGTGAGGAGAGTGTGTTCCCCTGATTGTTTAATACTCACGGGACATGTTACCAGGTGAGCAGTATAAGTGAGGAGAGTGTGTTCCCCTGATGGTTTAACATGCACGGGAGGTGTCACCAGGTGAAGAGTAGAAGTGAGGAGAGTGTGTTCCCCTGATGGTCTAATATCCACGGGACATGTTAGCAGGTGAACAGTATATGTGAAGAGAGTGTGTTCCCCTGATGGTTTAATATACATGGGACATGTTACCAGGTGAACAGTATAAGTGAAGAGAGCTTGTTCCCCTGATTGCTTAATATACGCTGGACATGTTACAAGGTGACGAGTATAAGTGAGGAGACTTTGTTTTCCTTCATTGTTTAATATACACGGGACATGTTAGCAGGTGAACAGTATCAGTGAGGAGAATGTGTTCCCCTGATGGTTTAATATACACGGGACATGTTAGCAGGTGAACAGTATATGTGAAGAGAGTGTGTTCCCCTGATGGTTTAATATACACGGGACATGTTACCAGGTGAAAAGTATAAGTGAGGAGAGTGTGTTCCCCTGATTGTTTAATACTCACGGGACATGTTCCCAGGTGAGCAGTATAAGTGAGGAGAGTGTGTTCCACTGATGGTTTAACATGCACGGGAGGTTTCACCAGTTGAAGAGTAGAAGTGAGGAGAGTTTGTTTTCCCTCATTGTTTAATATACACGGGACATGTTAGCAGGTGAACAGTATCAGTGAGGAGAATGTGTTCCCCTGATGGTTTAATATACACGGGACATGTTACCAGGAGAACAGTATAAGTGAGGAGAGTGTGTTCCCCTGATTGTTAAATATACACGGGACATGTTACCAGGTGAACAGTATAAGTGAGGAAAGTGTGTTCCCCAGATCGTTTAATATACACGGGACATGTTACCAGGTGAACAGTATAAGTGAGGAGAGTGTGTTCCCCTGATGGTTTAATATACACGGGACTTATTACCAGGTGAACACAATAAGTGAGGAGAGGGCTTTCCCCTGATGGTTTAATATTCACGGGACATGTTACCAGGTGAATTGTATAATTGAGGAGACTGTTTTGCCCTGATGGTTTAATATACACGGGACATGTTACCAGGTGAACAGTATAAGAGATGAGACTGTATTCCCCTGATGGTTCAATATACACGGGACATGTTAGCAGGTGAACAGTAGAAGTGAGGAGAATGTGTTCCCCTGATTGTTTAACACGCACGGGACGTGTTACCAGGTGAACAGGAGAAGTGAGGAGAGTGTGTTGCCCTGATGCTTTAATATACACGGGACATGTTACAACGTGAACAGTATATGTGAGGAGAGTGTGTTCCCCTGATTGTTTAATACTCACGGGAGATGTTACCAGGTGAGCAGTAAAAGTGAGGAGAGTGTGTTCCCCTGATGGTTTAACACACACGGGACGTGTCAACAGGTGAAGAGTAGAAATGAGGGGAGTGTGTTCCCCTGATTGTTTAATATACACGGGACATGTTACCAGGTGAACAGAAAATGTGAGGAGAGTGTGTTCCCCTGATGGTTTAATATACACAGGTCATGTTACCAGGTGAACAGTATAAGTGAGGAGAATGTGTTCCCCTGATGGTTTAATATACACAGGTCATGTTACCAGGTGAACAGTATAAGTGAGGAGAGTGTGTTCCCCTGATTGTTTAATACTCACAGGACATGTTCACAGGTGAGCAGTATATGTGAAGAGAGTGTGTTCGCCTGATGGTTTAATATACATGGGACATGTTACCAGTTGAACAGTATAAGTGAAGAGAGTGTGTTCCCTGATTGTTTAATATACGTGGGACATGTTACCAGGTGACGAGTATAAGTGAGGAGAGTGTGTTCCCCTCATTGTATAATATACACGTGACATGTTACCAGATGAACTGTATAAGTGAGGAGAGTGTGTTCCCCTGATGGTTTAATATACACAGGACATGTTACCAGGTGAACAGTATAAGTGAGGAGAGGGCTTTCCCCTGATGGTTTAATATACACGGGACATGTTACCAGGTGAACAGTATAAGTGAGGACAGTGAGTTCCCCTGATGGTTCAATACACACGGGACAAGTTCCCAGGTGAACAGAAAAGGGAGGAGAGTGTCTTCCCTTGATGGTTTAATACTGACGGGACATGTCACCAGGTGAACAGTATAAGTGAGGAGAGTGTGTTCCCCTGATTGTTTAATACACACGGGACATGTCACCAGGTGAACAGTATAAGTGAGGAGAGTGCTTTCCCCTGATGTTTTAATATACACGGGACATGTTACCAGGTGAACAGTATAAGTGAGGAGAGTGTGTTCCCCTGATGGTATAATATACACGGGACATGTTACCAGCTGAACAGTATAAGTGAGGAGAGGGCTTTCCCCTGATGGTTTAACATACAAGGGACATGTTACCAGGTGAACAGTATAAGTGACGAGAATGTGTTCCCCTGATTGTTTCATAAACACGGGACATGTTACCAGGTGAACAGTATAAGTGAGGATACTGTATTCCCCTGATGGTTTAATATACACGGGACATGTTACCAGGTGAACAGTATAAGTGAGGAGAACGTGTTCCCCTGATGGTTTAATAAACACGGGACATGTTACCAGCTGAACAGTATAAGTGAGGAGAGGGCTTTCCCCTGATGGTTTAATATACACGGGACATGTTAGCAGGTGAACAGTATATGTGAGGAGAATGTATTCCCCTGATGGTTTAATATACACGGGACATGTTACCAGCTGAACAGTATAAGTGAGGAGAGGGCTTTCCCCTGATGGTTTAATATACACGGGACATGTTAGCAGGTGAACAGGATAAGTGAGGAGAATGTTTTCCCCTGATGGTTTAATATACACGGGACATGTTACCAGGTGAACAGTATAAGTGAGGAGAGTGTGTTCCCCTGATGGTTTAATATACACAGGACATGTTACCAGGTGAACAGTATAAGTGAGGAGAATGTGTTCCATTGATGGTTTAATATACACGGGACATTTTACCAGGTGAAAAGTATAAGTGAGGAGAGTGTGTTCCCCTGATTGTTTAATACTCACGGGACATGTTACCAGGTGAGCAGTATAAGTGAGGAGAGTGTGTTCCCCTGATGGTTTAACATGCACGGGAGGTGTCACCAGGTGAAGAGTAGAAGTGAGGAGAGTGTGTTCCCCTGATGGTTTAATATACATGGGACATGTTACCAGGTGAACAGTATAAGTGAAGAGAGCTTGTTCCCCTGATTGCTTAATATACGCTGGACATGTTACAAGGTGACGAGTATAAGTGAGGAGACTTTGTTTTCCCTCATTGTATAATATACACGGGACATGTTAGCAGGTGATCAGTATCAGTGAGGAGAATGTGTTCCCCTGAATATTTAATATACACGGGACATGTTACCAGGAGAACAGTATAAGTGAGGAGAGTGTGTTCCCCTGATTGTTAAATATACACGGGACATGTTACCAGGTGAACAGTATAAGTGAGGAAATTGTGTTCCCCAGATCGTTTAATATACACGGGACATGTTACCAGGTGAACAGTATAAGTGAGGAGAGGGCTTTCCCCTGATGGTTTAATATACACGGGACATGTTACCAGGTGAACAGTATAAGTGATGAGACTGTATTCCCCTGATGGTTCAATATACACGGGACATGTTAGCAGGTGAACAGTATAGGTGAGGAGAATGTGTTCCCCTCATGGTTTAATATACATGGGACATGTTGCCAGGTGAAGAGTATAAGTGGAGAGAGTGTGTTCCCCTGATTGTTTAATACTCACGGAACATGTTACCAGGTGAGCAGTATAAGTGAGGAGAATGTGTTCCCCTGATGGTTTAATATACACGGGACATGTTACCAGGTGAACAGTATAAGTGAGGAGAGTGTGTTCCCCTGATTGTTAAATATAAACGGGACATGTTACCAGGTGAACAGTATTAGTGAGGAGAGTGTGTTCCCCTGATGGTTTAACATGCACGGGACGTGTCACCAGTTGAAGAGTAGAAGTGTGGAGAATGTGTTCCCCTGATTGTTTAATACACACGGGACATGTTGCCAGGTGAACAGTATATGTGAAGAGAGTGTGTTCACCTGATGGTATAATATACATGGGACATGTTACCAGGTGAACAGTATAAGTGAAGAGAGCGTGTTCCCCTGATTGTTTAATATACGTAGGACATGTTACCAGGTGACGAGTATAAGTGAGGAGAGTGTGTTCCCCTCATGGTTTAAAGACACGGGACATGTTGCCAGGTGAACAATATAAGTGAGGATAGTGTGTTCCCCTGATGGTTTAATAAACACGGGACATGTAAACAGGTGAACAGTATAAGTGAGGAGTGTGTGTTCCCCTGATTGTTAAATATACATGGGACATGATAGCAGGTGAACAGTATAAGTGAGGAGAATGTATTCCCCTGATGGCTTAATATACACGGGCCATGTTACCAGGTGAACAGAAAAGGGAGGAGAGTGTCTTCCCCTGATGGTTTAATACAGACGGGACATGTCACCAGGTGATCTGTATAAGTGAGGAGATTGTGTTCCCCTGATGGTTTAATACTGACGGGACATTTCCCCAGGCGAACAGAAGAAGTGAGGAGAGTGTGTTCCCCTGATTGTTTAATACACAAAGGACATGTTACCAGGTGAACAGTATAAGTGAGGAGAGGGCTTTCCCCTGATGTTTTAATATACAAGGGACATGTTACCAAGTGAACAGTATAAGTGAGGAGAATGTGTTCCCCTGATGGTTTGATATACACGGGACATGTTAGCTGGTGAACAGTATAAGTGAGGAGAGTGTGTTCCCATGATGGTTTAATATGCACGGGACATGTTACCAGTTGAACAGTATAAGTGAGGAGAGTGTGTTCCCCTGATGGTATAATATACACGGGACATGTTACCAGCTGAACAGTATAAGTGAGGAGAGTGTGTTCCCCTGATTGTTAAATATAAACGGGACATGTTACCAGGTGAACAGTATAAGTGAGGAGAGTGTGTTCCCCAGATGGTTTAATATACACGGGACATTTTACCAGGTGAACAGTATAAGTGTGGAGATTGTGTTGCCCTGATGGTTTAATGTACACGGGACGTGTCACCAGGTGAAGAATAGAAGTGAGGAGAGTGTGTTCCACTGATTGTTTAATACACACGGGACATGTTACCAGGTGAACAGTATATGTGAAGAGAGTGTGTTCCCCAGATGGTTTAATATACATGGGACATGTTACCAGGTGAACAGTATAAGAGAAGAGAGCGTGTTCCCCTGATTGTTTATTATACGTGGGACATGTTACCAGGTGACGAGTATAAGTGAGGAGAGTATGTTCCCCTGATGGTTTAATACACACGGGACATGTTACCAGGTCAACAGTATAAGTGAGGAGAGTGTGTTCCCCTGATGGTTTAATACACCCGGGACATGTTACCAGGTGAACAGTATAAGTGAGGAGAGTGTGTTCCCCTGATGGTTTAACAGGCAGGGGACATGTTACCAGGTGAACAGTAGAAGTGAGGAGAGTGTGTTCCGCTGTTGGTTTAATATACACGGGACAAGTTACCAGGTGAACAGTATAAGTGATGAGAGTGTGTTCCCCTGATGGTTTAATACACACGGGACATGTTGCCAGGTGAAGAGTATAAGTGAAGAGAGTGTGTTCCCCTGATGGTTTAATACACACGGGACATGTTACCAGGTAAACAGTGTAAGTGAGGAGAGTGAGTTCCCCTGATGGTTTAATACAAACAGGACATGTTAGCAGGTGAACAGTGTAAGTGAGGAGAGTGCGTTCCCCTGATTGTTTAATATACACGGGACATGTTAGCAGGTGAACAGTATAAGTGAGGAGAATGTATTCCCCTGATGGCTTAATATACACGGGACATGTTACCAGGTGAACAGTATAAGTGAGGAGAGTGTGTTCCCCTGATGGTTTAATATACACAGGACATGTTACCAGGTGAACAGTATAAGTGAGGAGAGTGTGTTCCCCTGATGGTTCAATATACACAGGGCATGTTACCAGGTGAACAGTATAAGTCAGGAGAGTGTGTTCCCCTGATTGTTTAATACTCACGGGACATGTTACCAGGTGAACAGTATAAGTGAGGAGAGTGTGTTCCCCTGATTGTTTAATATACACAGGCCATGTTACCAGGTGAAAAGTATAAGTCAGGAGAGTGTGTTCCCCTGATTGTTTAATACTCACGGGACATGTTACCAGGTGATCAGTATAAGTGAGGAGAGTGTGTTCCCCTGATGGTTTAATATACACAGGACATGTTACCAGGTGAACAGTACAAGTGAGGAGAGTGTGTTCCCCTGATGGTTTAATATACACAGGACATGTTATCAGGTGAAAAGTATAAGTCAGGAGAGTGTGTTCCCCTGATTGTTTAATACTCACGGGACATGTTACCAGGTGAGCAGTTTAAGTGAGGAGAGTGTGTTCCCCTGATGGTTTAATATACACGGGACATGTTACAACGTGAACAGTATAAGTGAGGAGAGTGTGTTCCCCTGATGGTTTAAGATGCACGGGACGTGTCACCAGGTGAAGAGTAGAAGTGAGGAGAATGCGTTCCCCTGAAGGTTTAATATACACGGGATATGTTACCAGGTGACGAGTATAATTGATTAGAGTGTTTTCCCCTCATTGTTTAATATACACAGGACATGTTACCAGGTGAACAGTATAAGTGATGAGAGTGTGTTCCCCAGATGGTTTAATATACACGGGACATGTTACCAGGTGAACAGTATATGTGAAGAGAGTGTGTTCCCTGATGGTTTAATATACATGGGACATGTTACCAGGTGAACAGTATAAGTGAAGAGAGCGTGTTCCCCTGATTGATTAATATACGTGGGACATGTTACCAGGTGACGAGTATAAGTGAGGAGAGTATGTTCCCCTGATGGTTTAATACACACGGGACATGTTACCAGGTCAACAGTATAAGTGAGGAGAGTGTGTTCCCCTGATGGTTTAATACACCCGGGACATGTTACCAGGTGAACAGTATAAGTGAGGAGAGTGTGTTCCCCTGATGGTTTAACAGGCAGGGGACATGTTACCAGGTGAACAGTAGAAGTGCGGAGAGTGTGTTCCCCTGTTGGTTGAATATACACGGGACAAGTTACCAGGTGAACAGTATAAGTGAAGAGAGTGTGTTCCCCTGATGGTTTAATACACACGGGACATGTTGCCAGGTGAAGAGTATAAGTGAAGAGAGTGTGTTCCCCTGATGGTTTAATACACAAGGGACATGTTACCAGGTGAACAGTATATGTGAAGAGAGTGTGTTCACCTGATGGTATAATATACATGGGACATGTTACCAGGTGAACAGTATAAGTGAAGAGAGCGTGTTCCCCTGATGGTTTAACAAACACGGGACATGTAAACAGGTGAACAGTATAAGTGAGGAGTGTGTGTTCCCCTGATTGTTAAATATACACGGGACATGTTACCAGCTGAACTGTATAATTGAGGAAAGTGTGTTCCCCTCATGGTTTAAAGACACGGGACATGTTGCCAGGTGAACAGTATAAGTGAGGAGAGTGTGTTCCCCTGATTGTTTAATAAACACGGGAGTTATTACCAGGTGAACAGTATAAGTGAGGAGAGGGCTTTCCCCTGATGGTTTAATATACACGGGACATGTTACCAGGTGAACAGAAAAGGGAGGAGAGTGTCTTCCCCTGATGGTTTAATACAGACGGGACATGTCACCAGGTGATCTGTATAAGTGAGGAGATTGTGTTCCCCTGATGGTTTAATACTGACGGGACATTTCCCCAGGTGAACAGAAGAAGTGAGGAGAGTGTGTTCCCCTGATTGTTTAATACACAAAGGACATGTTACCAGGTGAACAGTATAAGTGAGGAGAGGGCTTTCCCCTGATGGTTTAATATACAAGGGACATGTTACCAGGTGAATAGTATAAGTGAGGAGAATGTGTTCCCCCTGATGGTTTGATATACATGGGACATGTTACCAGGTGAACAGTATAAGTGAGGATACTGTATTCCCCTGATGGTTCAATATACACGGGACATGTTAGCTGGTGAACAGTATAAGTGAGGAGAGTGTGTTCCCATGATGGTTTAATATGCACGGGACATGTTACCAGTTGAACAGTATAAGTGAGGAGAGCGTGTTCCCCTGATGGTATAATATACACGGGACATGTTACCAGCTGAACAGTATAAGTGAGGAGAGTGTGTTCCCCTGATTGTTAAATATAAACGGGACATGTTACCAGGTGAACAGTATAAGTGAGGAGAGTGTGTTCCCCAGATGGTTTAATATACACGGGACATTTAACCAGGTGAACAGTATAAGTGTGGAGATTGTGTTGCCCTGATGGTTCAATATACACGGGACATGTTACAACGTGAACAGTATAAGTTAGGAGAGTGTGTTCCCCTGATGGTTAAACACGCACGGGACGTGTCACCAGGTGAAGAGTCGAAGTGAGGAGAGTGTGTTCCCCTGATTGTTTAATACACACGGGACATGTTACCAGGTGAACAGTATGTGTGAAGAGAGTGTGTTCCCCTGATGGTTTAATATACATGGGACATGTTACCAGGTGAACAGTATAAGTGAAGAGAGCGTGTTCCCCTGATTGTTTATTATACGTGGGACATGTTACCAGGTGACGAGTATAAGTGAGGAGAGTATGTTCCCCTGATGGTTTAATACACACGGGACATGTTACCAGGTCAACAGTATAAGTGAGGAGAGTGTGTTCCCCTGATGGTTTAATACACCCGGGACATGTTACCAGATGAACAGTATAAGTGAGGAGAGTGTGTTCCCCTGATGGTTTAACAGGCATGGGACATGTTACCAGGTGAACAGTAGAAGTGAGGAGAGTGTGTTCCCCTGTTGGTTTAAAATACACGGGACAAGTTACCAGGTGAACAGTATAAGTGAAGAGAGTGTGTTCCCCTGATGGTTTAATACACCCGGGACATGTTACCAGATGAACAGTATAAGTGAGGAGAGTGTGTTCCCCTGATGGTTTAACAGGCAGGGGACATGTTACCAGGTGAACAGTAGAAGTGAGGAGAGTGTGTTCCCCTGTTGGTTTAACATACACGGGACAAGTTACCAGGTGAACAGTATAAGTGAAGAGAGTGTGTTCCCCTGATGGTTTAATACACACGGGACATGTTGCCAGGTGAAGAGTATAAGTGAAGAGAGTGTGTTCCCCTGATTGTTAAATATACACGGGCCATGTTACCAGGTGAACAGAAAAGGGAGGAGAGTGTCTTCCCCTGATGGTTTAATACAGACGGGACATGTCACCAGGTGATCTGTATAAGTGAGGAGATTATGTTCCCCTGACGGTTTAATACTGACGGGACATTTCCCCAGGCGAACAGAAGAAGTGAGGAGAGTGTGTTCCCCTGATTGTTTAATACACAAAGGACATGTTACCAGGTGAACAGTATAAGTGAGGAGAGGGCTTTCCCCTGATGGTTTAATATACAAGGGACATGTTACCAGGTGAACAGTATAAGTGAGGAGAATGTGTTCCCCTGATGGTTTGATATACACGGGACATGTTACCAGGTGAACAGTATAAGTGAGGATACTGTATTCCCCTGATGGTTTAATATACACGGGACATGTTAGCTGGTGAATAGTATAAGTGAGGAGAGTGTGTTCCCATGATGGTTTAATATGCACGGGACATGTTACCAGTTGAACAGTATAAGTGAGGAGAGTGTGTTCCCCTGATGGTATAATATACACGGGACATGTTACCAGCTGAACAGTATAAGTGAGGAGAGTGTGTTCCCCTGATTGTTAAATATAAACGGGACATGTTACCAGGTGAACAGTATAAGTGAGGAGAGTGTGTTCCCCAGATGGTTTAATATACACGGGACATTTTACCAGGTGAACAGTATAAGTGTGGAGATTGTGTTGCCCTGATGGTTTAATATACACGGGACATGTTACCAGCTGAACAGTATAAGTGAGGAGAGTGTGTTCCCCTGATTGTTAAATATAAACGGGACATGTTACAACGTGAACAGTATAAGTGAGGAGAGTGTGTTCCCCTGATGGTTTAACACGCACGGGACGTGTCACCAGGTGAAGAGTAGAAGTGAGGAGAGTGTGTTCCCATGATGGTTTAATATGCACGGGACATGTTACCAGTTGAACAGTATAAGTGAGGAGAGTGTGTTCCCCTGATGGTATAATATACACGGGACATGTTACCAGCTGAACAGTATAAGTGAGGAGAGTGTGTTCCCCTGATTGTTAAATATAAACGGGACATGTTACAACGTGAACAGTATAAGTGAGGAGAGTGTGTTCCCCTGATGGTTTAACACGCACGGGACGTGTCACCAGGTGAAGAGTAGAAGTGAGGAGAGTGTGTTCCCCTGATTGTTTAATACACACGGGACATGTTACCAGGTGAACAGTATATGTGAAGAGAGTGTGTTCCCCTGATGGTTTAATATACATGGGACATGTTAACAGGTGAACAGTATAAGTGAAGAGAGCGTGTTCCCCTGATTGTTTATTATCCGTGGGACATGTTACCAGGTGACGAGTATAAGTGAGGAGAGTATGTTCCCCTGATGGTTTAATACACCCGGGACATATTACCAGGTCAACAGTATAAGTGAGGAGAGTGTGTTCCCCTGATGGTTTAATACACCCGGGACATGTTACCAGGTGAACAGTATAAGTGAGGAGAGTGTGTTCCCCTGATGGTTTAACAGGCAGGGGACATGTTACCAGGTGAACAGTAGAAGTGAGGAGAGTGTGTTCCCCTGATGGTTTAATACACACGGGACATGTTGCCAGGTGAAGAGTATAAGTGAAGAGAGTGTGTTCCCCTGATGGTTTAATACACACGGGACATGTTACCAGGTAAACAGTGTAAGTGAGGAGAGTGAGTTCCCCTGATGGTTTAATACAAACAGGACATGTTAGCAGGTGAACAGTGTAAGTGAGGAGAGTGCGTTCCCCTGATTGTTTAATATACACGGGACATGTTAGCAGGTGAACAGTATAAGTGAGGAGAATGTATTCCCCTGATGGCTTAATATACACGGGACATGTTAGCAGGTGAACAGTATAAGTGAGGAGAATGTATTCCCCTGATGGCTTAATATACACGGGACATGTTACCAGGTGAACAGTATAAGTGAGGAGAGTGTGTTCCCCTGATGGTTCAATATACACAGGGCATGTTACCAGGTGAACAGAAAAAGTCAGGAGAGTGTGTTCCCCTGATTGTTTAATACTCACGGGACATGTTACAAGGTGAACAGTATAAGTGAGGAGAGTGTGTTCCCCTGATTGTTTAATATACACAGGCCATGTTACCAGGTGAAAAGTATAAGTCAGGAGAGTGTGTTCCCCTGATTGTTTAATACTCACGGGACATGTTACCAGGTGATCAGTATAAGTGAGGAGAGTGTGTTCCCCTGATGGTTTAATATACACAGGACATGTTCCCAGGTGAACAGTATAAGTGAGGAGAGTGTGTTCCCCTGATGGTTTAATACACACGGGACATGTTACCAGGTAAACAGTGTAAGTGAGGAGAGTGAGTTCCCCTGATGGTTTAATACAAACAGGACATGTTAGCAGGTGAACAGTGTAAGTGAGGAGAGTGCGTTCCCCTGATTGTTTAATATACACGGGACATGTTAGCAGGTGAACAGTATAAGTGAGGAGAATGTATTCCCCTGATGGCTTAATATACACGGGACATGTTACCAGGTGAACAGTATAAGTGAGGAGAGTGTGTTCCCCTGATGGTTTAATATACACAGGACATGTTACCAGGTGAACAGTATAAGTGAGGAGAGTGTGTTCCCCTGATGGTTCAATATACACAGGGCATGTTACCAGGTGAACAGTATAAGTCAGGAGAGTGTGTTCCCCTGATTGTTTAATACTCACGGGACATGTTACCAGGTGAACAGTATAAGTGAGGAGAGTGTGTTCCCCTGATTGTTTAATATACACAGGCCATGTTACCAGGTGAAAAGTATAAGTCAGGAGAGTGTGTTCCCCTGATTGTTTAATACTCACGGGACATGTTACCAGGTGATCAGTATAAGTGAGGAGAGTGTGTTCCCCTGATGGTTTAATATACACAGGACATGTTACCAGGTGAACAGTATAAGTGAGGAGAGTGTGTTCCCCTGATGGTTTAATATACACAGGACATGTTATCAGGTGAAAAGTATAAGTCAGGAGAGTGTGTTCCCCTGATTGTTTAATACTCACGGGACATGTTACCAGGTGAGCAGTTTAAGTGAGGAGAGTGTGTTCCCCTGATGGTTTAATATACACGGGACATGTTACAACGTGAACAGTATAAGTGAGGAGAGTGTGTTCCCCTGATGGTTTAAGATGCACGGGACGTGTCACCAGGTGAAGAGTAGAAGTGAGGAGAATGCGTTCCCCTGAAGGTTTAATATACACGGGATATGTTACCAGGTGACGAGTATAATTGATTAGAGTGTTTTCCCCTCATTGTTTAATATACACAGGACATGTTACCAGGTGAACAGTATAAGTGATGAGAGTGTGTTCCCCAGATGGTTTAATATACACGGGACATGTTACCAGGTGAACAGTATATGTGAAGAGAGTGTGTTCCCTGATGGTTTAATATACATGGGACATGTTACCAGGTGAACAGTATAAGTGAAGAGAGCGTGTTCCCCTGATTGATTAATATACGTGGGACATGTTACCAGGTGACGAGTATAAGTGAGGAGAGTATGTTCCCCTGATGGTTTAATACACACGGGACATGTTACCAGGTCAACAGTATAAGTGAGGAGAGTGTGTTCCCCTGATGGTTTAATACACCCGGGACATGTTACCAGGTGAACAGTATAAGTGAGGAGAGTGTGTTCCCCTGATGGTTTAACAGGCAGGGGACATGTTACCAGGTGAACAGTAGAAGTGCGGAGAGTGTGTTCCCCTGTTGGTTGAATATACACGGGACAAGTTACCAGGTGAACAGTATAAGTGAAGAGAGTGTGTTCCCCTGATGGTTTAATACACACGGGACATGTTGCCAGGTGAAGAGTATAAGTGAAGAGAGTGTGTTCCCCTGATGGTTTAATACACAAGGGACATGTTACCAGGTGAACAGTATAAGTGAAGAGAGTGTGTTCACCTGATGGTATAATATACATGGGACATGTTACCAGGTGAACAGTATAAGTGAAGAGAGCGTGTTCCCCTGATGGTTTAATAAACACGGGACATGTAAACAGGTGAACAGTATAAGTGAGGAGTGTGTGTTCCCCTGATTGTTAAATATACACGGGACATGTTACCAGCTGAACTGTATAATTGAGGAAAGTGTGTTCCCCTCATGGTTTAAAGACACGGGACATGTTGCAAGGTGAACAGTATAAGTGAGGAGAGTGTGTTCCCCTGATTGTTTAATAAACACGGGAGTTATTACCAGGTGAACAGTATAAGTGAGGAGAGGGCTTTCCCCTGATGGTTTAATATACACGGGACATGTTACCAGGTGAACAGAAAAGGGAGGAGAGTGTCTTCCCCTGATGGTTTAATACAGACGGGACATGTCACCAGGTGATCTGTATAAGTGAGGAGATTGTGTTCCCCTGATGGTTTAATACTGACGGGACATTTCCCCAGGTGAACAGAAGAAGTGAGGAGAGTGTGTTCCCCTGATTGTTTAATACACAAAGGACATGTTACCAGGTGAACAGTATAAGTGAGGAGAGGGCTTTCCCCTGATGGTTTAATATACAAGGGACATGTTACCAGGTGAATAGTATAAGTGAGGAGAATGTGTTCCCCCTGATGGTTTGATATACATGGGACATGTTACCAGGTGAACAGTATAAGTGAGGATACTGTATTCCCCTGATGGTTCAATATACACGGGACATGTTAGCTGGTGAACAGTATAAGTGAGGAGAGTGTGTTCCCATGATGGTTTAATATGCACGGGACATGTTACCAGTTGAACAGTATAAGTGAGGAGAGCGTGTTCCCCTGATGGTATAATATACACGGGACATGTTACCAGCTGAACAGTATAAGTGAGGAGAGTGTGTTCCCCTGATTGTTAAATATAAACGGGACATGTTACCAGGTGAACAGTATAAGTGAGGAGAGTGTGTTCCCCAGATGGTTTAATATACACGGGACATTTAACCAGGTGAACAGTATAAGTGTGGAGATTGTGTTGCCCTGATGGTTCAATATACACGGGACATGTTACAACGTGAACAGTATAAGTTAGGAGAGTGTGTTCCCCTGATGGTTAAACACGCACGGGACGTGTCACCAGGTGAAGAGTCGAAGTGAGGAGAGTGTGTTCCCCTGATTGTTTAATACACACGGGACATGTTACCAGGTGAACAGTATGTGTGAAGAGAGTGTGTTCCCCTGATGGTTTAATATACATGGGACATGTTACCAGGTGAACAGTATAAGTGAAGAGAGCGTGTTCCCCTGATTGTTTATTATACGTGGGACATGTTACCAGGTGACGAGTATAAGTGAGGAGAGTATGTTCCCCTGATGGTTTAATACACACGGGACATGTTACCAGGTCAACAGTATAAGTGAGGAGAGTGTGTTCCCCTGATGGTTTAATACACCCGGGACATGTTACCAGATGAACAGTATAAGTGAGGAGAGTGTGTTCCCCTGATCGTTTAACAGGCAGGGGACATGTTACCAGGTGAACAGTAGAAGTGAGGAGAGTGTGTTCCCCTGTTGGTTTAACATACACGGGACAAGTTACCAGGTGAACAGTATAAGTGAAGAGAGTGTGTTCCCCTGATGGTTTAATACACCCGGGACATGTTACCAGATGAACAGTATAAGTGAGGAGAGTGTGTTCCCCTGATGGTTTAACAGGCAGGGGACATGTTACCAGGTGAACAGTAGAAGTGAGGAGAGTGTGTTCCCCTGTTGGTTTAACATACACGGGACAAGTTACCAGGTGAACAGTATAAGTGAAGAGAGTGTGTTCCCCTGATGGTTTAATACACACGGGACATGTTGCCAGGTGAAGAGTATAAGTGAAGAGAGTGTGTTCCCCTGATTGTTAAATATACACGGGCCATGTTACCAGGTGAACAGAAAAGGGAGGAGAGTGTCTTCCCCTGATGGTTTAATACAGACGGGACATGTCACCAGGTGATCTGTATAAGTGAGGAGATTATGTTCCCCTGACGGTTTAATACTGACGGGACATTTCCCCAGGCGAACAGAAGAAGTGAGGAGAGTGTGTTCCCCTGATTGTTTAATACACAAAGGACATGTTACCAGGTGAACAGTATAAGTGAGGAGAGGGCTTTCCCCTGATGGTTTAATATACAAGGGACATGTTACCAGGTGAACAGTATAAGTGAGGAGAATGTGTTCCCCTGATGGTTTGATATACACGGGACATGTTACCAGGTGAACAGTATAAGTGAGGATACTGTATTCCCCTGATGGTTTAATATACACGGGACATGTTAGCTGGTGAATAGTATAAGTGAGGAGAGTGTGTTCCCATGATGGTTTAATATGCACGGGACATGTTACCAGTTGAACAGTATAAGTGAGGAGAGTGTGTTCCCCTGATGGTATAATATACACGGGACATGTTACCAGCTGAACAGTATAAGTGAGGAGAGTGTGTTCCCCTGATTGTTAAATATAAACGGGACATGTTACCAGGTGAACAGTATAAGTGAGGAGAGTGTGTTCCCCAGATGGTTTAATATACACGGGACATTTTACCAGGTGAACAGTATAAGTGTGGAGATTGTGTTGCCCTGATGGTTTAATATACACGGGACATGTTACCAGCTGAACAGTATAAGTGAGGAGAGTGTGTTCCCCTGATTGTTAAATATAAACGGGACATGTTACAACGTGAACAGTATAAGTGAGGAGAGTGTGTTCCCCTGATGGTTTAACACGCACGGGACGTGTCACCAGGTGAAGAGTAGAAGTGAGGAGAGTGTGTTCCCATGATGGTTTAATATGCACGGGACATGTTACCAGTTGAACAGTATAAGTGAGGAGAGTGTGTTCCCCTGATGGTATAATATACACGGGACATGTTACCAGCTGAACAGTATAAGTGAGGAGAGTGTGTTCCCCTGATTGTTAAATATAAACGGGACATGTTACAACGTGAACAGTATAAGTGAGGAGAGTGTGTTCCCCTGATGGTTTAACACGCACGGGACGTGTCACCAGGTGAAGAGTAGAAGTGAGGAGAGTGTGTTCCCCTGATTGTTTAATACACACGGGACATGTTACCAGGTGAACAGTATATGTGAAGAGAGTGTGTTCCCCTGATGGTTTAATATACATGGGACATGTTAACAGGTGAACAGTATAAGTGAAGAGAGCGTGTTCCCCTGATTGTTTATTATCCGTGGGACATGTTACCAGGTGACGAGTATAAGTGAGGAGAGTATGTTCCCCTGATGGTTTAATACACCCGGGACATATTACCAGGTCAACAGTATAAGTGAGGAGAGTGTGTTCCCCTGATGGTTTAATACACCCGGGACATGTTACCAGGTGAACAGTATAAGTGAGGAGAGTGTGTTCCCCTGATGGTTTAACAGGCAGGGGACATGTTACCAGGTGAACAGTAGAAGTGAGGAGAGTGTGTTCCCCTGATGGTTTAATACACACGGGACATGTTGCCAGGTGAAGAGTATAAGTGAAGAGAGTGTGTTCCCCTGATGGTTTAATACACACGGGACATGTTACCAGGTAAACAGTGTAAGTGAGGAGAGTGAGTTCCCCTGATGGTTTAATACAAACAGGACATGTTAGCAGGTGAACAGTGTAAGTGAGGAGAGTGCGTTCCCCTGATTGTTTAATATACACGGGACATGTTAGCAGGTGAACAGTATAAGTGAGGAGAATGTATTCCCCTGATGGCTTAATATACACGGGACATGTTAGCAGGTGAACAGTATAAGTGAGGAGAGTGTGTTCCCCTGATGGTTCAATATACACAGGGCATGTTACCAGGTGAACAGTATAAGTCAGGAGAGTGTGTTCCCCTGATTGTTTAATACTCACGGGACATGTTACAAGGTGAACAGTATAAGTGAGGAGAGTGTGTTCCCCTGATTGTTTAATATAAACAGGCCATGTTACCAGGTGAAAAGTATAAGTCAGGAGAGTGTGTTCCCCTGATTGTTTAATACTCACGGGACATGTTACCAGGTGATCAGTGTAAGTGAGGAGAGTGTGTTCCCCTGATGGTTTAATATACACAGGACATGTTCCCAGGTGAACAGTATAAGTGAGGAGAGTGTGTTCCCCTGATGGTTCAATATACACAGGACATGTTATCAGGTGAAAAGTATAAGTCAGGAGAGTGTGTTCCCCTGATTGTTTAATACTCACGGGACATGTTACCAGGTGAGCAGTTTAAGTGAGGAGAGTGTGTTCCCCTGATGGTTTAATATACACGGGACATGTTACAACGTGAACAGTATAAGTGAGGAGAGTGTGTTCCCCTCATGGTTTAAGACGCACGGGACGTGTCACCAGGTGAAGAGTAGAAGTGAGGAGAATGCGTTCCCCTGATGGTTTAATATACACGGGATATGTTACCAGGTGACGAGTATAATTGATTCGAGTGTTTTCCCCTCATTGTTTAATATACACAGGACATGTTTCCAGGTGAACAGTATAAGTGAGGAGAGTGTGTTCCCCAGATGGTTTAATATAAACGGGACATGTTACCAGGTGAACAGTATATGTGAAGAGAGTGTGTTCCCCTGATGGTTTAATATACATGGGACATGTTACCAGGTGAACAGTATAAGTGAAGAGAGCGTGTTCCCCTGATTGATTAATATACGTGGGACATGTTACCAGGTGACGAGTATAAGTGAGGAGAGTATGTTCCCCTGATGGTCTAATACACACGGGACATGTTACCAGGTCAACAGTATAAGTGAGGAGAGTGTGTTCCCCTGATGGTTTAATACACCCGGGACATGTTACCAGGTGAACAGTATAAGTGAGGAGAGTGTGTTCCCCTGATGGTTTAACAGGCAGGGGACATGTTACCAGGTGAACAGTAGAAGTGAGGAGAGTGTGTTCCCCTGATGGTATAATATACATGGGACATGTTACCAGGTGAACAGTATAAGTGAAGAGAGCGTGTTCCCCTGATGGTTTAATAAACACGGGACATGTAAACAGGTGAACAGTATAAGTGAGGAGTGTGTGTTCCCCTGATTGTTAAATATACACGGGACATGTTACCAGCTGAAATGTATAAGTGAGGAAAGTGTGTTCCCCTCATGGTTTAAAGACACGGGACATGTTGCCAGGTGAACAGTATAAGTGAGGAGAGTGTGTTCCCCTGATTGTTTAATAAACACGGGACTTATTACCAGGTGAACAGTATAAGTGAGGAGAGGGCTTCCCCCTGAAGGTTTAATATACACGGGACATGTTACCAGGTGAACAGAAAAGGGAGGAGAGTGTCTTCCCCTGATGGTTTAATACAGACGGGACATGTCACCAGGTGATCTGTTTAAGTGAGGAGATTGTGTTCCCCTGATGGTTTAATACTGACGGGACATTTCCCCAGGTGAACAGAAGAAGTGAGGAGAGTGTGTTCCCCTGATTGTTTAATACACAAAGGACATGTTACCAGGTGAACAGTATAAGTGAGGAGAGGGCTTTCCCCTGATGGTTTAATATACAAGGGACATGTTGCCAGGTGAACAGTATATGTGAAGAGAGTGTGTTCACCTGATGGTAAAATATACATGGGACATGTTACCAGGTGAACAGTATAAGTGAAGAGAGCGTGTTCCCCTGATTGTTTAATATACGGAGGACATGTTACCAGGTGACGATTATAAGTGAGGAGAGTGTGTTCCCCTCATGGTTTAAAGACACGGGACATGTTGCCAGGTGAACAATATAAGTGAGGAGAGTGTGTTCCCCTGATGGTTTAATAAACACGGGACATGTAAACAGGTGAACAGTATAAGTGAGGAGTGTGTGTTCCCCTGATTGTTAAATATACACGGGCCATGTTACCAGGTGAACAGAAAAGGGAGGAGAGTGTCTTCCCCTGATGGTTTAATACAGACGGGACATGTCACCAGGTGATCTGTATAAGTGAGGAGATTGTGTTCCCCTGATGGTTTAATACTGACGGGACATTTCCCCAGGCGAACAGAAGAAGTGAGGAGAGTGTGTTCCCCTCATTGTTTAATACACAAAGGACATGTTACCAGGTGAACAGTATAAGTGAGGAGAATGTGTTCCCCTGATGGTTTGATATACACGGGACATGTTACCAGGTGAACAAAATAAGTGAGGATACTGTATTCCCCTGATGGTTTAATATACACGGGACATGTTAGCTGGTGAACAGTATAAGTGAGGAGAGTGTGTTCCCATGATGGTTTAATATGCACGGGACATGTTACCAGTTGAACAGTATAAGTGAGGAGAGTGTGTTCCCCTGATGGTATAATATACACGGGACATGTTACCAGCTGAACAGTATAAGTGAGGAGAGTGTGTTCCCCTGATTGTTAAATATAAACGGGACATGTTACAACGTGAACAGTATAAGTGAGGAGAGTGTGTTCCCCTGATGGTTAAACACGCACGGGACGTGTCACCAGGTGAAGAGTCGAAGTGAGGAGAGTGTGTTCCCCTGATTGTTTAATACACACGGTACATCTTGCCAGGTGAAGAGTATATGTGAAGAGAGTGTGTTCCCCTGATGGTTTAATACACACGGGACATGTTACCAGGTAAACAGTGTAAGTGAGGAGAGTGAGTTCCCCTGATGGTTTAATACAAACAGGACATGTTAGCAGGTGAACAGTGTAAATGAGGAGAGTGCGTTCCCCTGATTGTTTAATATACACGGGACATGTTAGCAGGTGAACAGTATAAGTGAGGAGAATGTATTCCCCTGATGGCTTAATATACACGGGACATGTTAGCAGGTGAACAGTATAAGTGAGGAGAATGTATTCCCCTGATGGCTTAATATACACGGGACATGTTACCAGGTGAACAGTATAAGTGAGGAGAGTGTGTTCCCCTGATGGTTTAATATACACAGGACATGTTACCAGGTGAACAGTATAAGTGAGGAGAGTGTGTTCCCCTGATGGTTCAATATACACAGGGCATGTTACCAGGTGAACAGTATAAGTCAGGAGAGTGTGTTCCCCTGATTGTTTAATACTCACGGGACATGTTACCAGGTGAACAGTATAAGTGAGGAGAGTGTGTTCCCCTGATTGTTTAATATACACAGGCCATGTTACCAGGTGAAAAGTATAAGTCAGGAGAGTGTGTTCCCCTGATTGTTTAATACTCACGGGACATGTTACCAGGTGATCAGTATAAGTGAAGAGAGTGTGTTCCCCTGATGGTTTAATATACACAGGACATGTTACCAGGTGAACAGTATAAGTGAGGAGAGTGTGTTCCCCTGATGGTTCAATATACACAGGACATGTTATCAGGTGAAAAGTATAAGTCAGGAGAGTGTGTTCCCCTGATTGTTTAATACTCACGGGACATGTTACCAGGTGAGCAGTTTAAGTGAGGAGAGTGTGTTCCCCTGATGGTTTAATATACACGGGACATGTTACAACGTGAACAGTATAAGTGAGGAGAGTGTGTTCCCCTGATGGTTTAAAATGCACGGGACGTGTCACCAGGTGAAGAGTAGAAGTGAGGAGAGCGTGTTCCCCTGATTGATTAATATACGTGGGACATGTTACCAGGTGACGAGTATAAGTGAGGAGAGTATGTTCCCCTGATGGTTTAATACACACGGGACATGTTACCAGGTCAACAGTATAAGTGAGGAGAGTGTGTTCCCCAGATGGTTTAATATACACGGGACATGTTACCAGGTGAACAGTATATGTGAAGAGAGTGTGTTCCCCTGATGGTTTAATATACATGGGACATGTTACCAGGAGAACAGTATAAGTGAAGAGAGCGTGTTCCCCTGATTGATTAATATACGTGGGACATGTTACCAGGTGACGAGTATAAGTGAGGAGAGTATGTTCCCCTGATGGTTTAATACACACGGGACATGTTACCAGGTCAACAGTATAAGTGAGGAGAGTGTGTTCCCCTGATGGTTTAATACACCCGGGACATGTTACCAGGTGAACAGTATAAGTGAGGAGAGTGTGTTCCCCTGATGGTTTAACAGGCAGGGGACATGTTACCAGGTGAACAGTAGAAGTGCGGAGAGTGTGTTCCCCTGTTGGTTTAATATACACGGGACAAGTTACCAGGTGAACAGTATAAGTGAAGAGAGTGTGTTCCCCTGATGGTTTAATACACACGGGACATGTTGCCAGGTGAAGAGTATAAGTGAAGAGAGTGTGTTCCCCTGATGGTTTAATACACACGGGACATGTTACCAGGTGAACATTATATGTGAAGAGAGTGTGTTCACCTGATGGTATAATATACATGGGACATGTTACCAGGTGAACAGTATAAGTGAAGAGAGCGTGTTCCCCTGATGGTTTAATAAACACGGGACATGTAAACAGGTGAACAGTATAAGTGAGGAGTGTGTGTTCCCCTGATTGTTAAATATACACGGGACATGTTACCAGCTGAACTGTATAATTGAGGAAAGTGTGTTCCCCTCATGGTTTAAAGACACGGGACATGTTGCCAGGTGAACAGTATAAGTGAGGAGAGTGTGTTCCCCTGATTGTTTAATAAACACGGGAGTTATTACCAGGTGAACAGTATAAGTGAGGAGAGGGCTTTCCCCTGATGGTTTAATATACACGGGACATGTTACCAGGTGAACAGAAAAGGGAGGAGAGTGTCTTCCCCTGATGGTTTAATACAGACGGGACATGTCACCAGGTGATCTGTATAAGTGAGGAGATTGTGTTCCCCTGATGGTTTAATACTGACGGGACATTTCCCCAGGTGAACAGAAGAAGTGAGGAGAGTGTGTTCCCCTGATTGTTTAATACACAAAGGACATGTTACCAGGTGAACAGTATAAGTGAGGAGAGGGCTTTCCCCTGATGGTTTAATATACAAGGGACATGTTACCAGGTGAATAGTATAAGTGAGGAGAATGTGTTCCCCCTGATGGTTTGATATACATGGGACATGTTACCAGGTGAACAGTATAAGTGAGGATACTGTATTCCCATGATGGTTTAATATGCACGGGACATGTTACCAGTTGAACAGTATAAGTGAGGAGAGTGTGTTCCCCTGATGGTATAATATACACGGGACATGTTACCAGCTGAACATTATAAGTGAGGAGAGTGTGTTCCCCTGATTGTTAAATATAAACGGGACATGTTACCAGGTGAACAGTATAAGTGAGGAGAGTGTGTTCCCCAGATGGTTTAATATACACGGGACAGTTAACCAGGTGAACAGTATAAGTGTGGAGATTGTGTTGCCCTGATGGTTCAATATACACGGGACATGTTACAACGTGAACAGTATAAGTTAGGAGAGTGTGTTCCCCTGATGGTTAAACACGCACGGGACGTGTCACCAGGTGAAGAGTCAAAGTGAGGAGAGTGTGTTCCCCTGATTGTTTAATACACACGGGACATGTTACCAGGTGAACAGTATATGTGAAGAGAGTGTGTTCCCCTGATGGTTTAATATACATGGGACATGTTACCAGGTGAACAGTATAAGTGAAGAGAGCGTGTTCCCCTGATTGTTTATTATACGTGGGACATGTTACCAGGTGACGAGTATAAGTGAGGAGAGTATGTTCCCCTGATGGTTTAATACACACGGGACATGTTACCAGGTCAACAGTATAAGTGAGGAGAGTGTGTTCCCCTGATGGTTTAATACACCCGGGACATGTTACCAGATGAACAGTATAAGTGAGGAGAGTGTGTTCCCCTGATGGTTTAACAGGCAGGGGACATGTTACCAGGTGAACAGTAGAAGTGAGGAGAGTGTGTTCCCCTGTTGGTTTAACATACACGGGACAAGTTACCAGGTGAACAGTATAAGTGAAGAGAGTGTGTTCCCCTGATGGTTTAATACACCCGGGACATGTTACCAGATGAACAGTATAAGTGAGGAGAGTGTGTTCCCCTGATGGTTTATCAGGCAGGGGACATGTTACCAGGTGAACAGTAGAAGTGAGGAGAGTGTGTTCCCCTGTTGGTTTAATACACACGGGACATGTTGCCAGGTGAAGAGTATAAGTGAAGAGAGTGTGTTCCCTTGATGGTTTAATACACACGGGACATGTTACCAGGTAAACAGTGTAAGTGAGGAGAGTGAGTTCCCCTGATGGTTTAATACAAACAGGACATGTTAGCAGGTGAACAGTGTAAGTGAGGAGAGTGCGTTCCCCTGATTGTTTAATATACACGGGACATGTTAGCAGGTGAACAGTATAAGTGAGGAGAATGTATTCCCCTGATGGCTTAATATACACGGGACATGTTAGCAGGTGAACAGTATAAGTGAGGAGAATGTATTCCCCTGATGGCTTAATATACACGGGACATGTTACCAGGTGAACAGTATAAGTGAGGAGAGTGTGTTCCCCTGATGGTTTAATATACACAGGACATGTTACCAGGTGAACAGTATAAGTGAGGAGAGTGTGTTCCCCTGATGGTTCAAGATACACAGGACATGTTACCAGGTGAAAAGTATAAGTCAGGAGAGTGTGTTCCCCTGATTGTTTAATACTCACGGGACATGTTACCAGGTGAACAGTATAAGTGAGGAGAGTGTGTTCCCCTGATTGTTTAATATACACAGGACATGTTACCAGGTGAAAAGTATAAGTCAGGAGAGTGTGTTCCCCTGATTGTTTAATACTCACGGGACATGTTACCAGGTGAACAGTATAAGTGAGGAGAGTGTGTTCCCCTGATTGTTAAATATAAACGGGACATGTTACCAGGTGAACAGTATTAGTGAGGAGAGTGTGTTCCCCTGATGGTTTAACATGCACGGGACGTGTCACCAGTTGAAGAGTAGAAGTGTGGAGAATGTGTTCCCCTGATTGTTTAATACACACGGGACATGTTGCCAGGTGAACAGTATATGTGAAGAGAGTGTGTTCACCTGATGGTATAATATACATGGGACATGTTACCAGGTGAACAGTATAAGTGAAGAGAGCGTGTTCCCCTGATTGTTTAATATACGTAGGACATGTTACCAGGTGACGAGTATAAGTGAGGAGAGTGTGTTCCCCTCATGGTTTAAAGACACGGGACATGTTGCCAGGTGAACAATATAAGTGAGGAGAGTGTGTTCCCCTGATGGTTTAATAAACACGGGACATGTAAACAGGTGAACAGTATAAGTGAGGAGTGTGTGTTCCCCTGATTGTTAAATATACACGGGACATGTTAGCAGGTGAACAGTATAAGTGAGGAGAATGTATTCCCCTGATGGCTTAATATACACGGGCCATGTTACCAGGTGAACAGAAAAGGGAGGAGATTGTGTTCCCCTGATGGTTTAATACTGACGGGACATTTCCACAGGCGAACAGAAGAAGTGAGGAGAGTGTGTTCCCCTGATTGTTTAATACACAAAGGACATGTTACCAGGTGAACAGTATAAGTGAGGAGAGGGCTTTCCCCTGATGGTTTAATATACAAGGGACATGTTACCAGGTGAACAGTATAAGTGAGGAGAATGTGTTCCCCTGATGGTTTGATATACACGGGACATGTTACCAGGTGAACAGTATAAGTGAGGATACTGTATTCCCCTGATGGTTTAATATACACGGGACATGTTAGCTGGTGAACAGTATAAGTGAGGAGAGTGTGTTCCCATGATGGTTTAATATGCACGGGAAATGTTACCAGTTGAACAGGATAAGTGAGGAGAGTGTGTTCCCCTGATGGTATAATATACACGGGACATGTTACCAGCTGAACAGTATAAGTGAGGAGAGTGTGTTCCCCTGATTGTTAAATATAAACGGGACATGTTACCAGGTGAACAGTATAAGTGAGGAGATTGTGTTGCCCTGATGGTTTAATATACACGGGACATTTTACCAGGTGAACAGTATAAGTGTGGAGATTGTGTTGCCCTGATGGTTTAATATACACGGGACATGTTACAACGTGAACAGTATAAGTGAGGAGAGTGTGTTCCCCTGATGGTTTAATATACACGGGACATTTTACCAGGTGAACAGTATAAGTGTGGAGATTGTCTTGCCCTGATGGTTTAATATACACGGGACATGTTACAACGTGAACAGTATAAGTGAGGAGAGTGTGTTCCCCTGATGGTTTAACACGCACGGGACGTGTCACCAGGTGAAGAGTAGAAGTGAGGAGAGTGTGTTCCCCTGATTGTTTAATACACACGGGACATTTTACCAGGTGAACAGTATATGTGAAGAGAGTGTGTTCCCCTGATGGTTTAATATACATGGGACATGTTACCAGGTGAACAGTATAAGTGAAGAGAGCGTGTTCCCCTGATTGTTTATTATACGTGGGACATGTTACCAGGTGACGAGTATAAGTGAGGAGAGTATGTTCCCCTGATGGTTTAATACACACGGGACATGTTACCAGGTCAACAGTATAATTGAGGAGAGTGTGTTCCCCTGATGGTTTAATACACCCGGGACATGTTACCAGGTGAACAGTATAAGTGAGGAGAGTGTGTTCCCCTGATGGTTTAACAGGCAGGGGACATGTTACCAGGTGAACAGTAGAAGTGAGGAGAGTGTGTTCCCCTGTTGGTTTAATATACACGGGACAAGTTACCAGGTGAACAGTATAAGTGATGAGAGTGTGTTCCCCTGATGGTTTAATACACACGGGACATGTTGCCAGGTGAAGAGTATAAGTGAAGAGAGTGTGTTCCCCTGATGGTTTAATACACACGGGACATGTTACCAGGTAAACAGTGTAAGTGAGGAGAGTGAGTTCCCCTGATGGTTTAATACAAACAGGACATGTTAGCAGGTGAACAGTGTAAGTGAGGAGAGTGCGTTCCCCTGATTGTTTAATATACACGGGACATGTTAGCAGGTGAACAGTATAAGTGAGGAGAATGTATTCCCCTGATGGCTTAATATACACGGGACATGTTAGCAGGTGAACAGTATAAGTGAGGAGAATGTATTCCCCTGATGGCTTAATATACACGGGACATGTTACCAGGTGAACAGTATAAGTGAGGAGAGTGTGTTCCCCTGATGGTTTAATATACACAGGACATGTTACCAGGTGAACAGTATAAGTGAGGAGAGTGTGTTCCCCTGATGGTTCAATATACACAGGGCATGTTACCAGGTGAACAGTATAAGTCAGGAGAGTGTGTTCCCCTGATTGTTTAATACTCACGGGACATGTTACCAGGTGAACAGTATAAGTGAGGAGAGTGTGTTCCCTTGATTGTTTAATATACACAGGCCATGTTACCTGGTGAAAAGTATAAGTCAGGAGAGTGTGTTCCCCTGATTGTTTAATACTCACGGGACATGTTACCAGGTGATCAGTATAAGTGAGGAGAGTGTGTTCCCCTGATGGTTTAATATACACAGGACATGTTACCAGGTGAACAGTATAAGTGAGGAGAGTGTGTTCCCCTGATGGTTCAATATACACAGGACATGTTATCAGGTGAAAAGTATAAGTCAGGAGAGTGTGTTCCCCTGATTGTTTAATACTCACGGGACATGTTACCAGGTGAGCAGTTTAAGTGAGGAGAGTGTGTTCCCCTGATGGTTTAATATACACGGGACATGTTACAACGTGAACAGTATAAGTGAGGAGAGTGTGTTCCCCTGATGGTTTAAGACGCACGGGACGTGTCACCAGGTGAAGAGTAGAAGTGAGGAGAATGCGTTCCCCTGATGGTTTAATATACACGGGATATGTTACCAGGTGACGAGTATAATTGATTAGAGTGTTTTCCCCTCATTGTTTAATATACACAGGACATGTTACCAGGTGAACAGTATAAGTGAGGAGAGTGTGTTCCCCAGATGGTTTAATATACACGGGACATGTTACCAGGTGAACAGTATATGTGAAGAGAGTGTGTTCCCCTGATGGTTTAATATACATGGGACATGTTACCAGGTGAACAGTATAAGTGAAGAGAGCGTGTTCCCCTGATTGATTAATATACGTGGGACATGTTACCAGGTGACGAGTATAAGTGAGGAGAGTATGTTCCCCTGATGGTTTAATACACACGGGACATGTTACCAGGTCAACAGTATAAGTGAGGAAAGTGTGTTCCCCTGATGGTTTAATACACCCGGGACATGTTACCAGGTGAACAGTATAAGTGAGGAGAGTGTGTTCCCCTGATGGTTTAACAGGCAGGGGACATGTTACCAGGTGAACAGTAGAAGTGAGGAGAGTGTGTTCCCCTGTTGGTTTAATATACATGGGACAAGTTACCAGGTGAACAGTATAAGTGAAGAGAGTGTGTTCCCCTGATGGTTTAATACACACGGGACATGTTGCCAGGTGAAGAGTATAAGTGAAGAGAGTGTGCTCCCCTGATGGTTTAATACACACGGGACATGTTACCAGGTGAACAGTATACGTGAAGAGAGTGTGTTCACCTGATGGTATAATATACATGGGACATGTTACCAGGTGAACAGTATAAGTGAAGAGAGCGTGTTCCCCTGATGGTTTAATAAACACGGGACATGTAAACAGGTGAACAGTATAAGTGAGGAGTGTGTGTTCCCCTGATTGCTAAATATACACGGGACATGTTACCAGCTGAACTGTATAAGTGAGGAAAGTGTGTTCCCCTCATGGTTTAAAGACACGGGACATGTTGCCAGGTGAACAGTATAAGTGAGGAGAGTGTTTTCCCCTGATTGTTTAATAAACACGGGACTTATTACCAGGTGAACAGTATAAGTGAGGAGAGGGCTTTCCCCTGATGGTTTAATATACACGGGACATGTTACCAGGTGAACAGAAAAGGGAGGAGAGTGTCTTCCCCTGATCGTTTAATACAGACGGGACATGTCACCAGGTGATCTGTATAAGTGAGGAGATTGTGTTCCCATGATGGTTTAATACTGACGGGACATTTCCCCAGGTGAACAGAAGAAGTGAGGAGAGTGTGTTCCCCTGATTGTTTAATACACAAAGGACATGTTACCAGGTGAACAGTATAAGTGAGGAGAGGGCTTTCCCCTGATGGTTTAATATACAAGGGACATGTTACCAGGTGAATAGTATAAGTGAGGAGAATGTGTTCCCCCTGATGGTTTGATATGCACGGGACATGTTACCAGTTGAACAGTATAAGTGAGGATACTGTATTCCCCTGATGGTTCAATATACACGGGACATGTTAGCTGGTGAACAGTATAAGTGAGGAGAGTGTGGTCCCATGATGGTTTAATATGCACGGGACATGTTACCAGTTGAACAGTATAAGTGAGGAGAGTGTGTTCCCCTGATATCATCCTGATGCTCTGTCCATTCTAATTATCTATTTCCTGTTTCAGTCAATTACTATCATCCTGATCCTCTGTCCATTCTAATTATCTATGTCCCGTTTCAGTCAATTACTGTCATCCTGATCCTCTGAACATTCTAATTATCTATGTCCTGTTTCAGTCAATTACTATCATCATGATCCTCTGTCCATTCTAATTATCTATGTCCTGTTTCAGCCAATTACTATCATCCTGATCCTCTGTCCGTTCAAATTATCTATGTCCTGTTTCAGTCAATTACTATCATCCTGATCCTCTGTCCTTTCTAATTATCTATGTCCCGTTTCAGTCAATTACTGACATCCTGATCCTCTGAACATTCTAATTATCTATGTCCTGTTTCAGCCAATTACTATCATCATGATCCTCTGGCCATTCTAATTATCTATGTCCTGTTTCAGCCAATTACTATCATCCTGATCCTCTGTCCATTCAAATTATCTATGTCCTGTTTCAGTCAATTACTATCATCCTGATCCTCTGAACATTCTAATTATCTATGTCCTGTTTCAGTCAATTACTGTCATCCTGATCCTCTGAACATTCTAATTATCTATGTCCTGTTTCAGTCAATTACTATCATCCTGATCCTCTGTCCATTCTAATCATCTATGTCCTGTTTCAGTCAATTACTATCATCCTGATCCTCTGAACACTCTAATTATCTATGTCCTGTTTCAGTCAATTACTATCATCCTGATCCTCTGTCCATTCTAATTATCTATGTCCTGTTTCAGTCAATTACTATCATCCTGATCCTCTGAACATTCTAATTATCTATGTCCTGTTTCAGTCAATTACTATCATCCTGATCCTCTGTCCATTCTAATTATCTATGTCCTGTTTCAGTCAATTACTATCATCCTGATCCTCTGTCCATTCTAATTATCTATGTCCTGTTTCAGTCAATTACTATCATCCTGATCCTCTGAACATTCTAATTATCTATGTCCTGTTTCAGCCAATTACTATCATCCTGATCCTCTGTCCATTCAAATTATCTATGTCCTGTTTCAGTCAATTACTATCATCCTGATCCTCTGAACAAATTATCTATGTCCTGTTTCAGTCAATTACTGTCATCCTGATCCTCTGAACATTCTAATTATCTATGTCCTGTTTCAGTCAATTACTATCATCCTGATCCTCTGAACATTCTAATTATCTATGTCCTGTTTCAGTCAATTACTATCATCCTGATCCTCTGTCCATTCTAATTATCTACGTCCTGTTTCAGTCAATTACTATCATCCTGATCCTCTTTCCATTCTAATTATCTATGCCCTGTTTCAGTCAATTACTATCATCCTAATCCTCTGTCCGTTCTAATTATCTATGTCCTGTTTCAGTCAATTACTATCATCCTGATCCTCTGTCCATTCTAATTATCTATGTCCTGTTTCAGTCAATTACTATCATCCTGATCCTCTGTCCATTCTAATTATCTATGTCCTGTTTCAGTCAATTACTATCATCCTGATCCTCTGTCCATTCTAATTATCTACGTCCTGTTTCAGTCAATTACTATCATCCTGATCCTCTTTCCATTCTAATTATCTATGCCCCGTTTCAGTCAATTACTATCATCCTAATCCTCTGTCTATTCTAATTATCTATGTCCTGTTTCAGTCAATTACTATCATCCTGATCCTCTGAACATTCTAATTATCTATGTCCTGTTTCAGTCAATTACTATCATCCTGATCCTCTGTCCATTCTAATTATCTATGCCCTGTTTCAGTCAATTACTATCATCCTGATCCTCTGTCTATTCTAATTATCTATGTCCTGTTTCAGTCAATTACTATCATCCTGATCCTCTGTCCATTCTAATTATCTATGTCCTGTTTCAGTCAATTACTATCATCCTGATCCTCTGAACATTCTAATTATCTATGTCCTGTTTCAGTCAATTACTATCATCCTGATCCTATGTCCATTCTAATTATCTATGTCCTGTTTCAGTCAATTACTATCATCCTGATCCTCTGTGTATTCTAATTATCTATGTCCTGTTTCCGTCAATTGCTGTCATCCTGATCCTCTGTCCATTCTAATTATCAATGTCCTGTTTCAGTCAATTACTGTCATCCTGATCCTCTGTCCATTCTAATTATCTATGTCCCGTTTCAGTCAATTACTATCATCCTTTTCCTCTGTCCATTCTAATTATCTATGTCCTGTTTCAGTCAATTACTATCATCCTTTTCCTCTGTCCATTGTAATTATCTATGTCCTGTTTCAGTCAATTACTATCATCCTGATCCTCTGTACATTCTAATTATCTATTTCCTGTTTCAGTCAATTACTGTCATCCTGATCCTCTGTCCATTCTGATTATCTATGTCCCATTTCAGTCAATTACTGTCATCCTGATCCTCTGTCTATTCTAATTATCTATGTCCTGTTTCAGTCAATTACTATCATCCTGATCCTCTGTCCATTCTAATTATCTATGTCCTGTTTCAGCCAATTACTATCGTCTTGATCCTCTGTCCATTCTAATTATCTATGTCCTGTTTCAGTCAAATACTATCATCCTGATCCTCTGTCCATTCTAATTATCTATGTCCCGTTTCAGTCAATTACTGTCATCCTGATCCTCTGAACATTCTAATTATCTATGTCCTGTTTCAGTCACTTACTATCATCCTGATCCTCTGTCCATTCTAATTATCTATGTCCTGTTTCAGTCAATTACTATCATCCTGTTCCTCTGTCCATTCTAATCATCTATGTCCTGTTTCAGTCAATTACTATCATTCTAATCCTCTGTCCATTCTAATCATCTATGTCCTGTTTCAGTCACTTACTATCATCCTGATCCTCTGTCCATTCTAATTATCTATGTCCTGTTTCAGTCAATTACTATCATCCTGTTCCTCTGTCCATTCTAATCATCTATGTCCTGTTTCAGTCAATTACTGTCATCCTGATCCTCTGAACATTCTAATTATCTATGTCCTGTTTCAGTCAATTACTATCATCCTGATCCTCTGTCCATTCTAATTATCTATGTCCTGTTTCAGTCAATTACTATCATCCTGTTCCTCTGTCCATTCTAATCATCTATGTCCTGTTTCAGTCAATTACTATCATTCTAATCCTCTGTCCATTCTAATACTCTATGTCCCGTTTGAGTCAATTACTATCATCCTGATCCTCAGTCCATTCTAATTATCTATGTCCCGTTTCAGTCAATTACTGTCATCCTGATCCTCTGAACATTCTAATTATCTATGTCCTGTTTCAGTCAATTACTATCATCCTGATCCTCTGTCTATTCTAATTATCTATGTCCTGTTTCAGTCAATTACTATCATCCGGATCCTCTGAACACTCTAATTATCTATGTCCTGTTTCTGTCAATTACTATCATCCTGATCCTCTGTCCATTCTAATTATCTATGTCCTGTTTCAGTCAATTACTATCATCCTGATCCTCTCTCCATTCTAATTATCTATGTCCTGTTTCAGTCAATTACTATCATCCTGATCCTCTGTCCATTCTAATTATCTATGTCCTGTTTCAGTCAATTACTATCATCCTGATCCTCTGAACATTCTAATTATCAATGTCATGTTTCAGTCAATTACTATCATCCTCATCCTCTGTCCATTCTAATCATCTATGTCCTGTTTCAGTCAATTACTATCATCAAGATCCCCTGTCTATTCTAATTATCTATGTCCTGTTTCAGTCAATTACTCTCATCCTGATCCTCTGACCATTCTAATTATCTATGTCCTGTTTCAGTCAATTACTATCATCCTGATCCTCTGTCCATTCTAATTATCTATGTCCTGTTTCAGTCAATTACTATCATCCTGATCCTCTTTCCATTCTAATTATCTATGCCCTGTTTCAGTCAATTACTATCATCCTGATCCTCTGTCTATTCTAATTATCTATGTCCTGTTTCAGTCAATTACTATCATCCTGATCCTCAAAACATTCTAATTATCTATGTCCTGTTTCAGTCAATTACTATCATCCTGATCCTCTGTCCATTCTAATTATCTATGTCCTGCTTCAGTCAATTACTATCATCCTGATCCTCTGTCCATTCTAATTATCTATGTCCTGTTTCAGTCAATTACTATCATCCTGATCCTCTGAACATTCTATTTATCTATGTCCTGTTTCAGTCAATTACTATCATCCTGATCCTCTGTCCATTCTAATTATCTATGTCCTGTTTCAGTCAATTACTATCATCCTGATCCTATGTCCGTTCTAATTTCTATGTCCTGTTTCAGTCAATTACTATCATCCTCATCCTCTGTGTATTCTAATTATCTATGTCCTGTTTCCGTCAATTACTGTCATCCTGATCCTCTGTCCATTCTAATTATCTATGTCCTGTTTCAGTCAATTACTATCATCCTGATCCTCTGAACATTCTAATTATCTATGTCCTGTTTCAGTCAATTTCTGTCATCCTGATCCTCTGTCCATTCTAATTATCTATGTCCTGTTTCAGTCAATTACTATCATCCTGATCCTCTGTCCATTCTAATTATCTATGTCCTGTTTCAGTCAATTACTATCATCCTGATCCTCTGTCCATTCTAATTATCTATGTCCTGTTTCAGTCAATTACTATCATCGTGATCCTCTGAACATTCTAATTATCTATGTCCTGTTTCAGTCAATTACTATCATCCTGATCCTCTGTCCATTCTAATTATCTATGTCCTGTTTCAGTCAATTACCATCATCCTGATCCTCTGTCCATTCTAATTATCTATGTCCTGTTTCAGTCAATTACTATCATCCTGATCCTCTGAACATTCTAATTATCAATGTCCTGTTTCAGTCAATTACTGTCATCCTGATCCTCTGAACATTCTAATTATCTATGTCCTGTTTCAGTCAATTACTATCATCCTGATCCTCTGTCTATTCTAATTATCTATGTCCTGTTTCAGTCAATTACTATCATCCTGATCCTCTGAACACTCTAATTATCTATGTCCTGTTTCAGTCAATTACTATCATCCTGATCCTCTGTCCATTCTAATTATCTATGTCCTGTTTCAGTCAATTACTATCATCCTGATCCTCTTTCCATTCTAATTATCTATGTCCTGTTTCCGTCAATTACTGTCATCCTGATCCTCTGTCCATTCTAATTATCTATGTCCTGTTTCAGTCAATTACTATCATCCTGATCCTCTGAACATTCTAATTATCTATGTCCTGTTTCAGTCAATTACTATCATCCTGATCCTCTGTCCATTCTAATTATCTATGTCCTGTTTCAGTCAATTACTATCATCCTGATCCTCTGTCCATTCTAATTATCTATGTCCTGTTTCAGTCAATTACTATCATCCTGATCCTCTGTCCATTCTAATTATCTATGTCCTGTTTCAGTCAATTACTATCATCGTGATCCTCTGAACATTCTAATTATCTATGTCCTGTTTCAGTCAATTACTATCATCCTGATCCTCTGTCCATTCTAATTATCTATGTCCTGTTTCAGTCAATTACCATCATATTGATCCTCTGTCCATTCTAATTATCTATGTCCTGTTTCAGTCAATTACTATCATCCTGATCCTCTGAACATTCTAATTATCAATGTCCAGTTTCAGTCAATTACTGTCATCCTGATCCTCTGAACATTCTAATTATCTATGTCCTGTTTCAGTCAATTACTATCATCCTGATCCTCTGTCTATTCTAATTATCTATGTCCTGTTTCAGTCAATTACTATCATCCTGATCCTCTGAACACTCTAATTATCTATGTCCTGTTTCAGCCAATTACTATCATCTTGATCCTCTGTCCATTCTAATTATCTTTGTCCTGTTTCAGTCAAATACTATCATCCTGATCCTCTGTCCATTCTAATTATCTATGTCCCGTTTCAGTCAATTACTGTCATCCTGATCCTCTGAACATTCTAATTATCTATGTCCTGTTTCAGTCAATTACTGTCATCCTGATCCTCTGAACATTCTAATTATCTATGTCCTGTTTCAGTCAATTACTGTCATCCTGATCCTCTGTCCATTCTAATTATCTATGTCCTGTTTCAGTCAATTACTATCATCCTGATCCTCTGTCCATTCTAATCATCTATGTCCTGTTTCAGTCAATTACTATCATTCTAATCCTCTGTCCATTCTAATTCTCTATGTCCCGTTTGAGTCAATTACTATCATCCTGATCCTCAGTCCATTCTAATTATCTATGTGCCGTTTCAGTCAATTACTGTCATCCTGATCCTCTGAACATTCTAATTATCTATGTCCTGTTTCAGTCAATTACTATCATCCTGATCCTCTGTCTATTCTAATTATCTATGTCCTGTTTCAGTCAATTACTATCATCCGGATCCTCTGAACACTCTAATTATCTATGTCCTGTTTCAGTCAATTGCTATCATCCTGATCCTCTGTCCATTCTAATTATCTATGTCCTGTTTCAGTCAATTACTATCATCCTGATCCTCTGAACATTCTAATTATCAATGTCCTGTTTCAGTCAATTACTATCATCCTCATCCTCTCTCCATTCTAATTATCTATGTCCTGTTTCAGTCAATTACTATCATCAAGATCCCCTGTGTATTCTAATTATCTATGTCCTGTTTCAGTCAAGTACTCTCATCCTGAGCCTCTGACCATTCTAATTATCTATGTCCTGTTTCAGTCAATTACTATCATCCTGATCCTCTGTCCATTCTAATTATCTATGTCCTGTTTCAGTCAATTACTATCATCCTGATCTTCTGTCCATTCTAATTATCTACGTCCTGTTTCAGTCAATTACTATCATCCTGATCCTCTTTCCATTCTAATTATCTATGCCCTGTTTCAGTCAATTACTATCATCCTGATCCTCTGTCTATTCTAATTATCTATGTCCTGTTTCAGTCAATTACTATCATCCTGATCCTCAAAACATTCTAATTATCTATGTCCTGTTTCAGTCAATTACTATCATCCTGATCCTCTGTCCATTCTAATTATCTATGTCCTGCTTCAGTCAATTACTATCATCCTGATCCTCTGTCCATTCTAATTATCTATGTCCTGTTTCAGTCAATTACTATCATCCTGATCCTCTGAACATTCTATTTATCTATGTCCTGTTTCAGTCAATTACTATCATCCTGATCCTCTGTCCATTCTAATTATCTATGTCCTGTTTCAGTCAATTACTATCATCCTGATCCTATGTCCGTTCTAATTATCTATGTCCTGTTTCAGTCAATTACTATCATCCTCATCCTCTGTGTATTCTAATTATCTATGTCCTGTTTCCGTCAATTACTGTCATCCTGATCCTCTGTCCATTCTAATTATCTATGTCCTGTTTCAGTCAATTACTATCATCCTGATCCTCTGAACATTCTAATTATCTATGTCCTGTTTCAGTCAATTACTGTCATCCTGATCTTCTGTCCATTCTAATTATCTATGTCCTGTTTCAGTCAATTACTATCATCCTGATCCTCTGTCCATTCTAATTATCTATGTCCTGTTTCAGTCAATTACTATCATCCTGATCCCCTGTCCATTCAAATTATCTATGTCCTGTTTCAGTCAATTACTATCATCGTGATCCTCTGAACATTCTAATTATCTATGTCCTGTTTCAGTCAATTACTATCATCCTGATCCTCTGTCCATTCTAATTATCTATGTCCTGTTTCAGTCAATTACCATCATCCTGATCCTCTGTCCATTCTAATTATCTATGTCCTGTTTCAGTCAATTACTATCATCCTGATCCTCTGTCTTTTATAATTATCTATGTCCTGTTTCAGTCAATTACTGTCATCCTGATCCTCTGAACATTCTAATTATCTATGTCCTGTTTCAGTCAATTACTATCATCCTGATCCTCTGTCTATTCTAATTATCTATGTCCTGTTTCAGTCAATTACTATCATCCTGATCCTCTGAACATTCTAATTATCTATGTCCTGTTTCAGTCAATTACTATCATCCTGATCCTCTGAACACTCTAATTATCTATGTCCTGTTTCAGTCAATTACTATCATCCTGATCCTCTGAACACTCTAATTATCTATGTCCTGTTTCAGTCAATTACTATCATCCTGATCCTCTGAACACTCTAATTATCTATGTCCTGTTTCAGTCAATTACTATCATCCTGATCCTCTGTCTATTCTAATTATCTATGTCCTGTTTCAGTCAATTACTATCATCCTGATCCTCTGAACATTCTAATTATCTATGTCCTGTTTCAGTCAATTACTATCATCCTGATCCTCTGAACACTCTAATTATCTATGTCCTGTTTCAGTCAATTACTATCATCCTGATCCTCTGAACACTCTAATTATCTATGTCCTGTTTCAGTCAATTACTATCATCCTGATCCTCTGAACACTCTAATTATCTATGTCCTGTTTCAGTCAATTACTGTCATCCTGATCCTCTGAACATTCTAATTATCTATGTCCTGTTTCAGTCAATTACTATCATCCTGATCCTCTGTCTATTCTAATTATCTATGTCCTGTTTCAGTCAATTACTATCATCCTGATCCTCTGAACACTCTAATTATCTATGTCCTGTTTCAGTCAATTACTATCATCCTGATCCTCTGAACATTCTAATTATCTATGTCCTGTTTCAGTCAATTACTATCATCCTGATCCTCTGAACACTCTAATTATCTATGTCCTGTTTCAGTCAATTACTATCATCCTGATCCTCTGTCCATTCTAATTATCTATGTCCTGTTTCAGTCAATTACTATCATCCTGATCCTATGTCCGTTCTAATTATCTATGTCCTGTTTCAGTCAATTACTATCATCCTCATCCTCTGTGTATTCTAATTATCTATGTCCTGTTTCCGTCAATTACTGTCATCCTGATCCTCTGTCCATTCTAATTATCTATGTCCTGTTTCAGTCAATTACTATCATCCTGATCCTCTGAACATTCTAATTATCTATGTCCTGTTTCAGTCAATTACTGTCATCCTGATCTTCTGTCCATTCTAATTATCTATGTCCTGTTTCAGTCAATTACTATCATCCTGATCCTCTGTCCATTCTAATTATCTATGTCCTGTTTCAGTCAATTACTATCATCCTGATCCCCTGTCCATTCAAATTATCTATGTCCTGTTTCAGTCAATTACTATCATCGTGATCCTCTGAACATTCTAATTATCTATGTCCTGTTTCAGTCAATTACTATCATCCTGATCCTCTGTCCATTCTAATTATCTATGTCCTGTTTCAGTCAATTACCATCATCCTGATCCTCTGTCCATTCTAATTATCTATGTCCTGTTTCAGTCAATTACTATCATCCTGATCCTCTGTCTTTTATAATTATCTATGTCCTGTTTCAGTCAATTACTGTCATCCTGATCCTCTGAACATTCTAATTATCTATGTCCTGTTTCAGTCAATTACTATCATCCTGATCCTCTGTCTATTCTAATTATCTATGTCCTGTTTCAGTCAATTACTATCATCCTGATCCTCTGAACATTCTAATTATCTATGTCCTGTTTCAGTCAATTACTATCATCCTGATCCTCTGAACACTCTAATTATCTATGTCCTGTTTCAGTCAATTACTATCATCCTGATCCTCTGAACACTCTAATTATCTATGTCCTGTTTCAGTCAATTACTATCATCCTGATCCTCTGAACACTCTAATTATCTATGTCCTGTTTCAGTCAATTACTATCATCCTGATCCTCTGTCTATTCTAATTATCTATGTCCTGTTTCAGTCAATTACTATCATCCTGATCCTCTGAACATTCTAATTATCTATGTCCTGTTTCAGTCAATTACTATCATCCTGATCCTCTGAACACTCTAATTATCTATGTCCTGTTTCAGTCAATTACTATCATCCTGATCCTCTGAACACTCTAATTATCTATGTCCTGTTTCAGTCAATTACTATCATCCTGATCCTCTGAACACTCTAATTATCTATGTCCTGTTTCAGTCAATTACTGTCATCCTGATCCTCTGAACATTCTAATTATCTATGTCCTGTTTCAGTCAATTACTATCATCCTGATCCTCTGTCTATTCTAATTATCTATGTCCTGTTTCAGTCAATTACTATCATCCTGATCCTCTGAACACTCTAATTATCTATGTCCTGTTTCAGTCAATTACTATCATCCTGATCCTCTGAACACTCTAATTATCTATGTCCTGTTTCAGTCAATTACTATCATCCTGATCCTCTGTCCATTCTAATTATCTATGTCCTGTTTCAGCCAATTACTATCATCTTGATCCTCTGTCCATTCTAATTATCTATGTCCTGTTTCAGTCAAATACTATCATCCTGATCCTCTGTCCATTCTAATTATCTATGTCCCGTTTCAGTCAATTACTGTCATCCTGATCCTCTGAACATTCTAATTATCTATGTCCTGTTTCAGTCAATTACTGTCATCCTGATCCTCTGAACATTCTAATTATCTATGTCCTGTTTCAGTCAATTACTATCATCCTGATCCTCTGTCCATTCTAATTATGTATGTCCTGTTTCAGTCAATTACTATCATCCTGATCCTCTATCCATTCTAATCATCTATGTCCTGTTTCAGTCAATTACTATCATTCTAATCCTCTGTCCATTCTAATTCTCTATGTCCCGTTTGAGTCAATTACTATCATCCTGATCCTCAGTCCATTCTAATTATCTATGTCCCGTTTCAGTCAATTACTGTCATCCTGATCCTCTGAACATTCTAATTATCTATGTCCTGTTTCAGTCAATTACTATCATCCTGATCCTCTGTCTGTTCTAATTATCTATGTCCCTTTTCAGTCAATTACTATCATCCGGATCCTCTGAACACTCTAATTATCTATGTCCTGTTTCAGTCAATTACTATCATCCTGATCCTCTGTCCATTCTAATTATCTATGTCCTGTTTCAGTCAATTACTATCATCCTGATCCTCTCTCCATTCTAATTATCTATGTCCTGTTTCAGTCAATTACTATCATCCTGATCCTCTGTCCATTCTAATTATCTATGTCCTGTTTCAGTCAATTACTATCATCCTGATCCTCTGAACATTCTAATTATCAATGTCCTGTTTCAGTCAATTACTATCATCCTCATCCTCTGTCCATTCTAATTATCTATGTCCTGTTTCAGTCAATTACTATCATCCTGATCCTCTGTCCATTCAAATCATCTATGTCCTGTTTCAGTCAATTACTATCATTCTAATCCTCTGTCCATTCTAATTCTCTATGTCCCGTTTGAGTCAATTACTATCATCCTGATCCTCAGTCCATTCTAATTATCTATGTCCCGTTTCAGTCAATTACTGTCATCCTGATCCTCTGAACATTCTAATTATCTATGTCCTGTTTCAGTCAATTACTATCATCCTGATCCTCTGTCTATTCTAATTATCTATGTCCTGTTTCAGTCAATTACTATCATCCGGATCCTCTGAACACTCTAATTATCTATGTCCTGTTTCAGTCAATTACTATCATCCTGATCCTCTGTCCATTCTAATTATCTATGTCCTGTTTCAGTCAATTACTATCATCCTGATCCTCTCTCCATTCTAATTATCTATGTCCTGTTTCAGTCAATTACTATCATCCTGATCCTCTGTCCATTCTAATTATCTATGTCCTGTTTCAGTCAATTACTATCATCCTGATCCTCTGAACATTCTAATTATCAATGTCCTGTTTCAGTCAATTACTATCATCCTCATCCTCTGTCCATTCTAATTATCTATGTCCTGTTTCAGTCAATTACTATCATCAACATCCCCTGTCTATTCTAATTATCTATGTCCTGTTTCAGTCAATTGCTCTCATCCTGATCCTCTGACCATTCTAATTATCTATGTCCTGTTTCAGTCAATTACTATCATCCTGATCCTCTGTCCATTCTAATTATCTATGTCCTGTTTCAGTCAATTACTATCATCCTGATCTTCTGTCCATTCTAATTATCTACGTCCTGTTTCAGTCAATTACTATCATCCTGTTCCTCTTTCCATTCTAATTATCTATGCCCTGTTTCAGTCAATTACTATCATCCTGATCCTCTGTCTATTCTAATTATCTATGTCCTGTTTCAGTCAATTACTATCATCCTGATCCTCAAAACATTCTAATTATCTATGTCCTGTTTCAGTCAATTACTATCATCCTGATCCTCTGTCCATTCTAATTATCTATGTCCTGCTTCAGTCAATTACTATCATCCTGATCCTCTGTCCATTCTAATTATCTATGTCCTGTTTCAGTCAATTACTATCATCCTGATCCTCTGAACATTCTATTTATCTATGTCCTGTTTCAGTCAATTACTATCATCCTGATCCTCTGTCCATTCTAATTATCTATGTCCTGTTTCAGTCAATTACTATCATCCTGATCCTATGTCCGTTCTAATTATCTATGTCCTGTTTCAGTCAATTACTATCATCCTCATCCTCTGTGTATTCTAATTATCTATGTCCTGTTTCCGTCAATTACTGTCATCCTGATCCTCTGTCCATTCTAATTATCTATGTCCTGTTTCAGTCAATTACTATCATCCTGATCCTCTGAACATTCTAATTATCTATGTCCTGTTTCAGTCAATTACTGTCATCCTGATCCTCTGTCCATTCTAATTATCTATGTCATGTTTCAGTCAATTACTATCATCCTGATCCTCTGTCCATTCTAATTATCTATGTCCTGTTTCAGTCAATTACTATCATCGTGATCCTCTGAACATTCTAATTATCTATGTCCTGTTTCAGTCAATTACTATCATCCTGATCCTCTTTCCATTCTAATTATCTATGTCCTGTTTCAGTCAATTACCATCATCCTGATCCTCTGTCCATTCTAATTATCTATGTCCTGTTTCAGTCAATTACTATCATCCTGATCCTCTGAACATTCTAATTATCAATGTCCTGTTTCAGTCAATTACTGTCATCCTGATCCTCTGAACATTCTAATTATCTATGTCCTGTTTCAGTCAATTACTATCATCCGGATCCTCTGTCTATTCTAATTATCTATGTCCTGTTTCAGTCAATTACTATCATCCTGATCCTCTGAACACTCTAATTATCTATGTCCTGTTTCAGTCAATTACTATCATCCTGATCCTCTGTCCATTCTAATTATCTATGTCCTGTTTCAGTCAATTACTATCATCCTGATCCTCTGTCCATTCTAATTATCTATGTCCTGTTTCAGTCAATTACTATCATCCTGATCTTCTGTCCATTCTAATTATCTACGTCCTGTTTCAGTCAATTACTATCATCCTGATCCTCTTTCCATTCTAATTATCTATGCCCTGTTTCAGTCAATTACTATCATCCTGATCCTCTGTCTATTCTAATTATCTATGTCCTGTTTCAGTCAATTACTATCATTCTGATCCTCTTTCCATTCTAATTATCTATGCCCTGTTTCAGTCAATTACTATCATCCTGATCCTCTTTCCATTCTAATTATCTATGCCCTGTTTCAGTCAATTACTATCATCCTGATCCTCTGTCCATTCTAATTATCTATGTCCTGCTTCAGTCAATTACTATCATCCTGATCCTCTGTCCATTCTAATTATCTATGTCCTGTTTCAGTCAATTACTATCATCCTGATCCTCTGAACATTCTATTTATCTATGTCCTGTTTCAGTCAATTACTATCATCCTGATCCTCTGTCCATTCTAATTATCTATGTCCTGTTTCAGTCAATTACTATCATCCTGATCCTATGTCCGTTCTAATTATCTATGTCCTGTTTCAGTCAATTACTATCATCCTCATCCTCTGTGTATTCTAATTATCTATGTCCTGTTTCCGTCAATTACTGTCATCCTGATCCTCTGTCCATTCTAATTATCTATGTCCTGTTTCAGTCAATTACTATCATCCTGATCCTCTGAACATTTTAATTATCTATGTCCTGTTTCAGTCAATTACTGTCATCCTGATCCTCTGTCCATTCTAATTATCTATGTCCTGTTTCAGTCAATTACTATCATCCTGATCCTCTGTCCATTCTAATTATCTATGTCCTGTTTCAGTCAATTACTATCATCCTGATCCTCTGTCCATTCTAATTATCTATGTCCTGTTTCAGTCAATTACTATCATCGTGATCCTCTGAACATTCTAATTATCTATGTCCTGTTTCAGTCAATTACTATCATCCTGATCCTCTGTCCATTCTAATTATCTATGTCCTGTTTCAGTCAATTACCATCATCCTGATCCTCTGTCCATTCTAATTATCTATGTCCTGTTTCAGTCAATTACTATCATCCTGATCCTCTGAACATTCTAATTATCAATGTCCTGTTTCAGTCAATTACTGTCATCCTGATCCTCTGAACATTCTAATTATCTATGTCCTGTTTCAGTCAATTACTATCATCCTGATCCTCTGTCTATTCTAATTATCTATGTCCTGTTTCAGTCAATTACTATCATCCTGATCCTCTGAACACTCTAATTATCTATGTCCTGTTTCAGTCAATTACTATCATCCTGATCCTCTGTCCATTCTAATTATCTATGTCCTGTTTCAGTCAATTACTATCATCCTGATCCTCTGTCCATTCTAATTATCTATGTCCTGTTTCAGTCAATTACTATCATCCTGATCTTCTGTCCATTCTAATTATCTACGTCCTGTTTCAGTCAATTACTATCATCCTGATCCTCTTTCCATTCTAATTATCTATGCCCTGTTTCAGTCAATTACTATCATCCTGATCCTCTGTCTATTCTAATTATCTATGTCCTGTTTCAGTCAATTACTATCATCCTGATCCTCTGAACATTCTAATTATCTATGTCCTGTTTCAGTCAATTACTATCAACCTGATCCTCTGTCCATTCTAATTATCTATTTCCTGCTTCAGTCAATTACTATCATCCTGATCCTCTGTCCATTCTAATTATCTATGTCCTGTTTCAGTCAATTACTATCATCCTGATCCTCTGAACATTCTATTTATCTATGTCCTGTTTCAGTCAATTACTATCATCCTGATCCTCTGTCCATTCTAATTATCTATGTCCTGTTTCAGTCAATTACTATCATCCTGATCCTATGTCCGTTCTAATTATCTATGTCCTGTTTCAGTCAATTACTATCATCCTCATCCTCTGTGTATTCTAATTATCTATGTCCTGTTTCTGTCAATTACTGTCATCCTGATCCTCTGTCCATTCTAATTATCTATGTCCTGTTTCAGTCAATTACTATCATCCTGATCCTCTGTCCATTCTAATTATCTATGTCCTGTTTCAGTCAATTACCATCATCCTGATCCTCTGTCCATTCTAATTATCTATGTCCTGTTTCAGTCAATTACTATCATCCTGATCCTCTGTCCATTCTAATTATCTATGTCCTGTTTCAATCAATTACTATCATCCTGATCCTCTGTCCATTCTAATTATCTATGTCCTGTTTCAGTCAATTACTATCATCGTGATCCTCTGAACATTCTAATTATCTATGTCCTGTTTCAGTCAATTACTATCATCCTGATCCTCTGTCCATTCTAATTATCTATGTCCTGTTTCAGTCAATTACCATCATCCTGATCCTCTGTCCATTCTAATTATCTATGTCCTGTTTCAGTCAATTACTATCATCCTGATCCTCTGAACATTCTAATTATCAATGTCCTGTTTCAGTCAATTACTGTCATCCTGATCCTCTGAACATTCTAATTATCTATGTCCTGTTTCAGTCAATTACTATCATCCTGATCCTCTGTCTATTCTAATTATCTATGTCCTGTTTCAGTCAATTACTATCATCCTGATCCTCTGAACACTCTAATTATCTATGTATTGTTTCAGCCAATTACTATCATCTTGATCCTCTGTCCATTCTAATTATCTATGTCCTGTTTCAGTCAAATACTATCATCCTGATCCTCTGTCCATTCTAATTATCTATGTCCCGTTTCAGTCAATTACTGTCATCCTGATCCTCTGAACATTCTAATTATCTGTGTCCTGTTTCAGTCAATTACTGTCATCCTGATCCTCTGAACATTCTAATTATCTATGTCCTGTTTCAGTCAATTACTATCATCCTGATGCTCTGTCCATTCTAATTATCTATGTCCTGTTTCAGTCAATTACTATCATCCTGATCCTCTGTCCATTCTAATCATCTATGTCCTGTTTCAGTCAATTACTATCATTCTAATCCTCTGTCCATTCTAATTCTCTATGTCCCGTTTGAGTCAATTACTATCATCCTGATCCTCAGTCCATTCTAATTATCTATGTCCCGTTTCAGTCAATTACTGTCATCCTGATCCTCTGAACATTCTAATTATCTATGTCCTGTTTCAGTCAATTACTATCATCCTGATCCTATGTCTATTCTAATTATCTATGTCCTGTTTCAGTCAATTACTATCATCCGGATCCTCTGAACACTCTAATTATCTATGTCCTGTTTCAGTCAATTACTATCATCCTGATCCTCTGTCCATTCTAATTATCTATGTCCTGTTTCAGTCAATTACTATCATCCTGATCCTCTCTCCATTCTAATTATCTATGTCCTGTTTCAGTCAATTACTATCATCCTGATCCTCTGTCCATTCTAATTATCTATGTCCTGTTTCAGTCAATTAATATCATCCTGATCCTCTGAACATTCTAATTATCAATGTCCTGTTTCAGTCAATTACTATCATCCTCATCCTCTGTCCATTCTAATTATCTATGTCCTGTTTCAGTCAATTACTATCATCAAGATCCCCTGTCTATTCTAATTATCTATGTCCTGTTTCAGTCAATTACTCTCATCCTGATCCTCTGACCATTCTAATTATCTATGTCCTGTTTCAGTCAATTACTATCATCCTGATCCTCTGTCCATTCTAATTATCTATGTCCTGTTTCAGTCAATTACTATCATCCTGATCTTCTGTCCATTCTAATTATCTACGTCCTGTTTCAGTCAATTACTATCATCCTGATCCTCTTTCCATTCTAATTATCTATGCCCTGTTTCAGTCAATTACTATCATCCTGATCCTCTGTCTATTCTAATTATCTATGTCCTGTTTCAGTCAATTACTATCATCCTGATCCTCAAAACATTCTAATTATCTATGTCCTGTTTCAGTCAATTACTATCATCCTGATCCTCTGTCCATTCTAATTATCTATGTCCTGCTTCAGTCAATTACTATCATCCTGATCCTCTGTCCATTCTAATTATCTATGTCCTGTTTCAGTCAATTACTATCATCCTGATCCTCTGAACATTCTATTTATCTATGTCCTGTTTCAGTCAATTACTATCATCCTGATCCTCTGTCCATTCTAATTATCTATGTCCTGTTTCAGTCAATTACTATCATCCTGATCCTATGTCCGTTCTAATTATCTCTGTCCTGTTTCAGTCAATTACTATCATCCTCATCCTCTGTGTATTCTAATTATCTATGTCCTGTTTCCGTCAATTACTGTCATCCTGATCCTCTGTCCATTCTAATTATCTATGTCCTGTTTCAGTCAATTACTATCATCCTGATCCTCTGAACTTTCTAATTATCTATGTCCTGTTTCAGTCAATTACTGTCATCCTGATCCTCTGTCCATTCTAATTATCTATGTCCTGTTTCAGTCAATTACTATCATCCTGATCCTCTGTCCATTCTAATTATCTATGTCCTGTTTCAGTCAATTACTATCATCCTGATCCTCTGTCCATTCTAATTATCTATGTCCTGTTTCAGTCAATTACTATCATCGTGATCCTCTGAGCATTCTAATTATCTATGTCCTGTTTCAGTCAATTACTATCATCCTGATCCTCTGTCCATTCTAATTATCTATGTCCTGTTTCAGTCAATTACCATCATCCTGATCCTCTGTCCATTCTAATTATCTATGTCCTGTTTCAGTCAATTACTATCATCCTGATCCTCTGAACATTCTAATTATCAATGTCCTGTTTCAGTCAATTACTGTCATCCTGATCCTCTGAACATTCTAATTATCTATGTCCTGTTTCAGTCAATTACTATCATCCTGATCCTCTGTCTATTCTAATTATCTATGTCCTGTTTCAGTCAATTACTATCATCCTGATCCTCTGAACACTCTAATTATCTATGTCCTGTTTCAGTCAATTACTATCATCCTGATCCTCTGTCCATTCTAATTATCTATGTCCTGTTTCAGTCAATTACTATCATCCTGATCCTCTGTCCATTCTAATTATCTATGTCCTGTTTCAGTCAATTACTATCATCCTGATCTTCTGTCCATTCTAATTATCTACGTCCTGTTTCAGTCAATTACTATCGTCCTGATCCTCTTTCCATTCTAATTATCTATGCCCTGTTTCAGTCAATTACTATCATCCTGATCCTCTGTCTATTCTAATTATCTATGTCCTGTTTCAGTCAATTACTATCATCCTGATCCTCAAAACATTCTAATTATCTATGTCCTGTTTCAGTCAATTACTATCATCCTGATCCTCTGTCCATTCTAATTATCTATGTCCTGCTTCAGTCAATTACTATCATCCTGATCCTCTGTCCATTCTAATTATCTATGTCCTGTTTCAGTCAATTACTATCATCCTGATCCTCTGAACATTCTATTTATCTATGTCCTGTTTCAGTCAATTACTATCATCCTGATCCTCTGTCCATTCTAATTATCTATGTCCTGTTTCAGTCAATTACTATCATCCTGATCTTCTGTCCATTCTAATTATCTACGTCCTGTTTCAGTCAATTACTATCATCCTGATCCTCTTTCCATTCTAATTATCTATGCCCTGTTTCAGTCAATTACTATCATCCTGATCCTCTGTCTATTCTAATTATCTATGTCCTGTTTCAGTCAATTACTATCATCCTGATCCTCAAAACATTCTAATTATCTATGTCCTGTTTCAGTCAATTACTATCATCCTGATCCTCTGTCCATTCTAATTATCTATGTCCTGCTTCAGTCAATTACTATCATCCTGATCCTCTGTCCATTCTAATTATCTATGTCCTGTTTCAGTCAATTACTATCATCCTGATCCTCTGAACATTCTATTTATCTATGTCCTGTTTCAGTCAATTACTATCATCCTGATCCTCTGTCCATTCTAATTATCTATGTCCTGTTTCAGTCAATTACTATCATCCTGATCCTATGTCCGTTCTAATTATCTCTGTCCTGTTTCAGTCAATTACTATCATCCTCATCCTCTGTGTATTCTAATTATCTATGTCCTGTTTCCGTCAATTACTGTCATCCTGATCCTCTGTCCATTCTAATTATCTATGTCCTGTTTCAGTCAATTACTATCATCCTGATCCTCTGAACATTCTAATTATCTATGTCCTGTTTCAGTCAATTACTGTCATCCTGATCCTCTGTCCATTCTAATTATCTATGTCCTGTTTCAGTCAATTACTATCATCCTGATCCTCTGTCCATTCTAATTATCTATGTCCTGTTTCAGTCAATTACTATCATCCTGATCCTCTGTCCATTCTAATTATCTATGTCCTGTTTCAGTCAATTACTATCATCGTGATCCTCTGAACATTCTAATTATCTATGTCCTGTTTCAGTCAATTACTATCATCCTGATCCTATGTCCATTCTAATTATCTATGTCCTGTTTCAGTCAATTACCATCATCCTGATCCTCTGTCCATTCTAATTATCTATGTCCTGTTTCAGTCAATTACTATCATCCTGATCCTCTGAACATTCTAATTATCAATGTCCTGTTTCAGTCAATTACTGTCATCCTGATCCTCTGAACATTCTAATTATCTATGTCCTGTTTCAGTCAATTACTATCATCCTGATCCTCTGTCTATTCTAATTATCTATGTCCTGTTTCAGTCAATTACTATCATCCTGATCCTCTGAACACTCTAATTATCTATGTCCTGTTTCAGTCAATTACTATCATCCTGATCCTCTGTCCATTCTAATTATCTATGTCCTGTTTCAGTCAATTACTATCATCCTGATCCTCTGTCCATTCTAATTATCTATGTCCTGTTTCAGTCAATTACTATCATCCTGATCTTCTGTCCATTCTAATTATCTACGTCCTGTTTCAGTCAATTACTATCGTCCTGATCCTCTTTCCATTCTAATTATCTATGCCCTGTTTCAGTCAATTACTATCATCCTGATCCTCTGTCTATTCTAATTATCTATGTCCTGTTTCAGTCAATTACCATCATCCTGATCCTCAAAACATTCTAATTATCTATGTCCTGTTTCAGTCAATTACTATCATCCTGATCCTCTGTCCATTCTAATTATCTATGTCCTGCTTCAGTCAATTACTATCATCCTGATCCTCTGAACATTCTAATTATCTATGTCCTGTTTCAGTCAATTACTATCATCCTGATCCTCTGAACATTCTATTTATCTATGTCCTGTTTCAGTCAATTACTATCATCCTGATCCTCTGTCCATTCTAATTATCTATGTCCTGTTTCAGTCAATTACTATCATCCTGATCCTATGTCCGTTCTAATTATCTATGTCCTGTTTCAGTCAATTACTATCATCCTCATCCTCTGTGTATTCTAATTATCTATGTCCTGTTTCCGTCAATTACTGTCATCCTGATCCTCTGTCCATTCTAATTATCTATGTCCTGTTTCAGTCAATTACTATCATCCTGATCCTCTGAACATTCTAATTATCTATGTCCTGTTTCAGTCAATTACTGTCATCCTGATCCTCTGTCCATTCTAATTATCTATGTCCTGTTTCAGTCAATTACTATCATCCTGATCCTCTGTCCATTCTAATTATCTATGTCCTGTTTCAGTCAATTACTATCATCCTGATCCTCTGTCCATTCTAATTATCTATGTCCTGTTTCAGTCAATTACTATCATCGTGATCCTCTGAACATTCTAATTATCTATGTCCTGTTTCAGTCAATTACTATCATCCTGATCCTCTGTCCATTCTAATTATCTATGTCCTGTTTCAGTCAATTACCATCATCCTGATCCTCTGTCCATTCTAATTATCTATGTCCTGTTTCAGTCAATTACTATCATCCTGATCCTCTGAACATTCTAATTATCAATGTCCTGTTTCAGTCAATTACTATCATCCTGATCCTCTGTCTATTCTAATTATCTATGTCCTGTTTCAGTCAATTACTATCATCCTGATCCTCTGAACACTCTAATTATCTATGTCCTGTTTCAGTCAATTACTATCATCCTGATCCTCTGTCCATTCTAATTATCTATGTCCTGTTTCAGTCAATTACTATCATCCTGATCCTCTGAACATTCTAAATATCTATGTCCTGTTTCAGTCAATTACTATCATCCTGATCCTCTGTCCATTCTCATTATCTATGTCCTGTTTCAGTCAATTACTATCATCCTGATCCTCTGTCCATTCTAATTATCTATGTCCTGTTTCAGTCAATTACTATCATCCTGATCCTCTGTCCATTCTAATTATCAATGTCCTGTTTCAGTCAATATTACTATCATCCTGATCCTCTGTCCATTCTAATTATCTATGTCCTGTTTCAGTCAATTACTATCATCCTGATCCTCTGTCCATTCAAATTATCTATGTCCTGTTTCAGTCAATTACTATCATCCTGATCCTCTGAACATTCTAATTATCTATGTCCTGTTTCAGTCAATTACTGTCATCCTGATCCTCTGAACATTCTAATTATCTATGTCCTGTTTCAGTCAATTACTATCATCCTGATCCTCTGTCCATTCTAAATATCTATGCCCTGTTTCAGTCAATTACTATCATCCTGATCCTCTGAACATTCTAATTATCTATGTCCTGTTTCAGTCAATTACTATCATCCTGATCCTCTGTCCATTCTAATTATCTATGTCCTGTTTCAGTCAATTACTATCATCCTGATCCTCTGTCCATTCTAATTATCTATGTCCTGTTTCAGTCAATTACTATCATCCTGATCCTCTGAACATTCTAATTATCTATGTCCTGTTTCAGTCAATTACTATCATCCTCATCATCTGTCCATTCTAATTATCTATGTCCTGTTTCAGTCAATTACTATCATCCTGATCCTCTGTCCATTCTAATTATCTATGTCCTGTTTCAGTCAATTACTATCATCCTGATCCTCTGTCCATTCTAATTATCTATGTCCTGTTTCAGTCAATTACTATCATCCTAATCCTCTGTCCATTCTAATTATCTATGTCCTGTTTCAGTCAATTACTATCATCCTGATCCTCTGTCCATTCTAATTATCTATGTCCTGTTTCAGTCAATTACTATCATCCTCATCCTCTGTCCATTCTAATTATCTATGTCCTGTTTCAGTCAATTACTATCATCCTGATCCTCTGTACATTCTAATTATCTACGTCCTGTTTCATCAATTACTATCATCCTGATCCTCTTTCCATTCTAATTATCTATGTCCTGTTTCAGTCAATTACTATCATCCTGATCCTCTGAACATTCTAATTATCAATGTCCTGTTTCAGTCAATTACTGTCATCCTGATCCTCTGAACATTCTAATTATCTATGTCCTGTTTCAGTCAATTACTATCATCCTGATCCTCAAAACATTCTAATTATCTATGTCCTGTTTCAGTCAATTACTATCATCCTGATCCTCTGTCCATTCTAATTATCTATGTCCTGCTTCAGTCAATTACTATCATCCTGATCCTCTGTCCATTCTAATTATCTATGTCCTGTTTCAGTCAATTACTATCATCCTGATCCTCTGAACATTCTATTTATCTATGTCCTGTTTCAGTCAATTACTATCATCCTGATCCTATGTCCGTTCTAATTATCTATGTCCTGTTTCAGTCAATTACTATCATCCTCATCCTCTGTGTATTCTAATTATCTATGTCCTGTTTCCGTCAATTACTGTCATCCTGATCCTCTGTCCATTCTAATTATCTATGTCCTGTTTCAGTCAATTACTATCATCCTGATCCTCTGAACATTCTAATTATCTATGTCCTGTTTCAGTCAATTACTGTCATCCTGATCCTCTGTCCATTCTAATTATCTATGTCCTGTTTCAGTCAATTACTATCATCCTGATCCTCTGTCCATTCTAATTATCTATGTCCTGTTTCAGTCAATTACTATCATCCTGATCCTCTGTCCATTGTAATTATCTATGTCCTGTTTCAGTCAATTACTATCATCGTGATCCTCTGAACATTCTAATTATCTATGTCCTGTTTCAGTCAATTACTATCATCCTGATCCTCTGTCCATTCTAATTATCTATGTCCTGTTTCAGTCAATTACCATCATCCTGATCCTCTGTCCATTCTAATTATCTATGTCCTGTTTCAGTCAATTACTATCATCCTGATCCTCTGAACATTCTAATTATCAATGTCCTGTTTCAGTCAATTACTGTCATCCTGATCCTCTGAACATTCTAATTATCTATGTCCTGTTTCAGTCAATTACTATCATCCTGATCCTCTGTCTTTTCTAATTATCTATGTCCTGTTTCAGTCGATTACTATCATCCTGATCCTCTGAACACTCTAATTATCTATGTCCTGTTTCAGTCAATTACTATCATCCTGATCCTCTGTCCATTCTAATTATCTATGTCCTGTTTCAGTCAATTACTATCATCCTGATCCTCTGAACATTCTAAATATCTATGTCCTGTTTCAGTCAATTACTATCATCCTGATCCTCTGTCCATTCTCATTATCTATGTCCTGTTTCAGTCAATTACTATCATCCTGATCCTCTGTCCATTCTAATTATCTATGTCCTGTTTCAGTCAATTACTATCATCCTGATCCTCTGTCCAATCTAATTATCAATGTCCTGTTTCAGTCAATATTACTATCATCCTGATCCTCTGTCCATTCTAATTATCTATGTCCTGTTTCAGTCAATTACTATCATCCTGATCCTCTGTCCATTCTAATTATCTATGTCCTGTTTCAGTCAATTACTATCATCCTGATCCTCTGAACATTCTAATTATCTATGTCATGTTTCAGTCAATTACTGTCATCCTGATCCTCTGAACATTCTAATTATCTATGTCCTGTTTCAGTCAATTACTATCATCCTGATCCTCTGTCCATTCTAATCATCTATGTCCTGTTTCAGTCAATTACTATCATCCTGATCCTCTGAACACTCTAATTATCTATGTCCTGTTTCAGTCAATTACTATCATCCTGATCCTCTGTCCATTCTAATTATCTATGCCCTGTTTCAGTCAATTACTATCATCCTGATCCTCTGAACATTCTAATTATCTATGTCCTGTTTCAGTCAATTACTATCATCCTGATCCTCTGTCCATTCTAATTATCTATGTCCTGTTTCAGTCAATTACTATCATCCTGATCCTCTGTCCATTCTAATTATCTATGTCCTGTTTCAGTCAATTACTATCATCCTGATCCTCTGAACATTCTAATTATCTATGTCCTGTTTCAGTCAATTACTATCATCCTCATCATCTGTCCATTCTAATTATCTATGTCCTGTTTCAGTCAATTACTATCATCCTGATCCTCTGTCCATTCTAATTATCTATGTCCTGTTTCAGTCAATTACTATCATCCTGATCCTCTGTCTATTCTAATTATCTATGTCCTGTTTCAGTCAATTACTATCATCCTGATCCTCTGACCATTCTAATTATCTATGTCCTGTTTCAGTCAATTACTATCATCCTGATCCTCTGTCCATTCTAATTATCTATGTCCTGTTTCAGTCAATTACTATCATCCTGATCCTCTGTCCATTCTAATTATCTATGTCCTGTTTCAGTCAATTACTATCATCCTAATCCTCTGTCCATTCTAATTATCTATGTCCTGTTTCAGTCAATTACTATCATCCTGATCCTCTGTCAATTCTAATTATCTATGTCCTGTTTCAGTCAATTACTATCATCCTGATCCTCTGTCCATTCTAATTATCTATGTCCTGTTTCAGTCAATTACTATCATCCTGATCCTCTGTCCATTCTAATTATCTACGTCCTGTTTCAGTCAATTACTATCATACTGATCCTCTTTCCATTCTAATTATCTATGTCCTGTTTCAGTCAATTACTATCATCCTGATCCTCTGAACATTCCAATTATCAATGTCCTGTTTCAGTCAATTACTGTCATCCTGATCCTCTGAACATTCTAATTATCTATGTCCTGTTTCAGTCAATTACTATCATCCTGATCCTCTGTACATTCTAATTATCTATGTCCTGTTTCAGTCAATTACTATCATCCTGATCCTCTGAACACTCTAATTATCTATGTCCTGTTTCAGCCAATTACTATCAACTTGATCCTCTGTCCATTCTAATTATCTATGTCCTGTTTCAGTCAAATACTATCATCCTGATCCTCTGTCCATTCTAATTATCTATGTCCCGTTTCAGTCAATTACTGTCATCCTGATCCTCTGAACATTCTAATTATCTATGTCCTGTTTCAGTCAATTACTGTCATCCTGATCCTCTGAACATTCTAATTATCTATGTCCTGTTTCAGTCAATTACTATCATCCTGATCCTCTGTCCATTCTAATTATCTATGTCCTGTTTCAGTCAATTACTATCATCCTGATCCTCTGTCCATTCTAATCATCTATGTCCTGTTTCAGTCAATTACTATCATTCTCATCCTCTGTCCATTCTAATTCTCTATGTCCCGTTTGAGTCAATTACTATCATCCTGATCCTCAGTCCATTCTAATTATCTATGTCCCGTTTCAGTCAATTACTGTCATCGTGATCCTCTGAACATTCTAATTATCTATGTCCTGTTTCAGTCAATTACTATCATCCTGATCCTCTGTCCATTCTAATTATCTATGTCCTGTTTCAGTCAATTACTATCATCCTGATCCTCTGAACATTCTAATTATCAGTGTCCTGTTTCAGTCAATTACTGTCATCCTGATCCTCTGAACATTCTAATTATCTATGTCCTGTTTCAGTCAATTACTATCATCCTGATCCTCTGTCTATTCTAATTATCTATGTCCTGTTTCAGTCAATTACTATCATCCTGATCCTCTGAACACTCTAATTATCTATGTCCTGTTTCAGTCAATTACTATCATCCTGATCCTCTGTCCATTCTAATTATCTATGTCCTGTTTCAGTCAATTACTATCATCCTGATCCTCTGAACATTCTAAATATCTATGTCCTGTTTCAGTCAATTACTATCATCCTGATCCTCTGTCCATTCTCATTATCTATGTCCTGTTTCAGTCAATTACTATCATCCTGATCCTCTGTCCATTCTAATTATCTATGTCCTGTTTCAGTCAATTACTATCATCCTGATCCTCTGTCCATTCTAATTATCAATGTCCTGTTTCAGTCAATATTACTATCATCCTGATCCTCTGTCCATTCTAATTATCTATGTCCTGTTTCAGTCAATTACTATCATCCTGATCCTCTGTCCATTCAAATTATCTATGTCCTGTTTCAGTCAATTACTATCATCCTGATCCTCTGAACATTCTAATTATCTATGTCATGTTTCAGTCAATTACTGTCATCCTGATCCTCTGAACATTCTAATTATCTATGTCATGTTTCAGTCAATTACTATCATCCTGATCCTCTGTCCATTCTAATCATCTATGTCCTGTTTCAGTCAATTACTATCATCCTGATCCTCTGAACACTCTAATTATCTATGTCCTGTTTCAGTCAATTACTATCATCCTGATCCTCTGTCCATTCTAATTATCTATGCCCTGTTTCAGTCAATTACTATCATCCTGATCCTCTGAACATTCTAATTATCTATGTCCTGTTTCAGTCAATTACTATCATCCTGATCCTCTGTCCATTCTAATTATCTATGTCCTGTTTCAGTCAATTACTATCATCCTGATCCTCTGTCCATTCTAATTATCTATGTCCTGTTTCAGTCAATTACTATCATCCTGATCCTCTGAACATTCTAATTATCTATGTCCTGTTTCAGTCAATTACTATCATCCTCATCATCTGTCCATTCTAATTATCTATGTCCTGTTTCAGTCAATTACTATCATCCTCATCCTCTGTCCATTCTAATTATCTATGTCCTGTTTCAGTCAATTACTATCATCCTGATCCTCTGTCTATTCTAATTATCTATGTCCTGTTTCAGTCAATTACTATCATCCTGATCCTCTGACCATTCTAATTATCTATGTCCTGTTTCAGTCAATTACTATCATCCTGATCCTCTGTCCATTCTAATTATCTATGTCCTGTTTCAGTCAATTACTATCATCCTGATCCTCTGTCCATTCTAATTATCTATGTCCTGTTTCAGTCAATTACTATCATCCTAATCCTCTGTCCATTCTAATTATCTATGTCCTGTTTCAGTCAATTACTATCATCCTGATCCTCTGTCCATTCTAATTATCTATGTCCTGTTTCAGTCAATTACTATCATCCTGATCCTCTGTCCATTCTAATTATCTATGTCCTGTTTCAGTCAATTACTATCATCCTGATCCTCTGTCCATTCTAATTATCTACGTCCTGTTTCAGTCAATTACTATCATCCTGATCCTCTTTCCATTCTAATTATCTATGTCCTGTTTCAGTCAATTACTATCATCCTGATCCTCTGAACATTCCAATTATCAATGTCCTGTTTCAGTCAATTACTGTCATCCTGATCCTCTGTCCATTCTAATTATCTATGTCCTGTTTCAGTCAAATACTATCATCCTGATCCTCTGTCCATTCTAATTATCTATGTCCCGTTTCAGTCAATTACTGTCATCCTGATCCTCTGAACATTCTAATTATCTATGTCCTGTTTCAGTCAATTACTGTCATCCTGATCCTCTGAACATTCTAATTATCTATGTCCTGTTTCAGTCAATTACTATCATCCTGATCCTCTGTCCATTCTAATTATCTATGTCCTGTTTCAGTCAATTACTATCATCCTGATCCTCTGTCCATTCTAATCATCTATGTCCTGTTTCAGTCAATTACTATCATTCTCATCCTCTGTCCATTCTAATTCTCTATGTCCCGTTTGAGTCAATTACTATCATCCTGATCCTCAGTCCATTCTAATTATCTATGTCCCGTTTCAGTCAATTACTGTCATCCTGATCCTCTGAACATTCTAATTATCTATGTCCTGTTTCAGTCAATTACTATCATCCTGATCCTCTGTCTATTCTAATTATCTATGTCCTGTTTCAGTCAATTACTATCATCCGGATCCTCTGAACACTCTAATTATCTATGTCCTGTTTCAGTCAATTACTATCATCCTGATCCTCTGTCCATTCTAATTATCTATGTCCTGTTTCAGTCAATTACTATCATCCTGATCCTCTCTCCATTCTAATTATCTATGTCCTGTTTCAGTCAATTACTATCATCCTGATCCTCTGTCCATTCTAATTATCTATGTCCTGTTTCAGTCAATTACTATCATCCTGATCCTCTGAACATTCTAATTATCAATGTCCTGTTTCAGTCAATTACTATCATCCTCATCCTCTGTCCATTCTAATTATCTATGTCCTGTTTCAGTCAATTACTATCATCAAGATCCCCTGTCTATTCTAATTATCTATGTCCTGTTTCAGTCAATTACTCTCATCCTGATCCTCTGACCATTCTAATTATCTATGTCCTGTTTCAGTCAATTACTATCATCCTGATCCTCTGTCCATTCTAATTATCTATGTCCTGTTTCAGTCAATTACTATCATCCTGATCTTCTGTCCATTCTAATTATCTACGTCCTGTTTCAGTCAATTACTATCATCCTGATCCTCTTTCCATTCTAATTATCTATGCCCTGTTTCAGTCAATTACTATCATCCTGATCCTCTGTCTATTCTAATTAGCTATGTCCTGTTTCAGTCAATTACTATCATCCTGATCCTCTGTCCATTCTAATTATCTATGTCCTGTTTCAGTCAATTACTGTCATCCTGATCCTCTGAACATTCTAATTATCTATGTCCTGTTTCAGTCAATTACTATCATCCTGATCCTCTGTCCATTCTAATTATCTACGTCCTGTTTCAGTCAATTACTATCATCCTGATCCTCTTTCCATTCTAATTATCTATGTCCTGTTTCAGTCAATTACTATCATCCTGATCCTCTGAACATTCTAATTATCAATATCCTGTTTCAGTCAATTACTGTCATCCTGATCCTCTGAACATTCTAATTATCTATGTCCTGTTTCAGTCAATTACTATCATCCTGATCCTCTGTCTATTCTAATTATCTATGTCCTGTTTCAGTCAATTACTATCATCCTGATCCTCTGAACACTCTAATTATCTATGTCCTGTTTCAGCCAATTACTATCAACTTGATCCTCTGTCCATTCTAATTATCTATGTCCTGTTTCAGTCAAATACTATCATCCTGATCCTCTGTCCATTCTAATTATCTATGTCCCGTTTCAGTCAATTACTGTCATCCTGATCCTCTGAACATTCTAATTATCTATGTCCTGTTTCAGTCAATTACTGTCATCCTGATCCTCTGAACATTCTAATTATCTATGTCCTGTTTCAGTCAATTACTATCATCCTGATCCTCTGTCCATTCTAATTATCTATGTCCTGTTTCAGTCAATTACTATCATCCTGATCCTCTGTCCATTCTAATCATCTATGTCCTGTTTCAGTCAATTACTATCATTCTCATCCTCTGTCCATTCTAATTCTCTATGTCCCGTTTGAGTCAATTACTATCATCCTGATCCTCAGTCCATTCAAATTATCTATGTCCCGTTTCAGTCAATTACTGTCATCCTGATCCTCTGAACATTCTAATTATCTATGTCCTGTTTCAGTCAATTACTATCATCCTGATCCTCTGTCTATTCTAATTATCTAGGTCCTGTTTCAGTCAATTACTATCATCCGGATCCTCTGAACACTCTAATTATCTATGTCGTTTCAGTCAATTACTATCATCCTGATCCTCTGTCCATTCTAATTATCTATGTCCTGTTTCAGTCAATTACTATCATCCTGATCCTCTCTCCATTCTAATTATCTATGTCCTGTTTAAGTCAATTACTATCATCCTGATCCTCTGTCCATTCTAATTATCTATGTCCTGTTTCAGTCAATTACTATCATCCTGATCCTCTGAACATTCTAATTATCAATGTCCTGTTTCAGTCAATTACTATCATCCTCATCCTCTGTCCATTCTAATTATCTATGTCCTGTTTCAGTCAATTACTATCATCAAGATCCCCTGTCTATTCTAATTATCTATGTCCTGTTTCAGTCAATTACTCTCATCCTGATCCTCTGACCATTCTAATTATCTATGTCCTGTTTCAGTCAATTACTATCATCCTGATCCTCTGTCCATTCTAATTATCTATGTCCTGTTTCAGTCAATTACTATCATCCTGATCTTCTGTCCATTCTAATTATCTACGTCCTGTTTCAGTCAATTACTATCATCCTGATCCTCTTTCCATTCTAATTATCTATGCCCTGTTTCAGTCAATTACTATCATCCTGATCCTCTGTCTATTCTAATTATCTATGTCCTGTTTCAGTCAATTACTATCATCCTGATCCTCAAAACATTCTAATTATCTATGTCCTGTTTCAGTCAATTACTATCATCCTGATCCTCTGTCCATTCTAATTATCTATGTCCTGTTTCAGTCAATTACTATCATCCTGATCCTCTGAACATTCTAATTATCTATGTCCTGTTTCAGTCAATTACTATCATCCTCATCATCTGTCCATTCTAATTATCTATGTCCTGTTTCAGTCAATTACTATCATCCTGATCCTCTGTCCATTCTAATTATCTATGTCCTGTTTCAGTCAATTGCTATCATCCTGATCCTCTGTCCATTCTAATTATCTATGTCCTGTTTCAGTCAATTACTATCATCCTAATCCTCTGTCCATTCTAATTATCTATGTCCTGTTTCAGTCAATTACTATCATCCTGATCCTCTGTCCATTCTAATTATCTATGTCCTGTTTCAGTCAATTACTATCATCCTCATCCTCTGTCCATTCTAATTATCTATGTCCTGTTTCAGTCAATTACTATCATCCTGATCCTCTGTACATTCTAATTATCTACGTCCTGTTTCATCAATTACTATCATCCTGATCCTCTTTCCATTCTAATTATCTATGTCCTGTTTCAGTCAATTACTATCATCCTGATCCTCTGAACATTCTAATTATCAATGTCCTGTTTCAGTCAATTACTGTCATCCTGATCCTCTGAACATTCTAATTATCTATGTCCTGTTTCAGTCAATTACTATCATCCTGATCCTCAAAACATTCTAATTATCTATGTCCTGTTTCAGTCAATTACTATCATCCTGATCCTCTGTCCATTCTAATTATCTATGTCCTGCTTCAGTCAATTACTATCATCCTGATCCTCTGTCCATTCTAATTATCTATGTCCTGTTTCAGTCAATTACTATCATCCTGATCCTCTGAACATTCTATTTATCTATGTCCTGTTTCAGTCAATTACTATCATCCTGATCCTCTGTCCATTCTAATTATCTATGTCCTGTTTCAGTCAATTACTATCATCCTGATCCTATGTCCGTTCTAATTATCTATGTCCTGTTTCAGTCAATTACTATCATCCTCATCCTCTGTGTATTCTAATTATCTATGTCCTGTTTCCGTCAATTACTGTCATCCTGATCCTCTGTCCATTCTAATTATCTATGTCCTGTTTCAGTCAATTACTATCATCCTGATCCTCTGAACATTCTAATTATCTATGTCCTGTTTCAGTCAATTACTGTCATCCTGATCCTCTGTCCATTCTAATTATCTATGTCCTGTTTCAGTCAATTACTATCATCCTGATCCTCTGTCCATTCTAATTATCTATGTCCTGTTTCAGTCAATTACTATCATCCTGATCCTCTGTCCATTCTAATTATCTATGTCCTGTTTCAGTCAATTACTATCATCGTGATCCTCTGAACATTCTAATTATCTATGTCCTGTTTCAGTCAATTACTATCATCCTGATCCTCTGTCCATTCTAATTATCTATGTCCTGTTTCAGTCAATTACCATCATCCTGATCCTCTGTCCATTCTAATTATCTATGTCCTGTTTCAGTCAATTACTATCATCCTGATCCTCTGAACATTCTAATTATCAATGTCCTGTTTCAGTCAATTACTGTCATCCTGATCCTCTGAACATTCTAATTATCTATGTCCTGTTTCAGTCAATTACTATCATCCTGATCCTCTGTCTATTCTAATTATCTATGTCCTGTTTCAGTCAATTACTATCATCCTGATCCTCTGAACACTCTAATTATCTATGTCCTGTTTCAGTCAATTACTATCATCCTGATCCTCTGTCCATTCTAATTATCTATGTCCTGTTTCAGTCAATTACTATCATCCTGATCCTCTGAACATTCTAAATATCTATGTCCTGTTTCAGTCAATTACTATCATCCTGATCCTCTGTCCATTCTCATTATCTATGTCCTGTTTCAGTCAATTACTATCATCCTGATCCTCTGAACATTCTATTTATCTATGTCCTGTTTCAGTCAATTACTATCATCCTGATCCTCTGTCCATTCTAATTATCTATGTCCTGTTTCAGTCAATTACTATCATCCTGATCCTATGTCCGTTCTAATTATCTATGTCCTGTTTCAGTCAATTACTATCATCCTCATCCTCTGTGTATTCTAATTATCTATGTCCTGTTTCCGTCAATTACTGTCATCCTGATCCTCTGTCCATTCTAATTATCTATGTCCTGTTTCAGTCAATTACTATCATCCTGATCCTCTGAACATTCTAATTATCTATGTCCTGTTTCAGTCAATTACTGTCATCCTGATCCTCTGTCCATTCTAATTATCTATGTCCTGTTTCAGTCAATTACTATCATCCTGATCCTCTGTCCATTCTAATTATCTATGTCCTGTTTCAGTCAATTACTATCATCCTGATCCTCTGTCCATTGTAATTATCTATGTCCTGTTTCAGTCAATTACTATCATCGTGATCCTCTGAACATTCTAATTATCTATGTCCTGTTTCAGTCAATTACTATCATCCTGATCCTCTGTCCATTCTAATTATCTATGTCCTGTTTCAGTCAATTACCATCATCCTGATCCTCTGTCCATTCTAATTATCTATGTCCTGTTTCAGTCAATTACTATCATCCTGATCCTCTGAACATTCTAATTATCAATGTCCTGTTTCAGTCAATTACTGTCATACTGATCCTCTGAACATTCTAATTATCTATGTCCTGTTTCAGTCAATTACTATCATCCTGATCCTCTGTCTATTCTAATTATCTATGTCCTGTTTCAGTCAATTACTATCATCCTGATCCTCTGAACACTCTAATTATCTATGTCCTGTTTCAGTCAATTACTATCATCCTGATCCTCTGTCCATTCTAATTATCTATGTCCTGTTTCAGTCAATTACTATCATCCTGATCCTCTGAACATTCTAAATATCTATGTCCTGTTTCAGTCAATTACTATCATCCTGATCCTCTGTCCATTCTCATTATCTATGTCCTGTTTCAGTCAATTACTATCATCCTGATCCTCTGTCCATTCTAATTATCTATGTCCTGTTTCAGTCAATTACTATCATCCTGATCCTCTGTCCATTCTAATTATCAATGTCCTGTTTCAGTCAATATTACTATCATCCTGATCCTCTGTCCATTCTAATTATCTATGTCCTGTTTCAGTCAATTACTATCATCCTGATCCTCTGTCCATTCAAATTATCTATGTCCTGTTTCAGTCAATTACTATCATCCTGATCCTCTGAACATTCTAATTATCTATGTCATGTTTCAGTCAATTACTGTCATCCTGATCCTCTGAACATTCTAATTATCTATGTCCTGTTTCTGTCAATTACTATCATCCTGATCCTCTGTCCATTCTAATCATCTATGTCCTGTTTCAGTCAATTACTATCATCCTGATCCTCTGAACACTCTAATTATCTATGTCCTGTTTCAGTCAATTACTATCATCCTGATCCTCTGTCCATTCTAATTATCTATGCCCTGTTTCAGTCAATTACTATCATCCTGATCCTCTGAACATTCTAATTATCTATGTCCTGTTTCAGTCAATTACTATCATCCTGATCCTCTGTCCATTCTAATTATCTATGTCCTGTTTCAGTCAATTACTATCATCCTGATCCTCTGTCCATTCTAATTATCTATGTCCTGTTTCAGTCAATTACTATCATCCTGATCCTCTGAACATTCTAATTATCTATGTCCTGTTTCAGTCAATTACTATCATCCTCATCATCTGTCCATTCTAATTATCTATGTCCTGTTTCAGTCAATTACTATCATCCTCATCCTCTGTCCATTCTAATTATCTATGTCCTGTTTCAGTCAATTACTATCATCCTGATCCTCTGAACATTCTAAATATCTATGTCCTGTTTCAGTCAATTACTATCATCCTGATCCTCTGACCATTCTAATTATCTATGTCCTGTTTCAGTCAATTACTATCATCCTGATCCTCTGTCCATTCTAATTATCTATGTCCTGTTTCAGTCAATTACTATCATCCTGATCCTCTGTCCATTCTAATTATCTATGTCCTGTTTCAGTCAATTACTATCATCCTAATCCTCTGTCCATTCTAATTATCTATGTCCTGTTTCAGTCAATTACTATCATCCTGATCCTCTGTCCATTCTAATTATCTATGTCCTGTTTCAGTCAATTACTATCATCCTGATCCTCTGTCCATTCTAATTATCTATGTCCTGTTTCAGTCAATTACTATCATCCTGATCCTCTGTCCATTCTAATTATCTACGTCCTGTTTCAGTCAATTACTATCATCCTGATCCTCTTTCCATTCTAATTATCTATGTCCTGTTTCAGTCAATTACTATCATCCTGATCCTCTGAACATTCCTATTATCAATGTCCTGTTTCAGTCAATTACTGTCATCCTGATCCTCTGAACATTCTAATTATCTATGTCCTGTTTCAGTCAATTACTATCATCCTGATCCTCTGTCTATTCTAATTATCTACGTCCTGTTTCAGTCAATTACTATCATCCTGATCCTCTGAACACTCTAATTATCTATGTCCTGTTTCAGCCAATTACTATCAACTTGATCCTCTGTCCATTCTAATTATCTATGTCCTGTTTCAGTCAAATACTATCATCCTGATCCTCTGTCCATTCTAATTATCTATGTCCCGTTTCAGTCAATTACTGTCATCCTGATCCTCTGAACATTCTAATTATCTATGTCCTGTTTCAGTCAATTACTGTCATCCTGATCCTCTGAACATTCTAATTATCTATGTCCTGTTTCAGTCAATTACTATCATCCTGATCCTCTGTCCATTCTAATTATCTATGTCCTGTTTCAGTCAATTACTATCATCCTGATCCTCTGTCCATTCTAATCATCTATGTCCTGTTTCAGTCAATTACTATCATTCTCATCCTCTGTCCATCCTAATTCTCTATGTCCCGTTTGAGTCAATTACTATCATCCTGATCCTCAGTCCATTCTAATTATCTATGTCCCGTTTCAGTCAATTACTGTCATCCTGATCCTCTGAACATTCTAATTATCTATGTCCTGTTTCAGTCAATTACTATCATCCTGATCCTCTGTCTATTCTAATTATCTATGTCCTGTTTCAGTCAATTACTATCATCCGGATCCTCTGAACACTCTAATTATCTATGTCCTGTTTCAGTCAATGACTATCATCCTGATCCTCTGTCCATTCTAATTATCTATGTCCTGTTTCAGTCAATTACTATCATCATGATCCTCTCTCCATTCTAATTATCTATGTCCTGTTTCAGTCAATTACTATCATCCTGATCCTCTGTCCATTCTAATTATCTATGTCCTGTTTCAGTCAATTACTATCATCCTGATCCTCTGAACATTCTAATTATCAATGTCCTGTTTCAGTCAATTACTATCATCCTCATCCTCTGTCCATTCTAATTATCTATGTCCTGTTTCAGTCAATTACTATCATCAAGATCCCCTGTCTATTCTAATTATCTATGTCCTGTTTCAGTCAATTACTCTCATCCTGATCCTCTGACCATTCTAATTATCTATGTCCTGTTTCAGTCAATTACTATCATCCTGATCCTCTGTCCATTCTAATTATCTATGTCCTGTTTCAGTCAATTACTATCATCCTGATCTTCTGTCCATTCTAATTATCTACGTCCTGTTTCAGTCAATTACTATCATCCTGATCCTCTTTCCATTCTAATTATCTATGCCCTGTTTCAGTCAATTACTATCATCCTGATCCTCTGTCTATTCTAATTATCTATGTCCTGTTTCAGTCAATTACTATCATCCTGATCCTCTGTCCATTCTAATTATCTATGTCCTGTTTCAGTCAATTACTGTCATCCTGATCCTCTGAACATTCTAATTATCTATGTCCTGTTTCAGTCAATTACTATCATCCTGATCCTCTGTCCATTCTAATTATCTACGTCCTGTTTCAGTCAATTACTATCATCCTGATCCTCTTTCCATTCTAATTATCTATGTCCTGTTTCAGTCAATTACTATCATCCTGATCCTCTGAACATTCTAATTATCAATATCCTGTTTCAGTCAATTACTGTCATCCTGATCCTCTGAACATTCTAATTATCTATGTCCTGTTTCAGTCAATTACTATCATCCTGATCCTCTGTCTATTCTAATTATCTATGTCCTGTTTCAGTCAATTACTATCATCCTGATCCTCTGAACACTCTAATTATCTATGTCCTGTTTCAGCCAATTACTATCAACTTGATCCTCTGTCCATTCTAATTATCTATGTCCTGTTTCAGTCAAATACTATCATCCTGATCCTCTGTCCATTCTAATTATCTATGTCCCGTTTCAGTCAATTACTGTCATCCTGATCCTCTGAACATTCTAATTATCTATGTCCTGTTTCAGTCAATTACTGTCATCCTGATCCTCTGAACATTCTAATTATCTATGTCCTGTTTCAGTCAATTACTATCATCCTGATCCTCTGTCCATTCTAATTATCTATGTCCTGTTTCAGTCAATTACTATCATCCTGATCCTCTGTCCATTCTAATCATCTATGTCCTGTTTCAGTCAATTACTATCATTCTCATCCTCTGTCCATTCTAATTCTCTATGTCCCGTTTGAGTCAATTACTATCATCCTGATCCTCAGTCCATTCTAATTATCTATGTCCCGTTTCAGTCAATTACTGTCATCCTGATCCTCTGAACATTCTAATTATCTATGTCCTGTTTCAGTCAATTACTATCATCCTGATCCTCTGTCTATTCTAATTATCTATGTCCTGTTTCAGTCAATTACTATCATCCGGATCCTCTGAACACTCTAATTATCTATGTTGTTTCAGTCAATTACTATCATCCTGATCCTCTGTCCATTCTAATTATCTATGTCCTGTTTCAGTCAATTACTATCATCCTGATCCTCTCTCCATTCTAATTATCTATGTCCTGTTTCAGTCAATTACTATCATCCTGATCCTCTGTCCATTCTAATTATCTATGTCCTGTTTCAGTCAATTACTATCATCCTGATCCTCTGAACATTCTAATTATCAATGTCCTGTTTCAGTCAATTACTATCATCCTCATCCTCTGTCCATTCTAATTATCTATGTCCTGTTTCAGTCAATTACAATCATCAAGATCCCCTGTCTATTCTAATTATCTATGTCCTGTTTCAGTCAATTACTCTCATCCTGATCCTCTGACCATTCTAATTATCTATGTCCTGTTTCAGTCAATTACTATCATCCTGATCCTCTGTCCATTCTAATTATCTATGTCCTGTTTCCGTCAATTACTATCATCCTGATCTTCTGTCCATTCTAATTATCTACGTCCTGTTTCAGTCAATTACTATCATCCTGATCCTCTTTCCATTCTAATTATCTATGCCCTGTTTCAGTCAATTACTATCATCCTGATCCTCTGTCTATTCTAATTATCTATGTCCTGTTTCAGTCAATTACTATCATCCTGATCCTCAAAACATTCTAATTATCTATGTCCTGTTTCAGTCAATTACTATCATCCTGATCCTCTGTCCATTCTAATTATCTATGTCCTGCTTCAGTCAATTACTATCATCCTGATCCTCTGTCCATTCTAATTATCTATGTCCTGTTTCAGTCAATTACTATCATCCTGATCCTCTTTCCATTCTAATTATCTATGTCCTGTTTCAGTCAATTACTATCATCCTGATCCTCTGTCCATTCTAATTATCTATGTCCTGTTTCAGTCAATTACTATCATCCTGATCCTATGTCCGTTCTAATTATCTATGTCCTGTTTCAGTCAATTACTATCATCCTCATCCTCTGTGTATTCTAATTATCTATGTCCTGTTTCCGTCAATTACTGTCATCCTGATCCTCTGTCCATTCTAATTATCTATGTCCTGTTTCAGTCAATTACTATCATCCTGATCCTCTGAACATTCTAATTATCTATGTCCTGTTTCAGTCAATTACTGTCATCCTGATCCTCTGTCCATTCTAATTATCTATGTCCTGTTTCAGTCATTTACTATCATCCTGATCCTCTGTCCATTCTAATTATCTATGTCCTGTTTCAGTCAATTACTATCATCCTGATCCTCTGTCCATTCTAATTATCTATGTCCTGTTTCAGTCAATTACTATCATCGTGATCCTCTGAACATTCTAATTATCTATGTCCTGTTTCAGTCAATTACTATCATCCTGATCCTCTGTCCATTCTAATTATCTATGTCCTGTTTCAGTCAATTACTATCATCCTGATCCTCTGTCTATTCTAATTATCAATGTCCTGTTTCAGTCAATTACTGTCATCCTGATCCTCTGAACATTCTAATTATCTATGTCCTGTTTCAGTCAATTACTATCATCCTGATCCTCTGTCTATTCTAATTATCTATGTCCTGTTTCAGTCAATTACTATCATCCTGATCCTCTGAACACTCTAATTATCTATGTCCTGTTTCAGTCAATTACTATCATCCTGATCCTCTGTCCATTCTAATTATCTATGTCCTGTTTCAGTCAATTACTATCATCCTGATCCTCTGTCCATTCTAATTATCTATGTCCTGTTTCAGTCAATTACTATCATCCTGATCTTCTGTCCATTCTAATTATCTACGTCCTGTTTCAGTCAATTACTATCATCCTGATCCTCTTTCCATTCTAATTATCTATGCCCTGTTTCAGTCAATTACTATCATCCTGATCCTCTGTCTATTCTAATTATCTATGTCCTGTTTCAGTCAATTACTATCATCCTGATCCTCAAAACATTTTAATTATCTATGTCCTGTTTCAGTCAATTACTATCATCCTGATCCTCTGTCCATTCTAATTATCTATGTCCTGCTTCAGTCAATTACTATCATCCTGATCCTCTGTCCATTCTTATTATCTATGTCCTGTTTCAGTCAATTACTATCATCCTGATCCTCTGAACATTCTATTTATCTATGTCCTGTTTCAGTCAATTACTATCATCCTGATCCTCTGTCCATTCTAATTATCTATGTCCTGTTTCAGTCAATTACTATCATCCTGATCCTATGTCCGTTCTAATTATCTATGTCCTGTTTCAGTCAATTACTATCATCCTGATCTTCTGTCCATTCTAATTATCTACGTCCTGTTTCAGTCAATTACTATCATCCTGATCCTCTTTCCATTCTAATTATCTATGCCCTGTTTCAGTCAATTACTATCATCCTGATCCTCTGTCTATTCTAATTATCTATGTCCTGTTTCAGTCAATTACTATGATCCTGATCCTCAAAACATTCTAATTATCTATGTCCTGTTTCAGTCAATTACTATCATCCTGATCCTCTGTCCATTCTAATTATCTATGTCCTGCTTCAGTCAATTACTATCATCCTGATCCTCTGTCCATTCTAATTATCTATGTCCTGTTTCAGTCAATTACTATCATCCTGATCCTCTGAACATTCTATTTATCTATGTCCTGTTTCAGTCAATTACTATCATCCTGATCCTCTGTCCATTCTAATTATCTATGTCCTGTTTCAGTCAATTACTATCATCCTGATCCTATGTCCGTTCTAATTATCTATGTCCTGTTTCAGTCAATTACTATCATCCTCATCCTCTGTGTATTCTAATTATCTATGTCCTGTTTCCGTCAATTACTGTCATCCTGATCCTCTGTCCATTCTAATTATCTATGTCCTGTTTCAGTCAATTACTATCATCCTGATCCTCTGAACATTCTAATTATCTATGTCCTGTTTCAGTCAATTACTGTCATCCTGATCCTCTGTCCATTCTAATTATCTATGTCCTGTTTCAGTCAAGTACTATCATCCTGATCCTCTGTCCATTCTAATTATCTATGTCCTGTTTCAGTCAATTACTATCATCCTGATCCTCTGTCCATTCTAATTATCTATGTCCTGTTTCAGTCAATTACTATCATCGTGATCCTCTGAACATTCTAATTATCTATGTCCTGTTTCAGTCAATTACTATCATCCTGATCCTCTGTCCATTCTAATTATCTATGTCCTGTTTCAGTCAATTACCATCATCCTGATCCTCTCTCCATTCTAATTATCTATGTCCTGTTTCAGTCAATTACTATCATCCTGATCCTCTGAACATTCTAATTATCAATGTCCTGTTTCAGTCAATTACTGTCATCCTGATCCTCTGAACATTCTAATTATCTATGTCCTGTTTCAGTCAATTACTATCATCCTGATCCTCTGTCTATTCTAATTATCTATGTCCTGTTTCAGTCAATTACTATCATCCTGATCCTCTGAACACTCTAATTATCTATGTCCTGTTTCAGTCAATTACTATCATCCTGATCCTCTGTCCATTCTAATTATCTATGTCCTGTTTCAGTCAATTACTATCATCCTGATCCTCTGAACATTCTAAATATCTATGTCCTGTTTCAGTCAATTACTATCATCCTGATCCTCTGTCCATTCTCATTATCTATGTCCTGTTTCAGTCAATTACTATCATCCTGATCCTCTGTCCATTCTAATTATCTACGTCCTGTTTCAGTCAATTACTATCATCCTGATCCTCTGTCCATTCTAATTATCAATGTGCTGTTTCAGTCAATATTACTATCATCCTGATCCTCTGTCCATTCTAATTATCTATGTCCTGTTTCAGTCAATTACTATCATCCTGATCCTCTGTCCATTCAAATTATCTATGTCCTGTCTCAGTCAATTACTATCATCCGGATCCTCTGAACATTCTAATTATCTATGTCCTGTTTCAGTCAATTACTGTCATCCTGATCCTCTGAACATTCTAATTATCTATGTCCTGTTTCAGTCAATTACTATCATCCTGATCCTCTGTCCATTCCAATCATCTATGTCCTGTTTCAGTCAATTACTATCATCCTGATCCTCTGAACACTCTAATTATCTATGTCCTGTTTCAGTCAATTACTATCATCCTGATCCTCTGTCCATTCTAATTATCTATGCCCTGTTTCAGTCAATTACTATCATCCTGATCCTCTGAACATTCTAATTATCTATGTCCTGTTTCAGTCAATTACTATCATCCTGATCCTCTGTCCATTCTAATTATCTATGTCCTGTTTCAGTCAATTACTATCATCCTGATCCTCTGTCCATTCTAGTTATCTATGTCCTGTTTCAGTCAATTACTATCATCCTGATCCTCTGAACATTCTAATTATCTATGTCCTGTTTCAGTCAATTACTATCATCCTCATCATCTGTCCATTCTAATTATCTATGTCCTGTTTCAGTCAATTACTATCATTGTGATCCCCTGTCTATTCTAATTATCTATGTCCTGTTTCAGTCAATTACTATCATCCTGATCCTCTGACCATTCTAATTATCTATGTCCTGTTTCAGTCAATTACTATCATCCTGATCCTCTGTCCATTCTAATTATCTATGTCCTGTTTCAGTCAATTACTATCATCCTGATCCTCTGTCCATTCTAATTATCTATGTCCTGTTTCAGTCAATTACTATCATCCTGATCCTCTGTCCATTCTAATTATCTACGTCCTGTTTCATTCAATTACTATCATCCTGATCCTCTTTCCATTCTAATTATCTATGCCCTGTTTCAGTCAATTACTATCATCCTGATCCTCTGTCTATTCTAATTATCTATGTCCTGTTTCAGTCAATTACTATCATCCTGATCCTCTGAAAATTCTAATTATCTATGTCCTGTTTCAGTCAATTACTATCATCCTGATCCTCTGTCCATTCTAATTATCTATGCCCTGTTTCAGTCAATTACTATCATCCTGATCCTCTGTCTATTCTAATTATCTATGTCCTGTTTCAGTCAATTACTATCATCCTGATCCTCTGTCCATTCTAATTATCTATGTCCTGTTTCAGTCAATTACTATCATCCTGATCCTCTGAACATTCTAATTATCTATGTCCTGTTTCAGTCAATTACTATCATCCTCATCCTCTGTCCATTCTAATTATCTATGTCCTGTTTCAGGCAATTACTATCATCCTGATCCTATGTCCATTCTAATTATCTATGTCCTGTTTCAGTCAATTACTATCATCCTGATCCTCTGTGTATTCTAATTATCTATGTCCTGTTTCCGTCAATTGCTGTCATGCTGATCCTCTGTCCATTCTAATTATCAATGTCCTGTTTCAGTCAATTACTGTCATCCTGATCCTCTGTCCATTCTAATTATCTATGTCCCGTTTCAGTCAATTACTTTCATCCTTTTCCTCTGTCCATTCTAATTATCTATGTCCTGTTTCAGTCAATTACTATCATCCTTTTCCTCTGTCCATTATACTTATCTATGTCCTGTTTCAGTCAATTACTATCATCCTGATCCTCTGTACATTCTAATTATCTATTTCCTGTTTAAGTCAATTACTGTCATCCTGATCCTCTGTCCATTCTAATTATCTGTGTCCCGTTTCAGTCAATTACTGTCATCCTGATCCTCTGTGTATTCTAAATATCTATATCCTGTTTCAGTCAATTACTATCATCCTGATCCTCTGTCCATTCTAATTATCTATGTCCTGTTTCAGTCAAATACTATCATCCTGATCCTCTGTCCATTCTAATTATCTATGTCCCGTTTCAGTCAATTACTGTCATCCTGATCCTCTGAACATTCTAATTATCTATGTCCTGTTTCAGTCAATTACTGTCATCCTGATCCTCTGAACATTCTAATTATCTATGTCCTGTTTCAGTCAATTACTATCATCCTGATCCTCTGTCCATTCTAATTATCTATGTCCTGTTTCAGTCAATTACTATCATCCTGATCCTCTGTCCATTCTAATCATCTATGTCCTGTTTCAGTCAATTACTATCATTCTAATCCTCTGTCCATTCTAATTCTCTATGTCCCGTTTGAGTCAATTACTATCATCCTGATCCTCAGTCCATTCTAATTATCTATGTCCCGTTTCAGTCAATTACTGTCATCCTGATCCTCTGAACATTCTAATTATCTATGTCCTGTTTCAGTCAATTACTATCATCCTGATCCTCTGTCCATTCAAATTATCTATGTCCTGTTTCAGTCAATTACTATCATCCTGATCCTCTGAACATTCTAATTATCTATGTCCTGTTTCAGTCAATTACTGTCATCCTGATCCTCTGAACATTCTAATTATCTATGTCCTATTTCAGTCAATTACTATCATCCTGATCCTCTGTCCATTCCAATCATCTATGTCCTGTTTCAGTCAATTACTATCATCCTGATCCTCTGAACACTCTAATTATCTATGTCTGTTTCAGTCAATTACTATCATCCTGATCCTCTGTCCATTCTAATTATCTATGCCCTGTTTCAGTCAATTACTATCATCCTGATCCTCTGAACATTCTAATTATCTATGTCCTGTTTCAGTCAATTACTATCATCCTGATCCTCTGTCCATTCTAATTATCTATGTCCTGTTTCAGTCAATTACTATCATCCTGATCCTCTGTCCATTCTAGTTATCTATGTCCTGTTTCAGTCAATTACTATCATCCTGATCCTCTGAACATTCTAATTATCTATGTCCTGTTTCAGTCAATTACTATCATCCTCATCATCTGTCCATTCTAATTATCTATGTCCTGTTTCAGTCAATTACTATCATTGTGATCCCCTGTCTATTCTAATTATCTATGTCCTGTTTCAGTCAATTACTATCATCCTGATCCTCTGACCATTCTAATTATCTATGTCCTGTTTCAGTCAATTACTATCATCCTGATCCTCTGTCCATTCTAATTATCTATGTCCTGTTTCAGTCAATTACTATCATCCTGATCCTCTGTCCATTCTAATTATCTATGTCCTGTTTCAGTCAATTACTATCATCCTAATCCTCTGTCCATTCTAATTATCTATGTCCTGTTTCAGTCAATTACTATCATCCTGATCCTCTGTCCATTCTAATTATCTATGTCCTGTTTCAGCCAATTACTATCATCTTGATCCTCTGTCCATTCTAATTATCTATGTCCTGTTTCAGTCAAATACTATCATCCTGATCCTCTGTCCATTCTAAATATCTATGTCCCGTTTCAGTCAATTACTGTCATCCTGATCCTCTGAACATTCTAATTATCTATGTCCTGTTTCAGTCAATTACTGTCATCCTGATCCTCTGAACATTCTAATTATCTATGTCCTGTTTCAGTCAATTATTATCATCCTGATCCTCTGTCCATTCTAATTATCTATGTCCTGTTTCAGTCAATTACTATCATCCTGATCCTCTGTCCATTCTAATCATCTATGTCCTGTTTCAGTCAATTACTATCATTCTAATCCTCTGTCCATTCTAATTCTCTATGTCCTGTTTCAGTCAATTACTTTCATCCTGATCCTCTGTCTATTCTAATTATCTATGTCCTGTTTCAGTCAATTACTATCATCCGGATCCTCTGAACACTCTAATTATCTATGTCCTGTTTCAGTCAATTACTATCATCCTGATCCTGTGTCCATTCTAATTATCTATGTCCTGTTTCAGTCAATTACTATCATCCTGATCCTCTCTCCATTCTAATTATCTATGTCCTGTTTCAGTCAATTACCATCATCCTGATCCTCTGTCCATTCTAATTATCTATGTCCTGTTTCAGTCAATTACTATCATCCTGATCCTCTGAACATTCTAATTATCAATGTCCTGTTTCAGTCAATTACTATCATCCTCATCCTCTGTCCATTCTAATTATCTATGTCCTATTTCAGTCAATTACTATCATCCTGATCCTCTGTCCATTCTAATTATCTATGTTCTGTTTCAGTCAATTACTATCATCCTGATCCTCTGTCTATTCTAATTATCTATGTCCTGTTTCAGTCAATTACTCTCATCCTGATCCTCTGACCATTCTAATTATCTATGTCCTGTTTCAGTCAATTACTATCATCCTGATCCTCTGTCCATTCTAATTATCTATGTCCTGTTTCAGTCAATTACTATCATCCTGATCCTCTGTCCATTCAAATTATCTATGTCCTGTTTCAGTCAATTACTATCATCCTGATCCTCTGAACATTCTAATTATCTATGTCCTGTTTCAGTCAATTACTGTCATCCTGATCCTCTGAACATTCTAATTATCTATGTCCTATTTCAGTCAATTACTATCATCCTGATCCTCTGTCCATTCCAATCATCTATGTCCAGTTTCAGTCAATTACTATCATCCTGATCCTCTGAACACTCTAATTATCTATGTCTGTTTCAGTCAATTACTATCATCCTGATCCTCTGTCCATTCTAATTATCTATGCCCTGTTTCAGTCAATTACTATCATCCTGATCCTCTGAACATTCTAATTATCTATGTCCTGTTTCAGTCAATTACTATCATCCTGATCCTCTGTCCATTCTAATTATCTATGTCCTGTTTCAGTCAATTACTATCATCCTGATCCTCTGTCCATTCTAGTTATCTATGTCCTGTTTCAGTCAATTACTATCATCCTGATCCTCTGAACATTCTAATTATCTATGTCCTGTTTCAGTCAATTACTATCATCCTCATCATCTGTCCATTCTAATTATCTATGTCCTGTTTCAGTCAATTACTATCATTGTGATCCCCTGTCTATTCTAATTATCTATGTCCTGTTTCAGTCAATTACTATCATCCTGATCCTCTGACCATTCTAATTATCTATGTCCTGTTTCAGTCAATTACTATCATCCTGATCCTCTGTCCATTCTAATTATCTATGTCCTGTTTCAGTCAATTACTATCATCCTGATCCTCTGTCCATTCTAATTATCTATGTCCTGTTTCAGTCAATTACTATCATCCTAATCCTCTGTCCATTCTAATTATCTATGTCCTGTTTCAGTCAATTACTATCATCCTGATCCTCTGTCCATTCTAATTATCTATGTCCTGTTTCAGCCAATTACTATCATCTTGATCCTCTGTCCATTCTAATTATCTATGTCCTGTTTCAGTCTAATACTATCATCCTGATCCTCTGTCCATTCTAAATATCTATGTCCCGTTTCAGTCAATTACTGTCATCCTGATCCTCTGAACATTCTAATTATCTATGTCCTGTTTCAGTCAATTACTGTCATCCTGATCCTCTGAACATTCTAATTATCTATGTCCTGTTTCAGTCAATTACTATCATCCTGATCCTCTGTCCATTCTAATTATCTATGTCCTGTTTCAGTCAATTACTATCATCCTGATCCTCTGTCCATTCTAATCATCTATGTCCTGTTTCAGTCAATTACTATCATTCTAATCCTCTGTCCATTCTAATTCTCTATGTCCTGTTTCAGTCAATTACTTTCATCCTGATCCTCTGTCTATTCTAATTATCTATGTCCTGTTTCAGTCAATTACTATCATCCGGATCCTCTGAACACTCTAATTATCTATGTCCTGTTTCAGTCAATTACTATCATCCTGATCCTGTGTCCATTCTAATTATCTATGTCCTGTTTCAGTCAATTACTATCATCCTGATCCTCTCTCCATTCTAATTATCTATGTCCTGTTTCAGTCAATTACTATCATCCTGATCCTCTGTCCATTCTAATTATCTATGTCCTGTTTCAGTCAATTACTATCATCCTGATCCTCTGAACATTCTAATTATCAATGTCCTGTTTCAGTCAATTACTATCATCCTCATCCTCTGTCCATTCTAATTATCTATGTCCTATTTCAGTCAATTACTATCATCCTGATCCTCTGTCCATTCTAATTATCTATGTTCTGTTTCAGTCAATTACTATCATCCTGATCCTCTGTCTATTCTAATTATCTATGTCCTGTTTCAGTCAATTACTCTCATCCTGATCCTCTGACCATTCTAATTATCTATGTCCTGTTTCAGTCAATTACTATCATCCTGATCCTCTGTCCATTCTAATTATCTATGTCCTGTTTCAGTCAATTACTATCATCCTGATCTTCTGTCCATTCTAATTATCTACGTCCTGTTTCAGTCAATTACTATCATCCTGACCCTCTTTCCATTCTAATTATCTATGCCCTGTTTCAGTCAATTACTATCATCCTGATCCTCTGTCTATTCTAATTATCTATGTCCTGTTTCAGTCAATTACTATCATCCTGATCCTCAAAACATTCTAATTATCTATGTCCTGTTTCAGTCAATTACTATCATCCTGATCCTCTGTCCATTCTAATTATCTATGTCCTGTTTCAGTCAATTACTATCATCCTGATCCTCTGTCCATTCTAATTATCTATGTCCTGTTTCAGTCAATTACTATCATCCTGATCCTCTGAACATTCTATTTATCTATGTCCTGTTTCAGTCAATTACTATCATCCTGATCCTCTGTCCATTCTAATTATCTATGTCCTGTTTCAGTCAATTACTATCATCCTGATCCTCTGTGTATTCTAATTATCTATGTCCTGTTTCCGTCAATTACTATCATCCTGATCCTCTGTCCATTCTAATTATCTATGTCCTGTTTCAGTCAATTACTATCATCCTGATCCTCTGTCCATTCTAATTATCTATGTCCTGTTTCAGTCAATTACTATCATCCTGATCCTCTGTCCATTCTAATTATCTATGTCCTGTTTCAGTCAATTACTATCATCCTGATCCTCTGTCCATTCTAATTATCTATGTCCTGTTTCAGTCAATTACTATCATCCTGATCCTCTGAACATTCTAATTATCAATGTCCTGTTTCAGTCAATTACTGTCATCCTGATCCTCTGAACATTCTAATTATCTATGTCCTGTTTCAGTCAATTACTATCATCCTGATCCTCTGTCTATTCTAATTATCTATGTCATGTTTCAGTCAATTACTATCATCCTGATCCTCTGAACACTCTAATTATCCATGTCCAGTTTCAGTCAATTACTATCATCCTGATCCTCTGTCCATTCTAATTATCTATGTCCTGTTCCAGTCAATTACTATCATCCTGATCCTCTGAACATTCTAAATATCTATGTCCTGTTTCAGTCAATTACTATCATCCTGATCCTCTGTCCATTCTAATTATCTATGTCCTGTTTCAGTCAACTACTATCATCCTGATCCTCTGTCCATTCTAATTATCTATCTCCTGTTTCAGTCAATTACTATCATCCTGATCCTCTGTCCATTCTAATTATCAATGTCCTGTTTCAGTCAATATTACTATCATCCTGATCCTCTGTCCATTCTAATTATCTATGTCCTGTTTCAGTCAATTACTATGATCCTGATCCTCTGTCCATTCTAATTATCTATGTCCTGTTTCAGTCAATTACTATCATCCTGATCCTCTGAACATTCTAATTATCTTTGTCCTGTTTCAGTCAATTACTATCATCCTGATCCTCTGTCCATTCTAATTATCTATGTCCTGTTTCAGTCAATTACTATCATCCTGATCCTATGTCCATTCTAATTATCTATGTCCTGTTTCAGTCAATTACTATCATCCTGATCCTCTGTGTATTCTAATTATCTATGTCCTGTTTCCGTCAATTACTGTCATCCTGATCCTCTGTCCATTCTAATTATCTATGTCCTGTTTCAGTCAATTACTATCATCCTGATCCTCTGTCCATTCTAATTATCTATGTCCTGTTTCAGTCAATTACTATCATCCTGATCCTCTGTCCATTCTAATTATCTATGTCCTGTTTCAGTCAATTACTATCATCCTGATCCTCTGAACATTCTAAATATCTATGTCCTGTTTCAGTCAATTACTATCATCCTGATCCTCTGTCCATTCTAATTATCTATGTCCTGTTTCAGTCAATTACTATCATCCTGATCCTCTGTCCATTCTAATTATCTATGTCCTGTTTCAGTCAATTACTATCATCCTGATCCTCTGTCCATTCTAATTATCTATGTCCTGTTTCAGTCAATATTACTATCATCCTGATCCTCTGTCCATTCTAATTATCTATGTCCTGTTTCAGTCAATTACTATGATCCTGATCCTCTGTCCATTCTAATTATCTACGTCCTGTTTCAGTCAATTACTATCATCCTGATCCTCTTTCCATTCTAATTATCTATGCCCTGTTTCAGTCAATTACTATCATCCTGATCCTCTGTCTATTCTAATTATCTATGCCCTGTTTCAGTCAATTACTATCATCCTGATCCTCTGAACATTCTAATTATCTATGTCCTGTTTCAGTCAATTACTATCATCCTGATCCTCTGTCCATTCTAATTATCTATGTCCTGTTTCAGTCAATTACTATCATCCTGATCCTCTGTCCATTCTAATTATCTATGTCCTGTTTCAGTCAATTACTATCATCCTGATCCTCTGAACATTCTAATTATCTATGTCCTGTTTCAGTCAATTACTATCATCCTGATCCTCTGTCCATTCTAATTATCTATGTCCTGTTTCAGTCAATTACTATCATCCTGATCCTATGTCCATTCTAATTATCTATGTCCTGTTTCAGTCAATTACTATCATCCTGATCCTCTGTGTATTCTAATTATCTATGTCCTGTTTCCGTCAATTACTGTCATCCTGATCCTCTGTCCATTCTAATTATCTATGTCCTGTTTCAGTCAATTACTATCATCCTGATCCTCTGTGCATTCTAATTATCTATGTCCTGTTTCAGTCAATTACTATCATCCTGATCCTCTGTCCATTCTAATTATCTATGTCCTGTTTCAGTCAATTACTATCATCCTGATCCTCTGAACATTCTAATTATCTATGTCCTGTTTCAGTCAATTACTATCATCCTGATCCTCTGTCCATTCTAATTATCTATGTCCTGTTTCAGTCAATTACTATCATCCTGATCCTCTGAACATTCTAATTATCAATGTCCTGTTTCAGTCAATTACTATCATCCTGATCCTCTGTCTATTCTAATTATCCATGTCCTGTTTCAGTCAATTTCTCTCAACCAGATCCTCTGAACATTCTAATTATCTATGTCCTGTTTCAGTCAATTACTATCATCCTGATCCTCTGAACATTCTAATTATCTATGTCCTGTTTCAGTCAATTACTATCATCCTGATCCTCTGAACATTCTAATTATCAATGTCCTGTTTCAGTCAATTACTATCATCCTGATCCTCTGTCCATTCTAATTATCTATGTCCTGTTTCTGTCAATTACTATCATCCTGATCCTCTGAACATTCTAATTATCTATGTCCTGTTTCAGTCAATTACTATCATCCTGATCCTCTGTCTATTATAATTATCTATGTCCTGTTTCAGGCAATTACTATCATCCTGATCCTCTGTCCATTCTAATAATCTATGTCCTGTTTCAGTCAATTACTATCATCCTGATCCTCTGTCTATTCTAATTATCTATGTCCTGTTTCAGTCAATTACTATCATCCTGATCCACTGCCCATTCTAATTATCTATGTCCTGTTTCAGTCAATTACTATCTTCCTGATCCTCTGAACATTCTAATTATCGATGTCCTGCTTCAGTCAATTACTATCATCCTGATCCTCTGTCTATTATAATTATCTATGTCCTGTTTCAGGCAATTACTATCATCCTGATCCTCTGTCCATTCTAATAATCTATGTCCTGTTTCAGTCAATTACTATCATCCTGATCCTCTGTCTATTCTAATTAACTATGTCCTGTTTCAGTCAATTACTATCATCCTGATCCACTGCCCATTCTAATTATCTATGTCCTGTTTCAGTCAATTACTATCATCCTGATCCTCTGTCCATTCTAATTATCTATGTCCTGTTTCAGTCAATTACTATCATCCTGATCCTCTGTCTATTATAATTATCTATGTCCTGTTTCAGGCAATTACTATCATCCTGATCCTCTGTCCATTCTAATAATCTATGTCCTGTTTCAGTCAATTACTATCATCCTGATCCTCTGTCTATTCTAATAATCTATGTCCTGTTTCAGTCAATTACTATCATCCTGATCCTCTGTCTATTATAATTATCTATGTCCTGTTTCAGGCAATTACTATCATCCTGATCCTCTGTCCATTCTAATTATCTATGTCCTGTTTCAGTCAATTACTATCATCCTGATCCTATGTCCATTCTAATTATCTATGTCCTGTTTCAGTCAATTACTATCATCCTGATCCTCTGAACATTCTAATTATCTATGTCCTGTTTCAGTCAATTACTATCATCCTGATCCTCGGAACATTCTAATTATCTATGTCCTGTTTCAGTCAATTACTATCATCCTTATCCTCTGTCCATTCTAATAATCTATGTCCTGTTTCAGTCAATTACTATCATCCTGATCCTCTGTCCATTCTAATTATCTATGTCCTGTTTCAGTCAATTACTATCATCCTGATCCTCTGTCCATTCTAATTATCTATGTCCTGTTTCAGTCAATTACTATCATCCTTATCCTCTGTCCATTCTAATTATCTATGTCCTGTTTCAGTCAATTACTATCATCCTGATCCCCTGTCTATTCTAATTTTCTATGTCCTGTTTCAGTCAATTACTATCATCCTGATCCTCTGACCATTCTAATTATCTATGTCCTGTTTCAGTCAATTACTATCATCCTGATCCTCTGTCCATTCTAATTATCTATGTCCTGTTTCAGTCAATTACTATCATCCTGATCCTCTGTCCATTCTAATTATCTACGTCCTGTTTCAGTCAATTACTATCATCCTGATCCTCTGTCCATTCTAATTATCTATGCCCTGTTTCAGTCAATTACTATCATCCTGATCCTCTGTCTATTCTAATTATCTATGTCCTGTTTCAGTCAATTACTATCATCCTGATCCTCTGAACATTCTAATTATCTATGTCCTGTTTCAGTCAATTACTATCATCCTGATCCTCTGTCCATTCTAATTATCTATGTCCTGTTTCAGTCAATTACTATCATCCTGATCCTCTGAATATTCTAATTATCTATGAACTGTTTCCGTCAATTACTGTCATCCTGATCCTCTGTCCATTCTAATTATCTATGTCCTGTTTCAGTCAATTACTATCATCCTGATGCTCTGTCCATTCTAATTATCTATGTCCTGTTACAGTCAATTACTATCATCCTGATCCTCTTTCCATTCTAATTATCTATGTCCTGTTTCAGTCAATTACTATCATCCTGATCCTTTGAACATTCTAATTATCTATGTCCTGTTTCAGTCAATTACTATCATCCTGATCCTCTGACTATTCTAATTATCTATGTCCTGTTTCAGTCAATTACTATCATCCTGATCCTCTGTCCATTCTAATAATCTATGTCCTGTTTCAGTCAATTACTATCATCCTGATCCTCTGTCTATTCTAATTATCTATGTCCTGTTTCAGTCAATTACTATCATCCTGATCCTCTGTCCATTCTAATTATCTATGTCCTGTTTCAGTCAATTACTATCATCCTGAACCTCTGAACATTCTACTTATCTATGTCCTGTTTCAGTCAATTACTATCATCCTGATCCTCTGTCCATTCTAATTATCTATGTCCTGTTTCAGTCACTTACTATCATCCTGATCCTCTGAACATTCTAATTATCTATGTCCTGTTTCAGTCAATTACTATCATCCTGATCCTCTGTCCATTCTAATTATCTATGTCCTGTTTCAGTCAATTACTATCATCCTGATCCAATGTACATTCTAATTATCTATGTCCTGTTTCAGTCAATTACTATCATCCTGATCCTCTGAACATTCTAATTATCTATGCCCTGTTTCCGTCAATTACTGTCATCCTGATCCTCTGTCCATTCTAATTATCTATGTCCTGTTTCAGTCAATTACTATCATCCTGATCCTCTGTCCATTCTAATTATCTATGTCCAGTTTCAGTCAATTACTATCATCCTGATCCTCTGTCCATTCTAATTATCTATGTCCTGTTTCAGTCAATTACTATCATCCTGATCCTCTGTGTATTCTAATTATCTATGTCCTGTTTCCGTCAATTACTGTCATCCTGATCCTCTGTCCATTCTAATTATCTATGTCCTGTTTCAGTCAATTACTATCATCCTGATCCTCTGTCCATTCTAATTATCTATGTCCTGTTTCAGTCAATTACTATCATCCTGATCCTCTGTCCATTCTAATTATCTATGTCCTGTTTCAGTCAATTACTATCATCCTGATCCTCTGTCCATTCTAATTATCTATGACCTGTTTCAGTCAATTACTATCATCCTGATCCTCTGAACATTCTAATTATCTATGTCCTGTTTCAGTCAATTACTATCATCCTGATCCTCTGTCCATTCTAATTATCTATGTCCTGTTTCAGTCAATTACTATCATCCTGATCCTCTGAACATTCTAATTATCTATGTCCTGTTTCAGTCAATTACTATCATCCTGATCCTCTGTCCATTCTAATTATCTATGTCCTGTTTCAGTCAATTACTATCATCCTGATCCTCTGTCTCTTCTAATTATCTATGTCCTGTTTCAGTCAATTACTATCATCCTGATCCTCTGTCTCTTCTAATTATCTATGTCCTGTTTCAGTCAATTACTATCATCCTGATCCTCTGTCCATTCTAATTATCTATGTCCTGTTTCAGTCAATTACTATCATCCTGATCCTCTGAACATTCTAATTATCTATGTCCTGTTTCAGTCAATTACTATCATCCTGATACTCTGTCCATTCTAATTATCTATGTCCTGTTTCAGTCACTTACTATCATCCTGATCCTATGTCCATTCTAATTATCTATGTCCTGTTTCAGTCAATTACTATCATCCTGATCCTCTGTGTATTCTAATTATCTATGTCCTGTTTCCGTCAATTACTGTCATCCTGATCCTCTGTCCATTCTAATTATCTATGTCCTGTTTCAGTCAATTACTATCATCCTGATCCTCTGTCCATTCTAATTATCTATGTCCTGTTTCAGTCAATTACTATCATCCTGATCCTCTGTCCATTCTAATTATCTATGTCCTGTTTCAGTCAATTACTATCATCCTGATCCTCTGTCCATTCTAATTATCTATGTCCTGTTTCAGTCAATTACTATCATCCTGATCCTCTGTCCATTCTAATTATCTATGTCCTGTTTCAGTCAATTACTATCATCCTGATCCTCTGAACATTCTAATTATCTATGTCCTGTTTCAGTCAATTACTATCATCCTGATCCTCTGTCCATTCTAATTATCTATGTCCTGTTCCAGTCAATTACTATCATCCTGATCCTCTGTCCATTCTAATTATCTATGTCCTGTTTCAGTCAATTACTATCATCCTGATCCTCTGTCCATTCTAATTATCTATGTCCTGTTTCAGTCAATTACTATCATCCTGATCCTCTGTCCATTCTAATTATCTATGTCCTGTTTCAGTCAATTACTATCATCCTGATCCTCTGAACATTCTAATTATCTATGTCCTGTTTCAGTCAATTACTATCATCCTGATCCTCTGTCCATTCTAATTATCTATGTCCTGTTTCAGTCAATTACTATCATCCTGATCCTCTGAACATTCTAATTATCTATGTCCTGTTTCAGTCAATTACTATCATCCTGATCCTCTGTCCATTCTAATTATCTATGTCCTGTTTCAGTCAATTACTATCATCCTGATCCTCTGTCTATTCTAATTATCTATGTCCTGTTTCAGGCAATTACTATCATCCTGATCCTCTGTCCATTCTAATAATCTATGTCCTGTTTCAGTCAATTACTATCATCCTGATCCTCTGTCTATTCTAATTATCTATGTCCTGTTTCAGTCAATTACTATCATCCTGATCCTCTGTCCATTCTAATTATCTATGTCCTGTTTCAGTCAATTACTATCATCCTGATCCTCTGAACATTCTAATTATCTATGTCCTGTTTCAGTCAGTTACTATCATCCTGATCCTCTGTCCATTCTAATTATCTATGTCCTGTTTCAGTCAATTACTATCATCCTGATCCTATGTCCATTCAAATTATCTATGTCCTGTTTCAGTCAATTACTATCATCCTGATCCTCTGTGTATTCTAATTATCTATGTCCTGTTTCCGTCAATTACTGTCATCCTGATCCTCTGTCCATTCTAATTATCTATGTCCTGTTTCAGTCAATTACTATCATCCTGATCCTCTGAACATTCTAATTATCTATGTCCTGTTTCAGTCAATTACTATCATCCTGATCCTCTGTCCATTCTAATTATCTATGTCCTCTTTCAGTCACTTACTATCATCCTGATCCTATGTCCATTCAAATTATCTATGTCCTGTTTCAGTCAATTACTATCATCCTGATCCTCTGTGTATTCTAATTATCTATGTCCTTTTTCCGTCAATTACTGTCATCCTGATACTCTGTCCATTCTAATTATCGATGTCCTGTTTCAGACAATTACAATCATCCTGATCCTCTGAACATTCTAATTATCTATGTCCTGTCTCAGTCAATTACTATCATCCTGATCCTCTGTCCATTCTAATTATCTATGTCCTGTTTCAGTCAATTACTATCATCCTGATCCTCTGTCCATTCTAAATATCTTTGTCCTGTTTCAGTCAATTACTATCATCCTGATCCTCTGTCCATTCTAATTATCTATGTCCTGTTTCAGTCAATTACTATCATCCTGATCCTCTGAAAATTCTAATTATCTATGTCCTGTTTCAGTCAATTACTATCATCCTGATCCTCTGTCCATTCTAATTATCTATGTCCTGTTTCAGTCAATTACTATCATCCTGATCCTCTGTCCATTCTAATTATCTATGTCCTGTTTCAGTCAATTACTATCATCCTGATCCTCTGTCCATTCTAATTATCTATGTCCTGTTTCAGTCAATTACTATTATCCTGATCCTCTGTCTATTCTAATTATCTATGTCCTGTTTCAGGCAATTACTATCATCCTGATCCTCTGTCCATTCTAATAATCCATGTCCTGTTCCAGTCAATTACTATCATCCTGATCCTCTGTCTATTCTAATTATCTATGTCCTGTTTCAGTCAATTACTATCATCCTGAACCTCTGAACATTCTAATTATCTATGTCCTGTTTCAGTCAATTACTATCATCCTGATCCTCTGTCTATTCTAATTATCTATGTCCTGTTTCAGTCAATTACTATCATCCTGATCCTCTGAACATTCTAATTATCTATGTCCAGTTTCAGTCAATTACTATCATCCTGATCCTCTGTCCATTCTAATTATCTATGTCCTGTTTCAGTCAATTACTATCATCCTGATCCTCTGTGTATTCTAATTATCTATGTCCTGTTTCCGTCAATTACTGTCATCCTGATCCTCTGTCCATTCTAATTATCTATGTCCTGTTTCAGTCAATTACTATCATCCTGATCCTCTGTCCATTCTAATTATCTATGTCCTGTTTCAGTCAATTACTATCATCCTGATCCTCTGTCCATTCTAATTATCTATGTCCTGTTTCAGTCAATTACTATCATCCTGATCCTCTGTCCATTCTAATTATCTATGACCTGTTTCAGTCAATTACTATCATCCTGATCCTCTGAACATTCTAATTATCTATGTCCTGTTTCAGTCAATTAATATCATCCTGATCCTCTGTCCATTCTAATTATCTATGTCCTGTTTCAGTCAATTACTATCATCCTGATCCTCTGAACATTCTAATTATCTATGTCCTGTTTCAGTCAATTACTATCATCCTGATCCTCTGTCCATTCTAATTATCTATGTCCTGTTTCAGTCCATTACTATCATCCTGATCCTCTGTCTATTCTAATTATCTATGTCCTGTTTCAGGCAATTACTATCATCCTGATCCTCTGTCCATTCTAATAATCTATGTCCTGTTTCAGTCAATTACTATCATCCTGATCCTCTGTCTCTTCTAATTATCTATGTCCTGTTTCAGTCAATTACTATCATCCTGATCCTCTGTCTCTTCTAATTATCTATGTCCTGTTTCAGTCAATTACTATCATCCTGATCCTCTGTCCATTCTAATTATCTATGTCCTGTTTCAGTCAATTACTATCATCCTGATCCTCTGAACATTCTAATTATCTATGTCCTGTTTCAGTCAATTACTATCATCCTGATCCTCTGTCCATTCTAATTATCTATGTCCTATTTCAGTCACTTACTATCATCCTAATCCTATGTCCATTCAAATTATCTATGTCCTGTTTCAGTCAATTACTATCATCCTGATCCTCTGTGTATTCTAATTATCTATGTCCTGTTTCCGTCAATTACTGTCATCCTGATCCTCTGTCCATTCTAATTATCTATGTCCTGTTTCAGTCAATTACTATCATCCTGATCCTCTGTCCATTCTAATTATCTATGTCCTGTTTCAGTCAATTACTATCATCCTGATCCTCTGTCCATTCTAATTATCTATGTCCTGTTTCAGTCAATTACTATCATCCTGATCCTCTGTCCATTCTAATTATCTATGTCCTGTTTCAGTCAATTACTATCATCCTGATCCTCTGTCCATTCTAATTATCTATGTCCTGTTTCAGTCAATTACTATCATCCTGATCCTCTGAACATTCTAATTATCTATGTCCTGTTTCAGTCAATTACTATCATCCTGATCCTCTGTCCATTCTAATTATCTATGTCCTGTTCCAGTCAATTACTATCATCCTGATCCTCTGTCCATTCTAATTATCTATGTCCTGTTTCAGTCAATTACTATCATCCTGATCCTCTGTCCATTCTAATTATCTATGTCCTGTTTCAGTCAATTGCTATCATCCTGATCCTCTGTCCATTCTAATTATCTATGTCCTGTTTCAGTCAATTACTATCATCCTGATCCTCTGAACATTCTAATTATCTATGTCCTGTTTCAGTCAATTACTATCATCCTGATCCTCTGTCCATTCTAATTATCTATGTCCTGTTTCAGTCAATTACTATCATCCTGATCCTCTGAACATTCTAATTATCTATGTCCTGTTTCAGTCAATTACTATCATCCTGATCCTCTGTCCATTCTAATTATCTATGTCCTGTTTCAGTCAATTACTATCATCCTGATCCTCTGAACATTCTAATTATCTATGTCCTGTTTCAGTCAATTACTATCATCCTGATCCTCTGTCCATTCTAATTATCTATGTCCTGTTTCAGTCAATTACTATCATCCTGATCCTCTGTCTATTCTAATTATCTATGTCCTGTTTCAGGCAATTACTATCATCCTGATCCTCTGTCCATTCTAATAATCTATGTCCTGTTTCAGTCAATTACTATCATCCTGATCCTCTGTCTATTCTAATTATCTATGTCCTTTTTCCGTCAATTACTGTCATCCTGATCCTCTGTCCATTCTAATTATCGATGTCCTGTTTCAGTCAATTACAATCATCCTGATCCTCTGAACATTCTAATTATCTATGTCCTGTCTCAGTCAATTACTATCATCCTGATCCTCTGTCCATTCTAATTATCTATGTCCTGTTTCAGTCAATTACTATCATCCTGATCCTCTGTCCATTCTAAATATCTTTGTCCTGTTTCAGTCAATTACTATCATCCTGATCCTCTGTCCATTCTAATTATCTATGTCCTGTTTCAGTCAATTACTATCATCCTGATCCTCTGAAAATTCTAATTATCTATGTCCTTTTTCAGTCAATTACTATCATCCTGATCCTCTGTCCATTCTAATTATCTATGTCCTGTTTCAGTCAATTACTATCATCCTGATCCTCTGTCCATTCTAATTATCTATGTCCTGTTTCAGTCAATTACTATCATCCTGATCCTCTGTCCATTCTAATTATCTATGTCCTGTTTCAGTCAATTACTATTATCCTGATCCTCTGTCTATTCTAATTATCTATGTCCTGTTTCAGGCAATTACTATCATCCTGATCCTCTGTCCATTCTAATAATCTATGTCCTGTTCCAGTCAATTACTATCATCCTGATCCTCTGTCTATTCTAATTATCTATGTCCTGTTTCAGTCAATTACTATCATCCTGAACCTCTGAACATTCTAATTATCTATGTCCTGTTTCAGTCAATTACTATCATCCTGATCCTCTGTCTATTCTAATTATCTATGTCCTGTTTCAGTCAATTACTATCATCCTGATCCTCTGAACATTCTAATTATCTATGTCCTGTTTCAGTCAATTACTATCATCCTGATCCTCTGTCTATTCTAATTATCTATGTCCTATTTCAGTCAATTACTATCATCCTGATCCTCTGAACATTCTAATTATCTATGTCCTGTTTCAGTAAATTACTATCATCCTGATCCTCTGTCCATTCTAATTATCTATGTCCTGTTTCAGTCAATTACTATCATCCTGATTCTCTGTCCATTCTAATTATCTATGTCCTGTTTCAGTCAATTACTATCATCCTGATCCTCTGAACATTCTAATTATCAATGTCCTGTTTCAGTCAATTACTATCATCCTGATCCTCTGTCCATTCTAATTATCTAGGTCCTGTTTCAGTCAATTACTATCATCCTGATCCTCTGTCCATTCTAATTATCTATGTCCTGTTTCAGTCAATTACTATCATCCTGATCCTCTGAACATTCTAATTATCTATGTCCTGTTTCAGTCAATTACTATCATCCTGATCCTCTGTCTATTCTAATTATCTATGTCCTGTTTCAGTCAATTACTATCATCCTGATCCTCTGTCCATTCTAATTATCTATGCCCTGTTTCAGTCAATTTCTGTCATCCTGATCCTCTGTCCATTCTAATTATCTATGTCTTGTTTCAGTCAATATTACGATCATCCTGATCCTCTGTCCATTCTAATTATCTATATCCTGTTTCAGTCAATATTTATCATCCTGATCCTCTGTCCATTCTAATTATCTATGTCCTGTTTCAGTCACTTAATATCATCCTGATCCTCTGTCTATTCTAATTATCTATGTCCTGTTTCAGTCAATTACTATCATCCTGATCATCTGTCCATTCTAATTATCTATGTCCTGTTTCAGTCAATTACTATCATCCTGATCCTCTGTCCATTCTAATTATCTATGTCCTGTTTCAGTCAATTACTATCATCCTGATCCTCTGTCCATTCTAATTATCTATGTCCTGTTTCAGTCAATTACTATCATCCTGATCCTCTGTCCATTCTAATTATCTATGTCCTGTTTCAGTCAATTACTATCATCATGATCCTCTGAACATTCTAATTATCTATGTCCTGTTTCAGTCAATTACTATCATCCTGATCCTCTGTCCATTCTAATTATCTATGTCCTGTTTCAGTCAATTACTATCAGCCTGATCCTCTGTCTATTCTAATTATCTATGTCCTGTTTCAGTCAATTACTATCATCCTGATCCTCTGTCCATTCTAATAATCTATGTCCTGTTTCAGTCAATTACTATCATCCTGATCCTCTGTCTATTCTAATTATCTATGTCCTGTTTCAGTCAATTACTATCATCCTGATCCTCTGTCCATTCTACTTATCTATGTCCTGTTTCAGTCAATTACTATCATCCTGATCCTCTGAACATTCTAATTATCTATGTCCTGTTTCAGTCAATTACTATCATCCTGATCCTCTGTCCATTCCAATTATCTATGTCCTGTTTCAGTCACTTACTATCATCCTGATCCTATGTCCATTCAAATTATCTATGTCCTGATTCAGTCAATTACTATCATCCTGATCCTCTGTGTATTCTAATTATCTATGTCCTGTTTCCGTCAATTACTGTCATCCTGATCCTCTGTCCATTCTAATTATCTATGTCCTGTTTCAGTCAATTACTATCATCCTGATCCTCTGAACATTCTAATTATCTATGTCCTGTTTCAGTCAATTACTATCATCCTGATCCTCTGTCCATTCTAATTATCTATGTCCTGTTTCAGTCAATTACTATCATCCTGATCCTCTGTCCATTCTAATTATCTATGTCCTGTTTCAGTCAATTACTATCATCCTGATCCTCTGTCCATTCTAATTATCTATGTCCTGTTTCAGTCAATTACTATCATCCTGATCCTCTGAAAATTCTAATTATCTATGTCCTGTTTCAGTCAATTACTATCATCCTGATCCTCTGTCCATTCTAATTATCTATGTCCTGTTTCAGTCAATTACTATCATCCTTACCTCTGAACATTCTAATTATCTATGTCCTGTTTCAGTCAATTACTATCATCCTGATCCTCTGTCCATTCTAATTATCTATGTCCTGTTTCAGTCAATTACTATCATCCTGATCCTCTGTCTATTCTAATTATCTATGTCCTGTTTCAGGCAATTACTATCATCCTGATCCTCTGTCCATTCTAATAATCTATGTCCTGTTTCAGTCAATTACTATCATCCTGATCCTCTGTCTATTCTAATTATCTATGTCCTGTTTAAGTCAATTACTATCATCCTGATCCTCTGAACATTCTACTTATCTATGTCCTGTTTCAGTCAATTACTATCATCCTGATCCTCTGTCTATTCTAATTATCTATGTCCTGTTTCAGTCAATTACTATCATCCTGATCCACTGAACATTCTAATTATCTATGTCCTGTTTCAGTCAATTACTATCATCCTGATCCTCTGTCTATTCTAATTATCTATGTCCTGTTTCAGTCAATTACTATCATCCTGATCCTCTGTCTATTCTAATTATCTATGTCCTGTTTAAGTCAATTACTATCATCCTGATCCTCTGAAAATTCTAATTATCTATGTCCTGTTTCAGTCAATTACTATCATCCTGATCCTCTGTCTATTCTAATTATCTATGTCCTGTTTCAGTCAATTACTATCATCCTGATCCTCTGAACATTCTAATTATCTATGTCCTGTTTCAGTCAATTACTATCATCCTGATCCTCTGTCCATTCTAATTATCTATGTCCTGTTTCAGTCAATTTCTGTCATCCTGATCCTCTGTCCATTCTAATTATCTATGTCTTGTTTCAGTCAATATTACGATCATCCTGATCCTCAGTCCAGTCTAATCATCTGTGTGCTGTTTCAGTCTTTTGCTGTCATCCTGATCCGCTGTCCATTCTAATTATCTATGTCTTGTTTCAGTGAATGTTACTATCATCCTGATCCTCTGTCCATTCTAATTATCTATGTCCTGTTTCAGTCAATATTAACATCATCCTGATCCTCTGTCCATTCTAAGTATCTATGTCCTGTTTCAGTCAATTACTATCATCCTGATCCTCTGTCCATTTTGATTATCTTTGTCCTGTTTCAGTCAATTACTATCATCCTGATCCTCTGTCCATTCTAATTATCTAGGTCCTGTTTCAGTCAATTACTATCATCCTGATCCTCTGTCCATTCCAATTATATATGTCCTGCTGCAGTCAATTACTATCATCCTGATCCTCTGTCCATTCTAATTATCTATGTCCTGTTTCAGTCAATTACTATCATCCTTTTCCTCTGTCCATTCTAATTAACTATGTCCACTTTCGGTCAATTACTATCATCCTGATCCTCTGTCTATCTTAATTATCTATGTCCTGTTTCAGTCAATTACTATCATCCGCATCTTCTGTCCATTCTAATTATCTATGTCCTGTTTCAGTCAATTACTGTCATCCTGATCCTCTGTCCATTCTAATTATCTATTTCCTGTTTCAGTCAATTACTACCATCCTGATCCTCTGTCCATTCTAATTATCGATGTCCTGTTTCAGTCAATCACTATCATCCTGATCCTCTGTCCATTCTAATTATCTATGTCCTGTTTCAGTCAATTACTATCATCCTTTTCCTCTGTCTATTCTAATTATCTATTTTCTGTTTCAGTCAATTACTATCATCCTGATCCTCTGTCCATTCTAATTAATTATGTCCACTTTCGGTCAATTAGTATCATCCTGATCCTCTGTCCATTCTAATTATCTCTGTCCTGTTTCAGTCAATTCCTATCATCCTGATCCTCTGTCTATTCTAATTATCTATTTCCTCTTTCAGTCAATTACTATCATCCTGATCCTCTGAACATTCTAATTATCTATGTCCTGTTTCAGTCAATTACTATCATCCTGATCCTCTGCCCATTCTAATTATCTATGTCCTGTTTCAGTCAATTACTATCATCCTGATCCTCTGAACATTCTAATTATCTATTTCCTGTTTCAGTCAATTACTATCATCCTGATCCTCTGTCTATTCTAATTTTCTATGTCCTGTTTCAGTCAATTACTATCATCCTGATCCTCTGTCTATTCTAATTATCTATTTCCTGTTTCAGTCAATTACTATCATCCTGATCCTCTGCCCATTCTAATTATCTATGTCCTGTTTCAGTCAATTACTATCATCCTGATCCTCTGAACATTCTAATTATCTATTTCTTGTTTCAGTCAATTACTATCATCCTGATCCTCTGTCTATTCTAATTTTCTATGTCCTGTTTCAGTCAATTACTATCATCCTGATCCTCTGCCCATTCTAATTATCTATGTCCTGTTTCAGTCAATTACTATCATCCTGATCCTCTGATCATTGTAAGTATCTATGTCCTATTTCAGTCAATTACTATCATCCTGATCCTCTGACCATTCCAATTAGCAATGTCCTGTTTCAGTCAATTACTATCATCCTGATCCTCTGTCTATTCTAATTAGCTATGTCCTGTTTCAGTCAATTACTATCATCCTGATCCTCTGATCATTGTAAGTATCTATGTCCTATTTCAGTCAATTGCTATCATCCTGTTCCTCTGTCCATTATAATTATCTATGTCCTGTTTCAGTCAATTACTATCATCCTGATCCTCTGTCTATTCGAATTATCTATGTCCTGTTTCAGTCAATTACTATCATCCTGATCCTCTTAACATTCTAATTATCTATGTCCTGTTTCAGTCAATTAGTATCATCCTGTTCCTCTGTCTATTCTAATTATCTGTGTCCTGTTTCTGTCAATTACTATCATCCTGATCCTCTGAACATTCTAATTATCTATGTCCTGTTTCAGTCAATTACTATCATCCTGAACCTCTGTTCATTCTAATTATCTGTGTCCTGTTTCTGTCAATTACTATCATCCTGATCCTCTGAACATTCTAATTATCTATGTCCTGTTTCAGTCAATTACTATCATCCTGATCCTCTGACCATTCTAATTATCTATGTCCTGTTTCAGTCAATTACTATCATCCTGATCCTCTGTCTATTCGAATTATCTATGTCCTGTTTCAGTCAATTACTATCATCCTGATCCTCTTAACATTCTAATTATCTATGTCCTGTTTCAGTCAATTAGTATCATCCTGATCCTCTGTCCATTCTAATTATCTGTGTCCCGTTTCAGTCAATTACTGTTATCCTGATCCTCTGAACATTCTAATTATCTATGTCCTGTTTCAGTCAATTACTATCATCCTGACCCTCTGTCCATTCTAATTATCTATGTCCTTTTTCAGTCAATTACTATCATCCTGATAATCTGTCCATTTTAATTATCTGTGTCCTGTTTCAGTCAATTACTATCATCCTGATCCTCTGTCTATTCTAATCATCTATGTCCTGTTTCAGTCAATTGCTATCATCCTGATCCTCTGTGTATTCTAATTATCTGTGTCCTGTTTCAGTCAATATTACTATCATCCTGATCCTCTGTCTACTCTAATCATCTATGTCCTGCTTCAGTCAATTACTATCATCCTGATCCTCTGTCCATTCTAATTATCTATGTCCTGTTTCAGTCAATATTACTATCATCCTGATCCTCTGTCTATTCTAATTATCTATGTCCTGTTTCAGTCAATTACTATCATCCTGATCCTCTGTGTATTCTAATTATCTATGTCATGTTTCAGTCAATTACTATCATCCTGACCTTCTGTCTATTCTAATTATCTATGTCCTGTTTCAGTCAATGACTATCATCCTGATCCTCTGTCTGTTCTAATTATCTATGTCCTGTTTCAGTCAATTACTATCATCCTGATCCTCTGTCCATTCTAATTATCTATGTAATGTTTCAGTCAATTACTATCATCCTGATCCTCTGTGTATTCTAAGTATCTATGTCCCGTTTCAGTCAATTACTATCATCCTGACTCTCTGTCTATTCTAATTATCTATGTCCTTTTTCAGTCAATTACTATCATCCTGACTCTCTGTCCATTCTGATTATCTATGTCCTGTTTCAGTCAATTACTATCATCCTGATCCTCTGTCTATTCTAAATATCTATGTCCAGTTTCAGTCAATTACTATGACCCTGATCCTCTGTCTACGCTAATTATCTATGACCTGTTTCAGACAATTAATATCATCCTGATCCTCAGTCCATTCTAATTATCTATGTCCTGTTTCAGTCAATTACTATCATCCTGATCCTCTGCCTATTCTAATTATCGATGTCCTGTTTCAGTCAATTACTATCATCCTGATCCTCTGTCCATTCTAATTATCTATGTCCTGTTTCAGTCAATTACTATCATCCTGATCCTCTGTCCATTCTAATTATCTATGTCCTGTTTCAGTCAATTACTATCATCCTGGCCCTCTGTCCATTCTAATTATCTATGTCCTGTTTCAGTCAATTACTATCATCATGATCCTCTCTCCATTCTAATTATCTATGCCCTGTTTCAGTCAATTACTATCATCCTGATCCTCTGTCCATTCTAATTATCTCTGTCCCGTTTCAGTCAATTACGATCATCCTGATCCTCTGTCCATTCTAATCATCTATGTCCTGTTTCAGTCACTTACTATCAGCCTGATCCTCTGTCCATTCTAATTATGTATGTCCTGTTTCAGTCAATTACGATCATCCTGATCCTCTGTCCATTCTAATCATCTATGTCCTGTTTCAGTCACTTACTATCAGCCTGATCCTCTGTCCATTCTAATTATCTATGTCCTGTTTCAGTCAATTACTATCATCCTGATCCTCTTTCCATTCTAATTATCTATGTCCTGTTTCAGTCAATTACTATCAGCCTGATCCTCTGTCCATTCTAATTATCTCTGTCCTGTTTCAGTCAATTACTATCATCCTGATCCTCTGTCTATTCTAATTATCTATGTCCTGTTTCAGTCAATTACTATCATCCTGATCCTCTGAACATTCTAATTATCTATGCCCTGTTTCAGTCAATTAGTATCATCCTGATCCTCTGTCTATTCTAATTATCTGTGTCCTGTTTCAGTCAATTACTATCAACCTGATCCTCTGAACATTCTAATTATCTATGTCCTGTTTCAGTCAATTACTATCATCCTGAACCTCTGTTCATTCTAATTATCGTTGTTCTGTTTCAGTCAATTACTATCATCCTGATCCTCTGTCCATTCTATTTATCTATGTCCCGTTTCAGTCAATTACTGTTATCCTGATCCTCTGAACATTCTAAATATCTATGTCCTGTTTCAGTCAATTACTATCATCCTGACCCTCTCTCCATTCTAATTATCTATGTCCTGTTTCAGTCAATTACTATCATCCTGATAATCTGTCCATTTTAATTATCTGTGTCCTGTTTCAGTCAATTACTATCATCCTGATACTCTGTCTATTCTAATCATCTATGTCCTGTTTCAGTCAATTACTATCATCCTGATCCTCTGTGTATTCTAATTATCTATGTCCTGTTTCAGTCAATTACTATCATCCTGATAATCTGTCCATTTTAATTATCTGTGTCCTGTTTCAGTCAATTACTATCATCCTGATCCTCTGTCTACTCTAATCATCTATGTCCTGTTTCAGTCAATTACTATCATCCTGATCCTCTGTGTATTCTAATTATCTATGTCCCGTTTCAGTCAATTACTATCATCCTGACTCTCTGTCTATTCTAATTATCTATGTCCTGTTTCAGTCAATTACTATCATCCTGATCCTCTGTCTGTTCTAATTATCTATGTCCTGTTTCAGTCAATTACTATCATCCTGATCCTCTGTCCATTCTAATTATCTATGTCATGTTTCAGTCAATTACTATCATCCTGATCCTCTGTGTATTCTAAGTATCTATGTCCCGTTTCAGTCAATTACTATCATCCTGACTCTTTGTCTATTCTAATTATCTATGTCCTTTTTCAGTCAATTAATATCATCCTGACTCTCTGTCCATTCTGATTATCTATGTCCTGTTTCAGTCAATTACTATCATCCTGATCCTCTGTCGACTCTAATTATCTATGTCCTGTTTCAGTCAATTAATATCATCCTGATCTTCTGTCTATTCTAATTATCTATGTCCTGTTTCAGTCAATTACTATCATCCTGATCCTCTGTCCATTCTAATTATCTATGTCCTGTTTCAGTCAATTACTATCATCCTGATCCTCTGTCTATTCCAATTATCTATGTCCAGTTTCAGTCAATTACTATGATCCTGATCCTCTGTCTACTCTAATTATCTATGACCTTTTTCAGTCAATTAATATCATCCTGATCCTCAGTCCATTCTAATTATCTATGTCATGTTTCAGTCAATTACTATCATCCTGATCCTCTGAACATGCTAATTATCTATGTCCTGTTTCAGTCAATTAGTATCATCCTGATCCTCTGTCTATTCTAATTATCTATGTCCTGTTTCAGTCAATTACTATCAACCTGATCCTCTGAACATTCTAATTATCTATGTCCTGTTTCAGTCAATTACTATCATCCTGAACCTTTGTTCATTCTAATTATCGTTGTCCTGTTTCAGTCAATTACTATCATCCTGATCCTCTGTCCATTCTATTTATCTATGTCCCGTTTCAGTCAATTACTGTTATCCTGATCCTCTGAACATTCTAAATATCTATGTCCTGTTTCAGTCAATTACTATCATCCTCACCCTCTGTCCATTCTAATTATCTATGTCCTGTTTCAGTCAATTACTATCATCCTGATAATCTGTCCATTTTAATTATCTGTGTCCTGTTTCAGTCAATTACTATCATCCTGATACTCTGTCTATTCTAATCATCTATGTCCTGTTTCAGTCAATTACTATCATCCTGATCCTCTGTGTATTCTAATTATCTATGTCCTGTTTCAGTCAATTACTATCATCCTGATCCTCTGTGTATTCTAATTATCTGTGTCCTGTTTCAGTCAATATTACAATCATCCTGATCCTCTGTCTACTCTAATCATCTATGTCCTGTTTCAGTCAATTACTATCATCCTGATCCTCTGTGTATTCTAATTATCTATGTCCCGTTTCAGTCAATTACTATCATCCTGATCCTCTGTCTGTTCTAATTATCTATGTCCTGTTTCAGTCAATTACTATCATCCTGATCCTCTGTCCATTCTAATTATCTATGTCATGTTTCAGTCAATTACTATCATCCTGATCCTCTGTGTATTCTAAGTATCTATGTCCCGTTTCAGTCAATTACTATCATCCTGACTCTCTGTCTATTCTAATTATCTATGTCATTTTTCAGTCAATTAATATCATCCTGACTCTCTGTCCATTCTGATTATCTATGTCCTGTTTCAGTCAATTACTATCATCCTGATCCTCTGTCGACTCTAATTATCTATGTCCTGTTTCAGTCAATTAATATCATCCTGATCTTCTGTCTATTCTAATTATCTATGTCCTGTTTCAGTCAATTACTATCATCCTGATCCTCTGTCCATTCTAATTATCTATGTCCTGTTTCAGTCAATTACTATCATCCTGATCCTCGGTCTATTCTAATTATCTATGTCCAGTTTCCGTCAATTACTATGATCCTGATCCTCTGTCTACTCTAATTATCTATGACCTTTTTCAGTCAATTAATATCATCCTGATCCTCAGTCCATTCTAATTATCTATGTCATGTTTCAGTCAATTACTATCATCCTGATCCTCTGAACATTCTAATTATCTATGTCCTGTTTCAGTCAATTACTATCAACCTGATCCTCTGAACATTCTAACTATCTATGTCCTTTTTCAGTCAATTAATATCATCCTGATCCTCAGTCCATTCTAATTATCTATGTCCTGTTTCAGTCAATTAGTATCATCCTGATCCTCTGTCTATTCTAATTATCTATGTCCTGTTTCAGTCAATTACTATCAACCTGATCCTCTGAACATTCTAATTATCTATGTCCTGTTTCAGTCAATTACTATCATCCTGAACCTCTGTTCATTCTAATTATCGTTGTCCTGTTTCAGTCAATTACTATCATCCTGATCCTCTGTCCATTCTAATTATCTATGTCCCGTTTCAGTCAATTACTGTTATCCTGATCCTCAGAACATTCTAATTATCTATGTCCTGTTTCAGTCAATTACTATCATCCTGACCCTCTGTCCATTCTAATTATCTATGTCCTGTTTCAGTCAATTACTATCATCCTGATAATCTGTCCATTTTATTTATCTGTGTCCTGTTTCAGTCAATTACTATCATCCTGATCCTCTGTCCATTCTAATTATCTGTGCCCTGTTTCAGTCAATTACTATCATCCTGATCCTCTGTCTATTCTAATCATCTACGTCCTGTTTCAGTCAATTACTATCATCCTGATCCTCTGTGTATTCTAATTAACTATGTCCTGTTTCAGTCAATTACTATCATCCTGATCCTCTGTCTATTCTAATTATCTGTGTCCTGTTTCAGTCAATATTACAATCATCCTGATCCTCTGTCTACTCTAATCATCTATGTCCTGTTTCAGTCAATTACTATCATCCTGATCCTCTGTGTATTCTAATTATCTATGTCCCGTTTCAGTCAATTACTATCATCATGACTCTCTGTCTATTCTAATTATCTATGCCCTGTTTCAGTCAATTACTATCATCCTGATCCTCTGTCTGTTCTAATTATATATGTCATGTTTCAGTCAATTACTATCATCCTGATCCTCTGTGTATTCTAAGTATCTATGTCCCGTTTCAGTCAATTACTATCATCCTGACTCTCTGTCTATTCTAATTATCTATGTCTTTTTTCAGTCAATTACTATCATCCTGACTCTCTGTCCATTCTGATTATCTATGTCCTGTTTCAGTCAATTACTATCATCCTGGCCCTCTGTCCATTCTAATTATCTATGTCCTGTTTCAGTCAATTAATATCATCCAGAACCTCTGTTCATTCTAATTATCGTTGTCCTGTTTCAGTCAATTACTATCATCCTGATCCTCTGTCCATTCTAATTATCTATGTCCCGTTTCAGTCAATTACTATCATCCTGATAATCTGTCCATTTTAATTATCTGTGTCCTGTTTAAGTCAATTACTATCATCCTGATCCTCTGTCTATTCTAATCATCTATGTCCTGTTTCAGTCAATTACTATCATCCTGATCCTCTGTGTATTCTAATTATCTGTGTCCTGTTTCAGTCAATATTACTATCATCCTGATCCTCTGTCTATTCTAATTATCTATGTCCTGTTTCAGTCAATTACTATCATCCTGATCCTCTGTGTATTCTAATTATCTATGTCACGTTTCAGTCAATTACTATCATCCTGACCTTCTGTCTATTCTAATTATCTATGTCCTGTTTCAGTCAATGACTATCATCCTGATCCTCTGTCTGTTCTAATTATCTATGTCCTGTTTCAGTCAATTACTATCATCCTGATCCTCTGTCCATTCTAATTATCTATGTAATGTTTCAGTCAATTACTATCATCCTGATCCTCTGTGTATTCTAAGTATCTATGTCCCGTTTCAGTCAATTACTATCATCCTGAATCTCTGTCTATTCTAATTATCTATGTCCTTTTTCAGTCAATTACTATCATCCTGACTCTCTGTCCATTCTGATTATCTATGTCCTGTTTCAGTCAATTACTATCATCCTGATCCTCTGTCTATTCTAAATATCTATGTCCAGTTTCAGTCAATTACTATGACCCTGATCCTCTGTCTACTCTAATTATCTATGACCTGTTTCAGACAATTAATATCATCCTGATCCTCAGTCCATTCTAATTATCTATGTCCTGTTTCAGTCAATTACTATCATCCTGATCCTCTGCCTATTCTAATTATCGATGTCCTGTTTCAGTCAATTACTATCATCCTGATCCTCTGTCCATTCTAATTATCTATGTCCTGTTTCAGTCAATTACTATCATCCTGATCCTCTGTCCATTCTAATTATCTATGTCCTGTTTCAGTCAATTACTATCATCCTGGCCCTCTGTCCATTCTGATTATCTATGTCCTGTTTCAGTCAATTACTATCATCATGATCCTCTCTCCATTCTAATTATCTATGCCCTGTTTCAGTCAATTACTATCAGCCTGATCCTCTGTCCTTTCTAATTATCTCTGTCCCGTTTCAGTCAATTACGATCATCCTGATCCTCTGTCCATTCTAATCATCGATGTCCTGTTTCAGTCACTTACTATCAGCCTGATCCTCTGTCCATTCTAATTATCTATGTCCTGTTTCAGTCAATTACGATCATCCTGATCCTCTGTCCATTCTAATCATCTATGTCCTGTTTCAGTCACTTACTATCAGCCTGATCCTCTGTCCATTCTAATTATCTATGTCCTGTTTCAGTCAATTACTATCATCCTGATCCTCTTTCCATTCTAATTATCTATGTCCTGTTTCAGTCAATTACTACCAGCCTGATCCTCTGTCCATTCTAATTATCTATGTCCTGTTTCAGTCAATTACTATCATCCTGATCCTCTGTCTATTCTAATTATCTATGTCCTGTTTCAGTCAATTACTATCATCCTGATCCTCTGAACATTCTAATTATCTATGCCCTGTTTCAGTCAATTAGTATCATCCTGATCCTCTGTCTATTCTAATTATCGTTGTCCTGTTTCAGTCAATTACTATCATCCTGATCCTCTGTCCATTCTATTTATCTATGTCCCGTTTCAGTCAATTACTGTTATCCTGATCCTCTGAACATTCTAAATATCTATGTCCTGTTTCAGTCAATTACTATCATCCTGACCCTCTGTCCATTCTAATTATCTATGTCCTGTTTCAGTCAATTACTATCATCCTGATAATCTGTCCATTTTAATTATCTGTGTCCTGTTTCAGTCAATTACTATCATCCTGATACTCTGTCTATTCTAATCATCTATGTCCTGTTTCAGTCAATTACTATCATCCTGATCCTCTGTGTATTCTAATTATCTATGTCCTGTTTCAGTCAATTACTATCATCCTGATCCTCTGTGTATTCTAATTATCTGTGTCCTGTTTCAGTCAATATTACAATCATCCTGATCCTCTGTCTACTCTAATCATCTATGTCCTGTTTCAGTCAATTACTATCATCCTGATCCTCTGTGTATTCTAATTATCTATGTCCCGTTTCAGTCAATTACTATCATCCTGACTCTCTGTCTATTCTAATTATCTATGTCCTGTTTCAGTCAATTACTATCATCCTGATCCTCTGTCTGTTCTAATTATCTATGTCCTGTTTCAGTCAATTACTATCATCCTGATCCTCTGTCCATTCTAATTATCTATGTCATGTTTCAGTCAATTACTATCATCCTGATCCTCTGTGTATTCTAAGTATCTATGTCCCGTTTCAGTCAATTACTATCATCCTGACTCTCTGTCTATTCTTATTATCTATGTCCTTTTTCAGTCAATTAATATCATCCTGACTCTCTGTCCATTCTGATTATCTATGTCCTGTTTCAGTCAATTACTATCATCCTGATCCTCTGTCGACTCTAATTATCTATGTCCTGTTTCAGTCAATTAATATCATCCTGATCTTCTGTCTATTCTAATTATCTATGTCCTGTTTCAGTCAATTACTATCATCCTGATCCTCTGTCCATTCTAATTATCTATGTCCTGTTTCAGTCAATTACTATCATCCTGATCCTCTGTCTATTCTAATTATCTATGTCCAGTTTCAGTCAATTACTATGATCCTGATCCTCTGTCTACTCTAATTATCTATGACCTTTTTCAGTCAATTAATATCATCCTGATCCTCAGTCCATTCTAATTATCTATGTCATATTTCAGTCAATTACTATCATCCTGATCCTCTGAACATTCTAATTGTCTATGTCCTGTTTCAGTCAATTAGTATCATCCTGATCCTCTGTCTATTCTAATTATCTATGTCCTGTTTCAGTCAATTACTATCAACCTGATCCTCTGAACATTCTAATTATCTATGTCCTGTTTCAGTCAATTACTATCATCCTGAACCTCTGTTCATTCTAATTATCGTTGTCCTGTTTCAGTCAATTACTATCATCCTGATCCTCTGTCCATTCTAATTATCTATGTCCCGTCTCAGTCAATTACTGTTATCCTGATCCTCTGAACATTCTAATTATCTATGTCCTGTTTCAGTCTATTACTATCATCCTGACCCTCTGTCCATTCTAATTATCTATGTCCTGTTTCAGTCAATTACTATCATCCTGATAATCTGTCCATTTTATTTATCTGTGTCCTGTTTCAGTCAATTACTATCATCCTGATCCTCTGTCCATTCTAATTATCTGTGCCCTGTTTCAGTCAATTACTATCATCCTGATCCTCTGTCTATTCTAATCATCTATGTCCTGTTTCAGTCAATTACTATCATCCTGATCCTCTGTGTATTCTAATTAACTATGTCCTGTTTCAGTCAATTACTATCATCCTGATCCTCTGTCTATTCTAATTATCTGTGTCCTGTTTCAGTCAATATTACAATCATCCTGATCCTCTGTCTACTCTAATCATCTATGTCCTGTTTCAGTCAATTACTATCATCCTGATCCTCTGTGTATTCTAATTATCTATGTCCCATTTCAGTCAATTACTATCATCCTGACTCTCTGTCTATTCTAATTATCTATGCCCTGTTTCAGTCAATTACTATCATCCTGATCCTCTGTCTGTTCTAATTGTATATGTCATGTTTCAGTCAATTACTATCATCCTGATCCTCTGTGTATTCTAAGTATCTATGTCCCGTTTCAGTCAATTACTATCATCCTGACTCTCTGTCTATTCTAATTATCTATGTCCTTTCTCAGTCAATTACTATCATCCTGACTCTCTGTCCATTCTGATTATCTATGTCCTGTTTCAGTCAATTACTATCATCCTGGCCCTCTGTCCATTCTAATTATCTATGTCCTGTTTCAGTCAATTACTATCATCCTGAACCTCTGTTCATTCTAATTATCTATGTCCTGTTTCAGTCAATTACTATCATCCTGATCCTCTGTCCATTCTAATTATCTATGTTCCGTTTCAGTCAATTACTGTTATCCTGATCCTCTGAACATTCTAATTATCTATGTCCTGTTTCAGTCAATTACTATCATCCTGATCTTCTGTGTATTCTAAGTATCTATGTCCCGTTTCAGTCAATTACTATCATCCTGACTCTCTGTCTATTCTAATTATCTATGTCCTTTTTCAGTCAATTACTATCATCCTGACTCTCTGTCCATTCTAATTATCTATGTCCTGTTTCAGTCAATTACTATCATCCTGATCCTCTGTCGACTCTAATTATCTATGTCCTGTTTCAGTCAATTACTATCATCCTGATCCTCTGTCTATTCTAATTATCTATGTCCTGTTTCAGTCAATTACTATCATCCTGATCCTCTGTCCATTCTAATTATCTATGTCCTGTTTCAGTCAATTACTATCATCCTGATCCTCTGTATATTCTAAATATCTATGTCCAGTTTCAGTCAATTACTATGACCCTGATCCTCTGTCTACTCTAATTATCTATGACCTGTTTCAGTCAATTAATATCATCCTGATCCACAGTCCATTCTAATTATCTATGTCCTGTTTCAGTCAATTACTATCATCCTGATCCTCTGCCTATTCTAATTATCGATGTCCTGTTTCAGTCAATTACTATCATCCTGATCCTCTGTCCATTGTAATTATCTATGTCCTGTTTCAGTCAATTACTATCATCCTTATCCTCTGTCCATTCTAATTATCTATGTCCTGTTTCAGTCAATTACTATCATCCTGGCCCTCTGTCCATTCTAATTATCTATGTCCTGTTTCAGTCAATTACTATCATCATGATCCTCTCTCCATTCTAATTATCTATGTCCTGTGTCAGTCAATTACTATCATCCTGATCCTCTGTCCATTCTAATTATCTATGTCCTGTTTCAGTCAATTACTATCATCCTGATCCTCTGTCTATTCTAATTATCTATGTCCAGTTTCAGTCAATTACTATGACCCAGATCCTCTGTCTACTCTAATTATCTATGTCCTGTTTCAGTCAATTACTATCATCCTGATCCTCTGACCATTCTAATTATCTATGTCCTGTTTCAGTCAATTACTATCATCCTAGCCCTCTGTCCATTCTAGTTATCTATGTCCTGTTTCAGTCAATTACTATCATCATGATCCTCTCTCCATTCTAATTATCTATGCCCTGTTTCAGTCAATTACTATCATCCTGATCCTCTGTCCATTCTAATTATCTATGTCCTGTTTCAGTCAATTTCTATCATCCTGATCCTCAGTCCATTCTAATTATCTATGTCCTGTTTCAGTCAATTACTATCATCCTGATCCTCTGTCGACTCCAATTATCTATGTCCTGTTTCAGTCAATTACTATCATCCTGATCCTCTGTCTATTCTAATTATCTATGTCCTGTTTCAGTCAATTACTATCATCCTGATCCTCTGTCCATTCTAATTATCTATGTCCTGTTTCAGTCAATTACTATCATCCTGATCCTCTGTCTATTCTAAATATCTATGTCCAGTTTCAGTCAATTACTATGACCCTGATCCTCTGTCTACTCTAATTATCTATGACCTGTTTCAGACAATTAATATCATCCTGATCCTCAGTCCATTCTAATTATCTATGTCCTGTTTCAGTCAATTACTATCATCCTGATCCTCTGCCTATTCTAATTATCGATGTCCTGTTTCAGTCAATTACTATCATCCTGATCCTCTGTCCATTCTAATTATCTATGTCCTGTTTCAGTCAATTACTATCATCCTGATCCTCTGTCCATTCTAATTATCTATGTCCTGTTTCAGTCAATTACTATCATCCTGGCCCTCTGTCCATTCTAATTATCTATGTCCTGATTCAGTCAATTACTATCATCATGATCCTCTCTCCATTCTAATTATCTATGCCCTGTTTCAGTCAATTACTATCATCCTGATCCTCTGTCCATTCTAATTATCTATGTCCTGTTTCAGTCAATTACTATCATCCTGATCCTCTTTCCATTCTAATTATCTATGTCCTGTTTCAGTCAATTACTATCAGCCTGATCCTCTGTCCATTCTAATTATCTATGTCCTGTTTCAGTCAATTACTATCATCCTGATCCTCTGTCTATTCTAATTATCTATGTCCTGTTTCAGTCAATTACTATCATCCTGATCCTCTGAACATTCTAATTATCTATGTCCTGTTTCAGTCAATTAGTATCATCCTGATCCTCTGTCTATTCTAATTATCTATGTCCTGTTTCAGTCAATTACTATCAACCTGATCCTCTGAACATTCTAATTATCTATGTCCTGTTTCAGTCAATTACTATCATCCTGAACCTCTGAACATTCTAATTATCTATGTCCTGTTTCAGTCAATTACTATCATCCTGAACCTTTGTTCATTCTAATTATCGTTGTCCTGTTTCAGTCAATTACTATCATCCTGATCCTCTGTCCATTCTATTTATCTATGTCCCGTTTCAGTCAATTACTGTTATCCTGATCCTCTGAACATTCTAAATATCTATGTCCTGTTTCAGTCAATTACTATCATCCTCACCCTCTGTCCATTCTAATTATCTATGTCCTGTTTCAGTCAATTACTATCATCCTGATAATCTGTCCATTTTAATTATCTGTGTCCTGTTTCAGTCAATTACTATCATCCTGATACTCTGTCTATTCTAATCATCTATGTCCTGTTTCAGTCAATTACTATCATCCTGATCCTCTGTGTATTCTAATTATCTATGTCCTGTTTCAGTCAATTACTATCATCCTGATCCTCTGTGTATTCTAATTATCTGTGTCCTGTTTCAGTCAATATTACAATCATCCTGATCCTCTGTCTACTCTAATCATCTATGTCCTGTTTCAGTCAATTACTATCATCCTGATCCTCTGTGTATTCTAATTATCTATGTCCCGTTTCAGTCAATTACTATCATCCTGATCCTCTGTCTGTTCTAATTATCTATGTCCTGTTTCAGTCAATTACTATCATCCTGATCCTCTGTCCATTCTAATTATCTATGTCATGTTTCAGTCAATTACTATCATCCTGATCCTCTGTGTATTCTAAGTATCTATGTCCCGTTTCAGTCAATTACTATCATCCTGACTCTCTGTCTATTCTAATTATCTATGTCATTTTTCAGTCAATTAATATCATCCTGACTCTCTGTCCATTCTGATTATCTATGTCCTGTTTCAGTCAATTACTATCATCCTGATCCTCTGTCGACTCTAATTATCTATGTCCTGTTTCAGTCAATTAATATCATCCTGATCTTCTGTCTATTCTAATTATCTATGTCCTGTTTCAGTCAATTACTATCATCCTGATCCTCTGTCCATTCTAATTATCTATGTCCTGTTTCAGTCAATTACTATCATCCTGATCCTCTGTCTATTCTAATTATCTATGTCCAGTTTCCGTCAATTACTATGATCCTGATCCTCTGTCTACTCTAATTATCTATGACCTTTTTCAGTCAATTAATATCATCCTGATCCTCAGTCCATTCTAATTATCTATGTCATGTTTCAGTCAATTACTATCATCCTGATCCTCTGAACATTCTAATTATCTATGTCCTGTTTCAGTCAATTACTATCAACCTGATCCTCTGAACATTCTAATTATCTATGTCCTTTTTCAGTCAATTAATATCATCCTGATCCTCAGTCCATTCTAATTATCTATGTCCTGTTTCAGTCAATTAGTATCATCCTGATCCTCTGTCTATTCTAATTATCTATGTCCTGTTTCAGTCAATTACTATCAACCTGATCCTCTGAACATTCTAATTATCTATGTCCTGTTTCAGTCAATTACTATCATCCTGAACCTCTGTTCATTCTAATTATCGTTGTCCTGTTTCAGTCAATTACTATCATCCTGATCCTCTGTCCATTCTAATTATCTATGTCCCGTTTCAGTCAATTACTGTTATCCTGATCCTCAGAACATTCTAATTATCTATGTCCTGTTTCAGTCAATTACTATCATCCTGACCCTCTGTCCATTCTAATTATCTATGTCCTGTTTCAGTCAATTACTATCATCCTGATAATCTGTCCATTTTATTTATCTGTGTCCTGTTTCAGTCAATTACTATCATCCTGATCCTCTGTCCATTCTAATTATCTGTGCCCTGTTTCAGTCAATTACTATCATCCTGATCCTCTGTCTATTCTAATCATCTACGTCCTGTTTCAGTCAATTACTATCATCCTGATCCTCTGTGTATTCTAATTAACTATGTCCTGTTTCAGTCAATTACTATCATCCTGATCCTCTGTCTATTCTAATTATCTGTGTCCTGTTTCAGTCAATATTACAATCATCCTGATCCTCTGTCTACTCTAATCATCTATGTCCTGTTTCAGTCAATTACTATCATCCTGATCCTCTGTGTATTCTAATTATCTATGTCCCGTTTCAGTCAATTACTATCATCATGACTCTCTGTCTATTCTAATTATCTATGCCCTGTTTCAGTCAATTACTATCATCCTGATCCTCTGTCTGTTCTAATTATATATGTCATGTTTCAGTCAATTACTATCATCCTGATCCTCTGTGTATTCTAAGTATCTATGTCCCGTTTCAGTCAATTACTATCATCCTGACTCTCTGTCTATTCTAATTATCTATGTCTTTTTTCAGTCAATTACTATCATCCTGACTCTCTGTCCATTCTGATTATCTATGTCCTGTTTCAGTCAATTACTATCATCCTGGCCCTCTGTCCATTCTAATTATCTATGTCCTGTTTCAGTCAATTAATATCATCCAGAACCTCTGTTCATTCCAATTATCGTTGTCCTGTTTCAGTCAATTACTATCATCCTGATCCTCTGTCCATTCTAATTATCTATGTCCCGTTTCAGTCAATTACTATCATCCTGATAATCTGTCCATTTTAATTATCTGTGTCCTGTTTAAGTCAATTACTATCATCCTGATCCTCTGTCTATTCTAATCATCTATGTCCTGTTTCAGTCAATTACTATCATCCTGATCCTCTGTGTATTCTAATTATCTGTGTCCTGTTTCAGTCAATATTACTATCATCCTGATCCTCTGTCTATTCTAATTATCTATGTCCTGTTTCAGTCAATTACTATCATCCTGATCCTCTGTGTATTCTAATTATCTATGTCACGTTTCAGTCAATTACTATCATCCTGACCTTCTGTCTATTCTAATTATCTATGTCCTGTTTCAGTCAATGACTATCATCCTGATCCTCTGTCTGTTCTAATTATCTATGTCCTGTTTCAGTCAATTACTATCATCCTGATCCTCTGTCCATTCTAATTATCTATGTAATGTTTCAGTCAATTACTATCATCCTGATCCTCTGTGTATTCTAAGTATCTATGTCCCGTTTCAGTCAATTACTATCATCCTGAATCTCTGTCTATTCTAATTATCTATGTCCTTTTTCAGTCAATTACTATCATCCTGACTCTCTGTCCATTCTGATTATCTATGTCCTGTTTCAGTCAATTACTATCATCCTGATCCTCTGTCTATTCTAAATATCTATGTCCAGTTTCAGTCAATTACTATGACCCTGATCCTCTGTCTACTCTAATTATCTATGACCTGTTTCAGACAATTAATATCATCCTGATCCTCAGTCCATTCTAATTATCTATGTCCTGTTTCAGTCAATTACTATCATCCTGATCCTCTGCCTATTCTAATTATCGATGTCCTGTTTCAGTCAATTACTATCATCCTGATCCTCTGTCCATTCTAATTATCTATGTCCTGTTTCAGTCAATTACTATCATCCTGATCCTCTGTCCATTCTAATTATCTATGTCCTGTTTCAGTCAATTACTATCATCCTGGCCCTCTGTCCATTCTGATTATCTATGTCCTGTTTCAGTCAATTACTATCATCATGATCCTCTCTCCATTCTAATTATCTATGCCCTGTTTCAGTCAATTACTATCAGCCTGATCCTCTGTCCTTTCTAATTATCTCTGTCCCGTTTCAGTCAATTACGATCATCCTGATCCTCTGTCCATTCTAATCATCGATGTCCTGTTTCAGTCACTTACTATCAGCCTGATCCTCTGTCCATTCTAATTATCTATGTCCTGTTTCAGTCAATTACGATCATCCTGATCCTCTGTCCATTCTAATCATCTATGTCCTGTTTCAGTCACTTACTATCAGCCTGATCCTCTGTCCATTCTAATTATCTATGTCCTGTTTCAGTCAATTACTATCATCCTGATCCTCTTTCCATTCTAATTATCTATGTCCTGTTTCAGTCAATTACTACCAGCCTGATCCTCTGTCCATTCTAATTATCTATGTCCTGTTTCAGTCAATTACTATCATCCTGATCCTCTGTCTATTCTAATTATCTATGTCCTGTTTCAGTCAATTACTATCATCCTGATCCTCTGAACATTCTAATTATCTATGCCCTGTTTCAGTCAATTAGTATCATCCTGATCCTCTGTCTATTCTAATTATCGTTGTCCTGTTTCAGTCAATTACTATCATCCTGATCCTCTGTCCATTCTATTTATCTATGTCCCGTTTCAGTCAATTACTGTTATCCTGATCCTCTGAACATTCTAAATATCTATGTCCTGTTTCAGTCAATTACTATCATCCTGACCCTCTGTCCATTCTAATTATCTATGTCCTGTTTCAGTCAATTACTATCATCCTGATAATCTGTCCATTTTAATTATCTGTGTCCTGTTTCAGTCAATTACTATCATCCTGATACTCTGTCTATTCTAATCATCTATGTCCTGTTTCAGTCAATTACTATCATCCTGATCCTCTGTGTATTCTAATTATCTATGTCCTGTTTCAGTCAATTACTATCATCCTGATCCTCTGTGTATTCTAATTATCTGTGTCCTGTTTCAGTCAATATTACAATCATCCTGATCCTCTGTCTACTCTAATCATCTATGTCCTGTTTCAGTCAATTACTATCATCCTGATCCTCTGTGTATTCTAATTATCTATGTCCCGTTTCAGTCAATTACTATCATCCTGACTCTCTGTCTATTCTAATTATCTATGTCCTGTTTCAGTCAATTACTATCATCCTGATCCTCTGTCTGTTCTAATTATCTATGTCCTGTTTCAGTCAATTACTATCATCCTGATCCTCTGTCCATTCTAATTATCTATGTCATGTTTCAGTCAATTACTATCATCCTGATCCTCTGTGTATTCTAAGTATCTATGTCCCGTTTCAGTCAATTACTATCATCCTGACTCTCTGTCTATTCTTATTATCTATGTCCTTTTTCAGTCAATTAATATCATCCTGACTCTCTGTCCATTCTGATTATCTATGTCCTGTTTCAGTCAATTACTATCATCCTGATCCTCTGTCGACTCTAATTATCTATGTCCTGTTTCAGTCAATTAATATCATCCTGATCTTCTGTCTATTCTAATTATCTATGTCCTGTTTCAGTCAATTACTATCATCCTGATCCTCTGTCCATTCTAATTATCTATGTCCTGTTTCAGTCAATTACTATCATCCTGATCCTCTGTCTATTCTAATTATCTATGTCCAGTTTCAGTCAATTACTATGATCCTGATCCTCTGTCTACTCTAATTATCTATGACCTTTTTCAGTCAATTAATATCATCCTGATCCTCAGTCCATTCTAATTATCTATGTCATATTTCAGTCAATTACTATCATCCTGATCCTCTGAACATTCTAATTATCTATGTCCTGTTTCAGTCAATTAGTATCATCCTGATCCTCTGTCTATTCTAATTATCTATGTCCTGTTTCAGTCAATTACTATCAACCTGATCCTCTGAACATTCTAATTATCTATGTCCTGTTTCAGTCAATTACTATCATCCTGAACCTCTGTTCATTCTAATTATCGTTGTCCTGTTTCAGTCAATTACTATCATCCTGATCCTCTGTCCATTCTAATTATCTATGTCCCGTCTCAGTCAATTACTGTTATCCTGATCCTCTGAACATTCTAATTATCTATGTCCTGTTTCAGTCTATTACTATCATCCTGACCCTCTGTCCATTCTAATTATCTATGTCCTGTTTCAGTCAATTACTATCATCCTGATAATCTGTCCATTTTATTTATCTGTGTCCTGTTTCAGTCAATTACTATCATCCTGATCCTCTGTCCATTCTAATTATCTGTGCCCTGTTTCAGTCAATTACTATCATCCTGATCCTCTGTCTATTCTAATCATCTATGTCCTGTTTCAGTCAATTACTATCATCCTGATCCTCTGTGTATTCTAATTAACTATGTCCTGTTTCAGTCAATTACTATCATCCTGATCCTCTGTCTATTCTAATTATCTGTGTCCTGTTTCAGTCAATATTACAATCATCCTGATCCTCTGTCTACTCTAATCATCTATGTCCTGTTTCAGTCAATTACTATCATCCTGATCCTCTGTGTATTCTAATTATCTATGTCCCGTTTCAGTCAATTACTATCATCCTGACTCTCTGTCTATTCTAATTATCTATGCCCTGTTTCAGTCAATTACTATCATCCTGATCCTCTGTCTGTTCTAATTGTATATGTCATGTTTCAGTCAATTACTATCATCCTGATCCTCTGTGTATTCTAAGTATCTATGTCCCGTTTCAGTCAATTACTATCATCCTGACTCTCTGTCTATTCTAATTATCTATGTCCTTTCTCAGTCAATTACTATCATCCTGACTCTCTGTCCATTCTGATTATCTATGTCCTGTTTCAGTCAATTACTATCATCCTGGCCCTCTGTCCATTCTAATTATCTATGTCCTGTTTCAGTCAATTACTATCATCCTGAACCTCTGTTCATTCTAATTATCTATGTCCTGTTTCAGTCAATTACTATCATCCTGATCCTCTGTCCATTCTAATTATCTATGTTCCGTTTCAGTCAATTACTGTTATCCTGATCCTCTGAACATTCTAATTATCTATGTCCTGTTTCAGTCAATTACTATCATCCTGATCTTCTGTGTATTCTAAGTATCTATGTCCCGTTTCAGTCAATTACTATCATCCTGACTCTCTGTCTATTCTAATTATCTATGTCCTTTTTCAGTCAATTACTATCATCCTGACTCTCTGTCCATTCTGATTATCTATGTCCTGTTTCAGTCAATTACTATCATCCTGATCCTCTGTCGACTCTAATTATCTATGTCCTGTTTCAGTCAATTACTATCATCCTGATCCTCTGTCTATTCTAATTATCTATGTCCTGTTTCAGTCAATTACTATCATCCTGATCCTCTGTCCATTCTAATTATCTATGTCCTGTTTCAGTCAATTACTATCATCCTGATCCTCTGTATATTCTAAATATCTATGTCCAGTTTCAGTCAATTACTATGACCCTGATCCTCTGTCTACTCTAATTATCTATGACCTGTTTCAGACAATTAATATTATCCTGATCCACAGTCCATTCTAATTATCTATGTCCTGTTTCAGTCAATTACTATCATCCTGATCCTCTGCCTATTCTAATTATCGATGTCCTGTTTCAGTCAATTACTATCATCCTGATCCTCTGTCCATTGTAATTATCTATGTCCTGTTTCAGTCAATTACTATCATCCTTATCCTCTGTCCATTCTAATTATCTATGTCCTGTTTCAGTCAATTACTATCATCCTGGCCCTCTGTCCATTCTAATTATCTATGTCCTGTTTCAGTCAATTACTATCATCATGATCCTCTCTCCATTCTAATTATCTATGTCCTGTGTCAGTCAATTACTATCATCCTGATCCTCTGTCCATTCTAATTATCTATGTCCTGTTTCAGTCAATTACTATCATCCTGATCCTCTGTCTATTCTAATTATCTATGTCCAGTTTCAGTCAATTACTATGACCCAGATCCTCTGTCTACTCTAATTATCTATGTCCTGTTTCAGTCAATTACTATCATCCTGATCCTCTGACCATTCTAATTATCTATGTCCTGTTTCAGTCAATTACTATCATCCTAGCCCTCTGTCCATTCTAGTTATCTATGTCCTGTTTCAGTCAATTACTATCATCATGATCCTCTCTCCATTCTAATTATCTATGCCCTGTTTCAGTCAATTACTATCATCCTGATCCTCTGTCCATTCTAATTATCTATGTCCTGTTTCAGTCAATTTCTATCATCCTGATCCTCAGTCCATTCTAATTATCTATGTCCTGTTTCAGTCAATTACTATCATCCTGATCCTCTGTCGACTCCAATTATCTATGTCCTGTTTCAGTCAATTACTATCATCCTGATCCTCTGTCTATTCTAATTATCTATGTCCTGTTTCAGTCAATTACTATCATCCTGATCCTCTGTCCATTCTAATTATCTATGTCCTGTTTCAGTCAATTACTATCATCCTGATCCTCTGTCTATTCTAAATATCTATGTCCAGTTTCAGTCAATTACTATGACCCTGATCCTCTGTCTACTCTAATTATCTATGACCTGTTTCAGACAATTAATATCATCCTGATCCTCAGTCCATTCTAATTATCTATGTCCTGTTTCAGTCAATTACTATCATCCTGATCCTCTGCCTATTCTAATTATCGATGTCCTGTTTCAGTCAATTACTATCATCCTGATCCTCTGTCCATTCTAATTATCTATGTCCTGTTTCAGTCAATTACTATCATCCTGATCCTCTGTCCATTCTAATTATCTATGTCCTGTTTCAGTCAATTACTATCATCCTGGCCCTCTGTCCATTCTAATTATCTATGTCCTGATTCAGTCAATTACTATCATCATGATCCTCTCTCCATTCTAATTATCTATGCCCTGTTTCAGTCAATTACTATCATCCTGATCCTCTGTCCATTCTAATTATCTATGTCCTGTTTCAGTCAATTACTATCATCCTGATCCTCTTTCCATTCTAATTATCTATGTCCTGTTTCAGTCAATTACTATCAGCCTGATCCTCTGTCCATTCTAATTATCTATGTCCTGTTTCAGTCAATTACTATCATCCTGATCCTCTGTCTATTCTAATTATCTATGTCCTGTTTCAGTCAATTACTATCATCCTGATCCTCTGAACATTCTAATTATCTATGTCCTGTTTCAGTCAATTAGTATCATCCTGATCCTCTGTCTATTCTAATTATCTATGTCCTGTTTCAGTCAATTACTATCATCCTGATCATCTGAACAATCTAATTATCTATGTCCTGTTTCAGTCAATTACTATCATCCTGATCATCTGAACAATCTAATTATCTATGTCCTGTTTCAGTCAATTACTATCAACCTGATCCTCTGAACATTCTAATTATCTATGTCATGTTTCAGTCAATTACTATCATCCTGATCCTCTGCGTATTCTAAGTATCTATGTCCCGTTTCAGTCAATTACTATCATCCTGACTCTCTGTCTATTCTAATTATCTATGTCCTTTTTCAGTCAATTACTATCATCCTGACTCTCTGTCCATTCTGATTATCTATGTCCTGTTTCAGTCAATTACTATCATCCTGATCCTCTGTCGACTCTAATTATCTATGTCCTGTTTCAGTCAATTACTATCATCCTGATCCTCTGTCTATTCTAATTATCTATGTCCTGTTTCAGTCAATTACTATCATCCTGATCCTCTGTCCATTCTAATTATCTCTGTCCTGTTTCAGTCAATTACTATCATCCTGATCCTCTGTCTATTCTAAATATCTATGTCCAGTTTCAGTCAATTACTATGATCCTGATCCTCTGTCTACTCTAATTATCTATGACCTTTTTCAGTCAATTAATATCATCCTGATCCTCTGTCCATTCTAATTATCTATGTCCTGTTTCAGTCAATTACTATCATCCTAATCCTCTGCCTATTCTAATTATCTATGTCCTGTTTCAGTCAATTACTATCATCCTGATCCTCTGTCCATTCTAATTATCTATGTCCTGTTTCAGTCAATTAATATCATCCTGATCCTCTGTCCATTCTAATTATCTATGTCCTGTTTCAGTCAATTACTATCATCCTGATCCTCTGTCCATTCTAATTATCTATGTCCTGTTTCAGTCAATTACTATCATCCTGGCCCTCTGTCCATTCTAATTATCTATGTCCTGTTTCAGTCAATTACTATCATCATGATCCTCTCTCCATTCTAATTATCTATGCCCTGTTTCAGTCAATTACTATCATCCTGATCCTCTGTCTATTCTAAATATCTATGTCCAGTTTCAGTCAATTACTATGACCCAGATCCTCTGTCCATTCTAATTATCTATGTCCTGTTTCAGTCAATTACTATCATCCTAGCCCTCTGTCCATTCTAATTATCTATGTCCTGTTTCAGTCAATTACTATCATCCTGATCCTCTCTCCATTCTAATTATCTATGCCCTGTTTCAGTCAATTACTATCATCCTGATCCTCTGTCCATTCTAATTATCTATGTCCTGTTTCAGTCAATTACTATCATCCTGATCCTCAGTCCATTCTAATTATCTATGTCCTGTTTCAGTCAATTACTATCATCCTGATCCTCTGTCGACTCCAATTATCTATGTCCTGTTTCAGTCAATTACTATCATCCTGATCCTCTGTCCATTCTAATTATCTATGTCCTGTTTCAGTCAATTACTATCATCCTGATCCTCTGTCCATTCTAATTATCTATGTCCTGTTTCAGTCAATTACTATCATCCTGGCCCTCTGTCCATTCTAATTATCTATGTCCTGATTCAGTCAATTACTATCATCATGATCCTCTCTCCATTCTAATTATCTATGCCCTGTTTCAGTCAATTACTATCATCCTGATCCTCTGTCCATTCTAATTATCTCTGTCCCGTTTCAGTCAATTACGATCATCCTGATCCTCTGTCCATTCTAATCATCTATGTCCTGTTTCAGTCACTTACTATCAGCCTGATCCTCTGTCCATTCTAATTATCTATGTCCTGTTTCAGTCAATTACGATCATCCTGATCCTCTGTCCATTCTAATCATCTATGTCCTGTTTCAGTCACTTACTATCAGCCTGATCCTCTGTCCATTCCAATTATCTAAGTCCTGTTTCAGTCAATTACTATCATCCTGATCCTCTTTCCATTCTAATTATCTATGTCCTGTTTCAGTCAATTACTATCAGCCTGATCCTCTGTCCATTCTAATTATCTATGTCCTGTTTCAGTCAATTACTATCATCCTGATCCTCTGTCTATTCTAATTATCTATGTCCTGTTTCAGTCAATTACTATCATCCTGATCCTCTGAACATTCTAATTATCTATGTCCTGTTTCAGTCAATTAGTATCATCCTGATCCTCTGTCTATTCTAATTATCTATGTCCTGTTTCAGTCAATTACTATCATCCTGATCCTCTGAACATTCTAATTATCTATGTCCTGTTTCAGTCAATTAGTATCATCCTGATCCTCTGTCTATTCTAATTATCTGTGTCCTGTTTCAGTCAATTAGTATCATCCTGATCCTCTGTCTATTCTAATTATCTGTGTCCTGTTTCAGTCAATTACTATCAACCTGATCCTCTGAACATTCTAATTATCTATGTCCCGTTTCAGTCAATTACTATCATCCTGACTCTCTGTCTATTCTAATTATCTATGTCCTTTTTCAGTCAATTAAATATCATCCTGACTCTCTGTCCATTCTGATTATCTATCTCCTGTTTCAGTCAATTACTATCATCCTGATCCTCTGTCGACTCTAATTATCTATGTCCTGTTTCAGTCAATTACTATCATCCTCATCCTCTGTCTATTCTAATTATCTATGTCCTGTTTCAGTCAATTACTATCATCCTGATCCTCTGTCCATTCTAATTATCTCTGTCCTGTTTCAGTCAATTACTATCATCCTGATCCTCTGTCTATTCTAAATATCTATGTCCAGTTTCAGTCAATTACTATGATCCTGATCCTCTGTCTACTCTAATTATCTATGACCTTTTTCAGTCAATTAATATCATCCTGATCCTCTGTCCATTCTAATTATCTATGTCCTGTTTCAGTCAATTACTATCATCCTGATCCTCTGCCTATTCTAATTATCTATGTCCTGTTTCAGTCAATAACTATCATCCTGATCCTCTGTCCATTCTAATTATCTATGTCCTGTTTCAGTCAATTACTATCATCGTGATCCTCTGTCCATTCTAATTATCTATGTCCTGTTTCAGTCAATTACTATCATCCTGATCCTCTGACAATTCTAATTATCTATGTCCTGTTTCAGTCAATTACTATCATCCTGGCCCTCTGTCCATTCTAATTATCTATGTCCTGTTTCAGTCAATTACTATCATCATGATCCTCTCTCCATTCTAATTATCTATGCCCTGTTTCAGTCAATTACTATCATCCTGATCCTCTGTCCATTCTAATTATCTATGTCCTGTTTCAGTCAATTACTATCATCCTGATCCTCAGTCCATTCTAATTATCTATGTCCTGTTTCAGTCAATTACTATCATCCTGATCCTCTGTCGACTCCAATTATCTATGTCCTGTTTCAGTCAATTACTATCATCCTGATCCTCTGTCTATTCTAATTATCTATGTCCTGTTTCAGTCAATTACTATGATCCTGACTCTCTGTCTATTCTAATTATCTATGCCCTGTTTCAGTCAATTACTATCATCCCGATCCTCTGTCTGTTCTAATTATCTTTGTCCTGTTTCAGTCAATTATTATCATCCTGATCCTCTGTCCATTCTAATTATCTATGTCATGTTTCAGTCAATTACTATCATCCTGATCCTCTGTGTATTCTAAGTATCTATGTCCCGTTTCAGTCAATTACTATCATCCTGACTCTCTGTCTATTCTAATTATCTATGTCCTTTTTCAGTCAATTACTATCATCCTGACTCTCTGTCCATTCTGATTATCTATGTCCTGTTTCAGTCAATTACTATCATCCTGATCCTCTGTCGACTCTAATTATCTATATCCTGTTTCAGTCAATTACTATCATCCTGATCCTCTGTCTATTCTAATTATCTATGTCCTGTTTCAGTCAATTACTATCATCCTGATCCTCTGTCCATTCTAATTATCTATGTCCTGTTTCAGTCAATTACTATCATCCTGATCCTCTGTCTATTCTAAATATCTATGTCCAGTTTCAGTCAAATACTATGACCCTGATCCTCTGTCTACTCTAATTATCTATGACCTGTTTCAGACAATTAATATCATCCTGATCCTCAGTCCATTCTAATTATCTATGTCCTGTTTCAGTCAATTACTATCATCCTGATCCTCTGCCGATTCTAATTATCGATGTCCTGTTTCAGTCAATTACTATCATCCTGATCCTCTGTCCATTCTAATTATCTATGTCCTGTTTCAGTCAATTACTATCATCCTGATCCTCTGTCCATTCTAATTATCTATGTCCTGTTTCAGTCAATTACTATCATCCTGGCCCTCTGTCCATTCTAATTATCTATGTCCTGTTTCAGTCAATTACTATCATCATGATCCTCTCTCCATTCTAATTATCTATGTCCTGTTTCAGTCAATTACTATCATCCTGATCCTCTGTCCATTCTAATGATCTATGTCCTGTTTCAGTCAATTACTATCATCCTGATCCTCTGTCTATTCTAAATATCTATGTCCAGTTTCAGTCAATTACTATGACCCTGATCCTCTGTCTACTCTAATTATCTATGTCCTGTTTCAGTCAATTACTTTCATCCTGATCCTCTGACCATGCTAATTATCTATGTCCTGTTTCAGTCAATTACTATCATCCTGGCCCTCTGTCCATTCTAATTATCTATGTCCTGTTTCAGTCAATTACTATCATCATGATCCTCTCTCCATTCTAATTATCTATGTCCTGTTTCAGTCAATTACTATCATCATGATCCTCTCTCCATTCTAATTATCTATGTCCTGTTTCAGTCAATTACTATCATCCTGATCCTCTGTCCATTCTAATTATCTATGTCCTGTTTCAGTCAATTACTTTCATCCTGATCCTCTGACCATGCTAATTATCTATGTCCTGTTTCAGTCAATTACTATCATCCTGGCCCTCTGTCCATTCTAATTATCTATGTCCTGTTTCAGTCAATTACTATCATCATGATCCTCTCTCCATTCTAATTATCTATGCCCTGTTTCAGTCAATTACTATCATCCTGATCCTCTGTCCATTCTAATTATCTATGTCCTGTTTCAGTCAATTACTATCATCCTGATCCTCTGTCGACTCCAATTATCTATGTCCTGTTTCAGTCAATTACTATCATGCTGATCCTCTGTCTATTCTAATTATCTATGTCCTTTTTCTGTCAATTACTATCATCCTGATCCTCTGTCCATTCTAATTATCTATGTCCTGTTTCAGTCAATTACTATCATCCTGATCCTCTGTCTATTCTAAATATCTATGTCCAGTTTCAGTCAATTACTATGACCCTGATCCTCTGTCTACTCTAATTATCTATGACCTGTTTCAGACAATTAATATCATCCTGATCCTCAGTCCATTCTAATTATCTATGTCCTGTTTCAGTCAATTACTATCATCCTGATCCTCTGCCTATTCTAATTATCGATGTCCTGTTTCAGTCAATTACTATCATCCTGATCCTCTGTCCATTCTAATTATCTATGTCCTGTTTCAGTCAATTACTATAATCCTGATCCTCTGTCCATTCTAATTATCTATGTCCTGTTTCAGTCAATTACTATCATCCTGGCCCTCTGTCCATTCTAATTATCTATGTCCTGTTTCAGTCAATTACTATCATCATGATCCTCTCTCCATTCTAATTATCTATGCCCTGTTTCAGTCAATTACTATCATCCTGATCCTCTGTCCATTCTAATTACCTCTGTCCCGTTTCAGTCAATTACGATCATCCTGATCCTCTGTCCATTCTAATCATCTGTGTCCTGTTTCAGTCACTTACTATCAGCCTGATCCTCTGTCCATTCCAATTATCTATGTCCTGTTTCAGTCAATTACGATCATCCTGATCCTCTGTCCATTCTAATCATCTATGTCCTGTTTCAGTCACTTACTATCAGCCTGATCCTCTGTCCATTCTAATTATCTATGTCCTGTTTCAGTCAATTACTATCATCCTGATCCTCTTTCCATTCTAATTATCTATGTCCTGTTTCAGTCAATTACTATCAGCCTGATCCTCTGTCCATTCTAATTATCTATGTCCTGTTTCAGTCAATTACTAACATCCTGATCCTCTATCCATTCTAATTATCTATGTCCTGTTTCAGTCAATTACTATCATCCTGATCCTCTGCCTATTCTAATTATCTATGTCCTGTTTCAGTCAATTACTATCATCCTGATCCTCTGTCCATTCTAATTATCTATGTCCTGTTTCAGTCAATTACTATCATCCTGATCCTCTGTCCATTCTAATTATCTATGTCCTGTTTCAGTCAATTACTGTCATCCTGATCCTCTGACCATTCTAATTATCTATGTCCTGTTTCAGTCAATTACTATCATCCTGGCCCTGTGTCCATTCTAATTATCTATGTCCTGTTTCAGTCAATTACTATCATCATGATCCTCTCTCCATTCTAATTATCTATGCCCTGTTTCAGTCAATTACTATCATCCTGATCCTCTCTCCATTCTAATTATCTATGTCCTGTTTCAGTCAATTACTATCATCCTGATCCTCAGTCCATTCTAATTATCTATGTCCTGTTTCAGTCAATTACTATCATCCTGATCCTCTGTCGACTCCAATTATCTATGTCCTGTTTCAGTCAATTACTATCATCCTGACTCTCTGTCTATTCTAATTATCTATGCCCTGTTTCAGTCAATTACTATCATCCTGATCCTCTGTCTGTTCTAATTATCTATGTCCTGTTTCAGTCAATTATTATCATCCTGATCCTCTGTCCATTCTAATTATCTATGTCATGTTTCAGTCAATTACTATCATCCTGATCCTCTGTGTATTCTAAGTATCTATGTCCCGTTTCAGTCAATTACTATCATCCTGACTCTCTGTCTATTCTAATTATCTATGTCCTTTTTCAGTCAATTACTATCATCCTGACTCTCTGTCCATTCTGATTATCTATGTCCTGTTTCAGTCAATTACTATCATCCTGATCCTCTGTCGACTCTAATTATCTATGTCCTGTTTCAGTCAATTACTATCATCCTGATCCTCTGTCTATTCTAATTATCTATGTCCTGTTTCAGTCAATTACTATCATCCTGATCCTCTGTCCATTCTAATTATCTGTGTCCTGTTTCAGTCAATTACTATCATCCTGATCCTCTGTCTATTCTAAATATCTATGTCCAGTTTCAGTCAATTACTATGACCCTGATCCTCTGTCTACTCTAATAATCTATGACCTGTTTCAGACAATTAATATCATCCTGATCCTCAGTCCATTCTAATTATCTATGTCCTGTTTCAGTCAATTACTATCATCCTGATCCTCTGCCGATTCTAATTATCGATGTCCTGTTTCAGTCAATTACTATCATCCTGATCCTCTGTCCATTCTAATTATCTATGTCCTGTTTCAGTCAATTACTATCATCCTGATCCTCTGTCCATTCTAATTATCTATGTCCTGTTTCAGTCAATTACTATCATCCTGGCCCTCTGTCCATTCTAATTATCTATGTCCTGTTTCAGTCAATTAATATCATCATGATCCTCTCTCCATTCTAATTATCTATGTCCTGTTTCAGTCAATTACTATCATCCTGATCCTCTGTCCATTCTAATTATCTATGTCCTGTTTCAGTCAATTACTATCATCCTGATCCTCTGTCTATTCTAAATATCTATGTCCAGTTTCAGTCAATTGCTATGACCCTGATCCTCTGTCTACTCTAATTATCTATGTCCTGTTTCAGTCAATTACTATCATCCTGATCCTCTGACCATTCTAATTATCTATGTCCTGTTTCAGTCAATTACTATCATCCTGGCCCTCTGTCCATTCTAATTATCTTTGTCCTGTTTCAGTCAATTACTGTCATCATGATCCTCTCTCCATTCTAATTATCTATGCCCTGTTTCAGTCAATTACTATCATCCTGATCCTCTGTCCATTCTAATTATCTATGTCCTGTTTCAGTCAATTACTATCATCCTGATCCTCAGTCCATTCTAATTATCTATGTCCTGTTTCAGTCAATTAATATCATCCTGATCCTCTGTCGACTCCAATTATCTATGTCCTGTTTCAGTCAATTACTATCATCCTGATCCTCTGTCTATTCTAATTATCTATGTCCTGTTTCAGTCAATTACTATCATCCTGATCCTCTGTCCATTCTAATTATCTATGTCCTGTTTCAGTCAATTACTATCATCCTGATCCTCAGTCCATTCTAATTATCTATGTCCTGTTTCAGTCAATTAATATCATCCTGATCCTCTGTCGACTCCAATTATCTATGTCCTGTTTCAGTCAATTACTATCATCCTGATCCTCTGTCCATTCTAATTATCTATGTCCTGTTTCAGTCAATTACTATCATCCTGATCCTCTGTCCATTCTAATTATCTATGTCCTGTTTCAGTCAATTACTATCATCCTGATCCTCTGACCATTCTAATTAGCTATGTCCTGTTTCAGTCAATTACTATCATCCTGGCCCTCTGTCCATTCTAATTATCTATGTCCTGTTTCAGTCAATTACTATCATCATGATCCTCTCTCCATTCTAATTATCTAAACCCTGTTTCAGTCAATTACTATCATCCTGATCCTCTGTCCATTCTAATTATCTATGTCCTGTTTCAGTCAATTACTATCATCCTGAGCCTCAGTCCATTCTAATTATCTATGTCCTGTTTCAGTCAATTACTATCATCCTGATCCTCTGTCGACTCCAATTATCTATGTCCTGTTTCAGTCAATTACTATCATCCTGATCCTCTGTCTATTCTAATTATCTATGTCCTGTTTCAGTCAATTACTATCATCCTGATCCTCTGTCCATTCTAATTATCTATGTCCTGTTTCAGTCAATTACTATCATCCTGATCCTCTGTCTATTCTAAATATCTATGTCCAGTTTCAGTCAATTACTATGACCCTGATCCTCTGTCTACTCTAATTATCTATGACCTGTTTCAGACAATTAATATCATCCTGATCCTCAGTCCATTCTAATTATCTATGTCCTGTTTCAGTCAATTACTATCATCCTGATCCTCTGCCTATTCTAATTATCGATGTCCTGTTTCAGTCAGTTACTATCATCCTGATCCTCTGTCCATTCTAATTATCTATGTCCTGTTTCAGGCAATTACTATCATCCTGATCCTCTGTCCATTCTAATTATCTATGTCCTGTTTCAGTCAATTACTATCATCCTGGCCCTCTGTCCATTCTAATTATCTATGTCCTGTTTCAGTCAATTACTATCATCATGATCCTCTCTCCATTCTAATTATCTATGCCCTGTTTCAGTCAATTACTATCATCCTGATCCTCTGTCCATTCTAATTATCTCTGTCCCGTTTCAGTCAATTACGATCATCCTGATCCTCAGTCCATTCTAATCATCTATGTCCTGTTTCAGTCACTTACTATCAGCCTGATCCTCTGTCCATTCTAATTATCTATGTCCTGTTTCAGTCAATTACGATCATCCTGATCCTCTGTCCATTCTAATCATCTATGTCCTGTTTCAGTCACTTACTATCAGCCTGATCCTCTGTCCATTCTAATTATCTATGTCCTGTTTCAGTCAATTACTATCATCCTGATCCTCTTCCCATTCTAATTATCTATGTCCTGTTTCAGTCAATTACTATCATCCTGATCCTCTGTGTATTCTAAGTATCTATGTCCCATTTCAGTCAATTACTATCATCCTGACTCTCTGTCTATTCTAATTATCTATGTCCTTTTTCAGTCAATTACTATCATCCTGATCCTCTGTCCATTCTAATTATCTCTGTCCCGTTTCAGTCAATTACGATCATCCTGATCCTCAGTCCATTCTAATCATCTATGTCCTGTTTCAGTCACTTACTATCAGCCTGATCCTCTGTCCATTCTAATTATCTATGTCCTGTTTCAGTCAATTACGATCATCCTGATCCTCTGTCCATTCTAATCATCTATGTCCTGTTTCAGTCACTTACTATCAGCCTGATCCTCTGTCCATTCTAATTATCTATGTCCTGTTTCAGTCAATTACTATCATCCTGATCCTCTTCCCATTCTAATTATCTATGTCCTGTTTCAGTCAATTACTATCAGCCTGATCCTCTGTCCATTCTAATTATCTATGTCCTGTTTCAGTCAATTACTATCATCCTGATCCTCTGTCTATTCTAATTATCTATGTCCTGTTTCAGTCAATTACTATCATCCTGATCCTCTGAACATTCTAATTATCTATGTCCTGTTTCAGTCAATTAGTATCATCCTGATCCTCTGTCTATTCTAATTATCTATGTCCTGTTTCAGTCAATTACTATCATCCTGATCCTCTGAACATTGTAATTATCTATGTCCTGTTTCAGTCAATTAGCATCATCCTGATCCTCTGTCTATTCTAATTATCTGTGTCCTGTTTCAGTCAATTACTGTCAACCTGATCCTCTGAACATTCTAATTATCTATGTCCTGTTTCAGTCAATTACTATCATCCTGAACCTCTGTTCATTCTAATTATCGTTGTCCTGTTTCAGACAATTACTATCATCCTGATCCTCTGTCCATTCTAATTATCTATGTCCCGTTTCAGTCAATTACTGTTATCCTGATCCTCTGAACATTCTAATTATCTATGTCCTGTTTCAGTCAATTACTATCATGCTGACCCACTGTCCATTCTAATTATCTATGTCCTCTTTCAGTCAATTACTATCATCCTGATAATCTGTCCATTTTAATTATCTGTGTCCTGTTTCAGTCAATTACTATCATCCTGATCCTCTGTCTATTCTAATCATCTATGTCCTGTTTCAGTCAATTACTATCATCCTGATCCTCTGTGTATTCTAATTATCTTTGTCCTGTTTCAGTCAATATTACTATCATCCTGATCCTCTGTCTATTCTAATCATCTATGTCCTGTTTCAGTCAATTACTATCATCCTGATCCTCTGTCTGTTCTAATCATCTATATCCTGTTTCAGTCAATTACTATCATCCTGATCCTCTGTCTATTCTAATCATCTATGTCCTGTTTCAGTCAATTACTATCATCCTGATCCTCTGTGTATTCTAATTATCTTTGTCCTGTTTCAGTCAATATTACAATCATCCTGATCCTCTGTCTACTCTAATCATCTATGTCCCGTTTCAGTCAATTACTATCATCCTGACTCTCTGTCTATTCTAATTATCTATGTCCTGTTTCAGTCAATTACCATCATCCTGATCCTCTGTCTGTTCTAATTATCTATGTCCTGTTTCAGTCAATTACTATCATCCTGATCCTCTGTCCATTCTAATTATCTATGTCATGTTTCAGTCAATTACTATCATCCTGATCCTCTGTGTATTCTAAGTATCTATGTCCCGTTTCAGTCAATTACTGTCATCCTGACTCTCTGTCTATTCTAATTATCTATGTCCTTTTTCAGTCAATTACTATCATCCTGACTCTCTGTCCATTCTGATTATCTATGTCCTGTTTCAGTCAATTACTATCATCCTGATCCTCTGTCGACTCTAATTATCTATGTCCTGTTTCAGTCAATTACTATCATCCTGATCCTCTGTCTATTCTAATTATCTATGTCCTGTTTCAGTCAATTACTATCATCCTGATCCTCTGTCCATTCTAATTATCTATGTCCTGTTTCAGTCAATTACTATCATCCTGATCCTCTGTCTATTCTAATTATCTATGTCCAGTTTCAGTCAATTACTATGATCCTGATCCTCTGTCTACTCTAATTATCTATGACCTTATTCAGTCAATTAATATCATCCTGATCCTCAGTCCATTCTCATTATCTATGTCATGTTTCAGTCAATTACTATCATCCTGATCCTCTGAACATTCTAATTATCTATGTCCTGTTTCAGTCAATTAGTATCATCCTGATCCTCTGTCTATTCTAATTATCTATGTCCTGTTTCAGTCAATTACTATCAACCTGATCCTCTGAACATTCTAATTATCTATGTCCTTTTTCAGTCAATTACTATCAGCCTGATCCTCTGTCCATTCTAATTATCTATGTCCTGTTTCAGTCAATTACTATCATCCTGATCCTCTGTCTATTCTAATTATCTATGTCCTGTTTCAGGCAATTACTATCATCCTGATCCTCTGTCTATTCTAATAATCTATGTCCTGTTTCAGTCAATTAGTATCATCCTGATCCTCTGTCTATTCTAATTATCTATGTCCTGTTTCAGTCAATTACTATCATCCTGATCCTCTGAACATTGTAATTATCTATGTCCTGTTTCAGTCAATTAGCATCAGCCTGATCCTCTGTCTATGCTAATTATCTGTGTCCTGTTTCAGTCAATTACTGTCAACCTGATCCTCTGAACATTCTAATTATCTATGTCCTGTTTCAGTCAATTACTATCATCCTGAACCTCTGTTCATTCTAATTATCGTTGTCCTGTTTCAGTCAATTACTATCATCCTGATCCTCTGTCCATTCTAATTATCTATGTCCCGTTTCAGTCAATTACTGTTATCCTGATCCTCTGAACATTCTAATTATCTATGTCCTGTTTCAGTCAATTACTATCATCCTGACCCACTGTCCATTCTAATTATCTATGTCCTCTTTCAGTCAATTACTATCATCCTGATAATCTGTCCATTTTAATTATCTGTGTCCTGTTTCAGTCAATTACTATCATCCTGATCCTCTGTCTATTCTAATCATCTATGTCCTGTTTCAGTCAATTACTATCATCCTGATCCTCTGTGTATTCTAATTATCTTTGTCCTGTTTCAGTCAATATTACTATCATCCTGATCCTCTGTCTATTCTAATCATCTATGTCCTGTTTCAGTCAATTACTATCATCCTGATCCTCTGTCTATTCTAATCATCTATATCCTGTTTCAGTCAATTACTATCATCCTGATCCTCTGTCTATTCTAATCATCTATGTCCTGTTTCAGTCAATTACTATCATCCTGATCCTCTGTGTATTCTAATTATCTTTGTCCTGTTTCAGTCAATATTACAATCATCCTGATCCTCTGTCTACTCTAATCATCTATGTCCCGTTTCAGTCAATTACTATCATCCTGACTCTCTGTCTATTCTAATTATCTACGTCCTGTTTCAGTCAATTACTATCATCCTGATCCTCTGTCTGTTCTATTTATCTATGTCCTGTTTCAGTCAATTACTATCATCCTGATCCTCTGTCCATTCTAATTATCTATGTCATGTTTCAGTCAATTACTATCATCCTGATCCTCTGTGTATTCTAAGTATCTATGTCCCGTTTCAGTCAATTACTATCATCCTGACTCTCTGTCTATTCTAATTATCTATGTCCTTTTTCAGTCAATTACTATCATCCTGACTCTCTGTCCATTCTGATTATCTATGTCCTGTTTCAGTCAATTACTATCATCCTGATCCTCTGTCGACTCTAATTATCTATGTCCTGTTTCAGTCAATTACTATCATCCTGATCCTCTGTCTTTTCTAATTATCTATGTCCTGTTTCAGTCAATTACTATCATCCTGATCCTCTGTCCATTCTAATTATCTATGTCCTGTTTCAGTCAATTACTATCATCCTGATCCTCTGTCTATTCTAATTATCTATGTCCAGTTTCAGTCAATTACTATGATCCTGATCCTCTGTCTACTCTAATTATCTATGACCTTTTTCAGTCAATTAATATCATCCTGATCCTCAGTCCATTCTCATTATCTATGTCATGTTTCAGTCAATTACTATCATCCTGATCCTCTGAACATTCTAATTATCTATGTCCTGTTTCAGTCAATTAGTATCATCCTGATCCTCTGTCTATTCTAATTATCTATGTCCTGTTTCAGTCAATTACTATCAACCTGTTCCTCTGAACATTCTAATTATCTATGTCCTGTTTCAGTCAATTACAATCATCCTGAACCTCTGTTCATTCTAATTATCGTTGTCCTGTTTCAGTCAATTACTATCATCCTGATCCTCTGTCCATTCTAATTATCTATGCCCGTTTCAGTCAATTACTGTTATCCTGATCCTCTGAACATTCTAATTATCTATGTCCTGTTTCAGTCAATTACTATCATCCTGACCCTCTGTCCATTCTAATTATCTATGTCCTGTTTCAGTCAATTACTATCATCCTGATAATCTGTCCATTTTATTTATCTGTGTCCTGTTTCAGTCAATTACTATCATCCTGATCCTCTGTCCTTTCTAATTATCTGTGCCCTGTTTCAGTCAATTACTATCATCCTGATCCTCTGTCTATTCTAATCATCTATGTCCAGTTTCAGTCAATTACTATCATCCTGATCCTCTGTCCATTCTAATTATCTATGTCCCGTTTCAGTCAATTACTGTTATCCTGATCCTCTGAACATTCTAATTATCTCTGTCCTGTTTCAGTCAATTACTATCATCCTGACCCTCTGTCCATTCTAATTATCTATGTCCTGTTTCAGTCAATTACTATCATCCTGATAATCTGTCCATTTTAATTATCTGTGTCCTGTTTCAGTCAATTACTATCATCCTGATACGCTGTCTATTCTAATCATCTATGTCCTGTTTCAGTCAATTACTATCATCCTGATCCTCTGTGTATTCTAATTATCTATGTCCTGTTTCAGACAATTACTATCATCCTGATCGTCAGTGTATTCTAATTATCTGTGTCCTGTTTCAGTCAATATTACTATCATCCTGATCCTCTGTCTATTCTAATCATCTATGTCCCGTTTCAGTCAATTACTATCATCCTGATCCTCTGTGTATTCTAATTATCTATGTCCCGTTTCAGTCAATTACTATCATCCTGACTCTCTGTCTATTCTAATTATCTATGTCCTGTTTCAGTCAATTACTATCATCCTGATCCTCTGTCTGTTCTAATTATCTATGTCCTGTTTCAGTCAATTACTATCATCCTGATCCTCTGTCCATTCTAATTATCTATGTCATGTTTCAGTCAATTACTATCATCCTGATCCTCTGTCTGTTCTAATTATCTATGTCCTGTTTCAGTCAATTACTATCATCCTGATCCTCTGTCCATTCTAATTATCTATGTCATGTTTCAGTCAATTACTATCATCCTGACTCTCTGTCTATTCTAATTATCTATGTCCTTTTTCAGTCAATTACTATCATCCTGACTCTCTGTCCATTCTGATTATCTATGTCCTGTTTCAGTCAATTACTATCATCCTGAACCTCTGTTCATTCTAATTATCGTTGTCCTGTTTCAGTCAATTACTATCATCCTGATCCTCTGTCCATTCTAATTATCTATGTCCCGTTTCAGTCAATTACTGTTATCCTGATCCTCTGAACATTCTAATTATCTATGTCCTGTTTCAGTCAATTACTATCATCCTGACCCTCTGTCCATTCTAATTATCTATGTCCTGTTTCAGTCAATTACTATCATCCTGATAATCTGTCCATTTTAATTATCTGTGTCCTGTTTCAGTCAATTACTATCATCCTGATACTCTGTCTATTCTATAAATCTATGTCCTGTTTCAGACAATTACTATCATCCTGATCGTCAGTGTATTCTAATTATCTGAGTCCTGTTTCAGTCAATATTACTATCATCCTGATCCTCTGTCTATTCTAATCATCTATGTCCTGATTCAGTCAATTACTATCATCCTGATCCTCTGTGTATTCTAATTATCTATGTCCCGTTTCAGTCAATTACTATCATCCTGACTCTCAGTCTATTCTAATTATCTATGTCCTGTTTCAGTCAATTACTATCATCCTGATCCTCTGTCTGTTCTAATTATCTATGTCCTGTTTCAGTCAATTACTATCATCCTGATCCTCTGTCCATTCTAATTATCTATGTCCCGTTTCAGTCAATTACGATCATCCTGATCCTCTGTCCATTCTAATCATCTATGTCCTGTTTCAGTCACTTACTATCAGCCTGATCCTCTGTCCATTCTAATTATCTATGTCCTGTTTCAGTCAATTACTATCAGCCTGATCCTCTGTCCATTCTAATTATCTATGTCCTGTTTCAGTCAATTACTATCATCCTGATCCTCTGTCCATTCAAATTATCTGTGTCCTGTTTCAGTCAATATTACAATCATCCTGATTCTCTGTCCATTCTAATTATCTATGTCCTGTTTCAGACAATTACTATCATGCTGATCCTCTGTCCATTCTAATCATCTATGTCCTGTTTCAGTCAATTACTATCTGCCTGATCCTCTGTCCATTCTAATTATCTATGTCCTGTTTCAGTCAATTACGATCATCCTGATCCTCTGTCCATTCTAATCATCTATGTCCTGTTTCAGTCACTTACTATCAGCCTGATCCTCTGTCCATTCTAATTATCTATGTCCTGTTTCAGTCAATTACTATCAGCCTGATCCTCTGTCCATTCTAATTATCTATGTCCTGTTTCAGTCAATTACTATCATCCTGATCCTCTGTCCATTCAAATTATCTGTGTCCTGTTTCAGTCAATATTACAATCATCCTGATTCTCTGTCCATTCTAATTATCTATGTCCTGCTTCAGACAATATTACTATCATCGTGATCCTCTGTCGATTCTAATTATCTATGTCCTGTTTCAGTCAATATTACTATCATCATGATCCTCTGTCTACTCTAATCATCTATGTCCTGTTTCAGTCTATTACTGTCATCCTGATCCTCTGTCCATTCTAATTATCTATGTCCTGTTTCAGTCAATATTACTATCATCCTGATCCTCTGTCCATTCTGATTATCTATTTCCTGTTTCAGTCAATTAATATCATCCTCATCCTCTGTGTATTCTAATTATCTCTGTCCCGTTTCAGTCAATTACTGTCATCCTGACTCAGTGTCTATTCTAATTATCTATGTCCTGTTTCAGTCAGTTGCTATCATCCTGATCCTCTGTCCATTCTAATTACCTCTGTCCCGTTTCAGTCAATTACTGTCATCCTGATCCTCTGAACATTCTAATTATCTATGTCCTGTTTCAGTCAATTACTATCATCCTGATCCTCTGACCATTCTAATTATCTATGTCCTGTTTCAGTCAATTACTGTCATCCTGATCCTCTGTCCATTCTAATTATCTCTGTCCCGTTTCAGTCAATTACTATCATCCTGATCCTCTGTCCATTCTAATTATCTCTGTCCCGTTTCAGTCAATTACTATCATCCTGATCCTCTGTCCATTCCAATTATCTATGTCCTGTTTCAGTCAATTACTATCATCCTGATCCTCTGTCCATTCTAATTATCTATGTCCTGTTTCAGTCAATTATTGTCAGCCTGATCCTCTGTCCATTCTAATTATCTATGTCCTGTTTCAGTCAATTACTGTCATCCTGATCCTTTGTCTATTCTAATTATCTATGTCCTGTTTCAGTCAATTACTATCATACTGATCCTCTGTCCATTCTGATTATCTGTGTCCTGTTTCTGTCACTTACTAGCATCCTCATCCTCTGTCTAACTAATTATCTATGTCCAGTTTCGGTCAATTATTATCATCCTGATCCTCTGATCATTGTAATTATCTATGTCCTATTTCAGTCAATTACTATCATCCTGATCCTCTGACCATTCTAATTATCAATGTCCTGTTTCAGTCAATTACTATCATCCTGATCCTCTGTCTATTCTAATTATCTGTGTCCTGTTTCAGTCAATTACTATCATCCTGATCCTATGAACATTGTAATTATCTATGTCCTGTTTCAGTCAATTACTATCATCCTGATCCTCTGTCTATTCTAATTATCTATGTCCTGTTTCAGTCACTTACTATCATCCTGATCCTCTGTCCATTATAATTATCTATGTCCTGTTTCAGTCAATTACTATCATCCTGATCCTCTGTGTATTCTAATTATCTGTGTCCTGTTTCAGTCAATATTACTATCATCCTGATCCTCTGTCTACTCTAATCATCTATGTCCTGTTTCAGTCAATTACTATCATCCTGATCCTCTGTCCATTCTAATTATCTTTGTCCTGTTTCAGTCAATATTACTATCATCCTGATCCTCTGTCCATTCTAATTATCTATGTCCTGTTTCAGTCAATTACTATCATCCTGATCCTCTCTGTATTCTAATTATCTATGTCCCGTTTCAATCAATTACTATCATCCTGACTCTCTGTCTATTCTAATTATCTATGTCCTGTTTCAGTCAATTACTATCATCCTGATCCTCTGTCTGTTCTAATTATCTATGTCCTGTTTCAGTCAATTACTATCATCCTGATCCTCTGTCCATTCTAATTATCTATGTCATGTGTCAGTCAATTACTATCATCCTGATCCTCTGTGTATTCTAAGTATCTATGTCCCGTTTCAGTCAATTACTATCATCCTGACTCTCTGTCTATTCTAATTATCTATGTCCTTTTTCAGTCAATTACTATCATCCTGACTCTCTGTCCATTCTGATTATCTATGTCCTGTTTCAGTCAATTACTATCATCCTGATCCTCTGTCGACTCTAATTATCTATGTCCTGTTTCAGTCAATTACTATCATCCTGATCCTCTGTCTATTCTAATTATCTCTGTCCTGTTTCAGTCAATTACTATCATCCTGATCCTCTGTCCATTCTAATTATCTATGTCCTGTTTCAGTCAATTACTATCATCCTGATCCTCTGTCTATTCTAAATATCTATGTCCAGTTTCAGTCAATTACTATCATCCTGATCCTCTGTCTACTCTAATTATCTATGACCTGTTTCAGTCAATTAATATCATCCTGATCCTCAGTCCATTCTAATTATCTATGTCCTGTTTCAGTCAATTACTATCATCCTGATCCTCTGCCTATTCTAATTATCTATGTCCTGTTTCAGTCAATTACTATCATCCTGATCCTCTGTCCATTCTAATTATCTATGTCCTGTTTCAGTCAATTACTATCATCCTGATCCTCTGTCCATTCTAATTATCTATGTCCTGTTTCAGTCAATTACTATCATCCTGATCCTCAAACCATTCTAATTATCTATGTCCTGTTTCAGTCAATTACTATCATCCTGACCCTCTGTCCATTCTAATTATCTATGTCCTGTTTCAGTCAATTACTATCATCATGATCCTCTCTCCATTCTAATAATCTATGCCCTGTTTCAGTCAATTACTATCATCCTGATCCTCTGTCCATTCTAATTATCTCTGTCCCGTTTCAGTCAATTACTATCATCCTGATCCTCTGAACATTCTAATTATCTATGCCCTGTTTCAGTCAATTACGATCATCCTGATCCTCTGTCCATTCTAATCATCTATGTCCTGTTTCAGTCACTTACTATCAGCCTGATCCTCTGTCCATTCTAATTATCTATGTCCTGTTTCAGTTAATTACTATCATCCTGATCCTCTGTCCATTCTAATTATCTATGTCCTGTTTCAGTCAATTACTATCATCCTGATCCTCTGTCCATTCTAAATATCTATGTCCAGTTTCAGTCAATTACTATCATCCTGATCCTCAGTCCATTCTAAATATCTATGTCCTGTTTCAGTCAATTACTATCATCCTGATCCTCTGTCCATTCTAAATATCTATGTCCTGTTTCAGTCAATTATTATCAGCCTGATCCTCTGTCCATTCTAATTATCTATGTCCTGTTTCAGTCAATTACTGTCATCCTGATCCTCTGTCTATTCTAATTATCTATGTCCTGTTTCAGTCAATTACTATCATACTGATCCTCTGTCCATTCTAATTATCTGTGTCCTGTTTCTATCACTTACTAGCATCCTCATCCTTTGTCTAACTAATTATCTATGTCCAGTTTCGGTCAATTATTATCATCCTGATCCTCTGATCATTGTAATTATCTATGTCCTATTTCAGTCAATTACTATCATCCTGATCCTCTGACCATTCTAATTATCAATGTCCTGTTTCAGTCAATTACTATCATCCTGATCATCTGTCTATTCTAATTATCTATGTCCTGTTTCAGTCAATTACTATCATCCTGATCCTCTGATCATTGTAATTATCTATGTCCTGTTTCAGTCAATTACTATCATCCTGATCCTCTGTCTATTCTAATTATCTATGTCCTGTTTCAGTCAATTACTATCATCCTGATCCTCTGTCCATTATAATTATCTGTGTCCTATTCCAGACAATTACTATCATCCTGATCCTCTGTGTATTCTAATTATCTGTGTCCTGTTTCAGTCAATATTACTATCATCCTGATCCTCTGTCTACTCTAATCATCTATGTCCTGTTTCAGTCTATTACTATCATCCTGATCCTCTGTCCATTCTAATTATCTATGTCCTGTTTCAGTCAATATTACTATCATCCTGATCCTCTGTCCATTCTAATTATCTATGTCCTGTTTCAGTCAATTACTATCATCCTGATCCTTTCTGTATTCTAATTATCTATGTCCCGTTTCAGTCAATTACTATCATCCTGACTCTCTGTCTATTCTAATTATCTGTGTCCTGTTTCTGTCAATTACTATCATCCTGATCCTCTGTCTGTTCTAATTATCTATGTCCTGTTTCAGCCAATTACTATCATCCTGATCCTCTGTCCATTCTAATTATCTATGTCATGTTTCAGTCAATTACTATCATCCTGATCCTCTGTGTATTCTAAGTATCTATGTCCCATTTTAGTCAATTACTATCATCCTGACTCTCTGTCTATTCTAATTATTATGTCCTTTTTCAGTCCATTACTATCATCCTGACTCTCTGTCCATTCTGATTATCTATGTCCTGTTTCAGTCAATTACTATCATCCTGATCCTCTGTCGGCTCTAATTATCTATGTCCTGTTTCAGTCAATTACTATCATCCTGATCCTCTGTCTATTCTAATTATCTCTGTCCTGTTTCAGTCAATTACTATCATCCTGATCCTCTGTCCATTCTAATTATCTATGTCCTGTTTCAGTCAATTACTATCATCCTGATCCTCTGTCTATTCTAAATATCTATGTCCAGTTTCAGTCAATTACTATCATCCTGATCCTCTGTCTACTCTAATTATCTATGACCTGTTTCAGTCAATTAATATCATCCTGATCCTCAGTCCATTCTAATTATCTATGTCCTGTTTCAGTCAATTACTATCATCCTGATCCTCTGCCTATTCTAATTATCTATGTCCTGTTTCAGTCAATTATTATCATCCTGATCCTCTGTCCATTCTAATTATCTATGTCCTGTTTCAGTCAATTACTATCATCCTGATCCTCTGTCCATTCTAATTATCTATGTCCTGTTTAAGTCAATTACTATCTGCCTGATCCTCTGTCCATTCTATTTATCTATGTCCTTTTTCAGTCAATTACGATCATCCTGATCCTCTGTCCATTCTAATCATCTATGTCCTGTTTCAGTCTCTTACTATCAGCCTGATCCTCTGTCCATTCTAATTATCTATGTCCTGTTTCAGTCAATAACTATCATCCAGATCCTCTGTCCATTCTAATTATCTATGTCCTGTTTCAGTTAATTACTATCATCCTGATCCTCTGTCCATTCTAATCATCGATGTCCTTTTTCAGTCACTTACTATCAGCCTGATCCTCTTTCCATTCTAATTATCTATGTCCTGTTTCAGTCAATTACTATCATCCTGATCCTCTGTCCATTCTAATTATCTATGTCCTGTTTCAGTCAATTACTATCATCCTGATCCTCTGTCCATTCTAATCATCGATGTCCTGTTTCAGTCACTTACAATCAGCCTGATCCTCTTTCCATTCTAATTATCTATGTCCTGTTTCAGTCAATTACTATCAGCCTGATCCTCTGTCTATTCTAAATATCTATGTCCAGTTTCAGTCAATTACTATCATCCTGAACCTCTGTCTACTCTAATTATCTGTGTCCTGTTTCAGTCAATTACTGTCATCCTGATCCTCTGAGTATTCTAAGTATCTATGTCCCATTTCAGTCAATTACTATCATCCTGACTCTCTGTCTATTCTAATTATTATGTCCTTTTTCAGTCAATTACTATCATCCTGACTCTCTGTCCATTCTGATTATCTATGTCCTGTTTCAGTCAATTACTACCATCCTGATCCTCTGTCGGCTCTAATTATCTATGTCCAGTTTCAGTCAATTACTATCATCCTGATCCTCTGTCTATTCTAATTATCTCTGTCCTGTTTCAGTCAATTACTATCATCCTGATCCTCTGTCCATTCTAATTATCTACGTCCTGTTTCAGTCAATTACTATCATCCTGATCCTCTGTCTATTCTAAATATCTATGTCCAGTTTCAGTCAATTACTATCATCCTGATCCTCTGTCTAATCTAATTATCTATGACCTGTTTCAGTCAATTAATATCATCCTGATCCTCAGTCCATTCTAATTATCTATGTCCTGTTTCAGTCAATTACTATCATCCTGATCCTCTGCCTATTCTAATTATCTATGTCCTGTTTCAGTCAATTACTATCATCCTGATCCTCTGAACATTCTAATTATCTATGTCCTGTTTCAGTCAATTACTATCATCCTGATCCTCTGCCTATTCTAATTATCTATGTCCTGTTTCAGTCAATTACTATCATCCTGATCCTCTGTCCATTCTAATTATCTATGTCCTGTTTCAGTCAATTACTATCTGCCTGATCCTCTGTCCATTCTATTTATCTATGTCCTGTTTCAGTCAATTACGATCATCCTGATCCTCTGTCCATTCTAATCATCTATGTCCTGTTTCAGTCTCTTACTATCATCCTGATCCTCTGTCCTTTCTAATCATCTATGTCCTGTTTCAGTCTCTTACTATCATCCAGATCCTCTGTCCATTCTAATTATCTATGTCCTGTTTCAGTCAATTACGATCATCCAGATCCTCTGTCCATTCTAATTATCTATGTCCTGTTTCAGTTAATTACTATCATCCTGATCCTCTGTCCATTCTAATCATCGATGTCCTGTTTCAGTCACTTACTATCAGCCTGATCCTCTTTCCATTCTAATTATCTGTGTCCTGTTTCAGTCAATTACTATCAGCCTGATCCTCTGTCCATTCTAATTATCTATGTCCTGTTTCAGTCAATTACTATCATCCTGATCCTCTGTCCATTCTAATCATCGATGTCCTGTTTCAGTCACTTACTATCAGCCTGATCCTCTTTCCATTCTAATTATCTATGTCCTGTTTCAGTCAATTACTATCAGCCTGATCCTCTGTCCATTCTAATTATCTATGTCCTGTTTCAGTCAATTACTATCATCCTGATCCTCTGTCCATTCAAATTATCTGTGTCCTGTTTCAGTCAATATTACAATCATCCTGATTCTCTGTCCATTCTAATTATCTATGTCCTGTTTCAGACAATATTACTATCATCGTGATCCTCTGTCGATTCTAATTATCTATGTCCTGTTTCAGTCAATATTACTATCATCCTGATCCTCTGTCTACTCTAATCATCTATGTCCTGTTTCAGTCAATTACTGTCATCCTGATCCTCTGTCCATTCTAAATATCTATGTCCTGTTTCAGTCAATATTACTATCATCCTGATCCTCTGTCCATTCTAATTATCTATTTCCTGTTTCAGTCAATTAATATCATCCTCATCCTCTGTGTATTCTAATTATCTATGTCCCGTTTCAGTCAATTACTGTCATCCTGACTCAGTGTCTATTCCAATTATCTATGTCCTGTTTCAGTCAGTTGCTATCATCCTGATCCTCTGTCCATTCTAATTATCTCTGTCCCGTTTCAGTCAATTACTGTCATCCTGATCCTCTGTCCATTCCAATTATCTATGTCCTGTTTCAGTCAATTACTATCATCCTGATCCTCTGTCCATTCTAATTATCTATGTCCTGTTTCAGTCAATTACTATCATCCTGATCCTCTGTCCATTCCAATTATCTATATCCTGTTTCAGTCAATTACTATCATCCTGATCCTCTGTCCATTCTAATTATCTATGTCCTGTTTCAGTCAATTACTATCATCCTGATCCTCTGTCCATTCCAATTATCTATGTCCTGTTTCAGTCAATTACTATCATCCTGATCCTCTGTCCATTCTAATTATCTATGTCCTGTTTCAGTCAATTATTATCAGCCTGATCCTCTGTCCATTCTAATTATCTATGTCGTGTTTCAGTCAATTACTGTCATCCTGATCCTCTGTCTATTCTAATTATCTATGTCCTGGTTCAGTCAATTACTATCATACTGATCCTCTGTCCATTCTGATTATCTGTGTCCTGTTTCTGTCACTTACTAGCATCCTCATCCTCTGTCTAACTAATTATCTATGTCCAGTTTCGGTCAATAATTATCATCCTGATCCTCTGATCATTGTAATTATCTATGTCCTATTTCAGTCAATTACTATCAGCCTGATCCTCTGTCCATTCTAATTATCTATGTCCTGTTTCAGTCAATTACTGTCATCCTGATCCTCTGTCTATTCTAATTATCTGTGTCCTGTTTCTGTCACTTACTAGCATCCTCATCCTCTGTCTAACTAATTATCTATGTCCAGTTTCGGTCAATTATTATCATCCTGATCCTCTGATCATTGTAATTATCTATGTCCTGTTTCAGTCAATTATTATCAGCCTGATCCTCTGTCCATTCTAATTATCTATGTCCTGTTTCAGTCAATTACTGTCATCCTGATCCTCTGTCTATGCTAATTATCTATGTCCTGTTTCAGTCAATTACTATCATACTGATCCTCTGTCTACTCTAATTATCTATGACCTGTTTCAGTCAATTAATATCATCCTGATCCTCAGTCCATTCTAATTATCTATTTCCTGTTTCAGTCAATTACTATCATCCTGATCCTCTGCCTATTCTAATTATCTATGTCCTGTTTCAGTCAATTACTATCATCCTGATCCTCTGAACATTCGAATTATCTATGTCCTGTTTCAGTCAATTACTATCATCCTGATCCTCTGCCTATTCTAATTATCTATGTCCTGTTTCAGTCAATTACTATCATCCTGATCCTCTGTCCATTCTAATTATCTATGTCCTGTTTCAGTCAATTACTATCTGCCTGATCCTCTGTCCATTCTATTTATCTATGTCCTGTTTCAGTCAATTACGATCATCCTGATCCTCTGTCCATTCTAATCATCTATGTCCTGTTTCAGTCTCTTACTATCAGCCTGATCCTCTGTCCATTCTAATTATCAATGTCCTGTTTCAGTCAATTACGATCATCCAGATCCTCTGTCCATTCTAATTATCTATGTCCTGTTTCAGTCACTTACTATCAGCCTGATCCTCTTTCCATTCTAATTATCTATGTCCTGTTTCAGTCAATTACTATCAGCCTGATCCTCTGTCCATTCTAATTATCTATGTCCTGTTTCAGTCAATTACTATCATCCTGATCCTCTGTCCATTCTAATCATCGATGTCCTGTTTCAGTCACTTACTATCAGCCTGATCCTCTTTCCATTCTAATTATCTATGTCCTGTTTCAGTCAATTACTATCAGCCTGATCCTCTGTCCATTCTAATTATCTATGTCCTGTTTCAGTCAATTACTATCATCCTGATCCTCTGTCCATTCAAATTATCTGTGTCCTGTTTCAGTCAATATTACAATCATCCTGATTCTCTGTCCATTCCAATTATCTATGTCCTGTTTCAGACAATATTACTATCATCGTGATCCTCTGTCGATTCTAATTATCTATGTCCTGTTTCAGTCAATATTAATATCATCCTGATCCTCTGTCTACTCTAATCATCTATGTCCTGTTTCAGGCAATTACTGTCATCCTGATCCTCTGTCCATTCTAAACATCTATGTCCTGTTTCAGTCAATATTACTATCATCCTGATCCTCTGTCCATTCTAATTATCTATTTCCTGTTTCAGTCAATTAATATCATCCTCATCCTCTGTGTATTCTAATTATCTATGTCCCGTTTCAGTCAATTACTGTCATCCTGACTCAGTGTCTATTCTAATTATCTATGTCCTGTCTCAGTCAGTTGCTATCATCCTGATCCTCTGTCCATTCTAATTATCTCTGTCCCGTTTCAGTCAATTACTGTCATCCTGATCCTCTGAACATTCTAATTATCTATGTCCTGTTTCAGTCAATTACTATCATCCTGATCCTCTGTCCATTCCAATTATCTATGTCCTGTTTCAGTCAATTACTATCATCCTGATCCTCTGTCCATTCTACTTATCTATGTCCTGTTTCAGTCAATTATTATCAGCCTGATCCTCTGTCCATTCCAATTATCTATATCCTGTTTCAGTCAATTACTATCATCCTGATCCTCTGTCCATTCTAATTATCTATGTCCTGTTTCAGTCAATTACTATCATCCTGATCCTCTGTCCATTCCAATTATCTATGTCCTGTTTCAGTCAATTACTATCATCCTGATCCTCTGTCCATTCTAATTATCTATGTCCTGTTTCAGTCAATTATTATCAGCCTGATCCTCTGTCCATTCTAATTATCTATGTCCTGTTTCAGTCAATTACTGTCATCCTGATCCTCTGTCTATTCTAATTATCTATGTCCTGTTTCAGTCAATTACTATCATACTGATCCTCTGTCCATTCTGATTATCTGTGTCCTGTTTCTGTCACTTACTAGCATCCTCATCCTCTTTCTAACTAATTATCTATGTCCAGTTTCGGTCAATTATTATCATCCTGATCCTCTGATCATTGTAATTATCTATGTCCTATTTCAGTCAATTACTATCAGCCTGATCCTCTGTCCATTCTAATTATCTATGTCCTGTTTCAGTCAATTACTGTCATCCTGATCCTCTGTCTATTCTAATTATCTGTGTCCTGTTTCTGTCACTTACTAGCATCCTCATCCTCTGTCTAACTAATTATCTATGTCCAGTTTCGGTCAATTATTATCATCCTGATCCTCTGATCATTGTAATTATCTATGTCCTGTTTCAGTCAATTATTATCAGCCTGATCCTCTGTCCATTCTAATTATCTATGACCTGTTTCAGTCAATTACTGTCATCCTGATCCTCTGTCTATTCTAATTATCTAAGCCCTGTTTCAGTCAATTACTATCATACTGATCCTCTGTCCATTCTGATTATCTGTGTCCTGTTTCTGTCACTTACTAGCATCCTCATCCTCTGTCTAACTAATTATCTATGTCCAGTTTCGGTCAATTATTATCATCCTGATCCTCTGACCATTCTAATTATCAATGTCCTGTTTCAGTCAATTACTATCATCCTGATCCTCTGTCCATTCTAATTATCTATGTCCTGTTTCAGTCAATTACTGTCATCCTGATCCTCTGTCTATTCTAATTATCTGTGTCCTGTTTCTGTCACTTACTAGCATCCTCATCCTCTGTCTAACTAATTATCTATGTCCAGTTTCGATCAATTATTATCATCCTGATCCTCTGATCATTGTAATTATCTATGTCCTGTTTCAGTCAATTATTATCAGCCTGATCCTCTGTCCATTCTAATTATCTATGTCCTGTTTCAGTCAATTACTGTCATCCTGATCCTCTGTCTATTCTAATTATCTATGTCCTGTTTCAGTCAATTACTATCATACTGATCCTCTGTCCATTCTGATTATCTGTGTCCTGTTCTGTCACTTACTAGCATCCTCATCCTCTGTCTAACTAATTATCTATGTCCAGTTTCGGTCAATTATTATCATCCTGATCCTCTGACCATTCTAATTATCAATGTCCTGTTTCAGTCAATTACTATCATCCTGATCCTCTGTCCATTCTAATTATCTATGTCCTGTTTCAGTCAATATTACTATCATCCTGATCCTCTGTCCATTCTAATTATCTATGTCCTGTTTCAGTCAATTACTATCATCCTGATCCTATCTGTATTCTAATTATCTATGTCCCGTTTCAATCAATTACTATCATCCTGATCCTCTGTCTGTTCTAATTATCTATGTCCTGTTTCAGTCAATTACAATCATCCTGATCCTCTGTCCATTCTAATTATCTATGTCATGTTTCAGTCAATTACTATCATCCTGATCCTCTGTGTATTCTAAGTATCTATGTCCCGTTTCAGTCAATTACTATCATCCTGACTCTCTGTCTATTCTAATTATCTATGTCCTTTTTCAGTCAATTACTATCATCCTGACTCTCTGTCCATTCTGATTATCTATGTCCTGTTTCAGTCAATTACTATCATCCTGATCCTCTGTCGACTCTAATTATCTATGTCCTGTTTCAGTCAATTACTATCATCCTGATCATCTGTCTATTCTAATTATCTATGTCCTGTTTCAGTCAATTACTATCACCCTGATCCTCTGTCCATTCTAATTATCTATGTCCTGTTTCAGTCAATTACTATCATCCTGATCCTCTGTCTATTCTAAATATCTATGTCCTCTTTCTGTCAATTACTATCATCCTGATCCTCTGTCCATTCTAATTATCTATGTCCTGTTTCAGTCAATTACTATCATCCTGATCCTCTGTCTATTCTAAATATCTATGTCCTGTTTCTGTCAATTACTATCATCCTGATCCTCTGTCCATTCTAATTATCTATGTCCTGTTTCAGTCAATTACTATCATCCTGATCCTCTGTCTATTCTAAATATCTATGTCCAGTTTCAGTCAATTACTATCATCCTGATCCTCTGTCTACTCTAATTATCTATGACCTGTTTCAGTCAATTAATATCATCCTGATCCTCAGTCCATTCTAATTATCTATGTCCTGTTTCAGTCAATTACTATCATCCTGATCCTCTGTCCATTCTAATTATCTATGTCCTGTTTCAGTCAATTACTATCATCCTGATCCTCTGTCTATTCTAAATATCTATGTCCTGTTTCAGTCAATTACTATCATCCTGATCCTCTGTCTACTCTAATTATCTATGACCTGTTTCAGTCAATTAATATCATCCTGATCCTCAGTCCATTCTAATTATCTATGTCCTGTTTCAGTCAATTACTATCATCCTGATCCTCTGCCTATTCTAATTATCTATGTCCTGTTTCAGTCAATTACTATCATCCTGATCCTCTGTCCATTCTAATTATCTATGTCCTGTTTCAGTCAATTACTATCATCCTGATCCTCTGAAAAGTCTAATTATCTATGTCCTGTTTCAGTCAATTACTATCATCCTGATCCTCTGCCTTTTCTAATTATCTATGTCCTGTTTCAGTCAATTACTATCATCCTGATCCTCTGTCCATTCTAATTATCTATGTCCTGTTTCAGTCAATTACTATCATCCTGATCCTCTGACCATTCTAATTATCTATGTCCTGTTTCAGTCAATTACTATCATCCTGACCCTCTGTCCATTCTAATTATCTATGTCCTGTTTCAGTCAATTACTATCATCATGATCCTCTCTCCATTCTAATTATCTATGCCCTGTTTCAGTCAATTACGATCATCCTGATCCTCTGTCCATTCTAATCATCTATGTCCTGTTTCAGTCACTTACTATCAGCCTGATCCTCTGTCCATTCTAATTATCTATGTCCTGTTTCAGTTAATTACTATCATCCTGATCCTCTGTCCATTCTAATTATCTATGTCCTGTTTCAGTCAATTACTATCATCCTGATCCTCTGTCTATTCTAAATATCTATGTCCAGTTTCAGTCAATTACTATCATCCTGATCCTCAGTCCATTCTAAATATCTATGTCCTGTTTCAGTCAATTACTATCATCCTGATCCTCTGTCCATTCTAAATATCTATGTCCTGTTTCAGTAAATTATTATCAGCCAGATCCTCTTTCCATTCTAATTATCTATGTCCTGTTTCAGTCAATTACTGTCATCCTGATCCTCTGTCTATTCTAATTATCTATGTCCTGTTTCAGTCAATTACTATCATCCTGATCCTCTGTCCATTCTAATTATCTGTGTCCTGTTTCTATCACTTACTAGCATCCTCATCCTCTGTCTAACTAATTATCTATGTCCAGTTTCGGTCAATTATTATCATCCTGATCCTCTGATCATTGTAATTATCTATGTCCTATTTCAGTCAATTACGCACATCCTGATCCTCTGACCATTCTAATTATCAATGTCCTGTTTCAGTCAATTACTATCATCCTGATCCTCTGTCTATTCTAATTATCTATGTCCTGTTTCAGTCAATTACTATCATCCTGATCCTCTGATCATTGTAATTATCTATGTCCTGTTTCAGTCAATTACTATCATCCTGATCCTCTGTCTATTCTAATTATCTAAGTCCTGTTTCAATCAATTACTATCATCCTGATCCTCTGTCCATTATAATTATCTATGTCCTGTTTCAGACAATTACTATCATCCTGATCCTCAGTGTATTCTAATTATCTGTGTCCTGTTTCAGTCAATATTACTATCATCCTGATCCTCTGTCTACTCTAATCATCTATGTCCTGTTTCAGTCAATTACTATCATCCTGATCCTCTGTCCATTCTAATTATCTATGTCCTGTTTCAGTCAATATTACTATCATCCTGATCCTCTGTCCATTCTAATTATCTATGTCCTGTTTCAGTCAATTACTATCATCCTGATCCTCTCTGTATTCTAATTATCTATGTCACGTTTCAGTCAATTACTATCATCCTGACTCTCTGTCTATTCTAATTATCTGTGTCCTGTTTCAGTCAATTACTATCATCCTGATCCTCTGTCTGTTCTAATTATCTATGTCCTGTTTCAGTCAATTACTATCATCCTGATCCTCTGTCCATTCTATTTATCTATGTCATGTTTCAGTCAATTACTATCATCCTGATCCTCTCTGTATTCTAAGTATCTATGTCCCGTTTCAGTCAATTACTATCATCCTGACTCTCTGTCTATTCTAATAATCTATGTCCTTTTTCAGTCAATTACTATCATCCTGACTCTCTGTCCATTCTGATTATCTATGTCCTGTTTCAGTCAATTACTATCATCCTGATCCTCTGTCGACTCTAATTATCTATGTCCTGTTTCAGTCAATAACTATCATCCTGATCCTCTGTCTATTCTAATTATCTATGTCCTGTTTCAGTCAATTACTATCATCCTGATCCTCTGTCCATTTTAATTATCTATGTCCTGTTTCAGTCAATTACTATCATCCTGATCCTCTGTCTATTCTAAATATCTATGTCCAGTTTCAGTCAATTACTATCATCCTGATCCTCTGTCTACTCTAATTATCTATGACCTGTTTCAGTCAATTAATATCATCCTGATCCTCAGTCCATTCTAATTATCTATGTCCTGTTTCAGTCAATTACTATCATCCTGATCCTCTGCCTATTCTAATTATCTATGTCCTGGTTCATTCAATTACTATCATCCTGATCCTCTGTCCATTGTAATTATCTATGTCCTGTTTCAGTCAATTACTATCATCCTGATCCTCTGTCCATTCTAATTATCTATGTCCTGATTCAGTCAATTACTATCATCCTGATCCTCTGACCATTCTAATTATCTATGTCCTGTTTCAGTCAATTACTATCATCCTGACCCTCTGTCCATTCTAATTATCTATGTCCTGTTTCAGTCAATTACTATCATCATGATCCTCTCTCCATTCTAATTATCTATGCCCTGTTTCAGTCAATTACTATCATCCTGATCCTCTGTCCATTCTAATTATCTATGTCCACTTTTTGTCAATATTAGTATCATCATGATCCTCTGTCCATTCTAATTATCAATGTCCTGTTTCAGTCAATTACTATCATCCTGATCCTCTGTCCATTCTAATTATCTATGTCCTGTTTCAGTCAATTACTGTCATCCTGATCCTCTGTCTATTCTAATTATCTGTGTCCTGTTTCTGTCACTTACTAGCATCCTCATCCTCTGTCTAACTAATTATCTATGTCCAGTTTCGATCAATTATTATCATCCTGATCCTCTGATCATTGTAATTATCTATGTCCTGTTTCAGTCAATTATTATCAGCCTGATCCTCTGTCCATTCTAATTATCTATGTCCTGTTTCAGTCAATTACTGTCATCCTGATCCTCTGTCTATTCTAATTATCTATGTCCTGTTTCAGTCAATTACTATCATACTGATCCTCTGTCCATTCTGATTATCTGTGTCCTGTTCTGTCACTTACTAGCATCCTCATCCTCTGTCTAACTAATTATCTATGTCCAGTTTCGGTCAATTATTATCATCCTGATCCTCTGACCATTCTAATTATCAATGTCCTGTTTCAGTCAATTACTATCATCCTGATCCTATGTCTATTCTAATTATCTATGTCCTGTTTCAGTCAATTACTATCATCCTGATCCTATGAACATTGTAATTATCTATGTCGTGTTTCAGTCAATTACTATCATCCTGATCCTCTGTCCATTCTAATTATCTGTGTCCTGTTTCAGTCAATATTACTATCATCCTGATCCTCTGTCTACTCTAATCATCTATGTCCTGTTTCAGTCAATTACTATCATCCTGATCCTCTGTCCATTCTAATTATCTATGTCCTGTTTCAGTCAATATTACTATCATCCTGATCCTCTGTCCATTCTAATTATCTATGTCCTGTTTCAGTCAATTACTATCATCCTGATCCTATCTGTATTCTAATTATCTATGTCCCGTTTCAATCAATTACTATCATCCTGATCCTCTGTCTGTTCTAATTATCTATGTCCTGTTTCAGTCAATTACTATCATCCTGATCCTCTGTCCATTCTAATTATCTATGTCATGTTTCAGTCAATTACTATCATCCTGATCCTCTGTGTATTCTAAGTATCTATGTCCCATTTCAGTCAATTACTATCATCCTGACTCTCTGTCTATTCTAATTATCTATGTCCTTTTTCAGTCAATTACTATCATCCTGACTCTCTGTCCATTCTGATTATCTATGTCCTGTTTCAGTCAATTACTATCATCCTGATCCTCTGTCGACTCTAATTATCTATGTCCTGTTTCAGTCAATTACTATCATCCTGATCATCTGTCTATTCTAATTATCTATGTCCTGTTACAGTCAATTACTATCATCCTGATACTCTGTCCATTCTAATTATCTATGTCCTGTTTCAGTCAATTACTATCATCCTGATCCTCTGTCTATTCTAAATATCTATGTCCTGTTTCTGTCAATTACTATCATCCTGATCCTCTGTCCATTCTAATTATCTATGTCCTGTTTCAGTCAATTACTATCATCCTGATCCTCTGTCTATTCTAAATATCTATGTCCTGTTTCTGTCAATTACTATCATCCTGATCCTCTGTCCATTCTAATTATCTATGTCCTGTTTCAGTCAATTACTATCATCCTGATCCTCTGTCTATTCTAAATATCTATGTCCAGTTTCAGTCAATTACTATCATCCTGATCCTCTGTCTACTCTAATTATCTATGACCTGTTTCAGTCAATTAATATCATCCTGATCCTCAGTCCATTCTAATTATCTATGTCCTGTTTCAGTCAATTACTATCATCCTGATCCTCTGTCCATTCTAATTATCTATGTCCTGTTTCAGTCAATTACTATCATCCTGATCCTCTGTCTATTCTAAATATCTATGTCCAGTTTCAGTCAATTACTATCATCCTGATCCTCTGTCTACTCTAATTATCTATGACCTGTTTCAGTCAATTAATATCATCCTGATCCTCAGTCCATTCTAATTATCTATGTCCTGTTTCAGTCAATTACTATCATCCTGATCCTCTGCCTATTCTAATTATCTATGTCCTGTTTCAGTCAATTACTATCATCCTGATCCTCTGTCCATTCTAATTATCTATGTCCTGTTTCAGTCAATTACTATCATCCTGATCCTCTGAAAAGTCTAATTATCTATGTCCTGTTTCAGTCAATTACTATCATCCTGATCCTCTGCCTTTTCTAATTATCTATGTCCTGTTTCAGTCAATTACTATCATCCTGATCCTCTGTCCATTCTAATTATCTATGTCCTGTTTCAGTCAATTACTATCATCCTGATCCTCTGACCATTCTAATTATCTATGTCCTGTTTCAGTCAATTACTATCATCCTGACCCTCTGTCCATTCTAATTATCTATGTCCTGTTTCAGTCAATTACTATCATCATGATCCTCTCTCCATTCTAATTATCTATGCCCTGTTTCAGTCAATTACGATCATCCTGATCCTCTGTCCATTCTAATCATCTATGTCCTGTTTCAGTCACTTACTATCAGCCTGATCCTCTGTCCATTCTAATTATCTATGTCCTGTTTCAGTTAATTACTATCATCCTGATCCTCTGTCCATTCTAATTATCTATGTCCTGTTTCAGTCAATTACTATCATCCTGATCCTCTGTCTATTCTAAATATCTATGTCCAGTTTCAGTCAATTACTATCATCCTGATCCTCAGTCCATTCTAAATATCTATGTCCTGTTTCAGTCAATTACTATCATCCTGATCCTCTGTCCATTCTAAATATCTATGTCCTGTTTCAGTCAATTATTATCAGCCAGATCCTCTTTCCATTCTAATTATCTATGTCCTGTTTCAGTCAATTACTGTCATCCTGATCCTCTGTCTATTCTAATTATCTATGTCCTGTTTCAGTCAATTACTATCATCCTGATCCTCTGTCCATTCTAATTATCTGTGTCCTGTTTCTATCACTTACTAGCATCCTCATCCTCTGTCTAACTAATTATCTATGTCCAGTTTCGGTCAATTATTATCATCCTGATCCTCTGATCATTGTAATTATCTATGTCCTATTTCAGTCAATTACGCACATCCTGATCCTCTGACCATTCTAATTATCAATGTCCTGTTTCAGTCAATTACTATCATCCTGATCCTCTGTCTATTCTAATTATCTATGTCCTGTTTCAGTCAATTACTATCATCCTGATCCTCTGATCATTGTAATTATCTATGTCCTGTTTCAGTCAATTACTATCATCCTGATCCTCTGTCTATTCTAATTATCTAAGTCCTGTTTCAATCAATTACTATCATCCTGATCCTCTGTCCATTATAATTATCTATGTCCTGTTTCAGTCAATTACTGTCATCCTGATCCTCTGTCTATTCTAATTATCTATGTCCTGTTTCAGTCAATTACTATCATCCTGATCCTCTGTCCATTCTAATTATCTGTGTCCTGTTTCTATCACTTACTAGCATCCTCATCCTCTGTCTAACTAATTATCTATGTCCAGTTTCGGTCAATTATTATCATCCTGATCCTCTGATCATTGTAATTATCTATGTCCTGTTTCAGTCAATTACTATCATCCTGATCCTCTGTCTATTCTAAATATCTATGTCCTGTTTCTGTCAATTACTATCATCCTGATCCTCTGTCCATTCTAATTATCTATGTCCTGTTTCAGTCAATTACTATCATCCTGATCCTCTGTCTATTCTAAATATCTATGTCCAGTTTCAGTCAATTACTATCATCCTGATCCTCTGTCTACTCTAATTATCTATGACCTGTTTCAGTCAATTAATATCATCCTGATCCTCAGTCCATTCTAATTATCTATGTCCTGTTTCAGTCAATTACTATCATCCTGATCCTCTGTCCATTCTAATTATCTATGTCCTGTTTCAGTCAATTACTATCATCCTGATCCTCTGTCTATTCTAAATATCTATGTCCAGTTTCAGTCAATTACTATCATCCTGATCCTCAGTCCATTCTAAATATCTATGTCCTGTTTCAGTCAATTACTATCATCCTGATCCTCTGTCCATTCTAAATATCTATGTCCTGTTTCAGTCAATTATTATCAGCCAGATCCTCTTTCCATTCTAATTATCTATGTCCTGTTTCAGTCAATTACTGTCATCCTGATCCTCTGTCTATTCTAATTATCTATGTCCTGTTTCAGTCAATTACTATCATCCTGATCCTCTGTCCATTCTAATTATCTGTGTCCTGTTTCTATCACTTACTAGCATCCTCATCCTCTGTCTAACTAATTATCTATGTCCAGTTTCGGTCAATTATTATCATCCTGATCCTCTGATCATTGTAATTATCTATGTCCTATTTCAGTCAATTACGCACATCCTGATCCTCTGACCATTCTAATTATCAATGTCCTGTTTCAGTCAATTACTATCATCCTGATCCTCTGTCTATTCTAATTATCTATGTCCTGTTTCAGTCAATTACTATCATCCTGATCCTCTGATCATTGTAATTATCTATGTCCTGTTTCAGTCAATTACTATCATCCTGATCCTCTGTCTATTCTAATTATCTAAGTCCTGTTTCAATCAATTACTATCATCCTGATCCTCTGTCCATTATAATTATCTATGTCCTGTTTCAGTCAATTACTGTCATCCTGATCCTCTGTCTATTCTAATTATCTATGTCCTGTTTCAGTCAATTACTATCATCCTGATCCTCTGTCCATTCTAATTATCTGTGTCCTGTTTCTATCACTTACTAGCATCCTCATCCTCTGTCTAACTAATTATCTATGTCCAGTTTCGGTCAATTATTATCATCCTGATCCTCTGATCATTGTAATTATCTATGTCCTGTTTCAGTCAATTACTATCATCCTGATCCTCTGTCTATTCTAAATATCTATGTCCTGTTTCTGTCAATTACTATCATCCTGATCCTCTGTCCATTCTAATTATCTATGTCCTGTTTCAGTCAATTACTATCATCCTGATCCTCTGTCTATTCTAAATATCTATGTCCAGTTTCAGTCAATTACTATCATCCTGATCCTCTGTCTACTCTAATTATCTATGACCTGTTTCAGTCAATTAATATCATCCTGATCCTCAGTCCATTCTAATTATCTATGTCCTGTTTCAGTCAATTACTATCATCCTGATCCTCTGTCCATTCTAATTATCTATGTCCTGTTTCAGTCAATTACTATCATCCTGATCCTCTGTCTATTCTAAATATCTATGTCCAGTTTCAGTCAATTACTATCATCCTGATCCTCTGTCTATTCTAAATATCTATGTCCAGTTTCAGTCAATTAATATCATCCTGATCCTCAGTCCATTCTAATTATCTATGTCCTGTTTCAGTCAATTACTATCATCCTGATCCTCTGTCCATTCTAATTATCTATGTCCTGTTTCAGTCAATTACTATCATCCTGATCCTCTGTCTATTCTAAATATCTATGTCCAGTTTCAGTCAATTACTATCATCCTGATCCTCTGTCTACTCTAATTATCTATGACCTGTTTCAGTCAATTAATATCATCCTGATCCTCAGTCCATTCTAATTATCTATGTCCTGTTTCAGTCAATTACTATCATCCTGATCCTCTGCCTATTCTAATTATCTATGTCCTGTTTCAGTCAATTACTATCATCCTGATCCTCTGTCCATTCTAATTATCTATGTCCTGTTTCAGTCAATTACTATCATCCTGATCCTCTGAAAAGTCTAATTATCTATGTCCTGTTTCAGTCAATTACTATCATCCTGATCCTCTGCCTTTTCTAATTATCTATGTCCTGTTTCAGTCAATTACTATCATCCTGATCCTCTGTCCATTCTAATTATCTATGTCCTGTTTCAGTCAATTACTATCATCCTGATCCTCTGACCATTCTAATTATCTATGTCCTGTTTCAGTCAATTACTATCATCCTGACCCTCTGTCCATTCTAATTATCTATGTCCTGTTTCAGTCAATTACTATCATCATGATCCTCTCTCCATTCTAATTATCTATGCCCTGTTTCAGTCAATTACGATCATCCTGATCCTCTGTCCATTCTAATCATCTATGTCCTGTTTCAGTCACTTACTATCAGCCTGATCCTCTGTCCATTCTAATTATCTATGTCCTGTTTCAGTTAATTACTATCATCCTGATCCTCTGTCCATTCTAATTATCTATGTCCTGTTTCAGTCAATTACTATCATCCTGATCCTCTGTCTATTCTAAATATCTATGTCCAGTTTCAGTCAATTACTATCATCCTGATCCTCAGTCCATTCTAAATATCTATGTCCTGTTTCAGTCAATTACTATCATCCTGATCCTCTGTCCATTCTAAATATCTATGTCCTGTTTCAGTCAATTATTATCAGCCAGATCCTCTTTCCATTCTAATTATCTATGTCCTGTTTCAGTCAATTACTGTCATCCTGATCCTCTGTCTATTCTAATTATCTATGTCCTGTTTCAGTCAATTACTATCATCCTGATCCTCTGTCCATTCTAATTATCTGTGTCCTGTTTCTATCACTTACTAGCATCCTCATCCTCTGTCTAACTAATTATCTATGTCCAGTTTCGGTCAATTATTATCATCCTGATCCTCTGATCATTGTAATTATCTATGTCCTATTTCAGTCAATTACGCACATCCTGATCCTCTGACCATTCTAATTATCAATGTCCTGTTTCAGTCAATTACTATCATCCTGATCCTCTGTCTATTCTAATTATCTATGTCCTGTTTCAGTCAATTACTATCATCCTGATCCTCTGATCATTGTAATTATCTATGTCCTGTTTCAGTCAATTACTATCATCCTGATCCTCTGTCTATTCTAATTATCTAAGTCCTGTTTCAATCAATTACTATCATCCTGATCCTCTGTCCATTATAATTATCTATGTCCTGTTTCAGACAATTACTATCATCCTGATCCTCAGTGTATTCTAATTATCTGTGTCCTGTTTCAGTCAATATTACAATCATCCTGATCCTCTGTCTACTCTAATCATCTATGTCCTGTTTCAGTCAATTGCTATCATCCTGATCCTCTGTCCATTCTAATTATCTATGTCCTGTTTCAGTCAATATTACTATCATCCTGATCCTCTGTCCATTCTAATTATCTATGTCCTGTTTCAGTCAATTACTATCATCCTGATCCTCTCTGTATTCTAATTATCTATGTCACGTTTCAGTCAATTACTATCATCCTGACTCTCTGTCTATTCTAATTATCTGTGTCCTGTTTCAGTCAATTACTATCATCCTGATCCTCTGTCTGTTCTAATTATCTATGTCCTGTTTCAGTCAATTACTATCATCCTGATCCTCTGTCCATTCTAATTATCTATGTCATGTTTCAGTCAATTACTATCATCCTGATCCTCTCTGTATTCTAAGTATCTATGTCCCGTTTCAGTCAATTACTATCATCCTGACTCTCTGTCTATTCTAATAATCTATGTCCTTTTTCAGTCAATTACTATCATCCTGACTCTCTGTCCATTCTGATTATCTATGTCCTGTTTCAGTCAATTACTATCATCCTGATCCTCTGTCGACTCTAATTATCTATGTCCTGTTTCAGTCAATAACTATCATCCTGATCCTCTGTCTATTCTAATTATCTATGTCCTGTTTCAGTCAATTACTATCATCCTGATCCTCTGTCCATTTTAATTATCTATGTCCTGTTTCAGTCAATTACTATCATCCTGATCCTCTGTCTATTCTAAATATCTATGTCCAGTTTCAGTCAATTACTATCATCCTGATCCTCTGTCTACTCTAATTATCTATGACCTGTTTCAGTCAATTAATATCATCCTGATCCTCAGTCCATTCTAATTATCTATGTCCTGTTTCAGTCAATTACTATCATCCTGATCCTCTGCCTATTCTAATTATCTATGTCCTGTTTCATTCAATTACTATCATCCTGATCCTCTGTCCATTGTAATTATCTATGTCCTGTTTCAGTCAATTACTATCATCCTGATCCTCTGTCCATTCTAATTATCTATGTCCTGATTCAGTCAATTACTATCATCCTGATCCTCTGACCATTCTAATTATCTATGTCCTGTTTCAGTCAATTACTATCATCCTGACCCTCTGTCCATTCTAATTATCTATGTCCTGTTTCAGTCAATTACTATCATCATGATCCTCTCTCCATTCTAATTATCTATGCCCTGTTTCAGTCAATTACTATCATCCTGATCCTCTGTCCATTCTAATTATCTATGTCCACTTTTTGTCAATATTAGTATCATCATGATCCTCTGTCCATTCTAATTATCTATGCCCTGTTTCAGTCAATTACTATCATCCTGATCCTCTGTCCATTCTAATTATCTCTGTCCCGTTTCGGTCAATTACTGTCATCCTGATCCTCTGAACATTCCAATTATCTATGTCCTGTTTCAGTCAATTACGATCATCCTGATCCTCTGTCCATTCTAATCATCTATGTCCTGTTTCAGTCACTTACTATCAGCCAGATCCTCTGTCCATTCTAATTATCTATGTCCTGTTTCAGTTAATTACTATCATCCTGATCCTCTGTTCATTCTAATTATCTATGTCCTGTTTCAGTCAATTACTATCATACTGATCCTTTGTCCATTCTAAATATCTATGTCCAGTTTCAGTCAATTACTATCATCCTGATCCTCTGTCTACTCTAATTATCTATGACCTGTTTCAGTCAATTACTATCATCCTGATCCTCTGTCCATTCTAATTATCTATGTCCTGTTTCCGTCAATTACTATCATCCTGATCCTCTGTCCATTCTAATTATCTATGTCCTGTTTCAGTCAATTACTATCATCCTGATCCTCTGACCAATCTAATTATCTATGTCCTGTTTCAGTCAATTACTATCATCCTGACCCTCTGTCCATTCTAATTATCTATGTCCTGTTTCAGTCAATTACTATCATCATGATCCTCTCTCCATTCTAATTATCTATGCCCTGTTTCAGTGAATTACTATCATCCTGATCCTCTGTCCATTCTAATTATCTCTGTCCCGTTTCAGTCAATTACTGTCATCCTGATCCTCTGAACATTCTAATTATCTATGTCCTGTTTCAGTCCCTTAATATCATCCTGATCCTCTGTCCATTCTAATTATCTATGTCCTGTTTCAGTCAATTACGATCATCCTGATCCTCTGTCCATTCTAATCATCTATGTCCTGTTTCAGTCACTTACTATCAGCATGACCCTCTGTCCATTCTAATTATCTATGTCCTGTTTCAGTCAATTACTGTCTGCCTGATCCTCTGTCCATTCTAATTATCTATGTCCTGTTTCAGTCAATTACGATCATCCTGATCCTCTGTCCATTCTAATCATCTATGTCCTGTTTCAGTCACTTACTATCAGCCTGATCCTCTGTCCATTCTAATTATCTATGTCCTGTTTCAGTCAATTACTATCATCCTGATCCTCTAACCATTCTAATTATCTATGTCCTGTTTCAGTCAATTACTATCAGCCTGATCCTCTGTCCATTCTAATTATCTATGTCCTGTTTCAGTCAATTACTATCATCCTGATCCTCTGTCCATTCAAATTATCTGTGTCCTGTTTCAGTCAATATTACAATCATCCTGATCCTCTGTCCATTCTAATTATCTATGTCCTGTTTCAGACAATATTACTATCATCGTGATCCTCTGTCCATTCTAATTATCTATTTCCTGTTTCAGTCAATTACTATCATCCTGATCCTCTGTCCATTCTGATGATTTATTTCCTGTTTCAGTCAATTAATATCATCCTCATCCTCTGTGTATTCTAATTATCTATGTCCTGTTTCAGTCAATTAATATCATCCTGATCCTCTGTCTATTCTAATTATCTATGTCCTGTTTCAGTCAGTTGCTATCATCATGATCCTCTGTCAATTCTAATTATCTATGTCCTGTATCAGTCAATTATTATCAGCCTGATCCTCTGTCCATTCTAATTATCTATGTCCTGTTTCAGTCAATTACTGTCATCCTGATCCTCTGTCTATTCTAATTCTCTATGTCCTGTTTCAGTCAATTACTATCATACTGATCCTCTGTCCATTCTAATTATCTGTGTCCTGTTTCTGTCACTTACTAGCATCCTCATCCTCTGTCTAACTAATTCTCTATGTCCAGTTTCGGTCAATTATTGTCATCCTGATCCTCTGATCATTGTAATTATCTATGTCCTATTTCAGTCAATTACTATCATCCTGATCCTCTGACCATTCTAATTATCAATGTCCTGTTTCAGTCAATTACTATCATCCTGATTTTCTGTCTATTCTAATTATCTATGTCCTGTTTCAGTCAATTACTATCATCCTGATCCTCTGATCATTGTAATTATCTATGTCCTGTTTCAGACAATTACTATCATCCTGATCCTCTGTCTATTCTAATTATCTATGTCCTGTTTCAGTCAATTACTATCATCCTGATCCTCTGATCATTGTAATTATCTATGTCCTGTTTCAGACAATTACTATCATCCTGATCCTCTGATCATTGTAATTATCTTTGTCCTGTTTCAGACAATTACTATCATCCTGAACCTCTGAGCATTCTAATTATCTATGTCCTGTTTCAGTCAATTACTATCATCCTGATCCTCTGTCCATTCTAATTATCTATGTCCCGTTTCAGTCAATTACTGTTATCCTGATCCTCTGAACATTCTAATTATCTATGTCCTGTTTCAGTCAATTACTATCATCCTGATCCTCTGTCCATTCTAATTATCTCTGTCCCGTTTCAGTCAATTACTGTCATCCTGACCCTGTGTCCATTCTAATTATCTATGTCCTGTTTCAGTCAATTACTATCATCCTGATAATCTGTCCATTTTAATTATCTGTGTCCTGTTTCAGTCAATATTACTATCATCCTGATCCTCTGTCTATTCTAATCATCTATGTCCTGTTTCAGTCAATTACTATCATCCTGATCCTCTGTGTATTCTAATTATCTATGTCCTGTTTCAGTCAATTACTATCATCCTGATAATCTGTCCATTTTAATTATCTGTGTCCTGTTTCAGTCAATATTACTATCATCCTGATCCTCTGTCTATTCTAATCATCTATGTCCTGTTTCAGTCAATTACTATCATCCTGATCCTCTGTGTATTCTAATTATCTATGTCCTGTTTCAGTCAATTACTGTTATCCTGATCCTCTGATCATTGTAATTATCTATGTCCTATTTCTGTCAATTACTATCATCCTGATCCTCTGACCATTCTAATTATCAATGTCCTGTTTCAGTAAATTACTATCATCCTGATCCTCTGTCTATTCTAATTATCTATGTCCTGTTTCAGTCAATTACTATCATCCTGATCCTCTGATCATTGTAATTATCTATGTCCTGTTTCAGTCAATTACTATCATCCTGATCCTCTGTCTATTCTAATTATCTATGTCCTGTTTCAGTCAATTACTATCATCCTGATCCTCTGTCCATTATAATTATCTATGTCCTGTTTCAGACAATTACTATCATCCTGATCCTCTGTGTATTCTAATTATCTGTGTCCTGTTTCAGTCAATATTACTATCATCCTGATCCTCTGTCTACTCTAATCATCTATGTCCTGTTTCAGTCAATTACTATCATCCTGATCCTCTGTCCATTCTAATTATCTATGTCCTGTTTCAGTCAATATTACTATCATCCTGATCCTCTGTCCATTCTAATTATCTATGTCCTGTTTCAGTCAATTACTATCATCCTGATCCTCTCTGTATTCTAATTATCTATGTCCCGTTTCAGTCAATTACTATCATCCTGACTCTCTGTCTATTCTAATTATCTGTGTCCTGTTTCAGTCAATTACTATCATCCTGATCCTCTGTCTGTTCTAATTATCTATGTCCTGTTTCATTCAATTACTATCATCCTGATCCTCTGTCCATTCTAATTATCTATGTCATGTTTCAGTCAATTACTATCATCCTGATCCTCTGTGTATTCTAAGTATCTATGTCCCGTTTCAGTCAATTACTATCATCCTGACTCTCTGTCTATTCTAATTATCTATGTCCTTTTTCAGTCAATTACTATCATCCTGACTCTCTGTCCATTCTGATTATCTATGTCCTGTTTCAGTCAATTACTATCATCCTGATCCTCTGTCGACTCGAATTATCTATGTCCTGTTTCAGTCAATAACTATCATCCTGATCCTCTGTCTATTCTAATTATCTATGTCCTGTTTCAGTCAATTACTATCATCCTGATCCTCTGTCCATTTTAATTATCTATGTCCTGTTTCAGTCAATTACTATCATCCTGATCCTCTGTCTATTCTAAATATATATGTCCAGTTTCAGTCAATTACTATCATCCTGATCCTCTGTCTACTCTAATTATCTATGACCTGTTTCAGTCAATTAATATCATCCTGATCCTCAGTCCATTCTAATTATCTATGTCCTGTTTCAGTCAATTACTATCATCCTGATCCTCTGCCTATTCTAATTATCTATGTCCTGTTTCAGTCATTATTATCATCCTGATCCTCTGTCCATTCTAATTATCTTTGTCCTCTTTTTGTCAATATTAGTATCATCATGATCCTCTGTCCTTTCTAATTATCTATGCCCTGTTTCAGTCAATTACTATCATCCTGATCCTCTGTCCATTCTAATTATCTCTGTCCCGTTTCAGTCAATTACTGTCATCCTGATCCTCTGAACATTCCAATTATCTATGTCCTGTTTCAGTCAATTACGATCATCCTGATCCTCTGTCCATTCTAATCATCTATGTCCTGTTTCAGTCACTTACTATCAGCCTGATCCTCTGTCCATTCTAATTATCTATGTCCTGTTTCAGTTAATTACTATCATCCTGATCCTCTGTCCATTCTAATTATCTATGTCCTGTTTCAGTCAATTACTATCATCCTGATCCTCTGTCCATTCTAAATATCTTTGTCCAGTTTCAGTCAATTACTATCATCCTGATCCTCTGTCTACTCTAATTATCTATGACCTGTTTCAGTCAATTAATATCATCCTGATCCTCTGTCCATTCTAACTATCTATGTCCCGTTTCAGTCAATTACTATCATCCTGATCCTCTGTCTACTCTAATTATCTATGACCTGTTTCAGTCAATTACTATCATCCTGATCCTCTGTCCATTCTAATTATCTATGTCCTGTTTCCGTCAATTACTATCATCCTGATCCTCTGTCCATTCTAATTATCTATGTCCTGTTTCAGTCAATTACTATCATCCTGATCCTCTGACCAATCTAATTATCTATGTCCTGTTTCAGTCCATTACTATCATCCTGACCCTCTGTCCATTCTAATTATCTATGTCCTGTTTCAGTCAATTACTATCATCATGATCCTCTCTCCATTCTAATTATCTATGACCTGTTTCAGTCAATTACTATCATCCTGATCCTCTGTCCATTCTAATTATCTATGTCCTGTTTCCGTCAATTACTATCATCCGGATCCTCTGTCCATTCTAATTATCTCTGTCCCGTTTCAGTCAATTACTGTCATCCTGATCCTCTGAACATTCTAATTATCTATGTCCTGTTTCAGTCACTTAATATCATCCTGATCCTCTGTCCATTCTAATTATCTATGTCCTGTTTCAGTCAATTACGATCATCCTGATCCTCTGTCCATTCTAATCATCTATGTCCTGTTTCAGTCACTTACTATCAGCCTGATCCTCTGTCCATTCTAATTATCTATGTCCTGTTTCAGTCAATTACTATCATCCTGATCCTCTAACCATTCTAATTATCTATGTCCTGTTTCAGTCAATTACTATCAGCCTGATCCTCTGTCCATTCTAATTATCTATGTCCTGTTTCAGTCAATTACTATCATCCTGATCCTCTGTCCATTCAAATTATCTGTGTCCTGTTTCAGTCAATATTACAATCATCCTGATCCTCTGTCCATTCTAATTATCTATGTCCTGTTTCAGACAATATTACTATCATCGTGATCCTCTGTCCATTCTAATTATCTATGTCCTGTTTCAGTCAATTACTATCATCCTGATCCTCTGTCCATTCTGATGATTTATTTCCTGTTTCAGTCAATTAATATCATCCTGATCCTCTGTCTATTCTAATTATCTATGTCCTGTTTCAGTCAGTTGCTATCATCATGATCCTCTGTCTATTCTAATTATCTATGTCCTGTTTCAGTCAATTACTATCACCCTGATCCTCTGTCCATTCTAATTATCTATGTCCTGTATCAGTCAATTATTATCAGCCTGATCCTCTGTCCATTCTAATTATCTATGTCCTGTTTCAGTCAATTACTGTCATCCTGATCCTCTGTCTATTCTAATTATCTATGTCCTGTTTCAGTCAATTACTATCAGCCTGATACTCTGTCCATTCTAATTATCTATGTCCTGTTTCAGTTAATTACTATCATCCTGATCCTCTGTCCATTCTAAATATCTATGTCCAGTTTCAGTCAATTACTATCATCCTGATCCTCTGTCTACTCTAATTATCTATGACCTGTTTCAGTCAATTAATATCATCCTGATCCTCTGTCCATTCTAACTATCTATGTCCCATTTCAGTCAATTACTATCATCCTGATCCTCTGTCTACTCTAATTATCTATGACCTGTTTCAGTCAATTACTATCATCCTGATCCTCTGTCCATTCTAATTATCTATGTCCTGTTTCCGTCAATTACTATCATCCTGATCCTCTGTCCATTCTAATTATCTATGTCCTGTTTCAGTCAATTACTATCATCCTGATCCTCTGACCAATCTAATTATCTATGTCCTGTTTCGGTCCATTACTATCATCCTGACCCTCTGTCCATTCTAATTATCTATGTCCTGTTTCAGTCAATTACTATCATCATGAACCTCTCTCCATTCTAATTATCTATGCCCTGTTTCAGTGAATTACTATCATCCTGATCCTCTGTCCATTCTAATTATCTCTGTCCCGTTTCAGTCAATTACTGTCATCCTGATCCTCTGAACATTCTAATTATCTATGTCCTGTTTCAGTCACTTAATATCATCCTGATCCTCTGTCCATTCTAATTATCTATGTCCTGTTTCAGTCAATTACGATCATCCTGATCCTCTGTCCATTCTAATCATCTATGTCCTGTTTCAGTCACTTACTATCAGCCTGATCCTCTGTCCATTCTAATTATCTATGTCCTGTTTCAGTCAATTACTATCATCCTGATCCTCTAACCATTCTAATTATCTATGTCCTGTTTCAGTCAATTACTATCAGCCTGATCCTCTGTCCATTCTAATTATCTATGTCCTGTTTCAGTCAATTACTATCATCCTGATCCTCTGTCCATTCAAATTATCTGTGTCCTGTTTCAGTCAATATTACAATCATCCTGATCCTCCGTCCATTCTAATTAACTATGTCCTGTTTCAGACAATATTACTATCATCGTGATCCTCTGTCCATTCTAATTATCTATGTCCTGTTTCAGTCAATTACTATCATCCTGATCCTCTGTCCATTCTGATGATTTATTTCCTGTTTCAGTCAATTAATATCATCCTGATCCTCTGTCTATTCTAATTAGCTATGTCCTGTTTCAGTCAGTTGCTATCATCATGATCCTCTGTCTATTCTAATTATCTATGTCCTGTTTCAGTCAATTACTATCACCCTGATCCTCTGTCCAGTCTAATTATCTATGTCCTGTTTCAGTCAATTACTATCATCCTGATCCTCTGTCTATTCTAATTATCTATGTCCTGTATCAGTCAATTATTATCAGCCTGATCCTCTGTCCATTCTAATTATCTATGTCCTGTTTCAGTCAATTACTGTCATCCTGATCCTCTGTCTATTCTAATTATCTATGTCCTGTTTCAGTCAATTACTATCATACTGATCCTCTGTCCATTCTAATTTTCTGTGTCCTGTTTCTGTCAATTACTAGCATCGTCATCCTCTGTCTAACTAATTCTCTATGTCCTGTTTCGGTCAATTATTATCATCCTGATCCTCTGATCATTGTAATTATCTATGTCCTATTTCAGTCAATTACTATCATCCTGATCCTCTGACCATTCTAATTATCAATGTCCTGTTTCAGTCAATTACTATCATCCTGATTTTCTGTCTATTCTAATTATCTATGTCCTGTTTCAGTCAATTACTATCATCCTGATCCTCTGATCATTGTAATTATCTATGTCCTGTTTCAGACAATTACTATCATCCTGATCCTCTTTCTATTCCAATTATCTATGTCCTGTTTCAGTCAATTACTATCATCCTGATCCTCTGATCATTGTAATTATCTATGTCCTGTTTCAGACAATTACTATCATCCTGATCCTCTGATCATTGTAATTATCTATGTCCTGTTTCAGTCAATTACTATCATCCTGATCCTCTGATCATTGTAATTATCTATGTCCTGTTTCAGTCACTTACTATCAGCCTGATCCTCTGTCCATTCTAATTATCTATGTCCTGTTTCAGTTAATTACTATCATCCTGATCCTCTGTCCATTCTAATTATCTATGTCCTGTTTCAGTCAATTACTATCATCCTGATCCTCTGTCCATTCTAAATATCTTTGTCCAGTTTCAGTCAATTACTATCATCCTGATCCTCTGTCTACTCTAATTATCTATGACCTGTTTCAGTCAATTAATATCATCCTGATCCTCTGTCCATTCTAACTATCTATGTCCCGTTTCAGTCAATTACTATCATCCTGATCCTCTGTCTACTCTAATTATCTATGACCTGTTTCAGTCAATTACTATCATCCTGATCCTCTGTCCATTCTAATTATCTATGTCCTGTTTCCGTCAATTACTATCATCCTGATCCTCTGTCCATTCTAATTATCTATGTCCTGTTTCAGTCAATTACTATCATCCTGATCCTCTGACCAATCTAATTATCTATGTCCTGTTTCAGTCCATTACTATCATCCTGACCCTCTGTCCATTCTAATTATCTATGTCCTGTTTCAGTCAATTACTATCATCATGATCCTCTCTCCATTCTAATTATCTATGACCTGTTTCAGTCAATTACTATCATCCTGATCCTCTGTCCATTCTAATTATCTCTGTCCCGTTTCAGTCAATTACTGTCATCCTGATCCTCTGAACATTCTAATTATCTATGTCCTGTTTCAGTCACTTAATATCATCCTGATCCTCTGTCCATTCTAATTATCTATGTCCTGTTTCAGTCAATTACGATCATCCTGATCCTCTGTCCATTCTAATCATCTATGTCCTGTTTCAGTCACTTACTATCAGCCTGATCCTCTGTCCATTCTAATTATCTATGTCCTGTTTCAGTCAATTACTATCATCCTGATCCTCTAACCATTCTAATTATCTATGTCCTGTTTCAGTCAATTACTATCAGCCTGATCCTCTGTCCATTCTAATTATCTATGTCCTGTTTCAGTCAATTACTATCATCCTGATCCTCTGTCCATTCAAATTATCTGTGTCCTGTTTCAGTCAATATTACAATCATCCTGATCCTCTGTCCATTCTAATTATCTATGTCCTGTTTCAGACAATATTACTATCATCGTGATCCTCTGTCCATTCTAATTATCTATGTCCTGTTTCAGTCAATTACTATCATCCTGATCCTCTGTCCATTCTGATGATTTATTTCCTGTTTCAGTCAATTAATATCATCCTGATCCTCTGTCTATTCTAATTATCTATGTCCTGTTTCAGTCAGTTGCTATCATCATGATCCTCTGTCTATTCTAATTATCTATGTCCTGTTTCAGTCAATTATTATCAGCCTGATCCTCTGTCCATTCTAATTATCTATGTCCTGTTTCAGTCAATTACTGTCATCCTGATCCTCTGTCTATTCTAATTATCTATGTCCTGTTTCAGTCAATTACTATCATACTGATCCTCTGTCCATTCTAATTTTCTGTGTCCTGTTTCTGTCAATTACTAGCATCGTCATCCTCTGTCTAACTAATTCTCTATGTCCTGTTTCGGTCAATTATTATCATCCTGATCCTCTGATCATTGTAATTATCTATGTCCTATTTCAGTCAATTACTATCATCCTGATCCTCTGACCATTCTAATTATCAATGTCCTGTTTCAGTCAATTACTATCATCCTGATTTTCTGTCTATTCTAATTATCTATGTCCTGTTTCAGTCAATTACTATCATCCTGATCCTCTGATCATTGTAATTATCTATGTCCTGTTTCAGACAATTACTATCATCCTGATCCTCTTTCTATTCTAATTATCTGTGTCCTGTTTCAGTCAATTACTATCATCATGATCCTCTGATCATTGTAATTATCTATGTCCTGTTTCAGACAATTACTATCATCCTGATCCTCTGATCATTGTAATTATCTATGTCCTGTTTCAGTCAATTACTATCATCCTGATCCTCTGATCATTGTAATTATCTATGTCCTGTTTCAGTCACTTACTATCAGCCTGATCCTCTGTCCATTCTAATTATCTATGTCCTGTTTCAGTTAATTACTATCATCCTGATCCTCTGTCCATTCTAATTATCTATGTCCTGTTTCAGTCAATTACTATCATCCTGATCCTCTGTCCATTCTAAATATCTTTGTCCAGTTTCAGTCAATTACTATCATCCTGATCCTCTGTCTACTCTAATTATCTATGACCTGTTTCAGTCAATTAATATCATCCTGATCCTCTGTCCATTCTAACTATCTATGTCCCGTTTCAGTCAATTACTATCATCCTGATCCTCTGTCTACTCTAATTATCTATGACCTGTTTCAGTCAATTACTATCATCCTGATCCTCTGTCCATTCTAATTATCTATGTCCTGTTTCCGTCAATTACTATCATCCTGATCCTCTGTCCATTCTAATTATCTATGTCCTGTTTCAGTCAATTACTATCATCCTGATCCTCTGACCAATCTAATTATCTATGTCCTGTTTCAGTCCATTACTATCATCCTGACCCTCTGTCCATTCTAATTATCTATGTCCTGTTTCAGTCAATTACTATCATCATGATCCTCTCTCCATTCTAATTATCTATGACCTGTTTCAGTCAATTACTATCATCCTGATCCTCTGTCCATTCTAATTATCTATGTCCTGTTTCCGTCAATTACTATCATCCGGATCCTCTGTCCATTCTAATTATCTCTGTCCCGTTTCAGTCAATTACTGTCATCCTGATCCTCTGAACATTCTAATTATCTATGTCCTGTTTCAGTCACTTAATATCATCCTGATCCTCTGTCCATTCTAATTATCTATGTCCTGTTTCAGTCAATTACGATCATCCTGATCCTCTGTCCATTCTAATCATCTATGTCCTGTTTCAGTCACTTACTATCAGCCTGATCCTCTGTCCATTCTAATTATCTATGTCCTGTTTCAGTCAATTACTATCATCCTGATCCTCTAACCATTCTAATTATCTATGTCCTGTTTCAGTCAATTACTATCAGCCTGATCCTCTGTCCATTCTAATTATCTATGTCCTGTTTCAGTCAATTACTATCATCCTGATCCTCTGTCCATTCAAATTATCTGTGTCCTGTTTCAGTCAATATTACAATCATCCTGATCCTCTGTCCATTCTAATTATCTATGTCCTGTTTCAGACAATATTACTATCATCGTGATCCTCTGTCCATTCTAATTATCTATGTCCTGTTTCAGTCAATTACTATCATCCTGATCCTCTGTCCATTCTGATGATTTATTTCCTGTTTCAGTCAATTAATATCATCCTGATCCTCTGTCTATTCTAATTAACTATGTCCTGTTTCAGTCAGTTGCTATCATCATGATCCTCTGTCTATTCTAATTATCTATGTCCTGTTTCAGTCAATTACTATCACCCTGATCCTCTGTCCATTCTAATTATCTATGTCCTGTTTCAGTCAATTACTATCATCCTGATCCTCTGTCTATTCCAATTATCTATGTCCTGTTTCAGTCAATTACTATCATCCTGATCCTCTGTCCTTTCCAATTATCTATGTCCTGTTTCAGTCAATTACTATCATCCTGATCCTCTGTCCATTCTAATTATCTATGTCCTGTATCAGTCAATTATTATCAGCCTGATCCTCTGTCCATTCTAATTATCTATGTCCTGTTTCAGTCAATTACTGTCATCCTGATCCTCTGTCTATTCTAATTATCTATGTCCTGTTTCAGTCAATTACTATCAGCCTGATCCTCTGTCCATTCTAATTATCTATGTCCTGTTTCAGTTAATTACTATCATCCTGATCCTCTGTCCATTCTAAATATCTATGTCCAGTTTCAGTCAATTACTATCATCCTGATCCTCTGTCTACTCTAATTATCTATGACCTGTTTCAGTCAATTAATATCATCCTGATCCTCTGTCCATTCTAACTATCTATGTCCCGTTTCAGTCAATTACTATCATCCTGATCCTCTGTCTACTCTAATTATCTATGACCTGTTTCAGTCAATTACTATCATCCTGATCCTCTGTCCATTCTAATTATCTATGTCCTGTTTCCGTCAATTACTATCATCCTGATCCTCTGTCCATTCTAATTATCTATGTCCTGTTTCAGTCAATTACTATCATCCTGATCCTCTGACCAATCTAATTATCTATGTCCTGTTTCGGTCCATTACTATCATCCTGACCCTCTGTCCATTCTAATTATCTATGTCCTGTTTCAGTCAATTACTATCATCATGATCCTCTCTCCATTCTAATTATCTATGCCCTGTTTCAGTGAATTACTATCATCCTGATCCTCTGTCCATTCTAATTATCTCTGTCCCGTTTCAGTCAATTACTGTCATCCTGATCCTCTGAACATTCTAATTATCTATGTCCTGTTTCAGTCACTTAATATCATCCTGATCCTCTGTCCATTCTAATTATCTATGTCCTGTTTCAGTCAATTACGATCATCCTGATCCTCTGTCCATTCTAATCATCTATGTCCTGTTTCAGTCACTTACTATCAGCCTGATCCTCTGTCCATTCTAATTATCTATGTCCTGTTTCAGTCAATTACTATCATCCTGATCCTCTAACCATTCTAATTATCTATGTCCTGTTTCAGTCAATTACTATCAGCCTGATCCTCTGTCCATTCTAATTATCTATGTCCTGTTTCAGTCAATTACTATCATCCTGATCCTCTGTCCATTCAAATTATCTGTGTCCTGTTTCAGTCAATATTACAATCATCCTGATCCTCCGTCCATTCTAATTATCTATGTCCTGTTTCAGACAATATTACTATCATCGTGATCCTCTGTCCATTCTAATTATCTATGTCCTGTTTCAGTCAATTACTATCATCCTGATCCTCTGTCCATTCTGATGATTTATTTCCTGTTTCAGTCAATTAATATCATCCTGATCCTCTGTCTATTCTAATTAGCTATGTCCTGTTTCAGTCAGTTGCTATCATCATGATCCTCTGTCTATTCTAATTATCTATGTCCTGTTTCAGTCAATTACTATCACCCTGATCCTCTGTCCAGTCTAATTATCTATGTCCTGTTTCAGTCAATTACTATCATCCTGATCCTCTGTCTATTCTAATTATCTATGTCCTGTATCAGTCAATTATTATCAGCCTGATCCTCTGTCCATTATAATTATCTATGTCCTGTTTCAGTCAATTACTATCATCCTGATCCTCTGTCCATTCTAAATATCTATGTCCTGTATCAGTCAATTATTATCAGCCTGATCCTCTGTCCATTCTAATTATCTATGTCCTGTTTCAGTCAATTACTGTCATCCTGATCCTCTGTCTATTCTAATTATCTATGTCCTGTTTCAGTCAATTACTATCAGCCTGATCCTCTGTCCATTCTAATTATCTATGTCCTGTTTCAGTTAATTACTATCATCCTGATCCTCTGTCCATTCTAAATATCTATGTCCAGTTTCAGTCAATTACTATCATCCTGATCCTCTGTCTACTCTAATTATCTATGACCTGTTTCAGTCAATTAATATCATCCTGATCCTCTGTCCATTCTAACTATCTATGTCCCGTTTCAGTCAATTACTATCATCCTGATCCTCTGTCTACTCTAATTATCTATGACCTGTTTCAGTCAATTACTATCATCCTGATCCTCTGTCCATTCTAATTATCTATGTCCTGTTTCCGTCAATTACTATCATCCTGATCCTCTGTCCATTCTAATTATCTATGTCCTGTTTCAGTCAATTACTATCATCCTGATCCTCTGACCAATCTAATTATCTATGTCCTGTTTCGGTCCATTACTATCATCCTGACCCTCTGTCCATTCTAATTATCTATGTCCTGTTTCAGTCAATTACTATCATCATGATCCTCTCTCCATTCTAATTATCTATGCCCTGTTTCAGTGAATTACTATCATCCTGATCCTCTGTCCATTCTAATTATCTCTGTCCCGTTTCAGTCAATTACTGTCATCCTGATCCTCTGAACATTCTAATTATCTATGTCCTGTTTCAGTCACTTAATATCATCCTGATCCTCTGTCCATTCTAATTATCTATGTCCTGTTTCAGTCAATTACGATCATCCTGATCCTCTGTCCATTCTAATCATCTATGTCCTGTTTCAGTCACTTACTATCAGCCTGATCCTCTGTCCATTCTAATTATCTATGTCCTGTTTCAGTCAATTACTATCATCCTGATCCTCTAACCATTCTAATTATCTATGTCCTGTTTCAGTCAATTACTATCAGCCTGATCCTCTGTCCATTCTAATTATCTATGTCCTGTTTCAGTCAATTACTATCATCCTGATCCTCTGTCCATTCAAATTATCTGTGTCCTGTTTCAGTCAATATTACAATCATCCTGATCCTCCGTCCATTCTAATTATCTATGTCCTGTTTCAGACAATATTACTATCATCGTGATCCTCTGTCCATTCTAATTATCTATGTCCTGTTTCAGTCAATTACTATCATCCTGATCCTCTGTCCATTCTGATGATTTATTTCCTGTTTCAGTCAATTAATATCATCCTGATCCTCTGTCTATTCTAATTAGCTATGTCCTGTTTCAGTCAGTTGCTATCATCATGATCCTCTGTCTATTCTAATTATCTATGTCCTGTTTCAGTCAATTACTATCACCCTGATCCTCTGTCCAGTCTAATTATCTATGTCCTGTTTCAGTCAATTACTATCATCCTGATCCTCTGTCTATTCTAATTATCTATGTCCTGTATCAGTCAATTATTATCAGCCTGATCCTCTGTCCATTCTAATTATCTATGTCCTGTTTCAGTCAATTACTGTCATCCTGATCCTCTGTCTATTCTAATTATCTATGTCCTGTTTCAGTCAATTACTATCATACTGATCCTCTGTCCATTCTAATTTTCTGTGTCCTGTTTCTGTCAATTACTAGCATCGTCATCCTCTGTCTAACTAATTCTCTATGTCCTGTTTCGGTCAATTATTATCATCCTGATCCTCTGATCATTGTAATTATCTATGTCCTATTTCAGTCAATTACTATCATCCTGATCCTCTGACCATTCTAATTATCAATGTCCTGTTTCAGTCAATTACTATCATCCTGATTTTCTGTCTATTCTAATTATCTATGTCCTGTTTCAGTCAATTACTATCATCCTGATCCTCTGATCATTGTAATTATCTATGTCCTGTTTCAGACAATTACTATCATCCTGATCCTCTTTCTATTCTAATTATCTATGTCCTGTTTCAGTCAATTACTATCATCCTGATCCTCTGATCATTGTAATTATCTATGTCCTGTTTCAGACAATTACTATCATCCTGATCCTCTGATCATTGTAATTATCTATGTCCTGTTTCAGTCAATTACTATCATCCTGATCCTCTGATCATTGTAATTATCTATGTCCTGTTTCAGACAATTACTATCATCCTGAACCTCTGTCCATTATAATTATCTATGTCCTATTTCAGACAATTACTATCATCCTGATCCTCTGACCATTCTAATTATCTATGTCCTGTTTCAGTCAATTACTATCATCCTTATCCTCTGTCTATTCTAATTATCTATGTCCTGTTTCAGTCAATTACAATCATCATGATCCTCTGTCCATTCTAATTATCTATGTCCTGTTTCAGTCAATTAGTATCATCCTGATCCTCTGTCTATTGTAATTATCTGTGTCCTGTTTAAGTCAATTACTATCATCCTGATCCTCTGAGCATTCTAATTATCTATGTCCTGTTTCAGTCAATTACTATCATCCTGATCCTCTGTCCATTCTAATTATCTATGTCCCGTTTCAGTCAATTACTGTTATCCTGATCCTCTGAACATTCTAATTATCTATGTCCTGTTTCAGTCAATTACTATCATCCTGATCCTCTGTCCATTCTAATTATCTCTGTCCCGTTTCAGTCAATTACTGTCATCCTGACCCTGTGTCCATTCTAATTATCTATGTCCTGTTTCAGTCAATTACTATCATCCTGATAATCTGTCCATTTTAATTATCTGTGTCCTGTTTCAGTCAATATTACTATCATCCTGATCCTCTGTCTATTCTAATTATCTATGTCCAGTTTCAGTCAATTACAATCATCATGATCCTCTGTCCATTCTAATCATCTATGTCCTGTTTCAGTCAATTACTATCATCCTGATCCTCTGTGTATTCTAATTATCTATGTCCTGTTTCAGTCAATTACTATCATCCTGATCCTCTGTGTATTCTAATTATCTGTGTCCTGTTTCAGTCAATATTACGATCATCCTGATCCTCTGTCTATTCTAATAATCTTTGTCCAGTTTCAGTCAATTACTATCATCCTGATCCTCTGTCCATTCTAATTATGTGTGTCCTGTTTCAATCAATATTACAATCATCCTGATCCTCTGTCCATTCGAATTATCTATGTCCTGTTTCAGTCAATTACTATCATCCTGATCCTCTGTCTATTCTAATTATCTGTGTCCTGTTTCAGTCAATAATACGATCATCCTGATCCTCTGTCTATTCTAATAATCTATGTCCAGTTTCAGTCAATTACTATCATCCTGATCCTCTGTCCATTCTAATTATGTGTGTCCTGTTTCAATCAATATTACAATCATCCTGATCCTCTGTCCATTCGAATTATCTATTTCCCGTTTCAGTCAATTACTATCATCCTGACTCAGTGTCTATTCTAATTATCTATGTCCTGTTTCAGTCAATTACTATCATCCTGACTCAGTGTCTATTCTAATTATCTATGTCCTGTTTCAGTCAGTTACTATCATCATGATCCTCTGTCTATTCTAATTATCTATGTCCTGTTTCAGTCAATTACTATCATACTGATCCTCTGTCCATTCTAATTATCTATGTCCTGTTTCAGTCAATTACTATCATCCTGATCCTCTGTCCATTCTAATTATCTATGTCCTGTTTCAGTCAATTGCTATCATCCTGATCCTCTGTCCATGCTGATTATCTATTTCCCGTTTCAGTCAATTACTATCATCCTCATCCTCTGTGTATTCTAATTATCTATGTCCTGTTTCAGTCAATTACTATCATCCTGACTCAGTGTCTATTCTAATTATCTATGTCCTGTTTCAGTCAGTTACTATCATCATGATCCTCTGTCTATTCTAATTATCTATGTCCTGTTTCAGTCAATTACTATCATACTGATCCTCTGTCCATTCTAATTATCTGTGTCCTGTTTCTGTCACTTACTAGCATCCTCATCCTCTGTCTAACTAATTATCTATGTCCAGTTTCGGTCAATTATTATCATCCTGATCCTCTGATCATTGTAATTATCAATGTCCTGTTTCAGTCAATTACTGTCATCCTGATCCTCTGACCATTCTAATTATCAATGTCCTGTTTCAGTCAATTACTATCATCCTGATCCTCTGTCTATTCTAATTATCTATGTCCTATTTCAGTCAATTACTATCATCCTGATCCTCTGACCATTCTAATTATCAATGTCCTGTTTCAGTCAATTACTATCATCCTGATCCTCTGTCTATTCTAATTATCTGTGTCCTGTTTCAGTCAATTACTATCATCCTGATCCTCTGATCATTGTAATTATCTATGTCCTGTTTCAGTCAATTACTATCATCCTGATCCTCTGTCCATTATAATTATCTATGTCCTATTTCAGACAATTACTATCATCCTGATCCTCTGTCTATTCTAATTATCTATGTCCTGTTTCAGTCAATTACTATCATCCTGATCCTCTGTCTATTCTAATTATCTATGTCCTGTTTCAGTCAATTACTATCATCCTGATCCTCTGAACATTCTAATTATCTGTGTCCTGTTTCAGTCAATTACTATCATCCTGATCCTCTGATCATTGTAATTATCTATGTCCTGTTTCAGTCAATTACTATCATCCTGATCCTCTGACCATTATAATTATCTATGTCCTATTTCAGACAATTACTATCATCCTGATCCTCTGAACATTCTAATTATCTATGTCCTGTTTCAGTCAATTAGTATCATCCTGATCCTCCGTCTATTCTAATTATCTGTGTCCTGTTTCAGTCAATTACTATCATCCTGATCCTCTGTACATTCTAATTATCTATGAACTGTTTCAGTCAATTACTATCGTCCTGATCTTCTGTCCATTCTAATTATCTCTGTCCCGTTTCAGTCAATTACTGTCATCCTGACCCTGTGTCCATTCTAATTATCTATGTCCTGTTTCAGTCAATTACTATCATCCTGATAATCTGTCCATTTTAATTATCTGTGTCCTGTTTCAGTCAATATTACTATCATCCTGATCCTCTGTCTATTCTAATCATCTATGTCCTGTTTCAGTCAATTACTATCATCCTGATCCTCTGTGTATTCTAATTATCTCTGTCCTGTTTCAGTCAATTACTATCATCCTGATCCTCTGTCTATTCTAATTAACTGTGTCCTGTTTCAGTCAATATTACAATCATCCTGCTCCTCTGTCTATTCTAATCATCTATGTCCTGTTTCAGTCAATTACTATCATCCTGATCCTCTGTCCATTCTAATTATCTATGTCCTGTTTCAGACAATATTACTGTCATCCTGATCCTCTGTCCATGCTGATTATCTATTTCCTGTTTCAGTCAATTACTATCATCCTCATCCTCTGTGTATTCTAATTATCTATGTCCCGTTTCAGTCAATTAATATCATCCTGACTCAGTGTCTATTCTAATTATCTATGTCCTGTTTCAGTCAGTTACTATCATCATGATCCTGTGTCTATTCTAATTATCTATGTCCTGTATCAGTCAATTACTATCATCCTGATCCTCTGTCCATTCTGATTTTCTATGACCTTTTTCAGTCAATTACTATCATCCTGATCCTCTGTCTATTCTAATTATCTATGTCCCGTTTCAGACAATTACTATCATCCTGATCCTCTGTCCATTCTAATTATCTATGTCCTGTTTCAGTCAATTACTATCATCCTGACTCTCTGTCCATTCTGATTATCTATGTCCTGTTTCAGTCAATTACTATCATCCTGACTCTCTGTCCATTCTAATTATCTATGTCCTGTTTCAGTCAATTACTATCATCCTGATCCTCTGTCCATTCTAATTATCGATGTCCTGTTTCAGTCAATTACTATCATCCTGATCCTCTGTCCATTCTAATTTTCTGTGACCTGTTTCAGTCAATTACTATCATCCTTATCCTCTGTCCATTCTAATTATCTATGTCCTGTTTCAGTCAATTACTATCATCAAGATCCTCTCTCCATTCTAATTATCTATGCCCTGTTTCAGTCAATTACTATCATCCTGATCCTCTGTCCATTCTAATTATCACTGTCCCGTTTCAGTCAATTACTGTCATCCTGATCCTCTGAACATTCTAATTATCTATGTCCAGTTTCAGTCAATTACTATCAGCCTGATGCTCTGTCCATTCTAATTATCTGTGTCCTGTTTCAGTCAATTACTACCATCCTGATCCTCTGTCCATTCTAATCATCTATGTCCTGTTTCAGTCACTTACTATCAGCCTGATCCTCTGTCCATTCTAACTATCTATGTCCTGTTTCAGTCAATTACTATCGTCCTGATCCTCTGTCCATTCTAATTATCTATGTCCTGTTTCAGTCAATTACTATCAGCCTGATCCTCTGTCCATTCTAATTATCTATGTCCTGTTTCAGTCAATTACTATCATCCTGATCCTCTGAACATTCTAATTATCTATGTCCTGTTTCATTCAATTACTACCATCCTGAACCTCTGTCCATTCTAATTATCTATGTCCTGTTTCAGTCAATTACTACCATCAAGATCCTCTCTCCATTCTAATTATCTATGCCCTGTTTCAGTCAATTACTATCATCCTAATCCTCTGTCCATTCTAATTATCTCTGTCCCGTTTCAGTCAATTACTATCATCCTGATCCTCTGAACATTCTAATTATCTATGTCCTGTTTCAGTCAATTACTATCATCCTGATCCTCTGTCCATTCTAATTATCTATGTCCTGTTTCAGTCAATTACTATCATCCTGATCCTCTGTCCATTCTAATTATCTATGTCCTGTTTCAGTCAATTACTATCATCCTGACCCTCTGTCCATTCTAATTATCTATGTCCTGTTTCAGTCACTTACTATCAGCCTGATCCTTTGTCCATTCTAATTATCTATGTCCTGTTTCAGTCAATTACTATCATCCTGATCCTCTGTCCATTCTAATTATCAATGTCCTGTTTCAGTCAATTACTATCAGCCTGATCCTCTGTCCATTCTAATTATTTATGTCCTGTTTCAGTCAATTACTATCATCCTGATCCTCTGTCTATTCTAATTATCTATCTCCTGTTTCAGTCAATTAGTATCATCCTGATCCTCTGTCTATTCTAATTATCTGTGTCCTGTTTCAGTCAATTACTATCATCCTGATCCTCTGAGCATTCTAATTATCTATGTCCTGTTTCAGTCAATTACTATCATCCTGAACCTCTGTTCATTCTAATTATCGTTGTCCAGTTTCAGTCAATTACTATCATCCTGATCCTCTGTCCATTCTAATTATCTATGTCCCGTTTCAGTCAATTACTGTTATCCTGATCCTCTGAACATTCTAATTATCTATGTCCTGTTTCAGTCAATTACTATCATCCTGATCCTCTGTCCATTCTAATTATCTCTGTCCCGTTTCAGTCAATTACTGTCATCCTGACCCTGTGTCCATTCTAATTATCTATGTCCTGTTTCAGTCAATTACTATCATCCTGATAATCTGTCCATTTTAATTATCTGTGTCCTGTTTCAGTCAATATTACTATCATCCTGATCCTCTGTGTATTCTAATTATCTATGTCCTGTATCAGTCAATTACTATCATCCTGATCCTCTGTCTATTCTAATCATCTATGTCCTGTTTCAGGCAATTACTATCATCCTGATCCTCTGTGTATTCTAATTATCTATGTCCTGTTTCAGTCAATTACTATCATCCTGATCGTAAGTGTATTCTAATCATCTATGTCCTGTTTCAGGCAATTACTATCATCCTGATCCTCTGTGTATTCTAATTATCTATGTCCTGTTTCAGTCAATTACTACCATCCTGATCCTCTGTCTATTCTAATTATCTATGTCCTGTTTCAGTCAATTACTATCATCCTGATCCTCTGTCTATTCTAATCATCTATGTCCTGTTTCAGTCAATTACTATCATCCTGATCCTCTGTGTATTCTAATCATCTATGTCCTGTTTCAGTCAATTACTATCATCCTGATCCTCTGTGTATTCTAATCATCTATGTCCTGTTTCAGTCAATTACTATCATCCTGATCCTCTGTGTATTCTAATTATCTGTGTCCTGTTTCAGTCAATATTACTATCATCCTGATCCTCTGTCTATTCTAATCATCTATGTCTTGTTTCAGTCAATTACTATCATCCTGATCCTCTGTCCATTCTAATTATCTATGTCCCGTTTCAGTCAATTACTATCATCCTGACTCAGTGTCTATTCTAATTGTCGATGTCCGGTTTCAGTCAGTTACTATCATCATGATCCGCTGTCTATTCTAATTATCTATGTCCTGTTTCAGTCAATTACTATCATACTGATCCTCTGTCCTTTCTAATCATTTGTGTCCTGTTTATGTCACTTACTATCATCCTGATCCTCTGTCCATTCTGATTTTCTCTGACCTGTTTCAGTCAATTACTATCATCCTGACCCTCTGTCTATTCTAATTATCTGTGTCCCGTTTCAGTCAATTACTATCATCCTGACTCTCTGTCCATTCTGTTTATCTATGTCCTGTTTCAGTCAATTACTATCATCCTGATGCTCTGTCCATTCTAATTATCTATGTCCTGTTTCAGTCAATTACTATCATCCTGATCCTCTGTCCATTCTAATTATCTATGTCCTGTTTCAGTCAATTACTATCATCCTGATCCTCTGTCCATTCTAATTTTCTGTGGCCTGTTTCAGTCAATTACTATCATCCTGATCCTCTGTCCATTCTAATTATCTATGTCCTGTTTCAGTCAATTGCTATCATCCTGATCCTCTGTCCATTCTAATTATCTATGTCCTGTTTCAGTCAATTACTATCATCCTGATCCTCTGTCCATTCTAATTATCTATGTCCTGTTTCAGTCAATTACTATCATCCTGATCCTCTGTCCATTCTAATTTTCTGTGACCTGTTTCAGTCAATTACTATCATCCTGATCCTCTGTCTATTCTAATTATCTATGTCCTGTTTCAGTCAATTACTATCATCCTTATCCTCTGTCCATTCTCATTATCTATGTCCTGTTTCAGTCAATTACTATCATCAAGATCCTCTCTCCATTCTAATTATCTATGCCCAGTTTCAGTCAATTACTATCATCCTGATCCTCTGTCCATTCTAATTATCTCTGTCCCGTTTCAGACAATTACTGTCATCCTGATCCTCTGAACATTCTAATTATTTATGTCCTGTTTCAGTCAATTACTATCAGCCTGATCCTCTGTGTATTCTAATTATCTGTGTCCTGTTTCAGTCAATTACTATCATCCTGATCCACTGTGTATTCTAATCATCTATGTCCTGTTTCAGTCAATTACTATCATCCTGATCCTCTGTCATTTCTAATTATCTATGTCCTGTTTCAGACAATATTACTGTCATCCTGATCCTCTGTCCATTCTAATTATCTATGTCCTGTTTCAGTCAATTACTATCATCCTGATCCTCTGTGTATTCTAATTATCTATGTCCCGTTTCAGTCAATTACTATCATCCTGACTCAGTGTCTATTCTAATTATCTATGTCCTGTTTCAGTCAGTTACTATCATCATGATCCGCTGTCTATTCTAATTATCTATGTCCTGTTTCAGTCAATTACTATCATCCTGATCCTCTGTGTATTCTAATTATCTATGTCCCGTTTCAGTCAATTACTATCATCCTGACTCAGTGTCTATTCTAATTATCTATGTCCTGTTTCAGTGAATTACTATCATCCTGATCCTCTGTCCATTCTGATTTTCCATGACCTGTTTCAGTCAATTACTATCATCCTGATCCTCTGTCTATTCTTATTATCTCTGTCCCGTTTCAGTCAATTACTATCATCCTGATGCTCTGTCCATTCTAATTATCTATTTCCTGTTTCAGTCAATTACTATCATCCTGACTCTCTGTCCATTCTGATTATCTATGTCCTGTTTCAGTCAATTACTATCATCCTGACTCTCAGTCCATTCTGATTATCTATGTCCTGTTTCAGTCATTTACTATCATCCTGACTCTCTGTCCATTCTGATTATCTATGTCCTCTTTCAGTCAATTACTATCATCCTGACTCTCTGTCCATTCTAATTATCTCTGTCCCGTTTCAGTCAATTACTATCATCCTGACTCTCTGTCCATTCTGATTATCTATGTCCTGTTTCAGTCAATTACTATCATCCTGACTCTCTGTCCATTCTGATTATCTATGTCCTGTTTCAGTCAATTACTATCATCCTGACTCTCTGTCCATTCTAATTATCTATGTCCTGTTTCAGTCAATTACTATCATCCTGATCCTTTGACCATTCTAATTATCTATGTCCTGTTTCAGTCAATTGGTATCATCCTGATCCTCTGTCTATTCTAATTATCTATGTCCTGTTTCAGTCAATTACTATCATCCTGATCCTTTGACCATTCTAATTATCTATGTCCTGTTTCAGTCAATTACTATCATCCTGACTCTCTGTCCATTCTAATTATCTATGTCCTGTTTCAGTCAATTACTATCATCCTGATCCTTTGACCATTCTAATTATCTATGTCCTGTTTCAGTCAATTACTATCATCCTGACTCTCTGTCCATTCTGATTATCTATGTCCTGTTTCAGTCAATTACTATCATCCTGATCCTCTGTCCATTCTAATATTCTGTGACCTGTTTCAGTCAATTACTATCATCCTTATCCTCTGTCCATTCTAATTATCTATGTCCTGTTTCAGTCAATTAATATCATCAAGATCCTCTGTCCATTCTAATTATCTATGTCCTGTTTCAGTCAATTACTATCATCCTGATCCTCTGTCCATTCTAATTATCTATGTCCTGTTTCAGTCAATTACTATCAGCCTGATCCTCTGTCCATTCTAATTATGTATGTCCTGTTTCAGTCAATTACTACCATCCTGATCCTCTGTCTATTCTAATTATCTATCTCCTGTTTCAGTCAATTACTATCATCCTGATCCTCTGTCTATTCTAATTATCTATGTCCTGTTTCAGTCAATTACTATCATCCTGATCCTCTGTATATTCTAACTATCTACGTCCTGTTTCAGTCAATTACTATCAGCCTGATCCTCTGTCCATTCTAATTATCTATGTCCTGTTTCAGTCAATTACTACCATCCTGATCCTCTGTCTATTCTAATTATCTATCTCCTGTTTCAGTCAATTACTATCATCCTGATCCTCTGTCTATTCTAATTATCTATGTCCTGTTTCAGTCAATTACTATCATCCTGATCCTCTGTCTATTCTAACTATCTACGTCCTGTTTCAGTCAATTACTATCATCCTGATCCTCTATCCATTCAAATTATCTATGTCCTGTTTCAGTCAATTACTATCATCCTGATCCTCTGTCCATTCTAATTATCTATGTCCTGTTTCAGACAATATTACTATCATCCTGATCCTCTGTCCATTCTAATTATCTATGTCCTGTTTCAGTCAATTACTATCATCCTGATCCTCTGTCCATTCTGATTATCTATTTCCTGTTTCAGTCAATTACTATCATCCTGATCCTCTGTCCATTCTAATTTTCTATGACCTGTTTCCGTCAATTACTATCATCCTGATCCTCTGTCCATTCTAATTATCTATGTCCTGTTTCAGTCAATTACTATCATCCTGATCCTCTGTCCATTCTGATTATCTATTTCCTGTTTCAGTCAATTACTATCATCCTGATCCTCTGTCCATTCTAATTTTCTATGTCCTGTTTCAGTCAATTACTATCAGCCTGATCCTCTGTCCATTCTAATTATCTATGTCCTGTTTCAGTCAATTACTACCATCCTGATCCTCTGTCTATTCTAATTATCTATCTCCTGTTTCAGTCAATTACTATCATCCTGATCCTCTGTCTATTCTAATTATCTATGTCCTGTTTCAGTCAATTACTATCATCCTGATCCTCTGTATATTCTAACTATCTACGTCCTGTTTCAGTCAATTACTATCAGCCTGATCCTCTGTCCATTCTAATTATCTATGTCCTGTTTCAGTCAATTACTACCATCCTGATCCTCTGTCTATTCTAAATATCTATCTCCTGTTTCAGTCAATTACTATCATCCTGATCCTCTGTCTATTCTAATTATCTATCTCCTGTTTCAGTCAATTACTATCATCCTGATCCTCTGTCTATTCTAATTATCTATCTCCTGTTTCAGTCAATTACTATCATCCTGATCCTCTGTCTATTCTAATTATCTATGTCCTGTTTCAGTCAATTACTATCATCCTGATCCTCTGTATATTCTAACTATCTACGTCCTGTTTCAGTCAATTACTATCAGCCTGATCCTCTGTCCATTCTAATTATCTATGTCCTGTTTCAGTCAATTACTATCATCCTGATCCTCTGTCTATTCTAACTATCTACGTCCTGTTTCAGTCAATTGCTATCATCCTGATCATCTGTCCATTCAAATGATCTATGTCCTGTTTCAGTCAATTACTATCATCCTGATCCTCTGTCCATTCTAATTATCTATGTCCTGTTTCAGACAATATTACTATCATCCTGATCCTCTGTCCATTCTAATTATCTATGTCCTGTTTCAGTCAATTACTATCATCCTGATCCTCTGTCCATTCTGATTATCTATTTCCTGTTTCAGTCAATTACTATCATCCTGATCCTCTGTCCATTCTAATTTTCTATGACCTGTTTCCGTCAATTACTATCATCCTGATCCTCTGTCCATTCTAATTATCTATGTCCTGTCTCAGTCAATTACTATCATCCTGATCCTCTGTCCATTCTGATTATCTATTTCCTGTTTCAGTCAATTACTATCATCCTGATCCTCTGTCCATTCTAATTTTCTATGTCCTGTTTCAGTCAATTACTATCAGCCTGATCCTCTGTCCATTCTAATTATCTATGTCCTGTTTCAGTCAATTACAACCATCCTGATCCTCTGTCTATTCTAATTATCTATCTCCTGTTTCAGTCAATTACTATCATCCTGATCCTCTGTCTATTCTAATTATCTATGTCCTGTTTCAGTCAATTACTATCATCCTGATCCTCTGTATATTCTAACTATCTACGTCCTGTTTCAGTCAATTACTATCAGCCTGATCCTCTGTCCATTCTAATTATCTATGTCCTGTTTCAGTCAATTACTACCATCCTGATCCTCTGTCTATTCTAATTATCTATCTCCTGTTTCAGTCAATTACTATCATCCTGATCCTCTGTCTATTCTAATTATCTATGTCCTGTTTCAGTCAATTACTATCATCCTGATCCTCTGTCTATTCTAACTATCTACGTCCTGTTTCAGTCAATTACTATCATCCTGATCCTCTGTCCATTCAAATTATCTATGTCCTGTTTCAGTCAATTACTATCATCCTGATCCTCTGTCCATTCTAATTATCTATGTCCTGTTTCAGACAATATTACTATCATCCTGATCCTCTGTCCATTCTAATTATCTATGTCCTGTTTCAGTCAATTACTATCATCCTGATCCTCTGTCCATTCTGATTATCTATTTCCTGTTTCAGTCAATTACTTTCATCCTGATCCTCTGTCCATTCTAATTTTCTATGACCTGTTTCCGTCAATTACTATCATCCTGATCCTCTGTCCATTCTAATTATCTATGTCCTGTTTCAGTCAATTACTATCATCCTGATCCTCTGTCCATTCTGATTATCTATTTCCTGTTTCAGTCAGTTACTATCATCCTGATCCTCTGTCCATTCTAATTTTCTATGCCCTGTTTCAGTCAATTACTATCATCCTGATCCTCTGTCCATTCTAATTATCTCTGTCCCGTTTCAGTCAATTACTGTCATCCTGATCCTCTGAACATTCTAATTATCTATGTCCTGTTTCAGTCAATTACTATCATCCTGATCGTCTGTCCATTCTAATCATCTATGTCCTGTTTCAGTCACTTACTATCAGCCTGATCCTCTGTAAATTCTAATTATCTATGTCCTGTTTCAGTCAATTACTATCATCCTGATCCTCTGTCCATTCTAATCATCTATGTCCTGTTCCAGTCACTTACTATCAGCCTGATCCTCTGTAAATTCTAATTATCTATGTCCTGTTTCAGTCAATTACTATCATCCTGATCCTCTGTCTATTCTAATTATCTATCTCCTGTTTCAGTCAATTACTATCATCCTGATCCTCTGGCTATTCTAACTAACTATGTCCTGTTTCAGACAATATGACTATCCTCCTGATCCTCTGTCCATTCTAATTATCTGTGTCCTGTTTCAGTCAATTACTATCATCCTGATCCTCTGTCCATTCTGATTATCTATTTCCTATTTCAGTCAATTACTATTATCCTCATCCTCTGTGTATTCTAATTATCTATGTCCCGTTTCAGTCAATTACTATCATCCTGATTCAGTGTCTATTCCAATTATCTATGTCCTGTTTCAGTCAGTTACTATCATCATGATCCTCTGTCAATTCTAATTATCTATTACTTGTTTCAGTCAATTACTATCATCCTGATCCTCTGTCCATTCTAATTATCTATGTCCCGTTTCAGTCAATTTCTATCATCCTGATCCTCTGTCTATTCTAATTATCTATGTCCTGTTTCAGTCAATTACTATCATCCTGATCCTCTGTCTATTCTAATTATCTATGTCCTGTTTCAGTCAATTACTATCATCCTGACTCTCTGTCCAATCTGATTATCTATGTCCTGTTTCAGTCAATTACTATCATGCTGACTCTCTGTCCATTCTAATTATCTATGTCCTGTTTCAGTCAATTACTATCATCCTGATCCTCTGTCCATTCTAATTATCAATGTCCTGTTTCAGTCAATTACTATTATCCTGATCCTCTGTCCATTCTAATTATCTATGTCCTGTTTCAGTCAATTACTATCATCCTGATCCTCTGTCCATTCTAATTATCTACGTCCAGTTTCAGTCAATTACTATCATCCTGATCCTCTGTCCATTCTAATTATCTATGTCCTGTTTCAGTCGCTTACTATCATCCTGATCCTCTGTCCATTCTAATTATCTATGTCCTGTTTCAGTCAATTACTATCATCCTGATCCTCTGTCCATTCTAATTATCAATGTCCTGTTTCAGTCAATTACTCTCATCCTGTCCCTCTGTCCATACTAATTATCTATGTCCTGTTTCAGTCAATTACTATTTTCCTGATCCTCTGTCCATTCTAATTATCTATGTCCTGTTTCAGTCAATTACTATCATCCTGATCCTCTGTCCATACTAATTATCTATGTCCTGTTTCAGTCAATTGTTATCATCCTGATCCTCTTTCCATTCTAATTATCTATGTCCTGTTTCAGTCTTTTACTATCATCCTGATCCTCTGTCCATACTAATTATCTATGTCCTGTCTCAGTCAATTGTTATCATCCTGATCCTCTGTCCATTCCAATTATCCATGTCCTGTTTCATTCAATTACTATCATCCTGATCCTCTGTCCATTCTAATTATCTATGTCCTGTTTCAGTCAATTGTTATCATCGTGATCCTCTGAACATTCTAATTATCTAAGTCCTGTTTCAGTCAATTACTATCATCCTGATCCTCTGTCCATACTAATTATCTATGTCCTGTTTCAGTCACTTGCTATCATCCTGATCCTCTGTCCATTCTAATTATCTGTGTCCTGTTTCAGTCAATTACTATCATCCTGACTCTCAGTCCTTTCTAATTATCTATGTCCTGTTTCAGTCAATTAATATCATCCTGACTCTCAGTCCTTTCTAATTATCTATATCCTGTTTCATTCAATTACTATCATCCTGATCCTATGTCCATTCTAATTATCTATGTCATGTTTCAGTCAATTAATATCATCCTGATCCTCTGTCCATTCTGATTATCTATTTCCTGTTTCAGTCAATTACTATCATCCTGATCCTCCGTCCATTCTAATTATCTATGTCCTGTTTCAGTCAATTACTATCATCCTGATCCTCTGTCCATTCTAATTATCTATGTCATGTTTCAGTCAATTAGTATCATCCTGATCCTCTGTCCATTCTAATTATCGATGTCCTGCTTCAGTCACTTGCTATCATCCTGATCCTCTGTCCATTCTAATTATCTATGTCATGTTTCAGTCAATTACTATCATCCTGACTCGCAGTCCTTTCTAATTATCTATGTCCTGTTTCAGTCAATTACTATCATCCTGACTCTCAGTCCTTTCTAATTATCTATGTCCTGTTTCATTCAATTACTATCAGCCTGATCCTCTGTCCATTCTAATTATCTATGTCCTGTTTCAGTCAATTACTATCATCCTGATCCTCTGTCCATTCTAATTATCTATCTCCTGTTTCAGTCAATTACTATCATCCTGATCCTCTGTCCATTCTATTTATCTATGTCCTGTTTCAGTCAATTACTATCATCCTGATCCTCTGTCCATTCTAATTATCTGTGTCCTGTTTCAGTCAATTACTATCATCCTGACTCTCTGTCCATTCTGCTTATCTGTGTCCTGTTTCAGTCAATGACTATCATCCTGATCCTCTGTCCATTCTAATTATCTATGTCCTGTTTCAGTCAATTACTATTATCCTGATCCTCTGTCCATTCTAATTATCTATGTCCTGTTTCAGTCAATTACTATCATCCTGATCCTCTGTCCATTCTAATTATCTGCGTCCTGTTTCATTCAATTACTATCATCCTGATCCTCTGTCCAATCTAATTATCTATGTCCTGTTTCAGTCACTTACTATCATCCTGATCCTCTGTCCATTCTAATTATCTATGTCCTGTTTCAGTCAATTACTATTATCCTGATCCTCTGTCCATTCTAATTATCTATGTCCTGTTTCATTCAATTACTATCATCCTGATCCTCTGTCCAATCTAATTATCTATGTCCTGTTTCAGTCACTTACTATCATCCTGATCCTCTGTCCATTCTAATTATCTATGTCCTGTTTCAGTCAATTACTATCATCCTGATCCTCTGTCCTTTCTAATTATCTATGTCCTGTTTCAGTCAATTACTATTATCCTGATCCTCTGTCCATTCTATTTATCTATGTCCTGTTTCAGTCAATTACTATCATCCTGATCCTCTGTCCATTCTAATTATCTGCGTCCTGTTTCATTCAATTACTATCATCCTGATCCTCTGTCCAATCTAATTATCTATGTCCTGTTTCAGTCAATTACTATCATCCTGTTCCTCTGTCCATTCTAATTATCTATGTCCTGTTTCAGTCAATCACTATCAGCCTGATCCTCTGTCCATTCTAATTATCTATGTCCTGTTTCAGTCAATTACTATCATCCTGATCCTCTGTCTTCTCTAATTATCTATGTCCTGTTTCAGTCAATTGTTATCATCCTGATCCTCTTTCCATTCTAATTATCTATGTCCTGTTTCAGTCTTTTACTATCATCCTGATCCTCTGTCCGTACTAATTATCTATGTCCTGTCTCAGTCAATTGTTATCATCCTGATCCTCTGTCCATTCCAATTATCTATGTCCTGTTTCATTCAATTACTATCATCCTGATCCTCTGTCCATTCTAATTATCTATGTCCTGTTTCAGTCAATTGTTATCATCGTGATCCTCTGAACATTCTAATTATCTAAGTCCTGTTTCAGTCAATTACTATCATCCTGATCCTCTGTCCATACTAATTATCTATGTCCTGTTTCAGTCACTTGCTATCATCCCGATCCTCTGTCCATTCTAATTATCTGTGTCCTGTTTCAGTCAATTACTATCATCCTGACTCTCAGTCCTTTCTAATTATCTATGTCCTGTTTCATTCAATTACTATCAGCCTGATCCTCTGTCCATTCTAATTATCTATGTCCTGTTTCAGTCAATTACTATCATTCTGATCCTCTGTCCATTCTAATTATCTATGTCCTGTTTCAGTCAATTACTATCATCCTGATCCTCTGTCCATTCTAATTATCTGTGTCCTGTTTCAGTCAATTACTATCATCCTGACTCTCTGTCCATTCTGATTATCTGTGTCCTGTTTAAGTAAATGACTATCATCCTGATCCTCTGTCCATTCTAATTATCTATGTCCTGTTTCAGTCAATTACTATTATCCTGATCCTCTGTCCATTCTAATTATCTATGTCCTGTTTCAGTCAATTACTATCATCCTGATCCTCTGTCCATTCTAATTATCTGCGTCCTGTTTCATTCAATTAATATCATCCTGATCCTCTGTCCAATCTAATTATCTATGTCCTGTTTCAGTCACTTACTATCATCCTGATCCTCTGTCCATTCTAATTATCTATGTCCTGTTTCAGTCAATTACTATCATCCTGTTCCTCTGTCCATTCTAATTATCTATGTCCTGTTTCAGCCAATTACTATCAGCCTGATCCTCTGTCCATTCTAATTATCTATGTCCTGTTTCAGTCAAATACTATCATCCTGATCCTCTGTCTACTCTAATTATCTATGTCCTGTTTCAGTCAATTACTATCATCCTGTTCCTCTGTCCATTCTAATTATCTATGTCCTGTTTCAGTCAATTACTATCAGCCTGATCCTCTGTCCATTCTAATTATCTATGTCCTGTTTCAGTCAATTACTATCATCCTGATCCTCTGTCCATTCTAATTATCTGCGTCCTGTTTCATTCAAATAATATCATCCTGATCCTCTGTCCAATCTAATTATCTATGTCCTGTTTCAGTCACTTACTATCATCCTGATCCTCTGTCCATTCTGATTATCCATGTCCTGTTTCAGTCAATTACTATCATCCTGATCCTCTGTCCATTCTAATTATCTATGTCCTGTTTCAGTCAATTGTTATCATCGTGATCCTCTGAACATTCTAATTATCTAAGTCCTGTTTCAGTCAATTACTATCATCCTGATCCTCTGTCCATACTAATTATCTATGTCCTGTTTCAGTCACTTGCTATCATCCCGATCCTCTGTCCATTCTAATTATCTGTGTCCTGTTTCAGTCAATTACTATCATCCTGACTCTCAGTCCTTTCTAATTATCTATGTTCTGTTTCATTCAATTACTATCAGCCTGATCCTCTGTCCATTCTAATTATCTATGTCCTGTTTCAGTGAATTACTATCATTCTGATCCTCTGTCCATTCTAATTATCTATGTCCTGTTTCAGTCAATTACTATCATCCTGATCCTCTGTCCATTCTAATTATCTGTGTCCTGTTTCAGTCAATTACTATCATCCTGACTCTCTGTCCATTCTGATTATCTGTGTCCTGTTTCAGTCAATGACTACCATCCTTATCCTCTGTCCATTCTAATTATCTATGTCCTGTTTCAGTCAATTACTATTATCCTGATCCTCTGTCCATTCTAATTATCTATGTCCTGTTTCAGTCAATTACTATCATCCTGATCCTCTGTCCATTCTAATTATCTGCGTCCTGTTTCATTCAATTACTATCATCCTGATCCTCTGTCCAATCTAATTATCTATGTCCTGTTTCAGTCACTTACTATCATCCTGATCCTCTGTCCATTCTAATTATCTATGTCCTGTTTCAGTCAATTACGATCATCCTGTTCCTCTGTCCATTCTAATTTTCTACGTCCTGTTTCAGTCAATTACTATCAGCCTGATCCTCTGTCCATTCTAATTATCTATGTCCTGTTTCAGTCAATTACTATCATCCTGATCCTCTGTCTACTCTAATTATCTATGTCCTGTTTCAGTCAATTGTTATCATCCTGATCCTCTTTCCGTTCTAATTATCTATGTCCTGTTTCAGTCTTTTACTATCATCCTGATCCTCTGTCCATACTAATTATCTATGTCCTGTCTCAGTCAATTGTTATCATCCTGATCCTCTGTCCATTCCAATTATCTATGTCCTGTTTCATTCAATTACTATCATCCTGATCCTCTGTCCATTCTAATTATCTATGTCCTGTTTCAGTCAATTGTTATCATCGTGATCCTCTGAACATTCTAATTATCTAAGTCCTGTTTCAGTCAATTACTATCATCCTGACTCTCTGTCATTTCGGATTATCTATGTCCTGTTTCAGTCAATTACTATCATGCTGACTCTCTGTCCATTCTAATTATCTATGTCCTGTTTCAGTCAATTACTATCATCCTGATCCTCTGTCCATTCTAATTATCTATGTCCTGTTTCAGTCAATTACTATTATCCTGATCCTCTGTCCATTCTAATTATCTCTGTCCTGTTACAGTCAATTACTATCATCCTGACTCTCTGTCCATTCTAATTATCTGTGTCCTGTTTCAGTCAATTACTATCATCCTGATCCTCTGTCCATTCTAATTATCTATGTCCTGTTTCAGTCACTTACTATCATCCTGATCCTCTGTCCATTCTAATTATCTATGTCCTGTTTCAGTCAATTACTATCATCCTGATCCTCTGTCCATTCTAATTATCTATGTCCTGTTTCAGTCAATTACTCTCATCCTGTCCCTCTGTCCATACTAATTATCTATGTCCTGTTTCAGTCAATTACTATTTTCCTGATCCTCTGTCCATTCTAATTATCTATGTCCTGTTTCAGTCAATTACTATCATCCTGATCCTCTGTCCATACTAATTATCTATGTCCTGTTTCAGTCAATTGTTATCATCCTGATCGTCTTTCCATTCTAATTATCTATGTCCTGTTTCAGTCAATTACTATTATCCTGATCCTCTGTCCATTCTGATTATCTATTTCCTGTTTCAGTCAATTACTATCATCCTGATCCTCCGTCCATTCTAATTATCTATGTCCTGTTTCAGTCAATTACTATCATCCTGATCCTCTGTCCATTCTAATTATCTATGTCATGTTTCAGTCAATTAGTATCATCCTGATCCTCTGTCCATTCTAATTATCGATGTCCTGCTTCAGTCACTTGCTATCATCCTGATCCTCTGTCCATTCTAATTATCTATGTCATGTTTCAGTCAATTACTATCATCCTGACTCGCAGTCCTTTCTAATTATCTATGTCCTGTTTCAGTCAATTACTATCATCCTGACTCTCAGTCCTTTCTAATTATCTATGTCCTGTTTCATTCAATTACTATCAGCCTGATCCTCTGTCCATTCTAATTATCTATGTCCTGTTTCAGTCAATTACTATCATCCTGATCCTCTGTCCATTCTAATTATCTATCTCCTGTTTCAGTCAATTACTATCATCCTGATCCTCTGTCCATTCTATTTATCTATGTCCTGTTTCAGTCAATTACTATCATCCTGATCCTCTGTCCATTCTAATTATCTGTGTCCTGTTTCAGTCAATTACTATCATCCTGACTCTCTGTCCATTCTGCTTATCTGTGTCCTGTTTCAGTCAATGACTATCATCCTGATCCTCTGTCCATTCTAATTATCTATGTCCTGTTTCAGTCAATTACTATTATCCTGATCCTCTGTCCATTCTAATTATCTATGTCATGTTTCAGTCAATTACTATCATCCTGATCCTCTGTCCATTCTAATTATCTGCGTCCTGTTTCATTCAATTACTATCATCCTGATCCTCTGTCCAATCTAATTATCTATGTCCTGTTTCAGTCACTTACTATCATCCTGATCCTCTGTCCATTCTAATTATCTATGTCCTGTTTCAGTCAATTACTATTATCCTGATCCTCTGTCCATTCTAATTATCTATGTCCTGTTTCATTCAATTACTATCATCCATATCCTCTGTCCAATCTAATTATCTATGTCCTGTTTCAGTCACTTACTATCATCCTGATCCTCTGTCCATTCTAATTATCTATGTCCTGTTTCAGTCAATTACTATCATCCTGATCCTCTGTCCTTTCTAATTATCTATGTCCTGTTTCAGTCAATTACTATTATCCTGATCCTCTGTCCATTCTAATTCTCTATGTCCTGTTTCAGTCAATTACTATCATCCTGATCCTCTGTCCATTCTAATTATCTGCGTCCTGTTTCATTCAATTACTATCATCCTGATCCTCTGTCCAATCTAATTATCGATGTCCTGTTTCAGTCAATTACTATCATCCTGTTCCTCTGTCCATTCTAATTATCTATGTCCTGTTTCAGTCAATCACTATCAGCCTGATCCTCTGTCCATTCTAATTATCTATGTCCTGTTTCAGTCAATTACTATCATCCTGATCCTCTGTCTTCTCTAATTATCTATGTCCTGTTTCAGTCAATTGTTATCATCCTGATCCTCTTTCCATTCTAATTATCTATGTCCTGTTTCAGTCTTTTACTATCATCCTGATCCTCTGTCCATACTAATTATCTATGTCCTGTCTCAGTCAATTGTTATCATCCTGATCCTCTGTCCATTCCAATTATCTATGTCCTGTTTCATTCAATTACTATCATCCTGATCCTCTGTCCATTCTAATTATCTATGTCCTGTTTCAGTCAATTGTTATCATCGTGATCCTCTGAACATTCTAATTATCTAAGTCCTGTTTCAGTCAATTACTATCATCCTGATCCTCTGTCCATACTAATTATCTATGTCCTGTATCAGTCACTTGCTATCATCCCGATCCTCTGTCCATTCTAATTATCTGTGTCCTGTTTCAGTCAATTACTATCATCCTGACTCTCAGTCCTTTCTAATTATCTATGTCCTGTTTCATTCAATTACTATCAGCCTGATCCTCTGTCCATTCTAATTATCTATGTCCTATTTCAGTCAATTACTATCATTCTGATCCTCTGTCCATTCTAATTATCTATGTCCTGTTTCAGTCAATTACTATCATCCTGATCCTCTGTCCATTCTAATTATCTGTGTCCTGTTTCAGTCAATTACTATCATCCTGACTCTCTGTCCATTCTGATTATCTGTGTCCTGTTTAAGTCAATGACTATCATCCTGATCCTCTGTCCATTCTAATTATCTATGTCCTGTTTCAGTCAATTACTATTATCCTGATCCTCTGTCCATTCTAATTATCTATGTCCTGTTTCAGTCAATTACTATCATCCTGATCCTCTGTCCATTCTAATTATCTGCGTCCTGTTTCATTCAATTAATATCATCCTGATCCTCTGTCCATTCTAATTATCTATGTCCTGTTTCAGTCACTTACTATCATCCTGATCCTCTGTCCATTCTAATTATCTATGTCCTGTTTCAGTCAATTACTATCATCCTGTTCCTCTGTCCATTCTAATTATCTATGTCCTGTTTCAGTCAATTACTATCAGCCTGATCCTCTGTCCATTCTAATTATCTATGTCCTGTTTCAGTCAAATACTATCATCCTGATCCTCTGTCTACTCTAATTATCTATGTCCTGTTTCAGTCAATTACTATCATCCTGTTCCTCTGTCCATTCTAATTATCTATGTCCTGTTTCAGTCAATTACTATCATCCTGATCCTCTGTCCATTCTGATTATCTATTTCCTGTTTCAGTCAATTACTATCATCCTGATCCTCTGTCCATTCTAATTATCTGCGTCCTGTTTCATTCAATTAATATCATCCTGATCCTCTGTCCAATCTAATTATCTATGTCCTGTTTCAGTCACTTACTATCATCATGATCCTCTGTCCATTCTAATTATCTATGTCCTGTTTCAGTCAATTACTATCATCCTGTTCCTCTGTCCATTCTAATTATCTATGTCATGTTTCAGTCAATTACTATCATCCTGATCCTCTGTCCATTCTGATTATCCATGTCCTGTTTCAGTCAATTACTATCATCCTGATCCTCTGTCCATTCTAATTATCTATGTCCTGTTTCAGTCAATTGTTATCATCGTGATCCTCTGAACATTCTAATTATCTAAGTCCTGTTTCAGTCAATTACTATCATCCTGATCCTCTGTCCATACTAATTATCTATGTCCTGTTTCAGTCACTTGCTATCATCCCGATCCTCTGTCCATTCTAATTATCTGTGTCCTGTTTCAGTCAATTACTATCATCCTGACTCTCAGTCCTTTCTAATTATCTATGTCCTGTTTCATTCAATTACTATCAGCCTGATCCTCTGTCCATTCTAATTATCTATGTCCTGTTTCAGTGAATTACTATCATTCTGATCCTCTGTCCATTCTAATTATCTATGTCCTGTTTCAGTCAATTACTATCATCCTGATCCTCTGTCCATTCTAATTATCTGTGTCCTGTTTCAGTCAATTACTATCATCCTGACTCTCTGTCCATTCTGATTATCTGTGTCCTGTTTCAGTCAATGACTATCATCCTTATCCTCTGTCCATTCTAATTATCTATGTCCTGTTTCAGTCAATTACTATTATCCTGATCCTCTGTCCATTCTAATTATCTATGTCCTGTTTCAGTCAATTACTATCATCCTGATCCTCTGTCCATTCTAATTATCTGCGTCCTGTTTCATTCAATTACTATCATCCTGATCCTCTGTCCAATCTAATTATCTATGTCCTGTTTCAGTCACTTACTATCATCCTGATCCTCTGTCCATTCTAATTATCTATGTCCTGTTTCAGTCAATTACGATCATCCTGTTCCTCTGTCCATTCTAATTTTCTATGTCCTGTTTCAGTCAATTACTATCAGCCTGATCCTCTGTCCATTCTAATTATCTATGTCCTGTTTCAGTCAATTACTATCATCCTGATCCTCTGTCTACTCTAATTATCTATGTCCTGTTTCAGTCAATTGTTATCATCCTGATCCTCTTTCCGTTCTAATTATCTATGTCCTGTTTCAGTCTTTTACTATCATCCTGATCCTCTGTCCATACTAATTATCTATGTCCTGTCTCAGTCAATTGTTATCATCCTGATCCTCTGTCCATTCCAATTATCTATGTCCTGTTTCATTCAATTATTATCATCCTGATCCTCTGTCCATTCTAATTATCTATGTCCTGTTTCAGTCAATTGTTATCATCGTGATCCTCTGAACATTCTAATTATCTAAGTCCTGTTTCAGTCAATTACTATCATCCTGACTCTCTGTCCATTCTGATTATCTATGTCCTGTTTCAGTCAATTACTATCATGCTGACTCTCTGTCCATTCTAATTATCTATGTCCTGTTTCAGTCAATTACTATCATCCTGATCCTCTGTCCATTCTAATTATCTATGTCCTGTTTCAGTCAATTACTATTATCCTGATCCTCTGTCCATTCTAATTATCTCTGTCCTGTTACAGTCAATTACTATCATCCTGACTCTCTGTCCATTCTGATTATCTATGTCCTGTTTCTGTCAATTACTATCATCCTGATCCTCTGTCCATTCTAATTATCTACGTCCTGTTTCATTCACTTACTATCATCCTGATCCTCTGTCCATTCTAATTATCTATGTCCTGTTTCAGTCAATTACTATCATCCTGATCCTCTGTCCATTCTAATTATCTATGTCCTGTTTCAGTCAATTACTCTCATCCTGTCCCTCTGTCCATACTAATTATCTATGTCCTGTTTCAGTCAATTACTATTTTCCTGATCCTCTGTCCATTCTAATTATCTATGTCCTGTTTCAGTCAATTACTATCATCCTGATCCTCTGTCCATACTAATTATCTATGTCCTGTTTCAGTCAATTGTTATCATCCTGATCGTCTTTCCATTCTAATTATCTATGTCCTGTTTCAGTCTTTTACTATCATCCTGATCCTCTGTCCATACTAATTATCTATGTCCTGTCTCAGTCAATTGTTATCATCCTGATCCTCTGTCCATTCCAATTATCCATGTCCTGTTTCATTCAATTACTATCATGCTGATCCTCTGTCCATTCTAATTATCTTTTTCCTGTTTCAGTCAATTGTTATCATCGTGATCCACTGAACATTCTAATTATCTATGTCATGTTTCAGTCAATTACTATCATCCTGACTCTCAGTCCTTTCTAATTATCTATGTCCTGTTTCAGTCAATTACTATCATCCTGACTCTCAGTCCTTTCTAATTATCTATGTCCTGTTTCATTCAATTACTATCAGCCTGATCCTCTGTCCATTCTAATTATCTATGTCCTGTTTCAGTCAATTACTATCATTCTGATCCTCTGTCCATTCTAATTATCTATCTCCAGTTTCAATCAATTACTATCATCCTGATCCTCTGTCCATTCTAATTATCTATGTCCTGTTTCAGTCAATTACTATCATCCTGACTCTCTGTCCATTCTGATTATCTGTGTCCTGTTTCAGTCAATGACTATCATCCTGATCCTCTGTCCATTCTAATTATCTATGTCCTGTTTCAGTCAATTACTATTATCCTGATCCTCTGTCCATTCTAATTATCTATGTCCTGTTTCAGTCAATTACTATCATCCTGATCCTCTGTCCATTCTAATTATCTGCGTCCTGTTTCATTCAATTACTATCATCCTGATCCTCTGTCCAATCTAATTATCTATGTCCTGTTTCAGTCACTTACTATCATCCTGATCCTCTGTCCATTCTAATTATCTATGTCCTGTTTCAGTCAATTACTATCATCCTGTTCCTCTGTCCATTCTAATTATCTATGTCCTGTTTCAGTCAATTACTATCAGCCTGATCCTCTGTCCATTCTAATTATCTATGTCCTGTTTCAGTCAATTACTATCATCCTGATCCTCTGTCTTCTCTAATTATCTATGTCCTGTTTCAGTCAATTGTTATCATCCTGATCCTCTTTCCATTCTAATTATCTATGTCCTGTTTCAGTCTTTTACTATCATCCTGATCCTCTGTCCATACTAATTATCTATGTCCTGTCTCAGTCAATTGTTATCATCCTGATCCTCTGTCCATTCCAATTATCTATGTCCTGTTTCATTCAATTACTATCATCCTGATCCTCTGTCCATTCTAATTATCTATGTCCTGTTTCAGTCAATTGTTATCATCGTGATCCTCTGAACATTCTAATTATCTAAGTCTTGTTTCAGTCAATTACTATCATCCTGATCCTCTGTCCATACTAATTATCTATGTCCTGTTTCAGTCACTTGCTATCATCCTGATCCTCTGTCCATTCTAACTATCTGTGTCCTGTTTCAGTCAATTACTATCATCCTGACTCTCAGTCCTTTCTAATTATCTATGTCCTGTTTCATTCAATTACTATCAGCCTGATCCTCTGTCCATTCTAATTATCTATGTCCTCTTTCAGTCAATTACTATCATTCTGATCCTCTGTCCATTATAATTATCTATGTCCTGTTTCAGTCAATTACTATCATCCTGATCCTCTGTCCATTCTAATTATCTGTGCCCTGTTTCAGTCAATTACTATCATCCTGACTCTCTGTCCATTCTGATTATCTGTGTCCTGTTTCAGTCAATGACTATCATCCTGATCCTCTGTCCATTCTAATTATCTATGTCCTGTTTCAGTCAATTACTATTATCCTGATCCTCTGTCCATTCTAATTATCTATGTCCTGTTTCAGTCAATTACTATCATCCTGATTCTCTGTCCATTCTAATTATCTGCGTCCTGTTTCATTCAATTACTATCATCCTGATCCTCTGTCCAATCTAATTATCTATGTCCTGTTTCAGTCACTTACTATCATCCTGATCCTCTGTCCATTCTAATTATCTATGTCCTGTTTCAGTCAATTACTATCATCCTGTTCCTCTGTCCATTCTAATTATCTATGTCCTGTTTCAGTCAATTACTATCAGCCTGATCCTCTGTCCATTCTAATTATCTATGTCCTGTTTCAGTCAATTACTATCATCCTGATCCTCTGTCTACTCTAATTATCTATGTCCTGTTTCAGTCAATTGTTATCATCCTGATCCTCTTTCCATTCTAATTATCTATGTCCTGTTTCAGTCTTTTACTATCATCCTGATCCTCTGTCCATACTAATTATCTATGTCCTGTCTCAGTCAATTGTTATCATCCTGATCCTCTGTCCATTCTAATTATCTATGTCCTGTTTCATTCAATTACTATCATCCTGATCCTCTGTCCATTCTCATTATCTATGTCCTGTTTCAGTCAATTGTTATCATCGTGATCCTCTGAACATTCTAATTATCTAAGTCCTGTTTCAGTCAATTACTATCATCCTGATCCTCTGTCCATACTAATTATCTATGTCCTGTTTCAGTCACTTGCTATCATCCTGATCCTCTGTCCATTCTAATTATCTGTGTCCTGTTTCAGTCAATTACTATCATCCTGACTCTCAGTCCTTTCTAATTATCTATGTCCTGTTTCAGTCAATTAATATCATCCTGACTCTCAGTCCTTTCTAATTATCTATGTCCTGTTTCATTCAATTACTATCATCCTGATCCTCTGTCCATTCTAATTATCTATGTCATGTTTCAGTCAATTACTATCATCCTGATCCTCTGTCCATTCTGATTATCTATGTCCTGTTTCAGTCAATTACTATCATCCTGATCCTCTGTCCATTCTAATTATCTATGTCCTGTTTCAGTCAATTGTTATCATCGTGATCCTCTGAACATTCTAATTATCTAAGTCCTGTTTCAGTCAATTACTATCATCCTGATCCTCTGTCCATACTAATTATCTATGTCCTGTTTCAGTCACTTGCTATCATCCCGATCCTCTGTCCATTCTAATTATCTGTGTCCTGTTTCAGTCAATTACTATCATCCTGACTCTCAGTCCTTTCTAATTATCTATGTCCTGTTTCATTCAATTACTATCAGCCTGATCCTCTGTCCATTCTAATTATCTATGTCCTGTTTCAGTGAATTACTATCATTCTGATCCTCTGTCCATTCTAATTATCTATGTCCTGTTTCAGTCAATTACTATCATCCTGGTCCTCTGTCCATTCTAATTATCTGTGTCCTGTTTCAGTCAATTACTATCATCCTGACTCTCTGTGCATTCTGATTATCTGTGTACTGTTTCAGTCAATGACTATCATCCTGATCCTCTGTGCATTCTAATTATCTACGTCCTGTTTCAGTCAATTACTATTATCCTGATCCTCTGTCCATTCTAATTATCTATGTCCTGTTTCAGTCAATTCCTATCAGCCTGATCCTATGTCCATTCTAATTATCTATGTCCTGTTTCAGTCAATTACTATCATCCTGATCCTCTGTCCATTCTAATTATCTGCGTCCTGTTTCATTCAATTACTATCATCCTGATCCTCTGTCCAATCTAATTATCTATGTCCTGTTTCAGTCACTTACTATCATCCTGATCCTCTGTCCATTCTAATTATCTATGTCCTGTTTCAGTCAATTACTATCATCCTGTTCCTCTGTCCATTCTAATTATCTATGTCCTGTTTCAGTCAATTACTATCAGCCTGATCCTCTGTCCATTCTAATTATCTGCGTCCTGTTTCATTCAATTACTATCATCCTGATCCTCTGTCCAATCTAATTATCTATGTCCTGTTTCAGTCACTTACTATCATCCTGATCCTCTGTCCATTCTAATTATCTATGTCCTGTTTCAGTCAATTACTATCATCCTGTTCCTCTGTCCATTCTAATTATCTATGTCCTGTTTCAGTCAATTACTATCATCCTGATCCTCTGTCCATTCTAATTATCTATCTCCTGTTTCAGTCAATTACTATCATCCTGATCCTCTGTCTACTCTAATTATCTATGTCCTGTTTCAGTCAATTGTTATCATCCTGATCCTCTTTCCATTCTAATTATCTATGTCCTGTTTCAGTCTTTTACTATCATCCTGATCCTCTGTCCATACTAATTATCTATGTCCTGTCTCAGTCAATTGTTATCATCCTGATCCTCTGTCCATTCCAATTATCTATGTCCTGTTTCATTCAATTACTATCATCCTGATCCCCTGTCCATTCTAATTATCTATGTCCTGTTTCAGTCAATTGTTATCATCGTGATCCTCTGAACATTCTAATTATCTATGTCCTGTTTCAGTCAATTGTTATCATCGTGATCCTCTGAACATTCTGATTATCTATGTCCTGTTTCAGTCAATTACTATCATGCTGACTCTCTGTCCATTCTAATTATCTATGTCCTGTTTCTGTCAATTACTATCATCCTGATCCTCTGTCCATTCTAATTATCTATGTCCTGTTTCAGTCAATTACTATTATCCTGATCCTCTGTCCATTCTAATTATCTCTGTCCTGTTTCAGTCAATTACTATCATCCTGACTCTCTGTCCATTCTGATTATCTATGTCCTGTTTCAGTCAATTACTATCATCCTGATCCTCTGTCCATTCTAATTATCTATGTCCTGTTTCAGTCAATTACTATTATCCTGATCCTCTGTCCATTCTAATTATCTATGTCCTGTTTCAGTCAATTACTATCATCCTGATCCTCTGTCCATTCTAATTATCTACGTCCAGTTTCAGTCAATTACTATCATCCTGATCCTCTGTCCATTCTAATTATCTATGTCCTGTTTCAGTCACTTACTATCATCCTGATCCTCTGTCCATTCTAATTATCTATGTCCTGTTTCAGTCAATTACTATCATCCTGATCCTCTGTCCATTCTAATTATCTATGTCCTGTTTCAGTCAATTACTCTCATCCTGTCCCTCTGTCCATACTAATTATCTATGTCCTGTTTCAGTCAATTTCTATTTTCCTGATCCTCTGTCCATTCTAATTATCTATGTCCTGTTTCAGTCAATTACTATCATCCTGATCCTCTGTCCATACTAATTATCTATGTCCTGTTTCAGTCAATTGTTATCATCCTGATCCTCTTTCCATTCTAATTATCTATGTCCTGTTTCAGTCTTTTACTATCATCCTGATCCTCTGTCCATACTAATTATCTATGTCCTGTCTCAGTCAATTGTTATCATCCTGATCCTCTGTCCATTCCAATTATCCATGTCCTGTTTCATTCAATTACTATCATCCTGATCCTCTGTCCATTCTAATTATCTATGTCCTGTTTCAGTCAATTGTTATCATCGTGATCCTCTGAACATTCTAATTATCTAAGTCCTGTTTCAGTCAATTACTATCATCCTGATCCTCTGTCCATACTAATTATCTATGTCCTGTTGCAGTCACTTGCTATCATCCTGATCCTCTGTCCATTCTAATTATCTGTGTCCTGTTTCAGTCAATTACTATCATCCTGACTCTCAGTCCTTTCTAATTATCTATGTCCTGTTTCAGTCAATTAATATCATCCTGACTCTCAGTCCTTTCTAATTATCTATGTCCTGTTTCATTCAATCACTATCATCCTGATCCTCTGTCCATTCTAATTATCTATGTCATGTTTCAGTCAATTACTATCATCCTGATCCTCTGTCCATTCTGATTATCTATGTCCTGTTTCAGTCAATTACTATCATCCTGATCCTCTGTCCATTCTAATTATCTATGTCCTGTTTCAGTCAATTACTATCATCCTGATCCTCTGTCCATTCTAATTATCTATGTCATGTTTCAGTCAATTAGTATCATCCTGATCCTCTGTCCATTCTAATTATCTATGTCCTGCTTCAGTCACTTGCTATCATCCTGATCCTCTGTGCATTCTAATTATCTATGTCATGTTTCAGTCAATTACTATCATCCTGACTCGCAGTCCTTTCTAATTATCTATGTCCTGTTTCAGTCAATTACTATCATCCTGACTCTCAGTCCTTTCTAATTATCTATGTCCTGTTTCATTCAATTACTATCAGCCTGATCCTCTGTCCATTCTAATTATCTATGTCCTGTTTCAGTCAATTACTATCATTCTGATCCTCTGTCCATTCTAATTATCTATCTCCTGTTTCAGTCAATTACTATCATCCTGATCCTCTGTCCATTCTAATTATCTATGTCCTGTTTCAGTCAATTACTATCATCCTGATCCTCTGTCCATTCTGATTATCTGTGTCCTGTTTCAGTCAATGACTATCATCCTGATCCTCTGTCCATTCTAATTATCTATGTCCTGTTTCAGTCAATTACTATCATCCTGTTCCTCTGTCCATTCTAATTATCTGCGTCCTGTTTCATTCAATTACTATCATCCTGATCCTCTGTCCAATCTAATTATCTATGTCCTGTTTCAGTCAATTACTATCAGCCTGATCCTCTGTCCATTCTAATTATCTATGTCCTGTTTCAGTCAATTACTATCATCCTGATCCTCTGTCTACTCTAATTATCTATGTCCTGTTTCAGTCAATTGTTATCATCCTGATCCTCTTTCCATTCTAATTATCTATGTCCTGTTTCAGTCTTTTACTATCATCCTGATCCTCTGTCCATACTAATTATCTATGTCCTGTCTCAGTCAATTGTTATCATCCTGATCCTCTGTCCATTCTAATTATCTATGTCCTGTTTCATTCAATTACTATCACCCTGATCCTCTGTCCATTCTCATTATCTATGTCCTGTTTCAGTCAATTGTTATCATCGTGATCCTCTGAACATTCTAATTATCTAAGTCCTGTTTCAGTCAATTACTATCATCCTGATCCTCTGTCCATACTAATTATCTATGTCCTGTTTCAGTCACTTGCTATCATCCTGATCCTCTGTCCATTCTAATTATCTGTGTCCTGTTTCAGTCAATTACTATCATCCTGACTCTCAGTCCTTTCTAATTATCTATGTCCTGTTTCAGTCAATTAATATCATCCTGACTCTCAGTCCTTTCTAATTATCTATGTCCTGTTTCATTCAATTACTATCATCCTGATCCTCTGTCCATTCTAATTATCTATGTCATGTTTCAGTCAATTACTATCATCCTGATCCTCTGTCCATTCTGATTATCTATGTCCTGTTTCAGTCAATTACTATCATCCTGATCCTCTGTCCATTCTAATTATCTATGTCCTGTTTCAGTCAATTGTTATCATCGTGATCCTCTGAACATTCTAATTATCTAAGTCCTGTTTCAGTCAATTACTATCATCCTGATCCTCTGTCCATACTAATTATCTATGTCCTGTTTCAGTCACTTGCTATCATCCCGATCCTCTGTCCATTCTAATTATCTGTGTCCTGTTTCAGTCAATTACTATCATCCTGACTCTTAGTCCTTTCTAATTATCTATGTCCTGTTTCATTCAATTACTATCAGCCTGATCCTCTGTCCATTCTAATTATCTATGTCCTGTTTCAGTCAATTACTATCATCCTGATCCTCTGTCCATTCTAATTATCTGTATCCTGTTTCAGTCAATTACTATCATCCTGACTCTCTGTGCATTCTGATTATCTGTGTACTGTTTCAGTCAATGACTATCATCCTGATCCTCTGTGCATTCTAATTATCTATGTCCTGTTTCAGTCAATTACTATTATCCTGATCCTCTGTCCATTCTAATTATCTATGTCCTGTTTCAGTCAATTCCTATCAGCCTGATCCTCTGTCCATTCTAATTATCTATGTCCTGTTTCAGTCAATTACTATCATCCTGATCCTCTGTCCATTCTAATTATCTGCGTCCTGTTTCATTCAATTACTATCATCCTGATCCTCTGTCCAATCTAATTATCTATGTCCTGTTTCAGTCACTTACTATCATCCTGATCCTCTGTCCATTCTAATTATCTATGTCCTGTTTCAGTCAATTACTATCATCCTGTTCCTCTGTCCATTCTAATTATCTATGTCCTGTTTCAGTCAATTACTATCAGCCTGATCCTCTGTCCATTCTAATTATCTGCGTCCTGTTTCATTCAATTACTATCATCCTGATCATCTGTCCAATCTAATTATCTATGTCCTGTTTCAGTCACTTACTATCATCCTGATCCTCTGTCCATTCTAATTATCTATGTCCTGTTTCAGTCAATTACTATCATCCTGTTCCTCTGTCCATTCTAATTATCTATGTCCTGTTTCAGTCAATTACTATCATCCTGATCCTCTGTCCATTCTAATTATCTATCTCCTGTTTCAGTCAATTACTATCATCCTGATCCTCTGTCTACTCTAATTATCTATGTCCTGTTTCAGTCAATTGTTATCATCCTGATCCTCTTTCCATTCTAATTATCTATGTCCTGTTTCAGTCTTTTACTATCATCCTGATCCTCTGTCCATACTAATTATCTATGTCCTGTCTCAGTCAATTGTTATCATCCTGATCCTCTGTCCATTCCAATTATCTATGTCCTGTTTCATTCAATTACTATCATCCTGATCCCCTGTCCATTCTAATTATCTATGTCCTGTTTCAGTCAATTGTTATCATCGTGATCCTCTGAACATTCTAATTATCTATGTCCTGTTTCAGTCAATTGTTATCATCGTGATCCTCTGAACATTCTGATTATCTATGTCCTGTTTCAGTCAATTACTATCATGCTGACTCTCTGTCCATTCTAATTATCTATGTCCTGTTTCTGTCAATTACTATCATCCTGATCCTCTGTCCATTCTAATTATCTATGTCCTGTTTCAGACAATTACTATTATCCTGATCCTCTGTCCATTCTAATTATCTCTGTCCTGTTTCAGTCAATTACTATCATCCTGACTCTCTGTCCATTCTGATTATCTATGTCCTGTTTCAGTCAATTACTATCATCCTGATCCTCTGTCCATTCTAATTATCTATGTCCTGTTTCAGTCAATTACTATTATCCTGATCCTCTGTCCATTCTAATTATCTATGTCCTGTTTCAGTCAATTACTATCATCCTGATCCTCTGTCCATTCTAATTATCTACGTCCAGTTTCAGTCAATTACTATCATCCTGATCCTCTGTCCATTCTAATTATCTATGTCCTGTTTCAGTCACTTACTATCATCCTGATCCTCTGTCCATTCTAATTATCTATGTCCTGTTTCAGTCAATTACTATCATCCTGATCCTCTGTCCATTCTAATTATCTATGTCCTGTTTCAGTCAATTACTCTTATCCTGTCCCTCTGTCCATACTAATTATCTATGTCCTGTTTCAGTCAATTACTATTTTCCTGATCCTCTGTCCATTCTAATTATCTATGTCCTGTTTCAGTCAATTACTATCATCCTGATCCTCTGTCCATACTAATTATCTATGTCCTGTTTCAGTCAATTGTTATCATCCTGATCCTCTTTCCATTCTAATTATCTATGTCCTGTTTCAGTCTTTTACTATCATCCTGATCCTCTGTCCATACTAATTATCTATGTCCTGTCTCAGTCAATTGTTATCATCCTGATCCTCTGTCCATTCCAATTATCCATGTCCTGTTTCATTCAATTACTATCATCCTGATCCTCTGTCCATTCTAATTATCTATGTCCTGTTTCAGTCAATTGTTATCATCGTGATCCTCTGAACATTCTAATTATCTAAGTCCTGTTTCAGTCAATTACTATCATCCTGATCCTCTGTCCATACTAATTATCTATGTCCTGTTGCAGTCACTTGCTATCATCCTGATCCTCTGTCCATTCTAATTATCTATGTCCTGTTTCAGTCAATTACTATCATCCTGACTCTCAGTCCTTTCTAATTATCTATGTCCTGTTTCAGTCAATTAATATCATCCTGACTCTCAGTCCTTTCTAATTATCTATGTCCTGTTTCATTCAATCACTATCATCCTGATCCTCTGTCCATTCTAATTATCTATGTCATGTTTCAGTCAATTACTATCATCCTGATCCTCTGTCCATTCTGATTATCTATGTCCTGATTCAGTCAATTACTATCATCCTGACTCGCAGTCCTTTCTAATTATCTATGTCCTGTTTCAGTCAATTACTATCATCCTGACTCTCAGTCCTTTCTAATTATCTATGTCCTGTTTCATTCAATTACTATGAGCCTGATCCTCTGTCCATTCTAATTATCTATGTCCTGTTTCAGTCAATTACTATCATTCTGATCCTCTGTCCATTCTAATTATCTATCTCCTGTTTCAGTCAATTACTATCATCCTGATCCTCTGTCCATTCTAATTATCTATGTCCTGTTTCAGTCAATTACTATCATCCTGATCCTCTGTCCATTCTGATTATCTGTGTCCTGTTTCAGTCAATGACTATCATCCTGATCCTCTGTCCATTCTAATTATCTATGTCCTGTTTCAGTCAATTACTATCATCCTGTTCCTCTGTCCATTCTAATTATCTGCGTCCTGTTTCATTCAATTACTATCATCCTGATCCTCTGTCCAATCTAATTATCTATGTCCTGTTTCAGTCACTTACTATCATCCTGATCCTCTGTCCATTCTAATTATCTATGTCCTGTTTCAGTCAATTACTATCATCCTGTTCCTCTGTCCATTCTAATTATCTATGTCCTGTTTCAGTCAATTACTATCAGCCTGATCCTCTGTCCATTCTAATTATCTATGTCCTGTTTCAGTCAATTGCTATCATCCTGATCCTCTGTCTGCTCTAATTATCTATGTCCTGTTTCAGTCAATTGTTATCATCCTGATCCTCTTTCCATTCTAATTATCTATGTCCTGTTTCAGTCTTTTACTATCACCCTGATCCTCTGTCCATTCCAATTATCTATGTCCTGTTTCATTCAATTACTATCATCCTGATCCTCTGTCCATTCTAATTATCTATGTCCTGTTTCAGTCAATTACTATTATCCTGATCCTCTGTCCATTCTAATTATCTATGTCCTGTTTCAGTCAATTACTATCATCCTGATCCTCTGTCCATTCTAATTATCTGCGTCCTGTTTCATTCAATTACTATCATCCTGATCCTCTGTCCAATCTAATTATCTATGTCCTGTTTCAGTCACTTACTATCATCCTGATCCTCAGTCCATTCTAATTATCTATGTCCTGTTTCAGTCAATTACTATCATCCTGTTCCTCTGTCCATTCTAATTATCTATGTCCTGTTTCAGTCAATTACTATCAGCCAGATCCTCTGTCCATTCTAATTATCTATGTCCTGTTTCAGTCAATTACTATCATCCTGATCCTCTGTCTACTCTAATTATCTATGTCCTGTTTCAGTCAATTGTTATCATCCTGATCCTCTTTCCATTCTAATTATCTATGTCCTGTTTCAGTCTTTTACTATCATCCTGATCCTCTGTCCATACTAATTACCTATGTCCTGTCTCAGTCAATTGTTATCATCCTGATCCTCTGTCCATTCCAATTATCTATGTCCTGTTTCATTCAATTACTGTCATCCTGATCCTCTGTCCATTCTAATTATCTATGTCCTGTTTCAGTCAATTGTTATCATCGTGATCCTCTGAACATTCTAATTATCTAAGTCCTGTTTCAGTCAATTACTATCATCCTGATCCTCTGTCCATACTAATTATCTATGTCCTGTTTCAGTCACTTGCTATCATCCTGATCCTCTGTCCATTCTAATTATCTGTGTCCTGTTTCAGTCAATTAATATCATCCTGACTCTCAGTCCTTTCTAATTATCTATGTCCTGTTTCATTCAATTACTATCATCCTGATCCTCTGTCCATTCTAATTATCTATGTCATGTTTCAGTCAATTACTATCATCCTGATCCTCTGTCCATTCTGATTATCTATGTCCTGTTTCAGTCAATTACTATCATCCTGATCCTCTGTCCATTCTAATTATCTATGTCCTGTTTCAGTCAATTGTTATCATCGTGATCCTCTGAACATTCTAATTATCTAAGTCCTGTTTCAGTCAATTACTATCATCCTGATCCTCTGTCTACTCTAATTATCTATGTCCTGTTTCAGTCAATTGTTATCATCCCGATCCTCTGTCCATTCTAATTATCTGTGTCCTGTTTCAGTCAATTACTATCATCCTGACTCTCAGTCCTTTCTAATTATCTATGTCCTGTTTCATTCAATTACTATCAGCCTGATCCTCTGTCCATTCTAATTATCTATGTCCTGTTTCAGTGAATTACTATCATTCTGATCCTCTGTCCATTCTAATTATCTGTGTCCTGTTTCACTCAATTACTATCATCCTGATTCTCTGTCCATTCTAATTATCTGTGTCCTGTTTCAGTCAATTACTATCATCCTGACTCTCTGTCCATTCTGATTATCTGTGTCCTGTTTCAGTCAATGACTATCATCCTGATCCTCTGTCCATTCTAATTATCTATGTCCTGTTTCAGTCAATTACTATTATCCTGATCCTCTGTCCATTCTAATTATCTGCGTCCTGTTTCAGTCAATTACTATCATCCTGATCCTCTGTCCAATCTAATTATCTACGTCCTGTTTCAGTCACTTACTATCATCCTGATCCTCTGTCCATTCTAATTATCTATGTCCTGTTTCAGTCAATTACTATCATCCTGTTCCTCTGTCCATTCTAATTATCCATGTCCTGTTTCAGTCAATTACTATCAGCCTGATCCTCTGTCCATTCTAATTATCTATGTCCTGTTTCAGTCAATTACTATCATCCTGATCCTCTGTCTACTCTAATTATCTATGTCCTGTTTCAGTCAATTGTTATCATCCTGATCCTCTTTCCATTCTAATTATCTATGTCCTGTTTCAGTCTTTTACTATCATCCTGATCCTCTGTCCATACTAATTATCTATGTCCTGTCTCAGTCAATTGTTATCATTCTGATCCTCTGTCCATTCCAATTATCTATGACCTGTTTCATTCAATTACTATCATCCTGATCCTCTGTCCATTCTAATTATCTATGTCCTGTTTCAGTCAATTGTTATCATCGTGATCCTCTGAACATTCTAATTATCTAAGTCCTGTTTCAGTCAATTACTATCATCCTGATCCTCTGTCCATACTAATTATCTATGTCCAGTTTCAGTCACTTGCTATCATCCTGATCCTCTGTCCATTCTAATTATCTGTGTCCTGTTTCAGTCAATTACTATCATCCTGACTCTCAGTCCTTTCTAATTATCTATGTCCTGTTTCAGTCAATTAATATCATCCTGACTCTCAGTCCTTTCTAATTATCTATGTCCTGTTTCATTCAATTACTATCATCCTGATCCTCTGTCCATTCTAATTATCTATGTCTTGTTTCAGTCAATTACTATCATCCTGATCCTCTGTCCATTCTGATTATCTATGTCCTGTTTCAGTCAATTACTATCATCCTGATCCTCTGTCCATTCTAATTATCTGTGTCCTGTTTCAGTCAATTACTATCATCCTGATCCTCTGTCCATTCTAATTATCTATGTCATGTTTCAGTCAATTAGTATCATCCTGATCCTCTGTCCATTCTAATTATCTATGTCCTGCTTCAGTCACTTGCTATCATCCTGATCCTCTGTCCATTCTAATTATCTATGTCATGTTTCAGTCAATTACTATCATCCTGACTCTCCGTCCTTTCTAATTAGCTATGTCCTGTTTCATTCAATTACTATCAGCCTGATCCTCTGTCCATTCTAATTATCTATGTCCTGTTTCAGTCAATTACTATCATTCTGATCCTCTGTCCATTCTAATTATCTATCTCCAGTTTCAGTCAATTACTATCATCCTGATCCTCTGTCCATTCTAATTATCTATGTCCTGTTTCAGTCAATTACTATCATCCTGATCCTCTGTCCATTCTAATTATCTGTGTCCTGTTTCAGTCAATTACTATCATCCTGACTCTCTGTCCATTCTGATTATCTGTATCCTGTTTCAGTCAATGACTATCATCCTGATCCTCTGTCCATTCTAATTATCTATGTCCTGTTTCAGTCAATTACTATTATCCTGATCCTCTGTCCATTCTAATTATCTATGTCCTGTTTCAGTCAATTACTATCATCCTGATCCTCTGTCCAATCTAATTATCTATGTCCTGTTTCAGTCACTTACTATCATCCTGATCCTCTGTCCATTCTAATTATCTATGTCCTGTTTCAGTCAATTACTATCATCCTGTTCCTCTGTCCATTCTAATTATCTATGTCCTGTTTCAGTCAATTACTATCAGCCTGATCCTCTGTCCATTCTAATTATCTATGTCCTGTTTCAGTCAATTACTATCATCCTGATCCTCTGTCTACTCTAAATATCTATCTCCTGTTTCAGTCAATTACTATCATCCTGAGCCTCTGTCTATTCTAATTATCTATGTCCTGTTTCAGTCAATTACTATCATCCTGATCCTCTGTCTATTCTAACTATCTACGTCCTGTTTCAGTCAATTAATATCATCCTGATCCTTTGTCCATTCAAATTATCTGTGTCCTGTTTCAGTCAATATTACAATCATCCTGATCCTCTGTCCATTCTAATTATCTATGTCCTGTTTCAGTCAATTACTATCATCCTGATCCTCTGTCCATTCTGATTATCTATTTCCTGTTTCAGTCAATTACTATCATCCTGATCCTCTGTCCATTCTAATTTTCTATGACCTGTTTCAGTCAATTACTATCATCCTGATCCTCTGTCTATTCTAACTATCTACGTCCTGTTTCAGTCAATTACTATCATCCTGATCCTCTATCCATTCAAATTATCTATTTCCTGTTTCAGTCAATTACTATCATCCTCATCCTCTGTGTATTCTAATTATCTATGTCCCGTTTCAGTCAATTACTATCATCCTGATTCAGTGTCTATTCCAATTATCTATGTCCTGTTTCAGTCAGTTACTATCATCATGATCCTCTGTCTATTCTAATTATCTATGTCCTGTTTCAGTCAATTACTATCATACTGATCCTCTGTCCATTCTAATTATCTATGTCCTGTTTCTGTCTCTTACTAGCATCCTGATCCTCTGTCTATTCTAATTATCTATGTCCCGTTTCAGTCAATTACTATCATCCTGATCCTCTGTCCATTCTAATTATCTATGTCCTGTTTCAGTCAATTACTATCATCCTGACTCTCTGTCCATTCTGATTATCTATGTCCTGTTTCAGTCAATTGCTATCATCCTGACTCTCTGTCCATTCTAATTATCTATGTCCTGTATCAGTCAATTACTATCATCCTGATCCTCTGTCCATTCTAATTATCTATGTCCTGTTTCAGTCAATAACAATCCTGATCCTCTGTCAATTCTAATTATCTATGACCTGTTTCAGTCAATTACTATCATCCTGATCCTCTGTCCATTCTGATTATCTATGTCCTGTTTCAGTCAATTACTATCATGCTGACTCTCTGTCCATTCTGATTATCTATGTCCTGTTTCAGTCAATTACTATCATCCTGATCCTCTGTCCATTCTAATTATCTATGTCCTGTTTCATTCAATTACTATCATCCTGATCCTCTGTCCATTCTAATTATCTATGTCCTGTTTCAGTCAATTACTATCATCCTGATCCTCTGTCCATTCTAATTATCTATGTCCTGTTTCAGTCAATTGCTATTATCCTGATCCTCTGTCCATTCTAATTATCTGTGTCCTGTTTCCGTCAATTACTATCATCCTGACTCTCTGTCCATTCTGATTATCTATTTCCTGTTCAGTCAATTACTATCATCCTGATCCTCTGTCCATTCTAATTATCTATGTCCTGTTTCAGTCAATTACTATTATCCTGATCCTCTGTCCATTATAATTATCTACGTCCTGTTTCAGTCAATTGCTATCATCCTGATCCTCTGTCCATTCTAATTATCTATGTCCTGTTTCAGTCACTTACTATCATCCTGATCCTCTGTCCATTCTAATTATCTATGTCCTGTTTCAGTCAATTACTATCATCCTGATCCTCTGTCCATTCTAATTATCAATGTCCTGTTTCAGTCAATTACTCTCATCCTGACCCTCTGTCCATACTAATTATCTATGTCCTGTTTCAGTCAATTACTATTTTCCTGATCCTCTGTCAATTCTAATTATCTATGTCCTGTTTCAGTCAATTACTATCATCCTGATCCTCTGTCCATACTAATTATCTATATCCTGTTTCAGTCAATTGTTATCATCCTGATCCTCTGTCCATTCTAATTATCTATGTCCTGTTTCAGTCTTTTACTATCATCCTGATCCTGTGTCCATTCTAATTATCTATGTCCTGTCTCAGTCAATTGTTATCATCCTGATCCTCTGTCCATTCTAATTATCTATGTCCTGTTTCCGTCAATTACTATCATCCTGACTCTCTGTCCATTCTGATTATCTATTTCCTGTTCAGTCAATTACTATCATCCTGATCCTCTGTGTATTCTAATTATCTATGTCCTGTTTCAGTCAATTACTATTATCCTGATCCTCTGTCCATTCTAATTATCTATGTCCTGTTTCAGTCAATTACTATCATCCTGATCCTCTGTCCATTCTAATTATCTACGTCCTGTTTCAGTCAATTGCTATCATCCTGATCCTCTGTCCATTCTAATTATCTATGTCCTGTTTCAGTCACTTACTATCATCCTGATCCTCTGTCCATTCTAATTATCTATGTCCTGTTTCAGTCAATTACTATCATCCTGATCCTCTGTCCATTCTAATTATCTATGTCCTGTTTCAGTCAATTACTCTCATCCTGACCCTCTGTCCATACTAATTATCTATGTCCTGTTTCAGTCAATTACTATTTTCCTGATCCTCTGTCAATTCTAATTATCTATGTCCTGTTTCAGTCAATTACTATCATCCTGATCCTCTGTCCATACTAATTATCTATATCCTGTTTCAGTCAATTGTTATCATCCTGATCCTCTGTCCATTCTAATTATCTATGTCCTGTTTCAGTCTTTTACTATCATCCTGATCCTCTGTCCATTCTAATTATCTATGTCCTGTCTCAGTCAATTGTTATCATCCTGATCCTCTGTCCATTCTAATTATCTATGTCCTGTTTCAGTCAATTGTTATCATCGTGATCCTCTGTCCATTCTAATTATCTAAGTCCTGTTTCAGTCAATTACTATCATCCTGACTCTCTGTCCATTCTGATTATCTATGTCCTGTTTCAGTCAATTGCTATCATCCTGACTCTCTGTCCATTCTAATTATCTATGTCCTGTATCAGTCAATTACTATCATCCTGATCCTCTGTCCATTCTAATTATCTATGTCCTGTTTCAGTCAATAACAATCCTGATCCTCTGTCAATTCTAATTATCTATGACCTGTTTCAGTCAATTACTATCATCCTGATCCTCTGTCCATTCTGATTATCTATGTCCTGTTTCAGTCAATTACTATCATGCTGACTCTCTGTCCATTCTGATTATCTATGTCCTGTTTCAGTCAATTACTATCATCCTGATCCTCTGTCCATTCTAATTATCTATGTCCTGTTTCATTCAATTACTATCATCCTGATCCTCTGTCCATTCTAATTATCTATGTCCTGTTTCAGTCAATTACTATCATCCTGATCCTCTGTCCATTCTAATTATCTATGTCCTGTTTCAGTCAATTGCTATTATCCTGATCCTCTGTCCATTCTAATTATCTGTGTCCTGTTTCCGTCAATTACTATCATCCTGACTCTCTGTCCATTCTGATTATCTATTTCCTGTTCAGTCAATTACTATCATCCTGATCCTCTGTCCATTCTAATTATCTATGTCCAGTTTCAGTCAATTACTATTATCCTGATCCTCTGTCCATTATAATTATCTACGTCCTGTTTCAGTCAATTGCTATCATCCTGATCCTCTGTCCATTCTAATTATCTATGTCCTGTTTCAGTCACTTACTATCATCCTGATCCTCTGTCCATTCTAATTATCTATGTCCTGTTTCAGTCAATTACTATCATCCTGATCCTCTGTCCATTCTAATTATCAATGTCCTGTTTCAGTCAATTACTCTCATCCTGACCCTCTGTCCATACTAATTATCTATGTCCTGTTTCAGTCAATTACTATTTTCCTGATCCTCTGTCAATTCTAATTATCTATGTCCTGTTTCAGTCAATTACTATCATCCTGATCCTCTGTCCATACTAATTATCTATATCCTGTTTCAGTCAATTGTTATCATCCTGATCCTCTGTCCATTCTAATTATCTATGTCCTGTTTCAGTCTTTTACTATCATCCTGATCCTCTGTCCATTCTAATTATCTATGTCCTGTCTCAGTCAATTGTTATCATCCTGATCCTCTGTCCATTCTAATTATCTATGTCCTGTTTCCGTCAATTACTATCATCCTGACTCTCTGTCCATTCTGATTATCTATTTCCTGTTCAGTCAATTACTATCATCCTGATCCTCTGTGTATTCTAATTATCTATGTCCTGTTTCAGTCAATTACTATTATCCTGATCCTCTGTCCATTCTAATTATCTATGTCCTGTTTCAGTCAATTACTATCATCCTGATCCTCTGTCCATTCTAATTATCTACGTCCTGTTTCAGTCAATTGCTATCATCCTGATCCTCTGTCCATTCTAATTATCTATGTCCTGTTTCAGTCACTTACTATCATCCTGATCCTCTGTCCATTCTAATTATCTATGTCCTGTTTCAGTCAATTACTATCATCCTGATCCTCTGTCCATTCTAATTATCTATGTCCTGTTTCAGTCAATTACTCTCATCCTGACCCTCTGTCCATACTAATTATCTATGTCCTGTTTCAGTCAATTACTATCATCCTGATCCTCTGTCAATTCTAATTATCTATGTCCTGTTTCAGTCAATTACTATCATCCTGATCCTCTGTCCATACTAATTATCTATATCCTGTTTCAGTCAATTGTTATCATCCTGATCCTCTGTCCATTCTAATTATCTATGTCCTGTTTCAGTCTTTTACTATCATCCTGATCCTCTGTCCATTCTAATTATCTATGTCCTGTCTCAGTCAATTGTTATCATCCTGATCCTCTGTCCATTCTAATTATCTATGTCCTGTTTCAGTCAATTGTTATCATCGTGATCCTCTGTCCATTCTAATTATCTAAGTCCTGTTTCAGTCAATTACTATCATCCTGATCCTCTGTCCATACTAATTATCTATGTCCTGTTTCAGTCACTTGATATCATCCTGATCCTCTGTCCATTCCAATTATCTATGTCCTGTTTCAGTCAATTACTATCATCCTGACTCTCTGTCCTTTCTAATTATCTATGTCCTGTTTCAGTCAATTAATATCATCCTGACTCTCAGTCCTTTCTTATTATCTATGTCCTGTTTCATTCAATTACTATCATCCTGATCCTCTGTCCATTCTAATTATCTATGTCCTGTTTCAGTCAATTACTATCATCCTGATCCTCTGTCCATTCTAATTATCTATGTCCTGATTCAGTCAATTACTATCATCCTGATCCTCTGTCCATTCTAATTATCTATGTCATGTTTCAGTCAATTAGTATAATCCTGATCCTCTGTCCATTCCAATTATCTATGTCCTGCTTCAGTCACTTGCTATCATCCTGATCCTCTGTCCATTCTAATTATCTATGTCATGTTTCAGTCAATTACTATCATCCTGACTCTCAGTCCTTTCTAATTATCTATGTCCTGTTTCAGTCAATTACTATCATCCTGACTCTCAGTCCTTTCTAATTATCTATGTCCTGTTTCATTCAATTACTATCAGCCTGATCCTCTGTCCATTCTAATTATCTATGTCCTGTTTCAGTCAATTACTATCATTCTGATCCTCTGTCCATTCTAATTATCTATCTCCTGTTTCAGTCAATTACTATCATCCTGATCCTCTGTCCTTTCTAATTATCTATGTCCTGTTTCAGTCAATTACTATCATCCTGATCCTCTGTCCATTCTAATTATCTATGTCCTGTTTCAGTCAATTACTATCATCCTCATCCTCTCTCCATTCTAATTATCGATTTAGTGTTTCAGTCAATTACTATCATCCTGATCCTCTGAACACTCTAATTATCTATGTCCTGTTTCAGTCAATTACTATCATCCTGATCCTCTGACCATTCTATTTTTCTATGATCTGTTTCATTCAATTATTATCCTCCTGATCCTCTGTCCATTCTAATTATCTGAGTCCTGTTTCAGTCAATTACCATCATTCTGATCCTCTGTCCATTCTAATTATCTATGTCCTGTTTCAGTCAATTACTATCATCCTGATCTTCTGTCCATTCTAATTATCTATGTCCTGTTTCAGTCAATTATTATCATCCTGATCCTCTGTCTATTCTAATTATCTATGTCCTGTTTCAGTCAATTACTAACATCCTGATCCTCTGTCTATTCTAATTATCTATGTCCTGTTTCAGTCAAATACTATCATCCTGATCCTCTGACCATTCTAATTATCTATATCCTGTTTCAGTCAATTACTATCATCCTGATCCTCTGTCCATTCTAATTATCTATGTCCTGTTTCAGTCAATTGCTATCATCCTGATCCTCTGTCCATTCTAATTATCGATGTCCTGTTTCAGTCAATTACTATCATCCTCATCCTCTGTCTACTCTAATTATCTCTGTCCTGTTTCAGTCAATTGCTATCATCCTGATCCTCTGTCCATTCTAATTATCTATGTCCTGTTTCAGTCAATATTACTATCATCCTGATCCTCTGTCCATTCAAATCATCTTTGTCCTGTTTCAGTAAATTACTATCATCCTGATCCTCTGTACATTCTAATTATCTATGTCCTGTTTCAGTCAATTACTATCATCCTAATCCTCTGTTCATTCTAATTATCTATGTCCTATTTCAGTCAATTACTATCATCCTGATCCTCTGTCTATTCTAATTATCTATGTCCTATTTCAGTCAATTACTATCATCCTGATCATCTGTCCATTCTAATTATCTATGTCCTGTTTCAGTCAATTACTATCATCCTGATCCTCCGTTCATTCTAATTATCTATGTCCTATTTCAGTCAATTACTATCATCCTGATCCTCTGTCTATTCTAATTATCTATGTCCTATTTCAGTCAATTACTATCATCCTGATCATCTGTCCATTCTAATTATCTATGTCCTGTTTCGCTCAATTACCATCGTCCTGATCCTCTGTCTATTCTAATTACCTATGTCCTGTTTCAGTCAATTACTATCATCCTGATCCTCTGTCCATTCTAATTATCTATGTCCTGTTTCAGTCAATTGTTATCATCCTGATCCTCTGTCCATTCTAATTATCTATGTCCTGTTTCAGTCAATTACTATCATCCTGATCCTCTGTCCATACTAATTATCTATGTCCTGTCTCAGTCAATTGTTATCATCCTGATCCTCTGTCCATTCTAATTATCTATGTCCTGTTTCAGTCAATTGTTATCATCATGATCCTCTGTCCATTCTAATTATCTATGTCCTGTTTCAGTCAATTACTATCATCCTGATCCTCTGTCCATACTAATTATCAATGTCCTGTTTCAGTCACTTGCTATCATCCTGATCCTCTGTCCATTCTAATTATCTATGTCCTGTTTCAGTCAATTACTATCATCCTGACTCTCAGTCCTTTCTAATTATCTATGTCCTGTTTCAGTCAATTAATATCATGCTGACTCTCAGTCCTTTCTAATTATCTATGTCCTGTTTCATTCAATTACTATCATCCTGATCCTCTGTCAATTCTAATTATCTGTGTCATGTTTCAGTCAATTACTATCATCCTGTTCCTCTGTCAATTCTAATTATCTATGTCCAGTTTCAGTCAATTACTATCATCCTGATCACCTGTCCATTCTAATTATCTATGTCCTGTTTCAGTCAATTACTATCATCCTGATCCTCTGTCCATTCTAATTATCTATCTCATGTTTCAGTCAATTATTATCATCCTGATCCTCTGTCCATTCTAATTATCTATCTCATGTTTCAGTCAATTGCTATCATCCTGATCCTCTGTCCATTCTAATTATCTATTTCCTGTTTCAGTCAATTACTATCATCCTGACTCTCAGTCCTTTCTAATTATCTATGTCCTGTTTCAGTCAATTACTATCATCCTGACTCTCAGTCCTTTCTAATTATCTATGTCCTGTTTCATTCAATTACTATCAGCCTGATCCTCTGTCCATTCTAATTATCTATGTCCTGTTTCAGTCAATTACTATCATTCTGATCCTCTGTCCATTCTAATTATCTATGTCATGTTTCAGTCAATTACTATCATCCTGATCCTCTGTCTATTCTGATTATCTATATCCTGTTTCAGTCAATTACCATCATTCTGATCCTCTGTCTGTTCTAATTATCTATGTCCTGTTTCAGTCAATTACTATCATCCTGATCCTCTGTCTACTCTAATTATCTTTGTCATGTTTCAGTCAATTACTATCATCCTGATCCTCGGTCCATTCTAATTAGCTATGTCCTGTTTCATTCAATTACTATCATCCTGATCCTCTGTCTACTCTAATTATCTTTGTCATGTTTCAGTCAATTACTATCATCCTAATCCTCTGTCCATTCTAATTATCTATGTCCTGTTTCAGTCAATTACTATCATCCTGATCCTCTGTCCATTCTAATTATCTATGTCATGTTTCAGTCAATTACTTTCATCCTGATCCTCTATCCATTCTAATTATCTATGTCCTGTTTCAGTCAATTAGTATCATCCTGATCCTCAGTCTATTCTAATTATCTATGTCCTGTTTCAGTCAATTAATATCAGCCTGATCCTCTGACCATTCTAATTATCTATATCCTGTTTCAGTCAATTACTATCAACCTGACCCTCTGTCCATCTAATTATCTATGTCCTGTTTCAGTCAATTACTATCATCCTCATCCTCTCTCCATTCTAATTATCTATGTAGTGTTTCAGTCAATTACTATCATCCTGATCCTCGGAACATTCTAATTATCTATGTCGTGTTTCAGTCAATTACTATCATCCTGATCCTCTGACCATTCAATTTTTCTATGTTCTGTTTCATTAAATTATTATCATCCTGATCCTCTGTCCATTCTAATTATCTGAGTCCTGTTTCAGTCAACTACCATCATTCTGATCCTCTGTCCATTCTAATTATCTATGTCCTGTTTCAGTCAATTACTATCATCCTGATCTTCTGTCCATTCTAATTATCTATGTCCTGTTTCAGTCAATTACTATCATCCTGATCCTCTGTCTATTCTAATTATCTATGTCCTGTTTCAGTCAATTACTAACATCCTGATCCTCTGCCTATTCTAATTATCTATGTCCTGTTTCAGTCAATTACTATCATCCTGATCCTCTGACCATTCTAATTATCTATGTCCTGTTTCAGTCAATTACTATCATCCTGATCCTCTGTCCATTCTAATTATCTATGTCCTGTTTCAGTCAATTACTATCATCCTGATCCTCTGTCCATTCTATTCATCTATGTCCTGTTTCAGTCAATTACTATCATCCTCATCCTCTGTCTATTCTAATTATCTATGTCCTGTTTCAGTCAATTACTATCAGCCTGATCCTCTGTCCATTCTAATTATCTATGTCCTGTTTCAGTCAATATTACTATCATCCTGATCCTCTGTCCATTCTAATTATCTATGTCCTGTTTCAGTCAATTGCTATCATCCTGATCCTCTGTCCATTCTAATTATCTATGTCCTGTTTCAGTCAATTGCTATCATCCTGATCCTCTGTCCATTCTAATTATCGATGTCCTGTTTCAGTCAATATTACTATCATCCTGATCCTCTGTCCATTCTAATCATCTATGTCCTGTTTCAGTCAATTACTATCATCCTGATCCTCTGTCCATTCTAATTATCTATGTCCTGTTTCAGTCAATTGCTATCATCCTGATCCTCTGTCCATTCTAATTATCTATGTCCTGTTTCAGTCTATATTACTATCATCCTGATCCTCTGTCCATTCTAATCATCTATGTCCTGTTTCAGTCAATTGCTATCATCCTGATCCTCTGACCATTCAAATTATCTATGTCCTGCTTCTGTCAATTACTATCATCCTGTTCCTCTGTCCATTCTAATTATCTATGTCATGTTTCAGTCAATTACTATCATCCTGATCCTCTTTCCATTCTAATTATCTATGTCCTGTTTCACTCAATTACCATCGTCCTGATCCTCTGTCTATTCTAATTATCTATGTCCTGTTTCCGTCAATTACTATCATCCTGACTCTCTGTCCATTCTGATTATCTATTTCCTGTTCAGTCAATTACTATCATCCTGATCCTCTGTCCATTCTAATTATCTATGTCCTGTTTCAGTCAATTACTATTATCCTGATCCTCTGTCCATTATAATTATCTATGTCCTGTTTCAGTCACTTGCTATCATCCTGATCCTCTGTCCATTCTAATTATCTATGTCCTGTTTCAGTCAATTACTATCATCCTGACTCTCAGTCCTTTCTAATTATCTATGTCCTGTTTCAGTCAATTAATATCATGCTGACTCTCAGTCCTTTCTAATTATCTATGTCCTGTTTCATTCAATTACTATCATCCTGATCCTCTGTCAATTCTAATTATCTGTGTCATGTTTCAGTCAATTACTATCATCCTGTTCCTCTGTCAATTCTAATTATCTATGTCCAGTTTCAGTCAATTACTATCATCCTGATCACCTGTCCATTCTAATTATCTATGTCCTGTTTCAGTCAATTACTATCATCCTGATCCTCTGTCCATTCTAATTATCTATCTCATGTTTCAGTCAATTATTATCATCCTGATCCTCTGTCCATTCTAATTATCTATCTCATGTTTCAGTCAATTGCTATCATCCTGATCCTCTGTCCATTCTAATTATCTATGTCCTGTTTCAGTCAATTGCTATCATCCTGATCCTCTGTCCATTCTAATTATCTATGTCCTGTTTCAGTCAATATTACTATCATCCTGATCCTCTGTCCATTCTAATCATCTATGTCCTGTTTCAGTCAATTGCTATCATCCTGATCCTCTGACCATTCAAATTATCTATGTCCTGCTTCTGTCAATTACTATCATCCTGTTCCTCTGTCCATTCTAATTATCTATGTCATGTTTCAGTCAATTACTATCATCCTGATCCTCTTTCCATTCTAATTATCTATGTCCTGTTTCACTCAATTACCATCGTCCTGATCCTCTGTCTATTCTAATTATCTATGTCCTGTTTCCGTCAATTACTATCATCCTGACTCTCTGTCCATTCTGATTATCTATTTCCTGTTCAGTCAATTACTATCATCCTGATCCTCTGTCCATTCTAATTATCTATGTCCTGTTTCAGTCAATTACTATTATCCTGATCCTCTGTCCATTATAATTATCTATGTCCTGTTTCAGTCACTTGCTATCATCCTGATCCTCTGTCCATTCTAATTATCTATGTCCTGTTTCAGTCAATTACTATCATCCTGACTCTCAGTCCTTTCTAATTATCTATGTCCTGTTTCAGTCAATTAATATCATGCTGACTCTCAGTCCTTTCTAATTATCTATGTCCTGTTTCATTCAATTACTATCATCCTGATCCTCTGTCAATTCTAATTATCTGTGTCATGTTTCAGTCAATTACTATCATCCTGTTCCTCTGTCAATTCTAATTATCTATGTCCAGTTTCAGTCAATTACTATCATCCTGATCACCTGTCCATTCTAATTATCTATGTCCTGTTTCAGTCAATTACTATCATCCTGATCCTCTGTCCATTCTAATTATCTATCTCATGTTTCAGTCAATTATTATCATCCTGATCCTCTGTCCATTCTAATTATCTATCTCATGTTTCAGTCAATTGCTATCATCCTGATCCTCTGTCCATTCTAATTATCTATTTCCTGTTTCAGTCAATTACTATCATCCTGACTCTCAGTCCTTTCTAATTATCTATGTCCTGTTTCAGTCAATTACTATCATCCTGACTCTCAGTCCTTTCTAATTATCTATGTCCTGTTTCATTCAATTACTATCAGCCTGATCCTCTGTCCATTCTAATTATCTATGTCCTGTTTCAGTCAATTACTATCATTCTGATCCTCTGTCCATTCTAATTATCTATGTCATGTTTCAGTCAATTACTATCATCCTGACTCTCAGTCCTTTCTAATTATCTATGTCCTGTTTCAGTCAATTACTATCATCCTGACTCTCAGTCCTTTCTAATTATCTATGTCCTGTTTCATTCAATTACTATCAGCCTGATCCTCTGTCCATTCTAATTATCTATGTCCTGTTTCAGTCAATTACTATCATTCTGATCCTCTGTCCATTCTAATTATCTATCTCCTGTTTCAGTCAATTACTATCATCCTGATCCTCTGTCCTTTCTAATTATCTATGTCCTGTTTCAGTCAATTACTATCATCCTGATCCTCTGTCCATTCTAATTATCTATGTCCTGTTTCAGTCAATTACTATCATCCTCATCCTCTCTCCATTCTAATTATCGATTTAGTGTTTCAGTCAATTACTATCATCCTGATCCTCTGAACACTCTAATTATCTATGTCCTGTTTCAGTCAATTACTATCATCCTGATCCTCTGACCATTCTATTTTTCTATGATCTGTTTCATTCAATTATTATCCTCCTGATCCTCTGTCCATTCTAATTATCTGAGTCCTGTTTCAGTCAATTACCATCATTCTGATCCTCTGTCCATTCTAATTATCTATGTCCTGTTTCAGTCCATTACTATCATCCTGATCTTCTGTCCATTCTAATTATCTATGTCCTGTTTCAGTCAATTATTATCATCCTGATCCTCTGTCTATTCTAATTATCTATGTCCTGTTTCAGTCAATTACTAACATCCTGATCCTCTGTCTATTCTAATTATCTATGTCCTGTTTCAGTCAAATACTATCATCCTGATCCTCTGACCATTCTAATTATCTATATCCTGTTTCAGTCAATTACTATCATCCTGATCCTCTGTCCATTCTAATTATCTATGTCCTGTTTCAGTCAATTGCTATCATCCTGATCCTCTGTCCATTCTAATTATCGATGTCCTGTTTCAGTCAATTACTATCATCCTCATCCTCTGTCTACTCTAATTATCTCTGTCCTGTTTCAGTCAATTGCTATCATCCTGATCCTCTGTCCATTCTAATTATCTATGTCCTGTTTCAGTCAATATTACTATCATCCTGATCCTCTGTCCATTCAAATCATCTTTGTCCTGTTTCAGTAAATTACTATCATCCTGATCCTCTGTACATTCTAATTATCTATGTCCTGTTTCAGTCAATTACTATCATCCTAATCCTCTGTTCATTCTAATTATCTATGTCCTATTTCAGTCAATTACTATCATCCTGATCCTCTGTCTATTCTAATTATCTATGTCCTATTTCAGTCAATTACTATCATCCTGATCATCTGTCCATTCTAATTATCTATGTCCTGTTTCAGTCAATTACTATCATCCTGATCCTCCGTTCATTCTAATTATCTATGTCCTATTTCAGTCAATTACTATCATCCTGATCCTCTGTCTATTCTAATTATCTATGTCCTATTTCAGTCAATTACTATCATCCTGATCATCTGTCCATTCTAATTATCTATGTCCTGTTTCGCTCAATTACCATCGTCCTGATCCTCTGTCTATTCTAATTACCTATGTCCTGTTTCAGTCAATTACTATCATCCTGATCCTCTGTCCATTCTAATTATCTATGTCCTGTTTCAGTCAATTGTTATCATCCTGATCCTCTGTCCATTCTAATTATCTATGTCCTGTTTCAGTCAATTACTATCATCCTGATCCTCTGTCCATACTAATTATCTATGTCCTGTCTCAGTCAATTGTTATCATCCTGATCCTCTGTCCATTCTAATTATCTATGTCCTGTTTCAGTCAATTGTTATCATCATGATCCTCTGTCCATTCTAATTATCTATGTCCTGTTTCAGTCAATTACTATCATCCTGATCCTCTGTCCATACTAATTATCAATGTCCTGTTTCAGTCACTTGCTATCATCCTGATCCTCTGTCCATTCTAATTATCTATGTCCTGTTTCAGTCAATTACTATCATCCTGACTCTCAGTCCTTTCTAATTATCTATGTCCTGTTTCAGTCAATTAATATCATGCTGACTCTCAGTCCTTTCTAATTATCTATGTCCTGTTTCATTCAATTACTATCATCCTGATCCTCTGTCAATTCTAATTATCTGTGTCATGTTTCAGTCAATTACTATCATCCTGTTCCTCTGTCAATTCTAATTATCTATGTCCAGTTTCAGTCAATTACTATCATCCTGATCACCTGTCCATTCTAATTATCTATGTCCTGTTTCAGTCAATTACTATCATCCTGATCCTCTGTCCATTCTAATTATCTATCTCATGTTTCAGTCAATTATTATCATCCTGATCCTCTGTCCATTCTAATTATCTATCTCATGTTTCAGTCAATTGCTATCATCCTGATCCTCTGTCCATTCTAATTATCTATTTCCTGTTTCAGTCAATTACTATCATCCTGACTCTCAGTCCTTTCTAATTATCTATGTCCTGTTTCAGTCAATTACTATCATCCTGACTCTCAGTCCTTTCTAATTATCTATGTCCTGTTTCATTCAATTACTATCAGCCTGATCCTCTGTCCATTCTAATTATCTATGTCCTGTTTCAGTCAATTACTATCATTCTGATCCTCTGTCCATTCTAATTATCTATGTCATGTTTCAGTCAATTACTATCATCCTGATCCTCTGTCTATTCTGATTATCTATATCCTGTTTCAGTCAATTACCATCATTCTGATCCTCTGTCTGTTCTAATTATCTATGTCCTGTTTCAGTCAATTACTATCATCCTGATCCTCTGTCTACTCTAATTATCTTTGTCATGTTTCAGTCAATTACTATCATCCTGATCCTCGGTCCATTCTAATTAGCTATGTCCTGTTTCATTCAATTACTATCATCCTGATCCTCTGTCTACTCTAATTATCTTTGTCATGTTTCAGTCAATTACTATCATCCTAATCCTCTGTCCATTCTAATTATCTATGTCCTGTTTCAGTCAATTACTATCATCCTGATCCTCTGTCCATTCTAATTATCTATGTCATGTTTCAGTCAATTACTTTCATCCTGATCCTCTATCCATTCTAATTATCTATGTCCTGTTTCAGTCAATTAGTATCATCCTGATCCTCAGTCTATTCTAATTATCTATGTCCTGTTTCAGTCAATTAATATCAGCCTGATCCTCTGACCATTCTAATTATCTATATCCTGTTTCAGTCAATTACTATCAACCTGACCCTCTGTCCATCTAATTATCTATGTCCTGTTTCAGTCAATTACTATCATCCTCATCCTCTCTCCATTCTAATTATCTATGTAGTGTTTCAGTCAATTACTATCATCCTGATCCTCGGAACATTCTAATTATCTATGTCGTGTTTCAGTCAATTACTATCATCCTGATCCTCTGACCATTCAATTTTTCTATGTTCTGTTTCATTAAATTATTATCATCCTGATCCTCTGTCCATTCTAATTATCTGAGTCCTGTTTCAGTCAACTACCATCATTCTGATCCTCTGTCCATTCTAATTATCTATGTCCTGTTTCAGTCAATTACTATCATCCTGATCTTCTGTCCATTCTAATTATCTATGTCCTGTTTCAGTCAATTACTATCATCCTGATCCTCTGTCTATTCTAATTATCTATGTCCTGTTTCAGTCAATTACTAACATCCTGATCCTCTGCCTATTCTAATTATCTATGTCCTGTTTCAGTCAATTACTATCATCCTGATCCTCTGACCATTCTAATTATCTATGTCCTGTTTCAGTCAATTACTATCATCCTGATCCTCTGTCCATTCTAATTATCTATGTCCTGTTTCAGTCAATTACTATCATCCTGATCCTCTGTCCATTCTATTCATCTATGTCCTGTTTCAGTCAATTACTATCATCCTCATCCTCTGTCTATTCTAATTATCTATGTCCTGTTTCAGTCAATTACTATCAGCCTGATCCTCTGTCCATTCTAATTATCTATGTCCTGTTTCAGTCAATATTACTATCATCCTGATCCTCTGTCCATTCTAATTATCTATGTCCTGTTTCAGTCAATTGCTATCATCCTGATCCTCTGTCCATTCTAATTATCTATGTCCTGTTTCAGTCAATTGCTATCATCCTGATCCTCTGTCCATTCTAATTATCGATGTCCTGTTTCAGTCAATATTACTATCATCCTGATCCTCTGTCCATTCTAATCATCTATGTCCTGTTTCAGTCAATTACTATCATCCTGATCCTCTGTCCATTCTAATTATCTATGTCCTGTTTCAGTCAATTGCTATCATCCTGATCCTCTGTCCATTCTAATTATCTATGTCCTGTTTCAGTCTATATTACTATCATCCTGATCCTCTGTCCATTCTAATCATCTATGTCCTGTTTCAGTCAATTGCTATCATCCTGATCCTCTGACCATTCAAATTATCTATGTCCTGCTTCTGTCAATTACTATCATCCTGTTCCTCTGTCCATTCTAATTATCTATGTCATGTTTCAGTCAATTACTATCATCCTGATCCTCTTTCCATTCTAATTATCTATGTCCTGTTTCACTCAATTACCATCGTCCTGATCCTCTGTCTATTCTAATTATCTATGTCCTGTTTCCGTCAATTACTATCATCCTGACTCTCTGTCCATTCTGATTATCTATTTCCTGTTCAGTCAATTACTATCATCCTGATCCTCTGTCCATTCTAATTATCTATGTCCTGTTTCAGTCAATTACTATTATCCTGATCCTCTGTCCATTATAATTATCTATGTCCTGTTTCAGTCACTTGCTATCATCCTGATCCTCTGTCCATTCTAATTATCTATGTCCTGTTTCAGTCAATTACTATCATCCTGACTCTCAGTCCTTTCTAATTATCTATGTCCTGTTTCAGTCAATTAATATCATGCTGACTCTCAGTCCTTTCTAATTATCTATGTCCTGTTTCATTCAATTACTATCATCCTGATCCTCTGTCAATTCTAATTATCTGTGTCATGTTTCAGTCAATTACTATCATCCTGTTCCTCTGTCAATTCTAATTATCTATGTCCAGTTTCAGTCAATTACTATCATCCTGATCACCTGTCCATTCTAATTATCTATGTCCTGTTTCAGTCAATTACTATCATCCTGATCCTCTGTCCATTCTAATTATCTATCTCATGTTTCAGTCAATTATTATCATCCTGATCCTCTGTCCATTCTAATTATCTATCTCATGTTTCAGTCAATTGCTATCATCCTGATCCTCTGTCCATTCTAATTATCTATGTCCTGTTTCAGTCAATTGCTATCATCCTGATCCTCTGTCCATTCTAATTATCTATGTCCTGTTTCAGTCAATATTACTATCATCCTGATCCTCTGTCCATTCTAATCATCTATGTCCTGTTTCAGTCAATTGCTATCATCCTGATCCTCTGACCATTCAAATTATCTATGTCCTGCTTCTGTCAATTACTATCATCCTGTTCCTCTGTCCATTCTAATTATCTATGTCATGTTTCAGTCAATTACTATCATCCTGATCCTCTTTCCATTCTAATTATCTATGTCCTGTTTCACTCAATTACCATCGTCCTGATCCTCTGTCTATTCTAATTATCTATGTCCTGTTTCCGTCAATTACTATCATCCTGACTCTCTGTCCATTCTGATTATCTATTTCCTGTTCAGTCAATTACTATCATCCTGATCCTCTGTCCATTCTAATTATCTATGTCCTGTTTCAGTCAATTACTATTATCCTGATCCTCTGTCCATTATAATTATCTATGTCCTGTTTCAGTCACTTGCTATCATCCTGATCCTCTGTCCATTCTAATTATCTATGTCCTGTTTCAGTCAATTACTATCATCCTGACTCTCAGTCCTTTCTAATTATCTATGTCCTGTTTCAGTCAATTAATATCATGCTGACTCTCAGTCCTTTCTAATTATCTATGTCCTGTTTCATTCAATTACTATCATCCTGATCCTCTGTCAATTCTAATTATCTGTGTCATGTTTCAGTCAATTACTATCATCCTGTTCCTCTGTCAATTCTAATTATCTATGTCCAGTTTCAGTCAATTACTATCATCCTGATCACCTGTCCATTCTAATTATCTATGTCCTGTTTCAGTCAATTACTATCATCCTGATCCTCTGTCCATTCTAATTATCTATCTCATGTTTCAGTCAATTATTATCATCCTGATCCTCTGTCCATTCTAATTATCTATCTCATGTTTCAGTCAATTGCTATCATCCTGATCCTCTGTCCATTCTAATTATCTATTTCCTGTTTCAGTCAATTACTATCATCCTGACTCTCAGTCCTTTCTAATTATCTATGTCCTGTTTCAGTCAATTACTATCATCCTGACTCTCAGTCCTTTCTAATTATCTATGTCCTGTTTCATTCAATTACTATCAGCCTGATCCTCTGTCCATTCTAATTATCTATGTCCTGTTTCAGTCAATTACTATCATTCTGATCCTCTGTCCATTCTAATTATCTATGTCATGTTTCAGTCAATTACTATCATCCTGATCCTCTGTCTATTCTGATTATCTATGTCCTGTTTCAGTCAATTACCATCATTCTGATCCTCTGTCTGTTCTAATTATCTATGTCCTGTTTCAGTCAATTACTATCATCCTGATCCTCTGTCTACTCTAATTATCTTTGTCATGTTTCAGTCAATTACTATCATCCTGATCCTCGGTCCATTCTAATTAGCTATGTCCTGTTTCATTCAATTACTATCATCCTGATCCTCTGTCTACTCTAATTATCTTTGTCATGTTTCAGTCAATTACTATCATCCTAATCCTCTGTCCATTCTAATTATCTATGTCCTGTTTCAGTCAATTACTATCATCCTGATCCTCTGTCCATTCTAATTATCTATGTCATGTTTCAGTCAATTACTTTCATCCTGATCCTCTATCCATTCTAATTATCTATGTCCTGTTTCAGTCAATTAGTATTATCCTGATCCTCAGTCTATTCTAATTATCTATGTCCTGTTTCAGTCAATTAATATCAGCCTGATCCTCTGACCATTCTAATTATCTATATCCTGTTTCAGTCAATTACTATCAACCTGACCCTCTGTCCATCTAATTATCTATGTCCTGTTTCAGTCAATTACTATCATCCTCATCCTCTCTCCATTCTAATTATCTATGTAGTGTTTCAGTCAATTACTATCATCCTGATCCTCGGAACATTCTAATTATCTATGTCGTTTTTCAGTCAATTACTATCATCCTGATCCTCTGACCATTCTATTTTTCTATGTTCTGTTTCATTCAATTATTATCATCCTGATCCTCTGTCCATTCTAATTATCTGAGTCCTGTTTCAGTCAATTACCATCATTCTGATCCTCTGTCCATTCTAATTATCTATGTCCTGTTTCAGTCAATTACTATCATCCTGATCTTCTGTCCATTCTAATTATCTATGTCCTTTTTCAGTCAATTACTATCATCCTGATCCTCTGTCTATTCTAATTATCTATGTCCTGTTTCAGTCAATTACTAACATCCTGATCCTCTGCCTATTCTAATTATCTATGTCCTGTTTCAGTCAATTACTATCATCCTGATCCTCTGACCATTCTAATTATCTATGTCCTGTTTCAGTCAATTACTATCATCCTGATCCTCTGTCCATTCTAATTAACTATGTCCTGTTTCAGTCAATTACTATCATCCTGATCCTCTGTCCATTCTATTCATCTATGTCCTGTTTCAGTCAATTACTATCATCCTCATCCTCTGTCTATTCTAATTATCTATGTCCTGTTTCAGTCAATTACTATCAGCCTGATCCTCTGTCCATTCTAATTATCTAGGTCCTGTTTCAGTCAATATTACTATCATCCTGATCCTCTGTCCATTCTAATTATCTATGTCCTGTTTCAGTCAATTGCTATCATCCTGATCCTCTGTCCATTCTAATTATCTATGTCCTGTTTCAGTCAATTGCTATCATCCTGATCCTCTGTCCATTCTAATTATCTATGTCCTGTTTCAGTCAATATTACTATCATCCTGATCCTCTGTCCATTCTAATAATCTATGTCCTGTTTCAGTCAATTACTATCATCCTGATCCTCTGTCCATTCTAATTATCTATGTCCTGTTTCAGTCAATTGCTATCATCCTGATCCTCTGTCCATTCTAATTATCTATGTCCTGTTTCAGTCAATATTACTATCATCCTGATCCTCTGTCCATTCTAATCATCTATGTCCTGTTTCAGTCAATTGCTATCATCCTGATCCTCTGACCATTCAAATTATCTATGTCCTGCTTCTGTCAATTACTATCATCCTGTTCCTCTGTCCATTCTAATTATCTATGTCATGTTTCAGTCAATTACTATCATCCTGATCCTCTTTCCATTCTAATTATCTATGTCCTGTTTCACTCAATTACCATCGTCCTGATCCTCTGTCTATTCTAATTATCTATGTCCTGTTTCAATCAATTACTATCATCCTGATCCTCTGTCTATTCTAATTATCTATGTCCTATTTCAGTCAATTGCTATCATCCTGATCATCTGTCCATTCTAATTATCTATGTCCTGTTTCGCTCAATTACCATCGTCCTGATCCTCTGTCTATTCAAATTATCTATGTCCTGTTTCAGTCAATTACTATCATCCTGATCCTCTGTCCATTCTAATTATCTATGTCCTATTTCAGTCAATTACTATCATCCTGATCCTCTGTCCATTCTAATTATCTATGTCCTGTTTCAGTCAATTACTATCATCCTGATCCTCTGTCCATTCTATTCATCTATGTCCTGTTTCAGTCAATTACTATCATCCTCATCCTCTGTCTATTCTAATTATCTATGTCCTGTTTCAGTCAATTACTATGAGCCTGATCCTCTGTCCATTCTAATTATCTATGTCCTGTTTCAGTCAATCTTACTATCATCCTGATCCTCTGTCCATTCTAATTATCTATGTCCTGTTTCAGTCAATTGCTATCATCCTGATCCTCTGTCCATTCTAATTATCTATGTCCTGTTTCAGTCAATTGCTATCATCCTGATCCTCTGTCCATTCTAATTATCTATGTCCTGTTTCAGTCAATATTACTATCATCCTGATCCTCTGTCCATTCTAATCATCTATGTCCTGTTTCAGTCAATTACTATCATCCTGATCCTCTGTCCATTCTAATTATCTATGTCCTGTTTCAGTCAATTGCTATCATCCTGATCCTCTGTCCATTCTAATTATCTATGTCCTGTTTCAGTCAATATTACTATCATCCTGATCCTCTGTCCATTCTAATCATCTATGTCCTGTTTCAGTCAATTGCTATCATCCTGATCCTCTGACAATTCAAATGATCTATGTCCTGCTTCTGTCAATTACCGTCATCCTGTTCCTCTGTCCATTCTAATTATCTATGTCATGTTTCAGTCAATTACTATCATCCTGTTCCTCTCTCCATTCTAATTATCTATGTTGTGTTTCAGTCAATTACTATCATCCTGATCCTCGGAACATTCTAATTATCTATGTCGTGTTTCAGTCAATTACTATCATCCTGATCCTCTGACCATTCTATTTTTCTATGTTCTGTTTCATTCAATTATTATCATCCTGATCCTCTGTCCATTCTAATTATCTGAGTCCTGTTTCAGTCAATTACCATCATTCTGATCCTCTGTCCATTCTAATTATCTATGTCCTGTTTCAGTCAATTACTATCATCCTGATCTTCTGTCCATTCTAATTATCTATGTCCTTTTTCAGTCAATTACTATCATCCTGATCCTCTGTCTATTCTAATTATCTATGTCCTGTTTCAGTCAATTACTAACATCCTGATCCTCTGCCTATTCTAATTATCTATGTCCTGTTTCAGTCAATTACTATCATCCTGATCCTCTGACCATTCTAATTATCTATGTCCTGTTTCAGTCAATTACTATCATCCTGATCCTCTGTCCATTCTAATTAACTATGTCCTGTTTCAGTCAATTACTATCATCCTGATCCTCTGTCCATTCTATTCATCTATGTCCTGTTTCAGTCAATTACTATCATCCTCATCCTCTGTCTATTCTAATTATCTATGTCCTGTTTCAGTCAATTACTATCAGCCTGATCCTCTGTCCATTCTAATTATCTATGTCCTGTTTCAGTCAATATTACTATCATCCTGATCCTCTGTCCATTCTAATTATCTATGTCCTGTTTCAGTCAATTGCTATCATCCTGATCCTCTGTCCATGCTAATTATCTATGTCCTGTTTCAGTCAATTGCTATCATCCTGATCCTCTGTCCATTCTAATTATCTATGTCCTGTTTCAGTCAATATTACTATCATCCTGATCCTCTGTCCATTCTAATCATCTATGTCCTGTTTCAGTCAATTACTATCATCCTGATCCTCTGTCCATTCTAATTATCTATGTCCTGTTTCAGTCAATTGCTATCATCCTGATCCTCTGTCCATTCTAATTATCTATGTCCTGTTTCAGTCAATATTACTATCATCCTGATCCTCTGTCCATTCTAATCATCTATGTCCTGTTTCAGTCAATTGCTATCATCCTGATCCTCTGTCTGTTCAAATTATCTATGTCCTGCTTCTGTCAATTACTATCATCCTGTTCCTCTGTCCATTCTAATTATCTATGTCATGTTTCAGTCAATTACTATCATCCTGATCCTCTTTCCATTCTAATTATCTATGTCCTGTTTCACTCAATTACCATCGTCCTGATCCTCTGTCTATTCTAATTATCTATGTCCTGTTTCAATCAATTACTATCATCCTGATCCTCTGTCTATTCTAATTATCTATGTCCTATTTCAGTCAATTACTATCATCCTGATCATCTGTCCATTCTAATTATCTATGTCCTGTTTCGCTCAATTACCATCGTCCTGATCCTCTGTCTATTCTAATTATCTATGTCCTGTTTCAGTCAATTACTATCATCCTGATCCTCTGTCCATTCTAATTATCTATGTCCTATTTCAGTCAATTACTATCATCCTGATCCTCTGTCCATTCTAATTATCTATGTCCTGTTTCAGTCAATTACTATCATCCTGATCCTCTGTCCATTCTATTCATCTATGTCCTGTTTCAGTCAATTACTATCATCCTCATCCTCTGTCTATTCTAATTATCTATGTCCTGTTTCAGTCAATTACTATGAGCCTGATCCTCTGTCCATTCTAATTATCTATGTCCTGTTTCAGTCAATCTTACTATCATCCTGATCCTCTGTCCATTCTAATTATCTCTGTCCTGTTTCAGTCAATTGCTATCATCCTGATCCTCTGTCCATTCTAATTATCTATGTCCTGTTTCAGTCAATTGCTATCATCCTGATCCTATGTCCATTCTAATTATCTATGTCCTGTTTCAGTCAATATTACTATCATCCTGATCCTCTGTCCATTCTAATCATCTATGTCCTGTTTCAGTCAATTACTATCATCCTGATCCTCTGTCCATTCTAATTATCTATGTCCTGTTTCAGTCAATTGCTATCATCCTGATCCTCTGTCCATTCTAATTATCTATGTCCTGTTTCAGTCAATATTACTATCATCCTGATCCTCTGTCCATTCTAATCATCTATGTCCTGTTTCAGTCAATTGCTATCATCCTGATCCTCTGACAATTCAAATGATCTATGTCCTGCTTCTGTCAATTACCGTCATCCTGTTCCTCTGTCCATTCTAATTATCTATGTCATGTTTCAGTCAATTACTATCATCCTGATCCTCTTTCCATTCTAATTATCTATGTCCTGTTTCACTCAATTACCATCGTCCTGATCCTCTGTCTATTCTAATTATCTATGTCCTGTTTCAATCAATTACTATCATCCTGATCCTCTGTCTATTCTAATTATCTATGTCCTATTTCAGTCAAATACTATCATCCTGATCATCTGTCCATTCTAATTATCTATGTCCTGTTTCGCTCAATTACTATCATCCTGATCCTCTGTCCATTCTAATTATCTATGTCCTATTTCAGTCAATTACTACCATCCTGATCCTCTGTCTATTCTGATTATCTATGTCCTGTTTCAGTCAATTTTTAACATCCTGATCCTCTGTCCATTCTAATTATCTATGTCCTGTTTCAGTCACTTACTGTCATCCTGATCCGCTGTCCATTCTAATTATCTATGTCCTGTTTCAGTCAATTGCTATCATCCTGATCCTCTGACAATTCTAATTATCTGTGTCCTGCTTCTGTCAATTACTATCATCCTGATCGTCTGACCATTCTAATTATCTATGTCCTGTTTCAGTCAATTACTATCATCCTGATCCTCTGTCCATTCTAATATCTATGTCCTGTTTCAGTCAATTGCTATCATCCTGATCCTCTGTCCATTCTTACTATCTATGTCCTGTTTCAGTCAATTACTATCATCCTGATCCTCTGTCCATTCTAATTATCTATGTCCTGTTTCAGTCAATATTACTATCATCCTGATCCTCTGTCCATTCTAATTATCTATGTCCTGTTTCAGTCAATTACTATCATCCTGATCCTCTGTCCATTCTAATTATCTATGTCCTGTTTCAGTCAATATTACTATCATCCTGATCCTCTGTCCATTCTAATTATCGATGTCCTGTTTCAGTCAATATTACTATCATCCTGATCCTCTGTCCATTCTAATCATCTATGTCCTGTTTCAGTCAATTACTATCATCCTGACTCTCAGTCCTTTCTAATTATCTATGTCCTGTTTCAGTCAATTAATATCATGCTGACTCTCAGTCCTTTCTAATTATCTATGTCCTGTTTCATTCAATTACTATCATCCTGATCATCTGTCCATTCTAATTATCTGTGTCATGTTTCAGTCAATTACTATCATCCTGATCCTCTGTCAATTCTAATTATCTATGTCCTGTTTCAGTCAATTACTATCATCCTGATCCCCTGTCCATTCTAATTATCTATGTCCTGTTTCAGTCAATTACTATCATCCTGATCCTCTGTCCATTCTAATTATATATCTCATGTTTCAGTCAATTATTATCATCCTGATCCTCTGTCCATTCTAATTATCTATCTCATGTTTCAGTCAATTACTATCATCCTGATCCTCTGTCCATTCTAATTATCTATTTCCTGTTTCAGTCAATTACTATAATCCTGACTCTCAGTCCTTTCTAATTATCTATGTCCTGTTTCAGTCAATTACTATCATCCTGACTCTCAGTCCTTTCTAATTATCTATTTCCTGTTTCATTCAATTACTATCAGCCTGATCCTCTGTCCATTCTAATTATCTATGTCCTGTTTCAGTCAATTACTAGCATTCTGATCCTCTGTCCATTCTAATTATCTATGTCATGTTTCAGTCAATTACTATCATCCTGATCCTCTGTCTATTCTGATTATCTATGTCCTGTTTCAGTCAATTACCATCATTCTGATCCTCTGTCTGTTCTAATTATCTATGTCCTGTTTCAGTCAATTACTATCATCCTGATCCTCTGTCTACTCTAATTATCTTTGTCATGTTTCAATCAATTACTATCATCCTGATCCTCTGTCCATTCTAATTAGCTATGTCCTGTTTCATTCAATTACTATCATCCTGATCCTCTGTCTACTCTAATTATCTTTGTCATGTTTCAGTCAATTACTATCATCCTAATCCTCTGTCCATTCTAATTATCTATGTCCTGTTTCAGTCAATTACTATCATCCTGATCCTCTGTCCATTCTAATTATCTATGTCATGTTTCAGTCAATTACTTTCATCCTGATCCTCTGTCCATTCTAATTATCTATGTCCTGTTTCAGTCAATTAGTATCATCCTGATCCTTTGTCTATTCTAATTATCTATGTCCTGTTTCAGTCAATTAATATCAGCCTGATCCTCTGACCATTCTAATTATCTATATCCTGTTTCAGTCAATTACTATCAACCTGACCCTCTGTCCATCTAATTATCTATGTCCTGTTTCAGTCAATTACTATCATCCTCATCCTCTCTCCATTCTAATTATCTATGTAGTGTTTCAGTCAATTACTATCATCCTGATCCTCTGAACATTCTAATTATCTATGTCCTGTTTCAGTCAATTACTATCATCCTGATCCTCTGACCATTCTATTTTTCTATGTACTGTTTCATTCAATTATTATCATCCTGATCCTCTGTCCATTCTAATTATCTGAGTCCTGTTTCAGTCAATTACCATCATTCTGATCCTCTGTCCATTCTAATTATCTATGTCCTGTTTCAGTCAATTACTATCATCCTGATCTTCTGTCCATTCTAATTATCTATGTCCTGTTTCAGTCAATTACTATCATCCTGATCCTCTGTCTATTCTAATTATCTATGTCCTGTTTCAGTCAATTACTAACATCCTGATCCTCTGTCTATTCTAATTATCTATGTCCTGTTTCAGTCAATTGCTATCATCCTGATCCTCTGTCCATTCTAATTATCTATGTCCTGTTTCAGTCAATATTACTATCATCCTGATCCTCTGTCCATTCTAATCATCTATGTCCTGTTTCAGTCAATTACTATCATCCTGATCCTTTGTCCATTCTAATTATCTATGTCCTGTTGCAGTCAATTGCTATCATCCTGATCCTCTGTCCATTCTAATTATCTATGTCCTGTTTCAGTCAATATTACTATCATCCTGATCCTCTGTCCATTCTAATCATCTATGTCCTGTTTCAGTCAATTGCTATCTTCCTGATCCTCTGACCATTCAAATGATCTATGTCCTGCTTCTGTCAATTACTATCATCCTGTTCCTCTGTCCATTCTAATTATCTATGTCATGTTTCAGTCAATTACTATCATCCTGATCCTCTTTCCATTCTAATTATCTATGTCCTGTTTCAGTCAATTGCTATCATCCTGATCCTCTGTCTATTCTAATTATCTATGTTCTGTTTCAATCAATTACTATCATCCTGATCCTCTGTCTATTCTAATTATCTATGTCCTATTTCAGTCAATTACTATCATCCTGATCATCTGTCCATTCTAATTATCTATGTCCTGTTTCGCTCAATTACCATCGTCCTGATCCTCTGTCTATTCTAATTATCTATGTCCTGTTTCAGTCAATTACTATCATCCTGATCCTCTGTCCTTTCTAATTATCTATGTCCTATTTCAGTCAATTACTATCATCCTGATCCTCTGTCCATTCTAATTATCTATGTCCTATTTCAGTCAATTACTACAATCCTGATCCTCTGTCTATTCTGATTATCTATGTCCTGTTTCAGTCAATTTTTAACATCCTGATCCTCTGTCCATTCTAATTATCTATGTCCTGTTTCAGTCACTTACTGTCATCCTGATCCGCTGTCCATTCTAATTATCTATGTCCTGTTTCAGTCAATTGCTATCATCCTGATCCTCTGACAATTCTAATTATCTGTGTCCTGCTTCTGTCAATTACTATCATCCTGATCGTCTGACCATTCTAATTATCTATGTCCTGTTTCAGTCAATTACTATCATCCTGATCCTCTGTCCATTCTAATATCTATGTCCTGTTTCAGTCAATTGCTATCATCCTGATACTCTGTCCATTCTTACTATCTATGTCCTGTTTCAGTCAATTACTATCATCCTGATCCTCTGTCCATTCTAATTATCTATGTCCTGTTTCAGTCAATATTACTATCATCCTGATCCTCTGTCCATTCTAATTATCTATGTCCTGTTTCAGTCAATTACTATCATCCTGATCCTCTGTCCATTCTAATTATCTATGTCCTGTTTCAGTCAATATTACTATCATCCTGATCCTCTGTCCATTCTAATTATCGATGTCCTGTTTCAGTCAATATTACTATCATCCTGATCCTCTGTCCATTCTAATTATCTATGTCCTGTTTCAGTCAATTACTATCATCCTGATCCTCTGTCCATTCTAATTATCTATGTCCTGTTTCAGTCAATATTACTATCATCCTGATCCTCTGTCCATTCTAATTATCTATGTCCTGTTTCAGTCAATTAGTATCATCCTGATCCTTTGCCTATTCTAATTATCTATGTCCTGTTTCAGTCAATTAATATCAGCCTGATCCTCTGACCATTCTAATTATCTATATCCTGTTTCAGTCAATTACTATCAACCTGACCCTCTGTCCATCTAATTATCTATGTCCTGTTTCAGTCAATTACTATCATCCTCATCCTCTCTCCATTCTAATTATCTATGTAGTGTTTCAGTCAATTACTATCATCCTGATCCTCTGAACATTCTAATTATCTATGTCCTGTTTCAGTCAATTACTATCATCCTGATCCTCTGACCATTATATTTTTCTATGTAATGTTTCATTCAATTATTATCATCCTGATCCTCTGTCCATTCTAATTATCTGAGTCCTGTTTCAGTCAATTACCAAAATTCTGATCCTCTGTCCATTCTAATTATCTATGTCCTGTTTCAGTCAATTACTATCATCCTGATCTTCTGTCCATTCTAATTATCTATGTCCTGTTTCAGTCAATTACTATCATCCTGATCCTCTGTCTATTCTAATTATCTATGTCCTGTTTCAGTCAATTGCTATCATCCTGATCCTCTGTCCATTCTAATTATCTATGTCCTGTTTCAGTCAATATTACTATCATCCTGATCCTCTGTCCATTCTAATCATCTATGTCCTGTTTCAGTCAATTACTATCATCCTGATCCTTTGTCCATTCTAATTATCTATGTCCTGTTTCAGTCAATTACTATCATCCTGATCCTCTGTCCATTCTAATTATATATCTCATGTTTCAGTCAATTATTATCATCCTGATCCTCTGTCCATTCTAATTATCTATCTCATGTTTCAGTCAATTACTATCATCCTGATCCTCTGTCCATTCTAATTATCTATTTCCTGTTTCAGTCACTTACTGTCATCCTGATCCGCTGTCCATTCTAATTATCTATGTCCTGTTTCAGTCAATTGCTATCATCCTGATCCTCTGACAATTCTAATTATCTGTGTCCTGCTTCTGTCAATTACTATCATCCTGATCGTCTGACCATTCTAATTATCTATGTCCTGTTTCAGTCAATTACTATCATCCTGATCCTCTGTCCATTCTAATATCTATGTCCTGTTTCAGTCAATTGCTATCATCCTGATACTCTGTCCATTCTTACTATCTATGTCCTGTTTCAGTCAATTACTATCATCCTGATCCTCTGTCCATTCTAATTATCTATGTCCTGTTTCAGTCAATATTACTATCATCCTGATCCTCTGTCCATTCTAATTATCTATGTCCTGTTTCAGTCAATTACTATCATCCTGATCCTCTGTCCATTCTAATTATCTATGTCCTGTTTCAGTCAATATTACTATCATCCTGATCCTCTGTCCATTCTAATTATCGATGTCCTGTTTCAGTCAATATTACTATCATCCTGATCCTCTGTCCATTCTAATTATCTATGTCCTGTTTCAGTCAATTACTATCATCCTGATCCTCTGTCCATTCTAATTATCTATGTCCTGTTTCAGTCAATATTACTATCATCCTGATCCTCTGTCCATTCTAATTATCTATGTCCTGTTTCAGTCAATTAGTATCATCCTGATCCTTTGCCTATTCTAATTATCTATGTCCTGTTTCAGTCAATTAATATCAGCCTGATCCTCTGACCATTCTAATTATCTATATCCTGTTTCAGTCAATTACTATCAACCTGACCCTCTGTCCATCTAATTATCTATGTCCTGTTTCAGTCAATTACTATCATCCTCATCCTCTCTCCATTCTAATTATCTATGTAGTGTTTCAGTCAATTACTATCATCCTGATCCTCTGAACATTCTAATTATCTATGTCCTGTTTCAGTCAATTACTATCATCCTGATCCTCTGACCATTATATTTTTCTATGTAATGTTTCATTCAATTATTATCATCCTGATCCTCTGTCCATTCTAATTATCTGAGTCCTGTTTCAGTCAATTACCAAAATTCTGATCCTCTGTCCATTCTAATTATCTATGTCCTGTTTCAGTCAATTACTATCATCCTGATCTTCTGTCCATTCTAATTATCTATGTCCTGTTTCAGTCAATTACTATCATCCTGATCCTCTGTCTATTCTAATTATCTATGTCCTGTTTCAGTCAATTGCTATCATCCTGATCCTCTGTCCATTCTAATTATCTATGTCCTGTTTCAGTCAATATTACTATCATCCTGATCCTCTGTCCATTCTAATCATCTATGTCCTGTTTCAGTCAATTACTATCATCCTGATCCTTTGTCCATTCTAATTATCTATGTCCTGTTGCAGTCAATTGCTATCATCCTGATCCTCTGTCCATTCTAATTATCTATGTCCTGTTTCAGTCAATATTACTATCATCCTGATCCTCTGTCCATTCTAATCATCTATGTCCTGTTTCAGTCAATTGCTATCATCCTGATCCTCTGACCATTCAAATGATCTATGTCCTGCTTCTGTCAATTACTATCATCCTGTTCCTCTGTCCATTCTAATTATCTATGTCATGTTTCAGTCAATTACTATCATCCTGATCCTCTTTCCATTCTAATTATCTATGTCCTGTTTCAGTCAATTGCTATCATCCTGATCCTCTGTCTATTCTAATTATCTATGTCCTGTTTCAATCAATTACTATCATCCTGATCCTCTGTCTATTCTAATTATCTATGTCCTATTTCAGTCAATAACTATCATCCTGATCATCTGTCCATTCTAATTATCTATGTCCTGTTTCGCTCAATTACCATCGTCCTGATCCTCTGTCTATTCTAATTATCTATGTCCTGTTGCAGTCAATTACTATCATCCTGATCCTCTGTCCATTCTAATTATCTATGTCCTATTTCAGTCAATTACTATCATCCTGATCCTCTGTCCATTCTAATTATCTATGTCCTATTTCAGTCAATTACTACAATCCTGATCCTCTGTCTATTCTGATTATCTATGTCCTGTTTCAGTCAATTATTAACATCCTGATCCTCTGTCCATTCTAATTATCTATGTCCTGTTTCAGTCACTTACTGTCATCCTGATCCGCTGTCCATTCTAATTATCTATGTCCTGTTTCAGTCAATTGCTATCATCCTGATCCTCTGACAATTCTAATTATCTGTGTCCTGCTTCTGTCAATTACTATCATCCTGATCGTCTGACCATTCTAATTATCTATGTCCTGTTTCAGTCAATTACTATCATCCTGATCCTCTGTCCATTCTAATATCTATGTCCTGTTTCAGTCAATTGCTATCATCCTGATCCTCTGTCCATTCTTACTATCTATGTCCTGTTTCAGTCAATTACTATCATCCTGATCCTCTGTCCATTCTAATTATCTATGTCCTGTTTCAGTCAATATTACTATCATCCTGATCCTCTGTCCATTCTAATTATCTATGTCCTGTTTCAGTCAATTACTATCATCCTGTTCCTCTGTCCATTCTAATTATCTATGTCCTGTTTCAGTCAATATTACTATCATCCTGATCCTCTGTCCATTCTAATTATCGATGTCCTGTTTCAGTCAATATTACTATCATCCTGATCCTCTGTCCATTCTAATCATCTATGTCCTGTTTCAGTCAATTACTATCATCCTGATCCTCTGTCCATTCTAATTATCTATGTCCTGTTTCAGTCAATATTACTATCATCCTGATCCTCTGTCCATTCTAATTATCTATGTCCTGTTTCAGTCAATATTACTATCATCCTGATCCTCTGTCCATTCTAATTATCGATGTCCTGTTTCAGTCAATATTACTATCATCCTGATCCTCTGTCCATTCTAATCATCTATGTCCTGTTTCAGTCAATTACTATCATCCTGACTCTCAGTCCTTTCTAATTATCTATGTCCTGTTTCAGTCAATTAATATCATGCTGACTCTCAGTCCTTTCTAATTATCTATCTCATGTTTCAGTCAATTACTATCATCCTGATCCTCTGTCCATTCTAATTATCTATTTCCTGTTTCAGTCAATTACTATCATCCTGACTCTCAGTCCTTTCTAATTATCTATGTCCTGTTTCAGTCAATTACTATCAGCCTGATCCTCTGTCCATTCAAATTATCTATGTCCTGTTTCAGTCAATTACTATCATTCTGATCCTCTGTCCATTCTAATTATCTATGTCATGTTTCAGTCAATTACTATCATCCTGATCCTCTGTCTATTCTAATTATCTATGTCCTGTTTCAGTCAATTACCATCATTCTGATCCTCTGTCTGTTCTAATTATCTATGTCCTGTTTCAGTCAATTACTATCATCCTGATCCTCTGTCTACTCTAATTATCTTTGTCATGTTTCAGTCAATTACTATCATCCTGATCCTCTGTCCATTCTAATTAGCTATGTCCTGTTTCATTCAATTACTATCATCCTGATCCTCTGTCTACTCTAATTATCTTTGTCATGTTTCAGTCAATTACTATCATCCTGATCCTCTGTCCATTCTAATTATCTATGTCCTGTCTCAGTCAATTACTATCATCCTGATCCTCTGTCCATTCTAATTATCTATGTCATGTTTCAGTTAATTACTTTCATCCTGATCCTCTGTCCATTCTAATTATCTATGTCCTGTTTCAGTCAATTAGTATCATCCTGATCCTTTGTCTATTCTAATTATCTATGTCCTGTTTCAGTCAATTACTATCATCCTGATCCTCTGACCATTCTAATTATCTATGTCCTGTTTCAGTCAATTACTATCATCCTGATCCTCTGTCCGTTCTAATTATCTATGTCCTGTTTCAGTCAATTACTATCATCCTGATCCGCTGTCCATTCTAATTATCTATGTCATGTTTCAGTTAATTACTTTCATCCTGATCCTCTGTCCATTCTAATTATCTATGTCCTGTTTCAGTCAATTAGTATCATCCTGATCCTCTGTCTATTCTAATTATCTATGTCCTGTTTCAGTCAATTACTATCATCCTGATCCTCTGACCATTCTAATTATCTATGTCCTGTTCCAGTCAATTACTATCATCCTGATCCTCTGTCCATTCTAATTATCTATGTCCTGTTCCAGTCAATTACTATCATCCTGATCCTCTGACCATTCTAATTATCTATGTCCTGTTCCAGTCAATTACTATCATCCTGATCCTCTGTCCATTCTAATTATCTATGTCCCGTTTCAGTCAATTACTATCATCCTAATCCTCTGTCCATTCTAATTATCTATGTCATGTTTCAGTTAATTACTTTCATCCTGATCCTCTGTCCATTCTAATTATCTATGTCCTCTTTCAGTCAATTAGTATCATCCTGATCCTCTGTCTATTCTAATTATCTATGTCCTGTTTCAGTCAATTAATATCAGCCTGATCCTCTGACCATTCTAATTATCTATATCCTGTTTCAGTCAATTACTATCAACCTGACCCTCTGTCCATCTAATTATCTATGTCCTGTTTCAGTCAATTACTATCATCCTCATCCTCTCTCCATTCTAATTATCTATGTAGTGTTTCAGTCAATTACTATCATCCTGATCCTCTGAACATTCTAATTATCTATGTCCTGTTTCAGTCAATTACTATCATCCTGATCCTCTGACCATTCTATTTTTCTATGTACTGTTTCATTCAATTATTATCATCCTGATCCTCTGTCCATTCTAATTATCTGAGTCCTGTTTCAGTCAATTACCATCATTCTGATCCTCTGTCCATTCTAATTATCTATGTCCTGTTTCAGTCAATTACTATCATCCTGATCTTCTGTCCATTCTAATTATCTATGTCCTGTTTCAGTCAATTACTATCATCCTGATCCTCTGTCTATTCTAATTATCTATGTCCTGTTTCAGTCAATTACTAACATCCTGATCCTCTGTCTATTCTAATTATCTATGCCCTGTTTCAGTCAAATACTATCATCCTGATCCTCTGACCATTCTAATTATCTATGTCCTGTTTCAGTCAATTACTATCATCCTGATCCTCTGTCCATTCTAATTATCTATGTCCTGTTTCAGTCAATTACTATCAACCTTATCCTCTGTCCATTCTATTCATCTATGTCCTGTTTCAGTCAATTACTATCATCCTCATCCTCTGTCTATTCTAGTTATCTATGTCCTGTTTCAGTCAATTACTATCAGCCTGATCCTCTGTCCATTCTAATTATCTATGTCCTGTTTCAGTCAATATTACTATCATCCTGATCCTCTGTCCATTCTAATTATCTATGTCCTGTTTCAGTCAATTGCTATCATCCTGATCCTCTGTCCATTCTAATTATCTATGTCCTGTTTCAGTCAATTGCGATCATCCTGATCCTCTGTCCATTCTAATTATCTATGTCCTGTTTCAGTCAATATTACTATCATCCTGATCCTCTGTCCATTCTAATCATCTATGTCCTGTTTCAGTCAATTACTATCATCCTGCTCCTCTGTCCATTCTAATTATCTATGTCCTGTTTCAGTCAATTACTATCATCCTGATCCTCTGTCCATTCTAATTAGCTATGTCCTGTTTCATTCAATTACTATCATCCTGATCCTCTGTCTACTCTAATTATCTTTGTCATGTTTCAGTCAATTACTATCATCCTAATCCTCTGTCCATTCTAATTATCTATGTCCTGTTTCAGTCAATTACTATCATCCTGATCCTCTGTCCATTCTAATTATCTATGTCATGTTTCAGTCAATTACTTTCATCCTGATCCTCTGTCCATTCTAATTATCTATGTCCTGTTTCAGTCAATTAGTATCATCCTGATCCTTTGTCTATTCTAATTATCTATGTCCTGTTTCTGTCAATTAATATCAGCCTGATCCTCTGACCATTCTAATTATCTATATCCTGTTTCAGTCAATTACTATCAACCTGACCCTCTGTCCATCTAATTATCTATGTCCTGTTTCAGTCAATTACTATCATCCTCATCCTCTCTCCATTCTAATTATCTATGTAGTGTTTCAGTCAATTACTATCATCCTGATCCTCTGAACATTTTAATTATCTATGTCCTGTTTCAGTCAATTACTATCATCCTGATCCTCTGACCATTCTATTTTTATATGTACTGTTTCATTCAATTATTATCATCCTGATCCTCTGTCCATTCTAATTATCTGAGTCCTGTTTCAGTCAATTACCATCATTCTGATCCTCTGTCCATTTTAATTATCTATGTCCTGTTTCAGTCAATTACTATCATCCTGATCTTCTGTCCATTCTAATTATCTATGTCCTGTTTCAGTCAATTACTATCATCCTGATCCTCTGTCTATTCTAATTATCTATGTCCTGTTTCAGTCAATTACTAACATCCTGATCCTCTGTCTATTCTAATTATCTCTGTCCTGTTTCAGTCAAATACTATCATCCTGATCCTCTGACCATTCTAATTATCTATGTCCTGTTTCAGTCAATTACTATCATCCGGATCCTCTGTCCATTCTAATTATCTATGTCCTGTTTCAGTCAATTGCTATCATCCTGATCCTCTGTCCATTCTAATTATCTATGTCCTGTTTCAGTCAATATTACTATCATCCTGATCCTCTGTCCATTCTAATCATCTATGTCCTGCTTCAGTCAATTACTATCATCCTGATCCTTTGTCCATTCTAATTATCTATGTCCTGTTGCAGTCAATTGCTATCATCCTGATCCTCTGTCCATTCTAATTATCTATGTCCTGTTTCAGTCAATATTACTATCATCCTGATCCTCTGTCCATTCTAATCATCTATGTCCTGTTTCAGTCAATTGCTATCATCCTGATCCGCTGACCATTCAAATGATCTATGTCCTGCTTCTGTCAATTACTATCATCCTGTTCCTCTGTCCATTCTAATTATCGATGTCATGTTTCAGTCAATTACTATCATCCTGATCCTCTTTCCATTCTAATTATCTATGTCCTGTTTCAGTCAATTGCTATCATCCTGATCCTCTGTCTATTCTAATTATCTATGTCCTGTTTCAATCAATTACTATCATCCTGATCCTCTGTCTATTCTAATTATCTATGTCCTATTTCAGTCAATTACTATCATCCTGATCATCTGTCCATTCTAATTATCTATGTCCTGTTTCGCTCAATTGCCATCGTCCTGATCCTCTGTCTATTCTAATTATCTATGTCCTGTTTCAGTCAATTACTATCATCCTGATCCTCTGTCCATTCTAATTATCTATGTCCTATTTCAGTCAATTACTATCATCCTGATCCTCTGTCCATTCTAATTATCTATGTCCTATTTCAGTCAATTACTACAATCCTGATCCTCTGTCTATTCTGATTATCTATGTCCTGTTTCAGTCAATTTTTAACATCCTGATCCTCTGTCCATTCTAATTATCTATGTCCTGTTTCAGTCACTTACTGTCATCCTGATCCGCTGTCCATTCTAATTATCTATGTCCTGTTTCAGTCAATTGCTATCATCCTGATCCTCTGACAATTCTAATTATCTGTGTCCTGCTTCTGTCAATTACTATCATCCTGATCGTCTGACCATTCTAATTATCTATGTCCTGTTTCAGTCAATTACTATCATCCTGATCCTCTGTCCATTCTAATATCTATGTCCTGTTTCAGTCAATTGCTATCATCCTGATCCTCTGTCCATTCTTACTATCTATGTCCTGTTTCAGTCAATTACTATCATCCTGATCCTCTGTCCATTCTAATTATCTATGTCCTGTTTCAGTCAATATTACTATCATCCTGATCCTCTGTCCATTCTAATTATCTATGTCCTGTTTCAGTCAATTACTATCATCCTGATCCTCTGTCCATTCTAATTATCTATGTCCTGTTTCAGTCAATATTACTATCATCCTGATCCTCTGTCCATTCTAATTATCGATGTCCTGTTTCAGTCAATATTACTATCATCCTGATCCTCTGTCCATTCTAATCATCTATGTCCTGTTTCAGTCAATTACTATGATCCTGATCCTCTGTCCATTCTAATTATCTATGTCCTGTTTCAGTCAATATTACTATCATCCTGATCCTCTGTCCATTCTAATTATCTATGTCCTGTTTCAGTCAATATTACTATCATCCTGATCCTCTGTCCATTCTAATTATCGATGTCCTGTTTCAGTCAATATTACTATCATCCTGATCCTCTGTCCATTCTAATCATCTATGTCCTGTTTCAGTCAATTACTATCATCCTGACTCTCAGTCCTTTCTAATTATCTATGTCCTGTTTCAGTCAATTAATATCATGCTGACTCTCAGTCCTTTCTAATTATCTATCTCATGTTTCAGTCAATTACTATCATCCTGATCCTCTGTCCATTCTAATTATCTATTTCCTGTTTCAGTCAATTAGTATCATCCTGACTCTCAGTCCTTTCTAATTATCTATGTCCTGTTTCAGTCAATTACTATCATCCTGACTCTCAGTCCTTTCTAATTATCTATGTCCTGTTTCAGTCAATTACTATCATCCTGATCTTCTGTCCATTCTAATTATCTATGTCCTGTTTCAGTCAATTACTATCATCCTGATCCTCTGTCTATTCTAATTATCTATGTCCTGTTTCAGTCAATTACTAACATCCTGATCCTCTGTCTATTCTAATTATCTCTGTCCCGTTTCAGTCAAATACTATCATCCTGATCCTCTGACCATTCTAATTATCTATGTCCTGTTTCAGTCAATTACTATCATCCGGATCCTCTGTCCATTCTAATTATCTATGTCCTGTTTCAGTCAATTGCTATCATCCTGATCCTCTGTCCATTCTAATTATCTATGTCCTGTTTCAGTCAATATTACTATCATCCTGATCCTCTGTCCATTCTAATCATCTATGTCCTGCTTCAGTCAATTACTATCATCCTGATCCTTTGTCCATTCTAATTATCTATGTCCTGTTGCAGTCAATTGCTATCATCCTGATCCTCTGTCCATTCTAATTATCTATGTCCTGTTTCAGTCAATATTACTATCATCCTGATCCTCTGTCCATTCTAATCATCTATGTCCTGTTTCAGTCAATTGCTATCATCCTGATCCTCTGACCATTCAAATGATCTATGTCCTGCTTCTGTCAATTACTATCATCCTGTTCCTCTGTCCATTCTATTTATCGATGTCATGTTTCAGTCAATTACTATCATCCTGATCCTCTTTCCATTCTAATTATCTATGTCCTGTTTCAGTCAATTGCTATCATCCTGATCCTCTGTCTATTCTAATTATCTATGTCCTGTTTCAATCAATTACTATCATCCTGATCCTCTGTCTATTCTAATTATCTATGTCCTATTTCAGTCAATTACTATCATCCTGATCATCTGTCCATTCTAATTATCTATGTCCTGTTTCGCTCAATTGCCATCGTCCTGATCCTCTGTCTATTCTAATTATCTATGTCCTGTTTCAGTCAATTACTATCATCCTGATCCTCTGTCCATTCTAATTATCTATGTCCTATTTCAGTCAATTACTATCATCCTGATCCTCTGTCCATTCTAATTATCTATGTCCTATTTCAGTCAATTACTACAATCCTGATCCTCTGTCTATTCTGATTATCTATGTCCTGTTTCAGTCAATTTTTAACATCCTGATCCTCTGTCCATTCTAATTATCTATGTCCTGTTTCAGTCACTTACTGTCATCCTGATCCGCTGTCCATTCTAATTATCTATGTCCTGTTTCAGTCAATTGCTATCATCCTGATCCTCTGACAATTCTAATTATCTGTGTCCTGCTTCTGTCAATTACTATCATCCTGATCGTCTGACCATTCTAATTATCTATGTCCTGTTTCAGTCAATTACTATCATCCTGATCCTCTGTCCATTCTAATATCTATGTCCTGTTTCAGTCAATTGCTATCATCCTGATCCTCTGTCCATTCTTACTATCTATGTCCTGTTTCAGTCAATTACTATCATCCTGATCCTCTGTCCATTCTAATTATCTATGTCCTGTTTCAGTCAATATTACTATCATCCTGATCCTCTGTCCATTCTAATTATCTATGTCCTGTTTCAGTCAATTACTATCATCCTGATCCTCTGTCCATTCTAATTATCTATGTCCTGTTTCAGTCAATATTACTATCATCCTGATCCTCTGTCCATTCTAATTATCGATGTCCTGTTTCAGTCAATATTACTATCATCCTGATCCTCTGTCCATTCTAATCATCTATGTCCTGTTTCAGTCAATTACTATGATCCTGATCCTCTGTCCATTCTAATTATCTATGTCCTGTTTCAGTCAATATTACTATCATCCTGATCCTCTGTCCATTCTAATTATCTATGTCCTGTTTCAGTCAATATTACTATCATCCTGATCCTCTGTCCATTCTAATTATCGATGTCCTGTTTCAGTCAATATTACTATCATCCTGATCCTCTGTCCATTCTAATCATCTATGTCCTGTTTCAGTCAATTACTATCATCCTGACTCTCAGTCCTTTCTAATTATCTATGTCCTGTTTCAGTCAATTAGTATCATCCTGACTCTCAGTCCTTTCTAATTATCTATGTCCTGTTTCAGTCAATTACTATCATCCTGACTCTCAGTCCTTTCTAATTATCTATGTCCTGTTTCATTCAATTACTATCAGCCTGATCCTCTGTCCATTCAAATTATCTATGTCCTGTTTCAGTCAATTACTATCATTCTGATCCTCTGTCCATTCTAATTATCTATGTCATGTTTCAGTCAATTACTATCATCCTGATCCTCTGTCTATTCTAATTATCTATGTCCTGTTTCAGTCAATTACCATCATTCTGACCCTCTGTCTGTTCTAATTATCTATGTCCTGTTTCAGTCAATTACTATCATCCTGATCCTCTGTCTACTCTAATTATCTTTGTCATGTTTCAGTCAATTACTATCATCCTGATCCTCTGTCCATTCTAATTAGCTATGTCCTGTTTCATTCAATTACTATCATCCTGATCCTCTGTCTACTCTAATTATCTTTGTCATGTTTCAGTCAATTACTATCATCCTAATCCTCTGTCCATTCTAATTATCTATGTCCTGTTTCAGTCAATTACTATCATCCTGATCCTCTGTCCATTCTAATTATCTATGTCATGTTTCAGTTAATTACTTTCATCCTGATCCTCTGTCCATTCTAATTATCTATGTCCTGTTTCAGTCAATTAGTATCATCCTGATCCTCTGTCTATTCTAATTATCTATGTCCTGTTTCAGTCAATTACTATCATCCTGATCCTCTGTCTATTCTAATTATCTATGTCCTGTTTCAGTCAATTACTAACATCCTGATCCTCTGTCTATTCTAATTATCTGTGTCCTGCTTCTGTCAATTACTATCATCCTGATCGTCTGACCATTCTAATTATCTATGTCCTGTTTCAGTCAATTACTATCATCCTGATCCTCTGTCCATTCTAATATCTATGTCCTGTTTCAGTCAATTGCTATCATCCTGATCCTCTGTCCATTCTTACTATCTATGTCCTGTTTCAGTCAATTACTATCATCCTGATCCTCTGTCCATTCTAATTATCTATGTCCTATTTCAGTCAATTACTATCATCCTGATCCTCTGTCCATTCTAATTATCTATGTCCTATTTCAGTCAATTACTACAATCCTGATCCTCTGTCTATTCTGATTATCTATGTCCTGTTTCAGTCAATTTTTAACATCCTGATCCTCTGTCCATTCTAATTATCTATGTCCTGTTTCAGTCACTTACTGTCATCCTGATCCGCTGTCCATTCTAATTATCTATGTCCTGTTTCAGTCAATTGCTATCATCCTGATCCTCTGACAATTCTAATTATCTGTGTCCTGCTTCTGTCAATTACTATCATCCTGATCGTCTGACCATTCTAATTATCTATGTCCTGTTTCAGTCAATTACTATCATCCTGATCCTCTGTCCATTCTAATATCTATGTCCTGTTTCAGTCAATTGCTATCATCCTGATCCTCTGTCCATTCTTACTATCTATGTCCTGTTTCAGTCAATTACTATCATCCTGATCCTCTGTCCATTCTAATTATCTATGTCCTGTTTCAGTCAATATTACTATCATCCTAATCCTCTGTCCATTCTAATTATCTATGTCCTGTTTCAGTCAATTACTATCATCCTGATCCTCTGTCCATTCTAATCATCTATGTCCTGTTTCAGTCAATTACTATCATCCTGATCCTCTGTCCATTCTAATTATCTATGTCCTGTTTCAGTCAATATTACTATCATCCTGATCCTCTGTCCATTCTAATTATCTATGTCCTGTTTCAGTCAATATTACTATCATCCTGATCCTCTGTCCATTCTAATTATCGATGTCCTGTTTCAGTCAATATTACTATCATCCTGATCCTCTGTCCATTCTAATCATCTATGTCCTGTTTCAGTCAATTACTATCATCCTGACTCTCAGTCCTTTCTAATTATCTATGTCCTGTTTCAGTCAATTAATATCATGCTGACTCTCAGTCCTTTCTAATTATCTATCTCATGTTTCAGTCAATTACTATCATCCTGATCCTCTGTCCATTCTAATTATCTATTTCCTGTTTCAGTCAATTACTATCATCCTGACTCTCAGTCCTTTCTAATTATCTATGTCCTGTTTCAGTCAATTACTATCATCCTGACTCTCAGTCCTTTCTAATTATCTATGTCCTGTTTCATTCAATTACTATCAGCCTGATCCTCTGTCCATTCAAATTATCTATGTCCTGTTTCAGTCAATTACTATCATTCTGATCCTCTGTCCATTCTAATTATCTATGTCATGTTTCAGTCAATTACTATCATCCTGATCCTCTGTCTATTCTAATTATCTATGTCCTGTTTCAGTCAATTACCATCATTCTGATCCTCTGTCTGTTCTAATTATCTATGTCCTGTTTCAGTCAATTACTATCATCCTGATACTCTGTCTACTCTAATTATCTTTGTCATGTTTCAGTCAATTACTATCATCCTGATCCTCTGTCCATTCTAATTAGCTATGTCCTGTTTCATTCAATTACTATCATCCTGATCCTCTGTCTACTCTAATTATCTTTGTCATGTTTCAGTCAATTACTATCATCCTAATCCTCTGTCCATTCTAATTATCTATGTCCTGTTTCAGTCAATTACTATCATCCTGATCCTCTGTCCATTCTAATTATCTATGTCATGTTTCAGTTAATTACTTTCATCCTGATCCTCTGTCCATTCTAATTATCTATGTCCTGTTTCAGTCAATTAGTATCATCCTGATCCTCTGTCTATTCTAATTATCTATGTCCTGTTTCAGTCAATTACTATCATCCTGATCCTCTGACCATTCGAATTATCTATGTCCTGTTCCAGTCAATTACTATCATCCTGATCCTCTGTCCATTCTAATTATCTATGTCCTGTTCCAGTCAATTACTATCATCCTGATCCTCTGACCATTCTAATTATCTATGTCCTGTTCCAGTCAATTACTATCATCCTGATCCTCTGTCCATTCTAATTATCTATGTCCTGTTTCAGTCAATTACTATCATCCTAATCCTCTGTCCATTCTAATTATCTATGTCATGTTTCAGTTAATTACTTTCATCCTGATCCTCTGTCCATTCTAATTATCTATGTCCTGTTTCAGTCAATTAGTATCATCCTGATCCTCTGTCTATTCTAATTATCTATGTCCTGTTTCAGTCAATTAATATCAGCCTGATCCTCTGACCATTCTAATTATCTATATCCTGTTTCAGTCAATTACTATCAACCTGACCCTCTGTCCATCTAATTATCTATGTCCTGTTTCAGTCAATTACTATCATCCTCATCCTCTCTCCATTCTAATTATCTATGTAGTGTTTCAGTCAATTACTATCATCCTGATCCTCTGAACATTCTAATTATCTATGTCCTGTTTCAGTCAATTACTATCATCCTGATCCTCTGACCATTCTATTTTTCTATGTACTGTTTCATTCAATTATTATCATCCTGATCCTCTGTCCATTCTAATTATCTGAGTCCTGTTTCAGTCAATTACCATCATTCTGATCCTCTGTCCATTCTAATTATCTATGTCCTGTTTCAGTCAATTACTATCATCCTGATCTTCTGTCCATTCTAATTATCTATGTCCTGTTTCAGTCAATTACTATCATCCTGATCCTCTGTCTATTCTAATTATCTATGTCCTGTTTCAGTCAATTACTAACATCCTGATCCTCTGTCTATTCTAATTATCTATGTCCTGTTTCAGTCAAATACTATCATCCTGATCCTCTGACCATTCTAATTATCTATGTCCTGTTTCAGTCAATTACTATCATCCTGATCCTCTGTCCATTCTAATTATCTATGACCTGTTTCAGTCAATTACTATCATCCTGATCCTCTGTCCATTCTATTCATCTATGTCCTGTTTCAGTCAATTACTATCATCCTCATCCTCTGTCTATTCTAGTTATCTATGTCCTGTTTCAGTCAATTACTATCAGCCTGATCCTCTGTCCATTATAATTATCTATGTCCTGTTTCAGTCAATATTACTATCATCCTGATCCTCTGTCCATTCTAATTATCTATGTCCTGTTTCAGTCAATTGCTATCATCCTGATCCTCTGTCCATTCTAATTGTCTATGTCCTGTTTCAGTCAATTGCTATCATCCTGATCCTCTGTCTATTCTAATTATCTATGTCCTGTTTCAGTCAATATTACTATCATCCTGATCCTCTGTCCATTCTAATCATCTATGTCCTGTTTCAGTCAATTACTATCATCCTGATCCTCTGTCCATTCTAATTATCTATGTCCTGTTTCAGTCAATTGCTATCATCCTGATCCTCTGTCCATTCTAATTATCTATGTCCTGTTTCAGTCAATATTACTATCATCCTGATCCTCTGTCCATTCTAATCATCTATGTCCTGTTTCAGTCAATTGCTATCATCCTGATCCTCTGACCATTCAAATTATCTATGTCCTGCTTCTGTCAATTACTATCATCCTGATCCTCTGTCCATTCTAATTATCTATGTCCTGTTTCAGTCAATTACCATCATTCTGATCCTCTGTCTGTTCTAATTATCTATGTCCTGTTTCAGTCAATTACTATCATCCTGATCCTCTGTCTACTCTAATTATCTTTGTCATGTTTCAGTCAATTACTATCATCCTGATCCTCTGTCCATTCTAATTAGCTATGTCCTGTTTCATTCAATTACTATCATCCTGATCCTCTGTCTACTCTAATTACCTTTGTCATGTTTCAGTCAATTACTATCATCCTAATCCTCTGTCCATTCTAATTATCTACGTCCTGTTTCAGTCAATTACTATCATCCTGATCCTCTGTCCATTCTAATTATCTATGTCATGTTTCAGTTAATTACTTTCATCCTGATCCTCTGTCCATTCTAATTATCTATGTCCTGTTTCAGTCAATTAGTATCATCCTGATCCTCTGTCTATTCTAATTATCTATGTCCTGTTTCAGTCAATTACTATCATCCTGATCCTCTGACCATTCTAATTATCTATGTCCTGTTCCAGTCAATTACTATCATCCTGATCCTCTGTCCATTCTAATTATCTATGTCCTGTTCCAGTCAATTACTATCATCCTGATCCGCTGACCATTCTAATTATCTATGTCCTGTTCCAGTCAATTACTATCATCCTGATCCTCTGTCCATTCTAATTATCTATGTCCTGTTTCAGTCAATTACTATCATCCTAATCCTCTGTCCATTCTAATTATCTATGTCATGTTTCAGTTAATTACTTTCATCCTGATCCTCTGTCCATTCTAATTATCTATGTCCTGTTTCAGTCAATTAGTATCATCCTGATCCTCTGTCTATTCTAATTATCTATGTCCTGTTTCAGTCAATTAATATCAGCCTGATCCTCTGACCATTCTAATTATCTATATCCTGTTTCAGTCAATTACTATCAACCTGACCCTCTGTCCATCTAATTATCTATGTCCTGTTTCAGTCAATTACTATCATCCTCATCCTCTCTCCATTCTAATTATCTATGTAGTGTTTCAGTCAATTACTATCATCCTGATCCTCTGAACATTCTAATTATCTATGTCCTGTTTCAGTCAATTACTATCATCCTGATCCTCTGACCATTCTATTTTTCTATGTACTGTTTCATTCAATTATTATCATCCTGATCCTCTGTCCATTCTAATTATCTGAGTCCTGTTTCAGTCAATTACCATCATTCTGATCCTCTGTCCATTCTAATTATCTATGTCCTGTTTCAGTCAATTACTATCATCCTGATCTTCTGTCCATTCTAATTATCTATGTCCTGTTTCAGTCAATTACTATCATCCTGATCCTCTGTCCATTCTAATTATCTGAGTCCTGTTTCAGTCAATTACCATCATTCTGATCCTCTGTCCATTCTAATTATCTATGTCCTGTTTCAGTCAATTACTATCATCCTGATCTTCTGTCCATTCTAATTATCTATGTCCTGTTTCAGTCAATTACTATCATCCTGATCCTCTGTCTATTCTAATTATCTATGTCCTGTTTCAGTCAAATACTATCATCCTGATCCTCTGACCATTCTAATTATCTATGTCCTGTTTCAGTCAATTACTATCATCCTGATCCTCTGTCCATTCTAATTATCTATGTCCTGTTTCAGTCAATTACTATCATCCTGATCCTCTGTCCATTCTATTCATCTATGTCCTGTTTCAGTCAATTACTATCATCCTCATCCTCTGTCTATTCTAGTTATCTATGTCCTGTTTCAGTCAATTACTATCAGCCTGATCCTCTGTCCATTCTAATTATCTATGTCCTGTTTCAGTCAATATTACTATCATCCTGATCCTCTGTCCATTCTAATAATCTATGTCCTGTTTCAGTCAATTGCTATCATCCTGATCCTCTGTCCATTCTAATTATCTATGTCCTGTTTCAGTCAATTGCTATCATCCTGATCCTCTGTCCATTCTAATTATCTATGTCCTGTTTCAGTCAATATTACTATCATCCTGATCCTCTGTCCATTCTAATCATCTATGTCCTGTTTCAGTCAATTACTATCATCCTGATCCTCTGTCCATTCTAATTATCTATGTCCTGTTTCAGTCAATTGCTATCATCCTGATCCTCTGTCCATTCTAATTATCTATGTCCTGTTTCAGTCAATATTACTATCATCCTGATCCTCTGTCCATTCTAATCATCTACGTCCTGTTTCAGTCAATTGCTATCATCCTGATCTTCTGACCATTCAAATTATCTATGTCCTGCTTCTGTCAATTACTATCATCCTGTTCCTCTGTCCATTCTAATTATCTATGTCATGTTTCAGTCAATTACTATCATCCTGATCCTCTTTCCATTCTAATTATCTATGTCCTGTTTCACTCAATTACCATCGTCCTGATCCTCTGTCTATTCTAATTATCTATGTCCTGTTTCAATCAATTACTATCATCCTGATCCTCTGTCTATTCTAATTATCTATGTCCTATTTCAGTCAATTACTATCATCCTGATCATCTGTCCATTCTAATTATCTATGTCCTGTTTCGCTCAATTACCATCGTCCTGATCCTCTGTCTATTCTAATTATCTATGTCCTGTTTCAGTCAATTACTATCATCCTGATCCTCTGTCCATTCTAATTATCTTTGTCCTATTTCAGTCAATTACTATCATCCTGATCCTCTGTCCATTCTAATCATCTATGTCCCGTTTCAGTCAATATTACTATCATCCTGATCCTCTGTCCATTCTAATTATCTATGTCCTGTTTCAGTCAATTGCTATCATCCGGATCCTCTGTCCATTCTAATTATCTATGTCCTGTTTCAGTCAATTGCTATCATCCTGATCCTCTGTCCATTCTAATTATCTATGTCCTGTTTCAGTCAATATTACTATCATCCTGATCCTCTGTCCATTCTAATCATCTATGTCCTGTTTCAGTCAATTACTATCATCCTGATCCTCTGTCCATTCTAATTATCTATGTCCTGTTTCAGTCAATTTTACTATCATCCTGATCCTCTGTCCATTCTAATCATCTATGTCCTGTTTCAGTCAATTGATATCATCCTGATCCTCTGACCATTCAAATGATCTATGTCCTGCTTCTGTCAATTACTATCATCCTGTTCCTCTGTCCATTCTAATTATCTATGTCCTGTTTCAGTCAATATTACTATCATCCTGATCCTCTGTCCATTCTAATTATCTATGTCCTGTTTCAGTCAATTGCTATCATCCTGATCCTCTGTCCATTCTAATTATCTATGTCCTGTTTCAGTCAATTGCTATCATCCTGATCCTCTGTCCATTCTAATTATCTATGTCCTGTTTCAGTCAATATTACTATCATCCTGATCCTCTGTCCATTCTAATCATCTATGTCCTGTTTCAGTCAATTACTATCATCCTGATCCTCTGTCCATTCTAATTATCTATGTCCTGTTTCAGTCAATTGCTATCATCCTGATCCTCTGTCCATTCTAATTATCTATGTCCTGTTTCAGTCAATATTACTATCATCCTGATCCTCTGTCCATTCTAATCATCTACGTCCTGTTTCAGTCAATTGCTATCATCCTGATCTTCTGACCATTCAAATTATCTATGTCCTGCTTCTGTCAATTACTATCATCCTGTTCCTCTGTCCATTCTAATTATCTATGTCATGTTTCAGTCAATTACTATCATCCTGATCCTTTTTCCATTCTAATTATCTATGTCCTGTTTCACTCAATTACCATCGTCCTGATCCTCTGTCTATTCTAATTATCTATGTCCTGTTTCAATCAATTACTATCATCCTGATCCTCTGTCTATTCTAATTATCTATGTCCTATTTCAGTCAATTACTATCATCCTGATCATCTGTCCATTCTAATTATCTATGTCCTGTTTCGCTCAATTACCATCGTCCTGATCCTCTGTCTATTCTAATTATCTATGTCCTGTTTCAGTCAATTACTATCATCCTGATCCTCTGTCCATTCTAATTATCTATGTCCTATTTCAGTCAATTACTATCATCCTGATCCTCTGTCCATTCTAATCATCTATGTCCTGTTTCAGTCAATTACTATCATCCTGATCCTCTGTCCATTCTATTCATCTATGTCCTGTTTCAGTCAATTACTATCATCCTCATCCTCTGTCTATTCTAATTATCTATGACCTGTTTCAGTCAATTACTATCAGCCTGATCCTCTGTCCATTCTAATTATCTATGTCCTGTTTCAGTCAATATTACTATCATCCTGATCCTCTGTCCATTCTAATTATCTATGTCCTGTTTCAGTCAATTGCTATCATCCGGATCCTCTGTCCATTCTAATTATCTATGTCCTGTTTCAGTCAATTGCTATCATCCTGATCCTCTGTCCATTCTAATTATCTATGTCCTGTTTCAGTCAATATTACTATCATCCTGATCCTCTGTCCATTCTAATCATCTATGTCCTGTTTCAGTCAATTACTATCATCCTGATCCTCTGTCCATTCTAATTATCTATGTCCTGTTTCAGTCAATTGCTATCATCCTGATCCTCTGTCCATTCTAATTATCTATGTCCTGTTTCAGTCAATATTACTATCATCCTGATCCTCTGTCCATTCTAATCATCTATGTCCTGTTTCAGTCAATTGCTATCATCCTGATCCTCTGACCATTCAAATGATCACTGTCCAGCTTCTGTCAATTACTATCATCCTGTTCCTCTGTCCATTCTAATTATCTATGTCATGTTTCAGTCAATTACTATCATCCTGATCCTCTTTCCATTCTAATTATCTATGTCCTGTTTCACTCAATTACCATCGTCCTGATCCTCTGTCTATTCTAATTATCTATGTCCTGTTTCAATCAATTACTATCATCCTGATCCTCTGTCTATTCTAATTGTCTATGTCCTATTTCAGTCAATTACTATCATCCTGATCATCTGTCCATTCTAATTATCTATGTCCTGTTTCAGTCAATTGCTATCATCCTGATCCTCTGACAATTCTAATTATCTGTGTCCTGCTTCTGTCAATTACTATCATCCTGATCGTCTGACCATTCTAATTATCTATGTCCTGTTTCAGTCAATTACTATCATCCTGATCCTCTGTCCATTCTAATTATCTATGTCCTATTTCAGTCAATTACTATCATCCTGATCCTCTGTCCATTCTAATTATCTATGTCCTATTTCAGTCAATTACTACCATCCTGATCCTCTGTCTATTCTGATTATCTATGTCCTGTTTCAGTCAATTTTTAACATCCTGATCCTCTGTCCATTCTAATTATCTATATCCTATTTCAGTCAATTACTATCATCCTGATCCTCTGTCCATTCTAATTATCTATGTCCTATTTCAGTCAATTACTACCATCCTGATCCTCTGTCTATTCTGATTATCTATGTCCTGTTTCAGTCAATTTTTAACATCCTGATCCTCTGTCCATTCTAATTATCTATGTCCTATTTCAGTCAATTACTACCATCCTGATCCTCTGTCTATTCTGATTATCTATGTCCTGTTTCAGTCAATTTTTAACATCCTGATCCGCTGTCCATTCTAATTATCTATGTCCTGTTTCAGTCAATTGCTATCATCCTGATCCTCTGAAAATTCTAATTATCTGTGTCCTGCTTCTGTCAATTACTATCATCCTGATCGTCTGACCATTCTAATTATCTATGTCCTGTTTCAGTCAATTACTATCATCCTGATCCTCTGTCCATTCTAATTATCTATGTCCTGTTTCAGTCAATATTACTATCATCCTGATCCTCTGTCCATTCTAATTATCTATGTCCTGTTTCAGTCAATTACTATCATCCTGATCCTCTGTCCATTCTAATTATCTATGTCCTGTTTCAGTCAATATTACTATCATCCTGATCCTCTGTCCATTCTAATTATCGATGTCCTGTTTCAGTCAATATTACTATCATCCTGATCCTCTGTCCATTCTAATCATCTATGTCCTGTTTCAGTCAATTGCCATCATCCTGATCCTCTGTCCATTCTAATTATCTATGTCCTGTTTCAGTCAATATTACTATCATCCTGATCCTCTGTCCATTCTAATCATCTATGTCCTGTTTCAGTCAATTGCTATCATCCTGATCCTCAGACCATTCAAATGATCTATGTCCTGCTTCTGTCAATTACTATCATCCTGTTCCTCTTTCCATTCTAATTATCTATGTCCTGTTTCACTCAATTACCATCGTCCTGATCCTCTGTCTATACTAATTATCTATGTCCTGTTTCAATCAATTACTATCATCCTGATCCTCTGTCTATTCTAATTATCTATGTCCTATTTCAGTCAATTACTATCATCCTGATCATCTGTCCATTCTAATTATCTATGTCCTGTTTCAGTCACTTACTGTCATCCTGATCCGCTGTCCATTCTAATTATCTATGTCCTGTTTCAGTCAATTGCTATCATCCTGATCCTCTGACAATTCTAATTATCTGTGTCCTGCTTCTGTCAATTACTATCATCCTGATCGTCTGACCATTCTAATTATCTATGTCCTGTTTCAGTCAATTACTATCATCCTGATCCTCTGTCCATTCTAATTATCTATGTCCTATTTCAGTCAATTACTATCATCCTGATCCTCTGTCCATTCTAATTATCTATGTCCTATTTCAGTCAATTACTACCATCCTGATCCTCTGTCTATTCTGATTATCTATGTCCTGTTTCAGTCAATTTTTAACATCCTGATCCTCTGTCCATTCTAATTATCTATGTCCTGTTTCAGTCACTTACTGTCATCCTGATCCGCTGTCCATTCTAATTATCTATGTCCTGTTTCAGTCAATTGCTATCATCCTGATCCTCTGACAATTCTAATTATCTGTGTCCTGCTTCTGTCAATTACTATCATCCTGATCGTCTGACCATTCTAATTATCTATGTCCTGTTTCAGTCAATTACTATCATCCTGATCCTCTGTCCATTCTAATTATCTATGTCCTGTTTCAGTCAATATTGCTATCATCCTGATCCTCTGTCCATTCTAATTATCTATGTCCTGTTTCAGTCAATTACTATCATCCTGATCCTCTGTCCATTCTAATTATCTATGTCCTGTTTCAGTCAATATTACTATCATCCTGATCCTCTGTCCATTCTAATTATCGATGTCCTGTTTCAGTCAATATTACTATCATCCTGATCCTCTGTCCATTCTAATCATCTATGTCCTGTTTCAGTCAATTGCCATCATCCTGATCCTCTGTCCATTCTAATTATCTATGTCCTGTTTCAGTCAATATTACTATCATCCTGATCCTCTGTCCTTTCTAATCATCTATGTCCTGATTCAGTCAATTACTATCATCCTGATCCTCTGTCCATTCAAATCATCTTTGTCCTGTTTCAGTCAATTACTATCATCCTGATCCTCTGTACATTCTAATTATCTATGTCCTGTTTCAGTCAATTAATATCATCCTAATCCTCTGTTCATTCTAATTATCTATGTCCTATTTCAGTCAATTACTATCATCCTGATCCTCTGTCTATTCTAATTATCTATGTCCTATTTCAGTCAATTACTATCATCCTGATCATCTGTCCATTCTAATTATCTATGTCCTGTTTCAGTCAATTACTATCATCCTGATCCTCCGTCCATTCTAATTATCTATGTCCTATTTCAGTCAATTACTAACATCCTGATCCTCTGTCTATTCTAATTATCTATGTCCTATTTCTGTCAATTACTATCATCCTGATCATCTGTCCATTCTAATTATCTATGTCCTGTTTCGCTCAATTACCATCGTCCTGATCCTCTGACTATTCTAATTATCTATGTCCTGTTTCAGTCAATTACTATCATCCTGATCCTCTGTCCATTCTAATTATCTATGTCCTGTTTCAGTCAATATTACTATCATCCTGATCCTCTGTCCATTCTAATCATCTATGTCCTGTTTCAGTCAATTACTATCATCCTGATCCTCTGTCCATTCTAATTATCTATGTCCTGTTTCAGTCAATTGCTATCATCCTGATCCACTGTCCATTCTAATTATCTATGTCCTGTTTCAGTCAATATTACTATCATCCTGATCCTCTGTCCATTCTAATCATCTATGTCCTGTTTCAGTCAATTACTTTCATCCTGATCCTCTTTCCATTCTAATTATCTATGTCCTGTTTCGCTCAATTACCATCGTCCTGATCCTCTGTCTATTCTAATTATCTATGTCCTGTTTCAATCAATTACTATCATCCTGATCCTCTGTCTATTCTAATTATCTATGTCCTATTTCAGTCAATTACTATCATCCTGATCATCTGTCCATTCTAATTATCTATGTCCTGTTTCGCTCAATTACCATCGTCCTGATCCTCTGTCTATTCTAATTATCTATGTCCTGTTTCAGTCAATTACTATCATCCTGATCCTCTGTCCATTCTAATTATCTATGTCCTATTTCAGTCAATTACTATCATCCTGATCCTCTGTCCATTCTAATTATCTATGTCCTATTTCAGTCAATTACTACCATCATGATCCTCTGTCTATTCTGATTATCTATGTCCTGTTTCAGTCAATTTTTAACATCCTGATCCTCTGTCCATTCTAATTATCTATGTCCTGTTTCAGTCACTTACCATCATCCTGATCCTCTGTCCATTCTAATTATCTATGTCCTGTTTCAGTCAATTGCTATCATCCTGATCCTCTGACAATTCTAATTATCTATGTCCTATTTCAGTCAATTACTACCATCCTGATCCTCTGTCTATTCTGATTATCTATGTCCTATTTTAGTCAATTTTTAACATCCTGATCCTCTGTCCATTCTAATTATCTATGTCCTGTTTCAGTCACTTACCATCATCCTGATCCTCTGTCCATTCTAATTATCCATGTCCTGTTTCAGTCAATATTACTATCATCCTGATCCTCTCTCCATTCAAATCATCTTTGTCCTGTTTCAGTCAATTACTGTCATCCTAATCCTCTCTTCATTCCAATTATCTATGTCCTGTTTCAGTCAATATTACTATCATCCTGATCCTCTGTCCATTCTAATCATCTATGTCCTGTTTCAGTCAATTACTATCATCCTGATCCTCTGTCCATTCTAATATCTATGTCCTGTTTCAGTCAATTGCTATCATCCTGATCCTCTGTCCATTCTAACTATCTATGTCCTGTTTCAGTCAATTACTATCATCCTGATCCTCTGTCCATTCTAATTATCTATGTCCTGTTTCAGTCAATATTACTATCATCCTGATCCTCTGTCCATTCTAATTATCTATGTCCTGTTTCAGTCAATTACTATCATCCTGATCCTCTGTCCATTCTAATTATCTATGTCCTGTTTCAGTCAATATTACTATCATCCTGATCCTCTGTCCATTCTAATTATCGATGTCCTGTTTCAGTCTATATTACTATCGTCCTGATCCTCTGTCCATTCTAATCATCTATGTCCTGTTTCAGTCAATTGCTATCATCCTGATCCTCTGTCCATTATAATTATCTATGTCCTTTTTCAGTCAATATTACTATCATCCTGATCCTCTGTCCTTTCTAATCATCTATGTCCTGTTTCAGTCAATTACTATCATCCTGATCCTCTGTCCATTCAAATCATCTTTGTCCTGTTTCAGTCAATTACTATCATCCTGATCCTCTTTACATTCTAATTATCTATGTCCTGTTTCAGTCAATTACTATCATACTAATCCTCTGTTCATTCTAATTATCTATGTCCTATTTCAGTCAATTACTATCATCCTGATCATCTGTCCATTCTAATTATCTATGTCCTGTTTCAGTCAATTACTATCATCCTGATCCTCCGTTCTTTCTAATTATCTATGTCCTATTTCAGTCAATTACTATCATCCTGATCCTCTGTCTATTCTAATTATCTATGTCCTATTTCAGGCAATTATTATCATCCTGATCATCTGTCCATTCTAATTATCTATGTCCTGTTTCGCTCAATAACCATCGTCCTGATCCTCTGTCTATTCTAATTATCTATGTCCTGTTTCAGTCAATTACTATCATCCTGATCCTCTGTCCATTCTAATTATCTGTGTCCTATTTCAGTCAATTACTATCATCCTGATCTTCTGTCCATTCTAATTATCTATGTCCTACTTCAGTCAATTACTACCATCCTGATCCTCTGTCTATTCTAATTATCAATGTCCTATTTCAGTCAATTACTATCATCCTAATCATCTGTCCATTCTAATTATCTATGTCCTGTTTCAGTCAATTACTATCATCCTGATCCTCTGTCTATTCTGATTATCTATGTCCTGTTTCAGTCAATTTTTAACATCCTGATCCTCTGTCCATTTTAATTATCTATGTCCTGTTTCAGTCACTTACTATCATCCTGATCCTCTGTCCATTCTAATTATCTATGTCCTGTTTCAGTCAATTACTATCATCCTGATCCTCTGACAATTCTAATTATCTATGTCCTGCTTCTGTCAATTACTATCATCCTGATCCTCTGACCATTCTAATTATCTATGTCCTGTTTCAGTCAATTACTATCATCCTGATTCCCTGACCATTCTAATTATCGATGTCCTGTTTCAGTCAATTATTATCATCCTGATCCTCTGTCCATTCTAATTATCTATGTCCTGTTTCAGTCAATTACTATCATCCTGATCCTCTGACCATTCTAATTATCTATGTCCTGTTTCAGTCAATATTACTATCATCCTGATCCTCTGTCCATTCTAATTATCTATGTCCTGTTTCAGTCAATTACTATCTGCCTGATCCTCTGTCCATTCTAATTATCTATGTCCTGTTTCAGTCAATTGCTATCATCCTGATGCTCTGTCCATTCTAACTATCCATGTCCTGTTTCAGTCAATTACTATCATCCTGATCCTCTGTCCATTCAAATCTTCTATGTCCTGTTTCAGTCAATTACTATCATCCTCATCCTCTGTACATTCTAATTATCTATGCCCTGTTTCAGTCAATTACTATCATCCTAATCCTCTGTTCATTCTAATTATCTATGTCCTATTTCAGTCAATTACTATCATCCTGATCCTCTGTCCATTCTAATTATCTATGTCCTGTTTCAGTCAATTACTATCATCCTGATCCTCTGTCCATTCTAATTATCTATGTCCTGTTTCAGTCAATTTTTATCATCCTGATCCTCTGTCCTTTCTAATTATCTATGTCCTGTTTCAGTCAATTTCTATCATCCTGATCCTCTGTCCATTCTAATTATCTATGTCCTGTTTCAGTCAATTACTATCATCCTGAACCTCTGTCCATTCTAATTATCTATGTCCTGTTTCAGTAAATTGCGATCATCCTGATGCTCTGTCCATTCTAATTATCTATGTCCTGTTCCAGTCAATTACTATCATCCTGATCCTCTGTCCATTCTGATTATCTATATCCTGTTTCAGTCAATTTTTATCATCCTGATCCTCTGTCCATTCTAATTATCTATATCCTGTTTCAGTCAATTTTTATCATCCTGATCCTCTGTCCATTCTAATTAATTATGTCCTGTTTCAGTCAATTACTATCATTCTGATCCTCTGTCCATTCTGATTATCATTATCCTGTTCCAGTCAACAACTATCATCCAGATCCTCTGTCCATTCGAATTATCTTTATCCTGTTTCAGTCGATTTTTATCATCCTGATCCTCTGTCTATTTTAATTATCTATGTCCTGTTTTTGTCAAATACTATCATCCTGACTCTCTGTCCATTCTAATTATCTATGTCCTGTTTCAGTCAATATTACTATCATCCTGATCCTCTGTCCATTCTAATCATCTATGTCCTGTTTCAGTTCATTACTATCATCCTGATCCTCTGTCCATTCTAATCATCTATGTCCTGTTTCAGTCAATTGCTATCATCCTGATCCTCTGTCCATTATAATTATCCATGTTCTGTTTCAGTCAATATTACTATCATCCTGATCCTCTGTCCATTCTAATCATCTATGTCCTGTTTCAGTCAATTACTATCATCCTGATCCTCTGTACATTCTAATTATCTATGTCCTCTTTCAGTCAATTACTATCATCCTGATCCTCTGTCCATTCTGATTATCATTATCCTGTTTCAGTCAATTACTATCATCCTGATCCCCTGTCTATTCTAATTATCTATGTCCTGTTTCAGTCAATATTACTATCATCCTGATCCTCTGTCCATTCTAATTATCTATGTCCTGTTTCAGTCAATATTGCTATCATCCTGATCCTCTGTCCATTCTAATCATCTATGTCCTGTTTCAGTCAATTGCTATCATCCTGATCCTCTGTCCATTCTAATTACCTATGTCCTGTTTCAGTCAATTACTATCATCCTGATCCTCTGTCCATTCTAATTATCTATGTCCTGTTTCAGTAAATTGCTATCATCCTGATCCTCTGTCCATTCAAATTATCTATGCCATGTTTCAGTCAATTACTATCATCCTGATCCTCTGTCCATTCTGATCATCTATATCCTGTTTCAGTCAATTTTTGTCATCCTGACTCTCTGCCCATTCTAATTATCTATATCCTGTTTCAGTCAATTTATATCATCCTGATCCTCTGTCCATTCTAATTATCTATGTCCTGTTTCAGTCAATTACTATCATCCTGATCCTCTGTCCACTCTGATTATCATTATCCTGTTCCAGTCAATTACTATCATCCTGATCCTCTGTCCATTCTAATTATCTATATCCTGTTTCAGTCAATTTTTATCATCCTGATCCTCTGTCCATTCTAATTATCTATGTCCTGTTTCAGTCACTTAATATCATCCTGATCCTCTGTCTATTCTAATTATCTATGTCCTGCTTCAGTCAATTACTATCATCCTGATCCTCTGAACATTCTAATTATCTATATCCTGTTTCAGTCAATTACTATCATCCTGATCCTCTGTCCATTCTAATTATCTATGTCCTGTTTCAGTCAATTACTATCATCCTGATCCTCTGACCATTCTAATTATCTATATCCTGTTTCAGTCAATTTTTATCATCCTGATCCACTCTCCATTCTAATTATCTATGTCCTGTTTCAGTCAATTAAAACCATCCTGATCCTCTGTCTATTCTAATTATCTATGTCCTGTTTCAGTCAATTACAATCATCCTGATCCTTTGACCATTCTAATTATCTATGTCCTGCTTCGGTCAAATACTATCATCCTGATCCTCCGACCATTCTAATTATCTATTTCCTGTTTCAGTCAATTACTATCATCCTGATCCTCTGACAATTCTAATTATCTATGTCCTGTTTCAGTCAATTACTATCATCCTCATCCTCTGTGTATTATAATTATCTATCTCCTGTTTCAGTCAATTACTATCATCCTGACTCTCTGTCCATTCTAATTATCTCTGTCCTGTTTCAGTCAATTACTATCATCCTGATCCTCTGTCTATTCTAATTATCTATGTCCTGTTTTTGTCAATTACTATCATCCTGACTCTCTATCCATTCTGATTATCTATGTCCTGTTTCAGTCAATTACTATCATCCTGATCCTCTGTCCATTCTAATTATCTATGTCCTGTTTCAGTCAATTACTATCATCCTGATCCTCTGTCCATTCTAATTATCTATGTCCTGTTTCAGTCAATTACTATCATCCTGATCCTCTGTCTATTCTAATTATCTATGTCCTGTTTCAGTCAATTACTATCATCCTGATCCTCTGTCCATTCTAATTATCTATGTCCTGTTTCAGTCAATTTTTATCATCCTGATCCTCTGTTCATTGTAATTATCTATGTCCTTTTTCAGTCAATTTCTATCATCCTGATCCTCTGTCCATTCTAATTATCTATGTCCTGTTTCAGTCAATTACTATCATCCTGATCCTCTGTCCATTCTAATTATCTATGTCCTGTTTCAGTAAATTGCGATCATACTGATGCTCTGTCCATTCTAATTATCTATGTCCTGTTTCAGTCAATTACTATCATCCTGAACCTCTGTCCATTCTGATTATCTATTTCCTGTTTCAGTCAATTTTTATCATCCTGATCCTCTGTCCATTCCAATTATCTATATCCTGTTTCAGTCAATTTTTATCATCCTGATCCTCTGTCCATTCTAATTATCTATGTCCTGTTTCAGTCAATTACTATCATTCTGATCCTCTGTCCATTCTGATTATCATTATCCTGTTCCAGTCAATTACTATCATCCTGATCCTCTGTCCATTCGAATTATCTATATCCTGTTACAGTCAATTTTTATCATCCTGATCCTCTGTCTATTCTAATTATCGATGTCCTGTTTTTGTCAATTACTATCATCCTGACTCTCTGTCCATTCAAATTATCTATGCCCTGTTTCAGTCAATATTACTATCATCCTGATCCTCTGTCCATTCTAATCATCTATGTCCTGTTTCAGTTAATTACTATCATCCTGATCCTCTGTCCATTCTATTCATCTATGTCCTGTTTCAGTCAATTGCTATCATCCTGATCCTCTGTCCATTATAATTATCTATGTCCTGTTTCAGTCAATATTACTATCATCCTGATACTCTGTCCATTCTAATCATCTATGTCCTGTTTCAGTCAATTACTATCATCCTGATCCTCTGTACATTCTAATTATCTATGTCCTCTTTCAGTCAATTACTATCATCCTGATCCTCTGTCCATTCTGATTATCATTATCCTGTTTCAGTCAATTACTATCATCCTGATCCTCTGTCCATTCTAGTTATCTATGTCCTGTTTCAGTCAATATTACTATCATCCTTATCCTCTGTCCATTCTAATCATCTATGTCCTGTTTCAGTCAATTGCTATCATCCTGATCCTCTGTCCATTCTAATTATCTATGTCCTGTTTCAGTCAATATTACTATCATCCTGATCCTCTGTCCATTCTAATTATCTATGTCCTGTTTCAGTCAATATTACTATCATCTTGATCCTCTGTCCATTCTAATTATCTATGTCCTGTTTCAGTCAATATTACTATCATCCTGATACTCTGTCCATTCTAATCATCTATGTCCTGTTTCAGTCAATTGCTATCATCCTGATCCTCTGTCCATTCTCATTATCTATGTCCTGTTTCAGTCAATTACTATTATCCTGATCCTCTGTCCATTCTAATTATCTATGTCCTGTTTCAGTCAATTACTATCATCCTGATCCTCTGTCCATTCTGATTATCTATATCCTGTTTCAGTCAATTTTTATCATCCTGATCCTCTGTCCATTCTAATTATCTATTTCCTGTTTCAGTCAATTTATATCATCCTGATCCTCTGTCCATTCTAATTATCTATGTCCTGTTTCAGTCAATTACTATCATCCTGATCCTCTGTCCATTCTGATTATCATATCCTGTTCCAGTCAATTACTATCATCCTGATCCTCTGTCCATTCTAATTATCTATATCCTGTTTCAGTCAATTTTTATCATCCTGATCCTCTGTCCATTCTAATTATCTATGTCCTGTCTCAGTCTCTTAATATCATCCTGATCCTCTGAACATTCTAATTATCTATGTCCTGTTTCAGTCAATTGCTATCATCCTGATCCTCTGTCTATTCTAATTATCTATATCCTGTTGCAGTCAATTACTATCATCCTGATCCTCTGTCCATTCTAATTATCTATATCCTGTTTCAGTCACTTAATGTCATCCTGATCCTCTGTCCAATCTAACTATCTATGTCCTGTTTCAGTCAATTTTTATCATCCTGATCCACTCTCCATTCTAATTATCTATGTCCTGTTTCAGTCACTTAATATCATCCTGATCCTCTGTCCATTCTAATTATCTATGTCCTGTTTCAGTCAATTACTATCATCCTGATCCTCTGTCCATTCTAATTAACTATGTCCTGTTTCAGTAAATTGCTATCATCATGATCCTCTGTCCATTAAAATTATCTATGCCCTGTTTCAGTCAATTACTATCATCCTGATCCTCTTTCCATTCTGATCATCTATATCCTGTTTCAGTCAATTTTTGTCATCCTGACTCTCTGTCCATTCTAATTATCTATATCCTGTTTCAGTCAATTACTATCTTCCTGATCCTCTGTCCACTCTGATTATCATTATCCTGTTCCAGTCAATTACTATCATCCTGATCCTCTGTCCATTCTGTTTATCTATATCCTGTTTCAGTCAATTTTTATCATCCTGATCCTCTGTCCATTCTAATTATCTATATCCTGTTTCAGTCAATTAATATCATCCTGATCCTCTGTCTATTCTAATTATCTATATCCTGTTTCAGTCAATTACTATCATCCTGATCCTCTGTCCATTCTAATTATCTATGTCCAGTTACAGTGAATTACTATCATCCTGATCCTCTGACCATTCTAATTATCTATATCCTGTTTCAGTCAATTTTTATCATCCTGATCCACTCTCCATTCTAATTATCTATGTCCTGTTTCAGTCAATTAAAATCATCCTGATCCTCTGTCTATTCTAATTATCTATGTCCTGTTTCAGTCAATTACAATCATCCTGATCCTTTGACCATTCTAATTATCTATGTCCTGCTTCGGTCAATTACTATCATCCTGATCCTCCGACCATTCTAAGTATCTATTTCCTGTTTCAGTCAATTACTATCAACCTGATCCTCTGACAATTCTAATTATCTATGTCCTGTTTCAGTCAATTACTATCATCCTGACTCTCTGTCCATTCTAATTATCTATGTCCTGTTTCAGTCAATTACTATCATCCTGATCCTCTGTCTATTCTAATTATCTATGTCCTGTTTTTGTCAATTACTATCATCCTGACTCCCTATCCATTCTGATTATCTATGTCCTGTTTCAGTCAATTACTATCATCCTGATCCTCTGTCCATTCTAATTATCTATGTCCTGTTTCAGTCAATTACTATCATCCTGATCCTCTGTCCATTCTAATTATCTATGTCCTGTTTCAGTCAATTACTATCATCCTGATCCTCTGTCCATTCTAATTATCTATGTCCTGTTTCAGTCAATTTTTATCATCCTGATCCTCTGTTCATTCTAATTATCTATGTCCTGTTTCAGTCAACTTCTATCATCCTGATCCTCTGTCCATTCTAATTATCTATGTCCTGTTTCAGTCAATTACTATCATCCTGATCCTCTGTCCATTCTGATTATCTATTTCCTGTTTCAGTCAATTTTTATCATCCTGATCCTCTGTCCATTCTAATTATCTATTTCCTGTTTCAGTCAATTTATATCATCCTGATCCTCTGTCCATTCTAATTATCTATGTCCTGTTTCAGTCAATTACTATCATCCTGATCCTCTGTCCATTCTGATTATCATATCCTGTTCCAGTCAATTACTATCATCCTGATCCTCTGTCCATTCTAATTATCTACATCCTGTTTCAGTCAATTTTTATCATCCTGATCCTTTGTCCATTCAAATTATCTATGTCCTGTCTCAGTCTCTTAATATCATCCTGATCCTCTGAACATTCTAATTATCTATGTCCTGTTTCAGTCAATTACTATCATCCTGATCCTCTGTCTATTCTAATTATCTATATCCTGTTGCAGTCAATTACTATCATCCTGATCCTCTGTCCATTCTAATTATCTATATCCTGTTTCAGTCACTTAATGTCATCCTGATCCTCTGTCCAATCTAACTATCTATGTCCTGTTTCAGTCAATTTTTATCATCCTGATCCACTCTCCATTCTAATTATCTATGTCCTGTTTCAGAAACTTAATATCATCCTGATCCTCTGTCCATTCTAATTATCTATGTCCTGTTTCAGTCAATTACTATCATCCTGATCCTCTGTCCATTCTAATTATCTATGTCCTGTTTCAGTAAATTGCTATCATCCTGATCCTCTGTCCATTCAAATTATCTATGCCCTGTTTCAGTCAATTACTATCATCCTGATCCTCTGTCCATTCTGATCATCTATATCCTGTTTCAGTCAATTTTTGTCATCCTGTCTCTCTGTCCATTCTAATTATCTATATCCTGTTTCAGTCAATTACTATCATCCTGATCCTCTGTCCACTCTGATTATCATTATCCTGTTCCAGTCAATTACTATCATCCTGATCCTCTGTCCATTCTGTTTATCTATATCCTGTTTCAGTCAATTTTTATCATCCTGATCCTCTGTCCATTCTAATTATCTATGTCCTGCTTCAGTCAATTACTATCATCCTGATCCTCTGTCTATTCTAATTATCTATGTCCTGTTTCAGTCAATTACTATCATCCTGATCCTCTGTCTATTCTAATTATCTATATCCTGTTTCAGTCAATTACTATCATCCTGATCCTCTGTCCATTCTAATTATCTATGTCCTGTTTCAGTCAATTACTATCATCCTGATCCTCTGACCATTCTAATTATCTATATCCTGTTTCAGTCAATTTTTATCATCCTGATCCACTCTCCATTCTAATTATCTATGTCCTGTTTCAGTCAATTAAAATCATCATGATCCTCTGTCTATTCTAATTATCTATGTCCTGTTTCAGTCAATTACAATCATCCTGATCCTTTGACCATTCTAATTATCTATGTCCTGCTTCGGTCAATTACTATCATCCTGATCCTCCGACCATTCTAATTATCTATTTCCTGTTTCAGTCAATTTTTATCATCCTGATCCTCTGTCCATTCTAATTATCTATGTCCTGTTTCAGTCAATTACTATCATCCTGATCCTCTGTCCACTCTGATTATCATTATCCTGTTCCAGTCAATTACTATCATCCTGATCCTCTGTCCATTCTAATTATCTATATCCTGTTTCAGTCATTTTTTATCATCCTGATCCTCTGTCCATTCTAATTATCTATGTCCTGTTTCAGTCAATTACTATCATCCTGATCCTCTGTCCATTCTGATTATCATTATCCTGTTTCAGTCAATTACTATCATCCTGATCCTCTGTCTATTCTAATTATCTGTGTCCTGTTTCAGTCAAAAACTATCATCCTGATCCTCTGTCTATTCTAATTATCTATGTCCTGTTTCAGTCAATTACTATCATCCTGATCCTCTGTCCATTCTAATTATCTATATCCTGTTTCAGTCAATTACTATCATCCTGATCCTCAGTCCATTCTAATTATCTATGTCCTGTTTCAGTCAATTACTATCATCCTGATCCTCTGTCTATTCTAATTATCTATATCCTGTTTCAGTCAATTACTATCATCCTGATCCTCTGTCCATTCTATTTATCTATGTCCTGTTTCAGTCAATTACTATCATCCTGATCCTCTGTCCATTCTAATTATCTATGTCCTGTTTCAGTCAATTACTATCATCCTGATCCTCTGTCCATTCTAATTATCTATATCCTGTTTCAGTCAATTACTATCATCCTGATCCTCTGTCCATTCTAATTATCTATGTCCTGTTTCAGTCAATTACTATCATCCTGATCCTCTGTCTATTCTAATTATCGATATCCTGTTTCAGTCAATTACTATCATCCTGATCCTCTGTCCATTCTAATTATCTATGTCCTGTTTCAGTCAATTACTATCATCCTGATCCTCTGACCATTCTAATTATCTATATCCTGTTTCAGTCAATTACTATCATCCTGATCCTCTGTCCATTCTAATTATCTATGTCCTGTTTCTGTCAATTACTATCATCCTGATCCTCTGACCATTCTGATTATCTATGTCCTGTTTCAGTCAATTACGATCATCCTGATCCTCTGTCCATTCTAATTATCTATGTCCTGTTTCAGTCAATTACTATCATCCTGATCCTCTGACCATTCTAATTATCTATATCCTGTTTCAGTCAATTACTATCATCCTCATCCTCTGTGTATTATAATTATCTATCTCCTGTTTCAGTCAATTACTATCATCCTGAACCTCTGTCCATTCTAATTATCTATGTCCTGTTTCAGTCAATTACGATCATCCTGATCCTCTGTCTATTCTAATTATCTATGTCCTGTTTTTGTCAATTACTATCATCCTGACTCTCTATCCATTCTGATTATCTATGTCCTGTTTCAGTCAATTACTATCATCCTGATCCTCTGTCCATTCTAATTATCTATGTCCTGGTTCAGTCAATTACTATCATCCTGATCCTCTGTCCATTCTAATTATCTATGTCCTGTTTCAGTCAATTACTATCATCCTGATCCTCTGACCATTCTAATTATCTATATCCTGTTTCAGTCAATTACTATCATCCTCATCCTCTGTGTATTATAATTATCTATCTCCTGTTTCAGTCAATTACTATCATCCTGAACCTCTGTCCATTCTAATTATCTATGTCCTGTTTCAGTCAATTACGATCATCCTGATCCTCTGTCTATTCTAATTATCTATGTCCTGTTTTTGTCAATTACTATCATCCTGACTCTCTATCCATTCTGATTATCTATGTCCTGTTTCAGTCAATTACTATCATCCTGATCCTCTGTCCATTCTAATTATCTATGTCCTGTTTCAGTCAATTACTATCATCCTGATCCTCTGTCCATTCTAATTATCTATGTCCTGTTTCAGTCAATTACTATCATCCTGATCCTCTGTCTATTCTAATTATCTATGTCCTGTTTCAGTCAATTACTATCATCCTGATCCTCTGTCCATTCTAATTATCTATGTCCTGTTTCAGTCAATTTTTATCATCCTGATCCTCTGTTCATTCTAATTATCTATGTCCTGTTTCAGTCAATTTCTATCATCCTGATCCTCTGTCCATTCTAATTATCTATGTCCTGTTTCAGTCAATTACTATCATCCTGATCCTATGTCCATTCTAATTATCTATGTCCTGTTTCAGTAAATTGCGATCATCCTGATGCTCTGTCCATTCTAATTATCTATGTCCTGTTTCAGTCAATTACTATCATCCTGATCCTCTGTTCATTCCGATTATCTATATCCTGTTTCAGTCTATTTTTATCATCCTGATCCTCTGTCCATTCTAATTATCTATATCCTGTTTCAGTCAATTTTTATCATCCTGATCCTCTGTCCATTCTAATTATCTATGTCCTGTTTCAGTCAATTACTATCATCCTGATCCTCTGTCTATTCTAATTATCTATGTCCTGTTTCAGTCAATTACTATCATTCAGATCCTCTGTCCATTCTGATTATCATTATCCTGTTCCAGTCAATTACTATCATCCTGATCCTCTGTCCATTCGAATTATCTAGATCCTGTTTCAGTCAATTTTTATCATCCTGATCCTCTGTCTATTCTAATTATCTATGTCCTGTTTTTGTCAATTACTATCATCCTGACTCTCTGTCCATTCTAATTATCTATGCCCTGTTTCAGTCAATATTACTATCATCCTGATCCTCTGTCCATTCTAATCATCTATGTCCTGTTTCAGTTAATTACTATCATCCTGATTCTCTGTCCATTCTAATCATATAAGTCCTGTTTCAGTCAATTGCTATCATCCTGATCTTCTGTCCATTATAATTATCTATGTCCTGTTTCAGTCAATATTACTATCATCCTGATCCTCCGTCCATTCTAATCATCTATGTCCTGTTTCAGTCAATTACTATCATCCTGATCCTCTGTACATTCTAATTATCTATGTCCTGTTTCAGTCAATTACTATCATCCTGATCCTCTGTCCATTCTGATTATCATTATCCTGTTTCAGTCAATTACTATCATCCTCATCCTCTGTCTATTCTAACTATCTATGTCCTGTTTCAGTCAATTACTATCATCCTGATCCTCTGTGCATTCTAATTATCTATGTCCTGTTTCAGTCAATTACTATCATCCTGATCCTCTGTGCATTCTAATTATCTATGTCCTGTTTCAGTCAATTACAATCATCCTGATCCTTTGACCATTCTAATTATCTATGTCCTGCTTCGGTCAATTACTATCATCCTGATCCTCCGACCATTCTAATTATCTATTTACTGTTTCAGTCAATTACTATCATCCTGATCCTCTGACAATTCTAATTATCTATGTCCTGTTTCAGTCAATTACTATCATCCTCATCCTCTGTGTATTATAATTATCTATCTCCTGTTTCAGTCAATTACTATCATCCTGAACCTCTGTCCATTCTAATTATCTATGTCCTGTTTCAGTCAATTACGATCATCCTGATCCTCTGTCTATTCTAATTATCTATGTCCTGTTTCAGTCAATTACTATCATCCTGATCCTCTGACAATTCTAATTATCTATGTCCTGTTTCAGTCAATTACTATCATCCTCATCCTCTGTGTATTATAATTATCTATCTCCTGTTTCAGTCAATTACTATCATCCTGAACCTCTGTCCATTCTAATTATCTATGTCCTGTTTCAGTCAATTACGATCATCCTGATCCTCTGTCTATTCTAATTATCTATGTCCTGTTTTTGTCAATTACTATCATCCTGACTCTCTATCCATTCTGATTATCTATGTCCTGTTTCAGTCAATTACTATCATCCTGATCCTCTGTCCATTCTAATTATCTATGTCCTGTTTCAGTCAATTACTATCATCCTGATCCTCTGTCCATTCTAATTATCTATGTCCTGTTTCAGTCAATTACTATCATCCTGATCCTCTGTCTATTCTAATTATCTATGTCCTGTTTCAGTCAATTACTATCATCCTGATCCTCTGTCCATTCTAATTATCTATGTCCTGTTTCAGTCAATTTTTATCATCCTGATCCTCTGTTCATTCTAATTATCTATGTCCTGTTTCAGTCAATTTCTATCATCCTGATCCTCTGTCCATTCTAATTATCTATGTCCTGTTTCAGTCAATTACTATCATCCTGATCCTATGTCCATTCTAATTATCTATGTCCTGTTTCAGTAAATTGCGATCATCCTGATGCTCTGTCCATTCTAATTATCTATGTCCTGTTTCTGTCAATTACTATCATCCTGATCCTCTGTCCATTCTGATTATCTATATCCTGTTTCAGTCAATTTTTATCATCCTGATCCTCTGTCCATCCTAATTATCTATATCCTGTTTCAGTCAATTTTTATCATCCTGATCCTCTGTCCATTCTAATTATCTATGTCCTGTTTCAGTCAATTACTATCATCCTGATCCTCTGTCTATTCTAATTATCTATGTCCTGTTTCAGTCAATTACTATCATTCAGATCCTCTGTCCATTCTGATTATCATTATCCTGTTCCAGTCAATTACTATCATCCTGATCCTCTGTCCATTCGAATTATCTATATCCTGTTTTAGTCAATTTTTATCATCCTGATCCTCTGTCTATTCTAATTATCTATGTCCTGTTTTTGTCAATTACTATCATCCTGACTCTCTGTCCATTCTAATTATCTATGCCCTGTTTCAGTCAATATTACTATCATCCTGATCCTCTGTCCATTCAAATCATCTATGTCCTGTTTCAGTTAATTACTATCATCCTGATTCTCTGTCCATTCTAATCATATAAGTCCTGTTTCAGTCAATTGCTATCATCCTGATCTTCTGTCCATTATAATTATCTATGTCCTGTTTCAGTCAATATTACTATCATCCTGATCATCCGTCCATTCTAATCATCTATGTCCTGTTTCAGTCAATTACTATCATCCTGATCCTCTGTACATTCTAATTATCTATGTCCTGTTTCAGTCAATTACTATCATCCTGATCCTCTGTCCATTCTGATTATCATTATCCTGTTTCAGTCAATTACTATCATCCTCATCCTCTGTCTATTCTAACTATCTATGTCCTGTTTCAGTCAATTACTATCATCCTGATCCTCTGTGCATTCTAATTATCTATGTCCTGTTTCAGTCAATTACTATCATCCTGATCCTCTGTGCATTCTAATTATCTATGTCCTGTTTCAGTCAATTACAATCATCCTGATCCTTTGACCATTCTAATTATCCATGTCCTGCTTCGGTCAATTACTATCATCCTGATCCTCCGACCATTCTAATTATCTATTTACTGTTTCAGTCAATTACTATCATCCTGATCCTCTGACAATTCTAATTATCTATGTCCTGTTTCAGTCAATTACTATCATCCTCATCCTCTGTGTATTATAATTATCTATCTCCTGTTTCAGTCAATTACTATCATCCTGAACCTCTGTCCATTCTAATTATCTATGTCCTGTTTCAGTCAATTACGATCATCCTGATCCTCTGTCTATTCTAATTATCTATGTCCTGTTTTTGTCAATTACTATCATCCTGACTCTCTATCCATTCTGATTATCTATGTCCTGTTTCAGTCAATTACTATCATCCTGATCCTCTGTCCATTCTAATTATCTATGTCCTGTTTCAGTCAATTACTATCATCCTGATCCTCTGTCCATTCTAATTATCTATGTCCTGTTTCAGTCAATTACTATCATCCTGATCCTCTGTCTATTCTAATTATCTATGTCCTGTTTTAGTCAATTACTATCATCCTGATCCTCTGTCCATTCTAATTATCTATGTCCTGTTTCAGTCAATTTTTATCATCCTGATCCTCTGTTCATTCTAATTATCTATGTCCTGTTTCAGTCAATTTCTATCATCCTGATCCTCTGTCCATTCTAATTATCTATGTCCTGTTTCAGTCAATTACTATCATCCTGATCCTATGTCCATTCTAATTATCTATGTCCTGTTTCAGTAAATTGCGATCATCCTGATGCTCTGTCCATTCTAATTATCTATGTCCTGTTTCAGTCAATTACTATCATCCTGATCCTCTGTCCATTCTGATTATCTATATCCTGTTTCAGTCAATTTTTATCATCCTGATCCTCTGTCCATTCTAATTATCTATATCCTGTTTCAGTCAATTTTTATCATCCTGATCCTCTGTCTATTCTAATTATCTATGTCCTGTTTCAGTCAATTACTATCATTCAGATCCTCTGTCCATTCTGATTATCATTATCCTGTTCCAGTCAATTACTATCATCCTGATCCTCTGTCCATTCGAATTATCTATATCCTGTTTCAGTCAATTTTTATCATCCTGATCCTCTGTCTATTCTAATTATCTATGTCCTGTTTTTGTCAATTACTATCATCCTGACTCTCTGTCCATTCTAATTATCTATGCCCTGTTTCAGTCAATATTACTATCATCCTGATCCTCTGTCCATTCTAATCATCTATGTCCTGTTTCAGTTAATTACTATCATCCTGATTCTCTGTCCATTCTAATCATATAAGTCCTGTTTCAGTCAATTGCTATCATCCTGATCTTCTGTCCATTATAATTATCTATGTCCTGTTTCAGTCAATATTACTGTCATCCTGATCCTCCGTCCATTCTAATCATCTATGTCCTGTTTCAGTCAATTACTATCATCCTGATCCTCTGTACATTCTAATTATCTATGTCCTGTTTCAGTCAATTACTATCATCCTGATCCTCTGTCCATTCTGATTATCATTATCCTGTTTCAGTCAATTACTATCATCCTCATCCTCTGTCTATTCTAACTATCTATGTCCTGTTTCAGTCAATTACTATCATCCTGATCCTCTGTGCATTCTAATTATCTATGTCCTGTTTCAGTCAATTACTCTCATCCTGATCCTCTGTGCATTCTAATTATCTATGTCCTGTTTCAGTCAATTACTATCATCCTGATCCTCTGTCCATTCTAGTTATCTATGTCCTGTTTCAGTCAATATTACTATCATCCTTATCCTCTGTCCATTCTAATCATCTATGTCCTGTTTCAGTCAATTGCTATCATCCTGATCCTCTGTCCATTCTAATTATCTATGTCCTGTTTCAGTCAATATTACTATCATCCTGATCCTCTGTCCATTCTAATTATCTATGTCCTGTTTCAGTCAATATTACTATCATCCTGATCCTCTGTCCATTCTAATTATCTATGTCCTGTTTCAGTCAATATTACTATCATCCTGATCCTCTGTCCATTCTAATTATCTATGTCCTGTTTCAGTCAATTGCTATCATCCTGATCCTCTGTCCATTTTAATAATCTATGTCCTGTTTCAGTCTATTACTATTATCCTGATCCTCTGTCCATTCTAATTATCTATGTCCTGTTTCAGTAAATTGCTATCATCCTGATCCTCTGTCCATTCTAATTATCTATGTCCTGTTTCAGTCAATTACTATCATCCTGATCCTCTGTCCATTCTGATTATCTACATCCTTTTTCAGTCAATTTTTATCGTCCTGATCCTCTGTCCATTCTAATTATCTATTTCCTGTTGCAGTCAATTTATATCATCCTGATCCTCTGTCCATTCTAATTATCTATGTCCTGTTTCAGTCAATTACTCTCATCCTGATCCTCTGTGCATTCTAATTATCTATGTCCTGTTTCAGTCAATTACTATCATCCTGATCCTCTGTCCATTCTAGTTATCTATGTCCTGTTTCAGTCAATATTACTATCATCCTTATCCTCTGTCCATTCTAATCATCTATGTCCTGTTTCAGTCAATTGCTATCATCCTGATCCTCTGTCCATTCTAATTATCTATGTCCTGTTTCAGTCAATATTACTATCATCCTGATCCTCTGTCCATTCTAATTATCTATGTCCTGTTTCAGTCAATATTACTATCATCCTGATCCTCTGTCCATTCTAATTATCTATGTCCTGTTTCAGTCAATATTACTATCATCCTGATCCTCTGTCCATTCTAATTATCTATGTCCTGTTTCAGTCAATTGCTATCATCCTGATCCTCTGTCCATTTTAATAATCTATGTCCTGTTTCAGTCTATTACTATTATCCTGATCCTCTGTCCATTCTAATTATCTATGTCCTGTTTCAGTAAATTGCTATCATCCTGATCCTCTGTCCATTCTAATTATCTATGTCCTGTTTCAGTCAATTACTATCATCCTGATCCTCTGTCCATTCTGATTATCTACATCCTTTTTCAGTCAATTTTTATCGTCCTGATCCTCTGTCCATTCTAATTATCTATTTCCTGTTGCAGTCAATTTATATCATCCTGATCCTCTGTCCATTCTAATTATCTATGTCCTGTTTCAGTCAATTACTATCATCCTGACCCTCTGTCCATTCTGATTATCATATCCTGTTCCAGTCAATTACTATCATCCTGATCAAAAGTCCATTCTAATTATCTATATCCTGTTTCAGTCAATTTTTATCATCCTGATCCTCTGTCCATTCTAATTATCTATGTCCTGTTTCAGTCAATTACTATCATCCTGATCCTCTGTCCATTCTAATTATCTATGTCCTCTTTTTGTCAATATTACTATCATCCTGATCCTCTGTCCATTCTAATTATCTATGTCCTGTTTCAGTCAATATTACTATCATCCTGATCCTCTGTCCATTCTAATTATCTATGTCCTGTTTCAGTCAATATTAATATCAGCCTGATCCTCTGTCCATTCTAATCATCTATGTCCTGTTTCAGTCAATTGCTATCATCCTGATCCTCTGTCCATTCTAATTATCTATGTCCTGTTTCAGTCAATTACAATCATCCTGATCCTCTGTCCATTCTAATTATCTATGTCCTGTTTCAGTAAATTACTATCATCCTGATCCTCTGTCCATTCTAATTATCTATGTCCTGTTTCAGTCAATTTTTATCATCCCGATCCTCAGTCCATTCTAATTATCTATGTCCTGTTTCAGGCAATTACTATCATCCTGATCCTCTGTCCATTCTAATTATCTATGTCCTGTTTCAGTAAATTGCGATCATCCTGATGCTCTGTCCATTCTAATCATCTATGTCCTGTTTCAGTCAATTGCTATCATCCTGATCCTCTGTCCATTATAATTATCTATGTCCTGTTTCAGTCAATATTACTATCATCCTGATCCTCTGTCCATTCTAATCATCTATGTACTGTTTCAGTCAATTACTATCATCCTGATCCTCTGTACATTCTAATTATCTATGTCCTCTTTCAGTCAATTACTATCATCCTGATCCTCTGTCCATTCTGATTATCATTATAATGTTTCAGTCAATTACTATCATCCTCATCCTCTGTCTATTCTAACTATCTATGTCCTGTTTCAGTCAATTACTATTATCCTGATCCTCTGTCCATTCTAATTATCTATGTCCTGTTTCAGTCAATTACTATCATCCTGATCCTCTGTCCATTCTAATTATCTATGTCCTCTTTTTGTCAATATTACTATCATCCTGATCCTCTGTCCATTCTAATTATCTATGTCCTGTTTCAGTCAATATTACTATCATCCTGATCCTCTGTCCATTCTAATTATCTCTGTCCTGTTTCAGTCAATATTACTATCAGCCTGATCCTCTGTCCATTCTAATCATCTATGTCCTGTTTCAGTCAATTACTATCATCCTGATCCTCTGTCCATTCTAATCATCTATGTCCTGTTTCAGTCAATTGCTATCATCCTGATCCTCTGTCCATTATAATTATCTATGTCCTGTTTCAGTCAATATTACTATCATCCTGATCCTCCGTCCATTCTAATCATCTATGTCCTGTTTCAGTCAATTACTATCATCCTGATCCTCTGTACATTCTAATTATCTATGTCCTGTTTCAGTCAATTACTATCATCCTGATCCTCTGTCCACTCTGATTATCATTATCCTGTTCCAGTCAATTACTATCATCCTGACCCTCTGTCCATTCTAATTATCTATATCCTGTTTCAGTCAATTTTTATCATCCTGATCCTCTGTCCATTCTTATTATCTATGTCCTGTTTCAGTCAATTACTATCATCCTGATCCTCTGTCTATTCTAATTATCTATGTCCTGTTTCAGTCAATTACTATCATTCTGATCCTCTGTCCATTCTGATTATGATTATCCTGTTCCAGTCAATTACTATCATCCTGATCCTCTGTCCATTCGAATTATCTATATCCTGTTTCAGTCAATTTTTATCATCCTGATCCTCTGTCTATTCTAATTATCTATGTCCTGTTTTTGTCAATTACTATCAACCTGACTCTCTGTCCATTCTAATTATCTATGCCCTGTTTCAGTCAATATTACTATCATCCTGATCCTCTGTCCATTCTAATCATCTATGTCCTGTTTCAGTTAATTACTATCATCCTGATCCTCTGTCCATTCTAATCATATAAGTCCTGTTTCAGTCAATTGCTATCATCCTGATCTTCTGTCCATTATAATTATCTATGTCCTGTTTCAGTCAATATTACTATCATCCTGATCCTCCGTCCATTCTAATCATCTATGTCCTGTTTCAGTCAATTACTATCATCCTGATCCTCTGTACATTCTAATTATCTATGTCCTGTTTCAGTCAATTACTATCATCCTGATCCTCTGTCCATTCTGATTATCATTATCCTGTTTCAGTCAATTACTATCATCCTGATCCTCTGTCCATTCTAGTTATCTATGTCCTGTTTCAGTCAATATTACAATCATCCTGATCCTCTGTCCATTCTAATCATCTATGTCCTGTTTCAGTCAATTGCTATCATCCTGATCCTCTGTCCATTCTAATCATCTATGTCCTGTTTCAGTCAATATTACTATCATCCTGATCCTCTGTCCATTCTATTTATCTATGTCCTGTTTCAGTCAATATTACTATCATCCTGATCCTCTGTCCATTCTAATTATCTATGTCCTGTTTCAGTCAATATTACTATCATCCTGATCCTCTGTCCATTCTAATCATCTATGTCCTGTTTCAGTCAATTGCTATCATCCTGATCCTCTGTCCATTCTAATAATCTATGTCCTGTTTCAGTCAATTACTATTATCCTGATCCTCTGTCCATTCTAATTATCTATGTCCTGTTTCAGTAAATTGCTATCATCCTGATCCTCTGTCCATTCTAATTATCTATGTCCTGCTTCAGTCAATTACTATCATCCTGATCCTCTGTCCATTCTGATTATCTACATCCTTTTTCAGTCAATTTTTATCGTCCTGATCCTCTGTCCATTGTAATTATCTATTTCCTGTTGCAGTCAATTTATATCATCCTGATCCTCTGTCCATTCTAGTTATCTATGTCCTGTTTCAGTCAATTACTATCATCCTGATCCTCTGTCCATTCTGATTCTCATATCGTGTTCCAGTCAATTACTATCATCCTGATCCTCTGTCCATTCTAATTATCTATATCCTGTTTCAGTCAATTTGTATCATCCTGATCCTCTGTCCATTCTAATTATCTATGTCCTGTTTCAGTCACTTAATATCATTCTGATTCTCTGAACATTCTAATTATCTATATCCTGTTTCAGTCAATTTTTATCGTCCTGATCCTCTGTCCATTCTAATTATCTATGTCCTGTTTCAGTCAATTACTATCATCCTGATCCTCTGTCTATTCTAATTATCTATATCCTGTTTCAGTCAATTACAGTCATCCTGATCCTCTGTCCATTCTAATTATCTATGTCCTGTTTCAGTCAATATTACTATCATCCTGATCCTCTGTCCATTCTAATTATCTATGTCCTGTTTCAGTCAATATTACTATCATCCTGATCCTCTGTCCATTCTAATTATCTATGTCCTGTTTCAGTCAATATTACTATCATCCTGATCCTCTGTCCATTCTAATTATCTATGTCCTGTTTCAGTCAATATTACTATCATCCTGATCCTCTGTCCATTCTAATTATCGATGTCCTGTTTCAGTCAATATTACTATCATCCTGATCCACTGTCCATTCTAATTATCTATGTCCTGTTTCAGTCAATATTACTATCATCCTGATCCTCTGTCCATTCTAATTATCTATCTCCTGTTTCAGTCAATATTACTATCATCCTGATCCTCTGTCCATTCTAATCATCTATGTCCTGTTTCAGTCAATTGCTATCATCTTGATCCTCTGTCCATTCTAATAATCTATGTCCTGTTTCAGTCAACTACTATTATCCTGATCCTCTGTCCATTCTAATTATCTATGTCCTGTTTCAGTAAATTGCTATCATCCTGATCCTCTGTCCATTCTAATTATCTATGTCCTGCTTCAGTCAATTACTATCATCCTGATCCTCTGTCCATTCTGATTATCTACATCCTTTTTCAGTCAATTTTTATCGTCCTGATCCTCTGTCCATTCTAATTATCTATTTCCTGTTGCAGTCAATTTATATCATCCTGATCCTCTGTCCATTCTAGTTATCTATGTCCTGTTTCAGTCAATTACTATCATCCTGATCCTCTGTCCATTCTGATTCTCATATCGTGTTCCAGTCAATTACTATCATCCTGATCCTCTGTCCATTCTAATTATCTATATCCTGTTTCAGTCAATTTGTATCATCCTGATCCTCTGTCCATTCTAATTATCTATGTCCTGTTTCAGTCACTTAATATCATCCTGATTCTCTGAACATTCTAATTATCTATATCCTGTTTCAGTCAATTTTTATCGTCCTGATCCTCTGTCCATTCTAATTATCTATGTCCTGTTTCAGTCAATTACTATCATCCTGATCCTCTGTCTATTCTAATTATCTATATCCTGTTTCAGTCAATTACAGTCATCCTGATCCTCTGTCCATTCTAATTATCTATATCCTGTTTCAGTCAATTAATGTCATCCTGATCCTCTGTCCAATCTAATTATCTATGTCCTGTTTCAGTCAATTTTTATCATCCTGATCCACTCTCCATTCTAATTATCTATGTCCTGTTTCAGTCACTTAATATCATCCTGATTCTCTGTCCAATCTAATTATCTATGTCCTGTTTCAGTCAATTACTATCATCCTGATCCTTTGACCATTCTAATTATCTATGTCCTGCTTCTGTCAATTACTATCATCCTGATCCTCTGACCATTCTAATTATCTATGTCCTGTTTCAGTCAATATTACTATCATCCTGATCCTCTGTCCATTCTAATTATCTATGTCCTGTTTCAGTCAATATTACTATCAGCCTGATCCTCTGTCCATTCTAATCATCTATGTCCTGTTTCAGTCAATTGCTATCATCCTGATCCTCTGTCCATTCTAATTATCTATGTCCTGTTTCAGTCAATTACTATCATCCTGATCCTCTGTCCATTCTAATTATCTATGTCCTGTTTCAGTAAGTTGCTATCATCCTGATCCTCTGTCCATTCTAATTATCTATGCCCTGTTTCAGTCATTTACTATCATCCTGATCCTCTGTCCATTCTAATTATCTATGTCCTGTTTCAGTCAATTACTATCATCCTGATGCTCTGTCCATTCTAATTATCTATGTCCTGTTTCAGTCAAATACTATCATCCTGATCCTCTATCCATTCTAATTATCTGTGCCCTGTTTCAGTCACTTAATATCATCCTGATACTCTGTCCATTCTAATTATCTATGTCCTGTTTCAGTCAATTACTATCATCCTGATCCTCTGTCCATTCTAATTATCTATGTCCTGTTTCAGTCAATTTTTATCATCCCGATCCTCAGTCCATTCTAATTATCTATGTCCTGTTTCAGGCAATTACTATCATCCTGATCCTCTGTCCATTCTAATTATCTATGTCCTGTTTCAGTAAATTGCGATCATCCTGATGCTCTGTCCATTCTAATTATCTATGTCCTGTTTCAGTCAATTACTATCATCCTGATCCTCTGTCCATTCTGACTATCTATGTCCTGTTTCAGTCAATTACTATCATCCTGATCCTCTGTCCATTCTAATCATCTATGTCCTGTTTCAGTCAATTGCTATCATCCTGATCCTCTGTCCATTATAATTATCTATGTCCTGTTTCAGTCAATATTACTATCATCCTGATCCTCTGTCCATTCTAATCATCTATGTACTGTTTCAGTCAATTACTATCATCCTGATCCTCTGTACATTCTAATTATCTATGTCCTCTTTCAGTCAATTACTATCATCCTGATCCTCTGTCCATTCTGATTATCATTATCCTGTTTCAGTCAATTACTATCATCCTCATCCTCTGTCTATTCTAACTATCTATGTCCTGTTTCAGTCAATTACTATCATCCTGATCCTCTGTCCATTCTAATTATCTATGTCCTGTTTCAGTCAATTACTATCATCCTGATCCTCTGTCCATTCTAATTGTCTATGTCCTCTTTTTGTCAATATTACTATCATCCTGATCCTCTGTCCATTCTAATTATCTATGTCCTGTTTTAGTCAATATTACTATCATCCTGATCCTCTGTCCATTCTAATTATCTATGTCCTGTTTCAGTCAATTACTATCATCCTGATCCTCTGTCCATTCTAATTATCTATGTCCTGTTTCAGTAAATTGCTATCATCCTGATCCTCTGTCCATTCTAATTATCTATGCCCTGTTTCAGTCAATTACTATCATCCTGATCCTCTGTCCATTCTGATTACCTATATCCTGTTTCAGTCAATTTTTATCATCCTGACCCTTGTCCATTCTAATTATCTATATCCTGTTTCAGTCAATTTCTATCATCCTGATCCTCTGTCCATTCTAATTATCGATGTCCTGTTTCAGTCAATTACTATCATCCTGATCCTCTGTCCACTCTGATTATCATTATCCTGTTCCAGTCAATTACTATCATCCTGATCCTCTGTCCATTCTAATTATCTATATCCTGTTTCAGTCAATATTTATCAGCATGATCCTCTGTCCATTCTAATTATCTATGTCCTGTTTCAGTCACTTAATATCATCCTGATCCTCTGTCTATTCTAATTATCTATGTCCTGTTTCAGTCAATTACTATCATCCTGATCCTCTGTCCATTCTAATTATCTATGTCCTGTTTCAGTCAATTACTATCATCCTGATCCTCTGTCTATTCTAATTATCTATGCCCTGTTTCAGTCAATTACTATCATCCTGATCCTCTGAACATTCTAATTATCTATGTCCTGTTTCAGTCAATTACTATCATCCTGATCCTCTGTCTATTCTAATTATCTATGTCCTGTTTCAGTCAATGACTATCATCCTGATCCTCTGTCTATTCTAATTATCTATGTCCTGTTTCAGTCAATTACTATCATCCTGATCCTCTGTCTATTCTAGATATCTATATCCTGTTTCAGTCAATTACTATCATCCTGATCCTCTGAACATTCTAATTATCTATGTCCTGTTTCAGTCAATTACTATCATCCTGATCCTCTGTCCATTCAAATTATCTATGTCCTGTTTCAGTCAATTACTATCATCCTGATCCTCTGTCCACTCTAATTATCTATATCCTGTTTCAGTCAATTACTATCATCCTGATCCTCTGTCCATTCTAATTATCTATGTCCTGTTTCAGTCAATTACTATCATCCTGATGCTCTGTCCATTCTAATTATCTATGTCCTGTTTCAGTCAATTTTTATCATCCTGATCCTCTGACCATTCTAATTATCTATATCCTGTTTCGGTCAATTTTTATCATCCTGATCCACTCTCCATTCTAATTATCTATGTCCTGTTTCAGTCAATTAATATCATCCTGTTCCTCTGTCTAGTCTAATTATCTATGTCCTGTTTCAGTCAATTGCTATCATCCTGATCCTTTGACCATTCTAATTATCTATGTCCTGCTTCTGTCAATTACTATCATCCTGATCCTCCGACCATTCTAATTATCTATTTCCTGTTTCAGTCAATTACTATCATCCTGATCCTCTGACAATTCTAATTATCTATGTCCTGTTTCAGTCAATTACTATCATCCTGATCCTCTGTCCATTCTAATTATCTATGTCCTGTTTCAGTCAATTACTATCATCCTGATCCTCTGTCTATTCTAATTATCTATGTCCTTTTTTTGTCAATTACTATCATCCTGACTCTCAATCCATTCTGATTATCTATGTCCTGTTTTAGTCAATTACTATCATCCTGATCCTCTGTCCATTCTAATTATCTATGTCCTGTTTCAGTCAATTACTATCATCCTGATCCTCTGACAATTCTAATTATCTATGTCCTGTTTCAGTCAATTACTGTCATCCTCATCCTCTGTGTATTATAATTATCTATCTCCTGTTTCAGTCAATTACTATCATCCTGACTCTCTGTCCATTCTAATTATCTATGTCCTGTTTCAGTCAATTACTATCATCCTGATCCACTCTCCATTCTAATTATCTATGTCCTGTTTCAGTCACTTAATATCATCCTGATCCTCTGTCCAATCTAATTATCTATGTCCTGTTTCAGTCAATTACTATCATCCTGATCCTTTGACCATTCTAATTATCTATGTCCTGCTTCTGTAAATTACAATCATCCTGATCCTCTGACCATTCTAATTATCTATTTCCTGTTTCAGTCAATTACTATCATCCTGATCCTCTGACAATTCTAATTATCTATGTCCTGTTTCAGTCAATTACTATCATCCTCATCCTCTGTGTATTATAATTATCTATCTCCTGTTTCAGTCAATTACTATCATCCTGACTCTCTGTCCATTCTAATTATCTATGTCCTGTTTCAGTCAATTACTATCATCCTGATCCTCTGTCTATTCTAATTATCTATGTCCTGTTTTTGTCAATTACTATCATCCTGACTCTCTGTCCATTCTAATTATCTATGTCCTGTTTCAGTAATTTACTATCATCCTGATCCTCTGTCCATTCTAATTATCTATGTCCTGTTTCAGTCAATTACTATCATCCTGATGCTCTGTCCATTCTAATTATCTATGTCCTGTTTCAGTCAAATACTATCATCCTGATCCTCTGTCCATTCTAATTATCTGTCCCCTGTTTCAGTCACTTAATATCATCCTGATCCTCTGTCCATTCTAATTATCTATGTCCTGTTTCAGTCAATTTTTATCATCCCGATCCTCTGTCCATTCTAATTATATATGTCCTGTTTCAGGCAATTACTATCATCCTGATCCTCTGTCCATTCTAATTATCTATGTCCTGTTTCAGAAAATTGCGATCATCCTGATTCTCTGTCCATTCTAATTATCTATGTCCTGTTTCAGTCAATTACTATCATCCTGATCCTCTGTCCATTCTGATTATCTATGTCCTGTTTCAGTCAATTACTATCATCCTGATCCTCTGTCCATTCTAATCATCTATGTCCTGTTTCAGTCAATTGCTATCATCCTGATCCTCTGTCCATTATAATTATCTATGTCCTGCTTCTGTCAATTACTATCATCCTGATCCTCTGACCATTCTAATTATCTATTTCCTGTTTCAGTCAATTACTATCATCCTGATCCTCTGACAATTCTAATTATCTATGTCCTGTTTCAGTCAATTACTATCATCCTCATCCTCTGTGTATTATAATTATCTATCTCCTGTTTCAGTCAATTACTATCATCCTGACTCTCTGTCCATTCTAATTATCTATGTCCTGTTTCAGTCAATTACTATCATCCTGATCCTCTGTCTATTCTAATTATCTATGTCCTGTTTTTGTCAATTACTATCATCCTGACTCTCTGTCCATTCTAATTATCTATGTCCTGTTTCAGTCATTTACTATCATCCTGATCCTCTGTCCATTCTAATTATCTATGTCCTGTTTCAGTCAATTCCTATCATCCTGATGCTCTGTCCATTCTAATTATCTATGTCCTGTTTCAGTCAAATACTATCATCCTGATCCTCTGTCCATTCTAATTATCTGTGCCCTGTTTCAGTCACTTAATATCATCCTGATACTCTGTCCATTCTAATTATCTATGTCCTGTTTCAGTCAATTACTATCATCCTGATCCTCTGTCCATTCTAATTATCTATGTCCTGTTTCAGTCAATTTTTATCATCCCGATCCTCAGTCCATTCTAATTATCTATGTCCTGTTTCAGGCAATTACTATCATCCTGATCCTCTGTCCATTCTAATTATCTATGTCCTGTTTCAGTAAATTGCGATCATCCTGATGCTCTGTCCATTCTAATTATCTATGTCCTGTTTCAGTCAATTACTATCATCCTGATCCTCTGTCCATTCTGATTATCTATGTCCTGTTTCAGTCAATTGCTATCATCCTGATCCTCTGTCCATTCTAATTATCTATGTCCTGTTTCAGTCAATTGCTATCATCCTGATCCTCTGTCCATTATAATTATCTATGTCCTGTTTCTGTCAATATTACTATCATCCTGATCCTCTGTCCATTCTAATCATCTATGTACTGTTTCAGTCAATTACTATCATCCTGATCCTCAGTCCATTCTAATTATCTATGTCCTCTTTCAGTCAATTACTATCATCCTGATCCTCTGTCCACTCTGATTATCATTATCCTGTTTCAGTCAATTACTATCATCCTCATCCTCTGTCTATTCTAACTATCTATGTCCTGTTTCAGTCAATTACTATCATCCTGATCCTCTGTCCATTCTAATTATCTATGTCCTGTTTCAGTCAATTACTATCATCCTGATCCTCTGTCCATTCTAATTATCTATGTCCTCTTTTTGTCAATATTACTATCATCCTGATCCTCTGTCCATTCTAATTATCTATGTCCTGTTTCAGTCAATATTACTATCATCCTGATCCTCTGTCCATTCTAATTATCTATGTCCTGTTTCAGTCAATATTACTATCAGCCTGATCCTCTGTCCATTCTAATCATCTATGTCCTGTTTCAGTCAATTGCTATCATCCTGATCCTCTGTCCATTCTAATTATCTATGTCCTGTTTCAGTCAATTACTATCATCCTGATCCTCTGTCCATTCTAATTATCTATGTCCTGTTTCAGTAAATTGCTATCATCCTGATCCTCTGTCCATTCTAATTATCTATGCCCTGTTTCAGTCAATTACTATCATCCTGATCCTCTGTCCATTCTGATTATCTATATCCTGTTTCAGTCAATTTTTATCATCCTGACCATTGTCCATTCTAATTATCTATATCCTGTTTCAGTCAATTTATATCATCCTGATCCTCTGTCCATTCTAATTATCGATGTCCTGTTTCAGTCAATTACTATCATCCTGATCCTCTGTCCACTCTGATTATCATTATCCTGTTCCAGTCAATTACTATCATCCTGATCCTCTGTCCATTCTAATTATCTATGTCCTGTTTCAGTCACTTAATATCATCCTGATCCTCTGTCTATTCTAATTATCTATGTCCTGTTTCAGTCAATTACTATCATCCTGATCCTCTGTCCATTCTAATTATCTATGTCCTGTTTCAGTCAATTACTATCATCCTGATCCTCTGTCTATTCTAATTATCTATGCCCTGTTTCAGTCAATTACTATCATCCTGATCCTCTGAACATTCTAATTATCTATGTCCTGTTTCAGTCAATTACTATCATCCTGATCCTCTGTCTATTCTAATTATCTATGTCCTGTTTCAGTCAATTACTATCATCCTGATCCTCTGTCTATTCTAATTATCTATGTCCTGTTTCAGTCAATTACTATCATCCTGATCCTCTGTCTATTCTAGATATCTATATCCTTTTTCAGTCAATTACTATCATCCTGATCCTCTGTCCATTCTAATTATCTATGTCCTGTTTCAGTCAATTACTATCATCCTGATCCTCTGAACATTCTAATTATCTATGTCCTGTTTCAGTCAATTACTATCATCCTGATCCTCTGTCTATTCTAATTATCTATTCCCTGTTTCAGTCAATTACTATCATCCTGATCCTCTGTCCATTCTAATTATCTATATCCTGTTTCAGTCAATTACTATCATCCTGATCCTCTGTCCATTCTAATTATCTATGTCCTGTTTCAGTCAATTACTATCATCCGGATCCTCTGTCCATTCTAATTATCTATGTCCTGTTTCAGTCAATTTTTATCATCCTGATCCTCTGACCATTCTAATTATCTATATCCTGTTTCGGTCAATTTTTATCATCCTAATCCACTCTCCATTCTAATTATCTATGTCCTGTTTCAGTCAATTAATATCATCCTGATCCTCTGTCTAGTCTAATTATCTATGTCCTGTTTCAGTCAATTACTATCATCCTGATCCTCCGACCATTCTAATTATCTATTTCCTGTTTCAGTCAATTACTATCATCCTGATCCTCTGTCCATTCTAATCATCTATGTACTGTTTCAGTCAATTACTATCATCCTGATCCTCTGTACATTCTAATTATCTATGTCCTCTTTCAGTCAATTACTATCATCCTGATCCTCTGTCCATTCTGATTATCATTATCCTGTTTCAGTCAATTACTATCATCCTCATCCTCTGTCTATTCTAACTATCTATGTCCTGTTTCAGTCAATTACTATCATCCTGATCCTCTGTCCATTCTAATTATCTATGTCCTGTTTCAGTCAATTGCTATCATCCTGATCCTCTGTCCATTCTAATTATCTGTGTCCTCTTTTTGTCAATATTACTATCATCCTGATCCTCTGTCCATTCTAATTATCTATGTCCTGTTTCAGTCAATATTACTATCATCCTGATCCTCTGTCCATTCTAATTATCTATGTCCTGTTTCAGTCAATATTACTATCAGCCTGATCCTTTGTCCGTTCTAATCATCTATGTCCTGTTTCAGTCAATTGCTATCATCCTGATCCTCTGTCCATTCTAATTATCTATGTCCTGTTTCAGTCAATTACTATCATCCTGATCCTCTGTCCATTCTAATTATCTATGTCCTGTTTCAGTAAATTGCTATCACCCTGATCCTCTGTCCATTCTAATTATCTATGCCCTGTTTCAGTCAATTACTATCATCCTGATCCTCTGTCCATTCTGATTATCTATATCCTGTTTCAGTCAATTTTTATCATCCTGACCCTTGTCCATTCTAATTATCTATATCCTGTTTCATTCAATTTATATCATCCTGATCCTCTGTCCATTCTAATTATCGATGTCCTGTTTCAGTCAATTACTATCATCCTGATGCTCTGTCCACTCTGATTATCATTATCCTGTTCCAGTCAATTACTATCATCCTGATCCTCTGTCCATTCTAATTATCTATATCCTGTTTCAGTCAATATTTATCAGCATGATCCTCTGTCCATTCTAATTATCTATGTCCTGTTTCAGTCACTTAATATCATCCTGATCCTCTGTCTATTCTAATTATCTATGTACTGTTTCAGTCAATTACTATCATCCTGATCCTCTGTCCATTCTAATTATCTATGTCCTGTTTCAGTCAATTACTATCATCCTGATCCTCTGTCTATTCTAATTATCTATGCCCTGTTTCAGTCAATTACTATCATCCTGATCCTCTGAACATTCTAATTATCTATGTCCTGTTTCAGTCAATTACTATCATCCTGATCCTCTGTCTATTCTAATTATCTATGTCCTGTTTCAGTCAATTACTATCATCCTGATCCTCTGTCTATTCTAATTATCTATGTCCTGTTTCAGTCAATTACTATCATCCTGATCCTCTGTCTATTCTAGATATCTATATCCTGTTTCAGTCAATTACTATCATCCTGATCCTCTGAACATTCTAATTATCTATGTCCTGTTTCAGTCAATTACTATCATCCTGTTCCTCTGTCTATTCTAATTATCTATGTCCTGTTTCAGTCAATTACTATCATCCTGATCCTCTGTCCATTCTAATTATCTATATCCTGTTTCAGTCAATTACTATCATCCTGATCCTCTGTCCATTCTAATTAACTATGTCCTATTTCAGTCAATTACTATCATCCTGATCCTCTGTCCATTCTAATTATCTATGTCCTGTTTCAGTCAATTTTTATCATCCTGATCCTCTGACCATTCTAATTATCTATATCCTGTTTCGGTCAATTTTTATCATCCTGATCCACTCTCCATTCTAATTATCTATGTCCTGTTTCAGTCAATTAATATCATCCTGATACTCTGTCTAGTCTAATTATCTATGGCCTGTTTCAGTCAATTACAATCATCCTGATCCTTTGACCATTCTAATTATCTATGTCCTGCTTCTGTCAATTACTATCATCCTGATCCTCCGACCATTCTAATTATCTATTTCCTGTTTCAGTCAATTACTATCATCCTGATCCTCTGACAATTCTAATTATCTACGTCCTGTTTCAGTCAATTACTATCATCCTGATCCTCTGTCCATTCTAATTATCTATGTCCTGTTTCAGTCAATTACTATCATCCTGATCCTCTGTCTATTCTAATTATCTATGTCCTTTTTTTGTCAATTAATATCATCCTGACTCTCTATCCATTCTGATTATCTATGTCCTGTTTTAGTCAATTACTATCATCCTGATCCTCTGTCCATTCTAATTATCTATGTCCTGTTTCAGTCAATTACTATCATCCTGATCCTCTGACAATTCTAATTATCTATGTCCTGTTTCAGTCAATTACTATCATCCTCATCCTCTGTGTATTATAATTATCTATCTCCTGTTTCAGTCAATTACTATCATCCTGACTCTCTGTCCATTCTAATTATCTATGTCCTGTTTCAGTCAATTACTATCATCCTGATCCTCTGTCTATTCTAATTATCTATGTCCTGTTTCAGTCAATTACTATCATCCTCATCCTCTGTGTATTCCAATTATCTGTGTCCTGTTTCAGTCAATTACTATCATCCTGACTCTCTGTCCATTCTAATTATCTATCTCCTGTTTCAGTCAATTACTATCATCCTGACTCTCAGTCCATTCTAATTATCTATGTCCTGTTTCAGTCAATTACTATCATCCTGATCCTCTGTCTATTCTAATTATCTATGTCCTTTTTTGTCAATTACTATCATCCTGACTCTCTATCCATTCTGATTATCTATGTCCTGTTTTAGTCAATTACTACCATCCTGATCCTCTGTCTATTCTAATTACCTATGTCCTGTTTCAGTCAATTACTATCATCCTGATCCTCTGTCCATTCTAATTATCTATGTCCTGTTTCAGTCAATTACTATCATCCTGATCCTCTGTCTATTCTAATTATCTATGTCCTTTTTTGTCAATTACTATCATCCTGACTCTCTATCCATTCTGATTATCTATGTCCTGTTTTAGTCAATTACTACCATCCTGATCCTCTGTCTATTCTAATTACCTATGTCCTGTTTCAGTCAATTACTATCATCCTGATCCTCTGTCCATTCTAATTATCTATGTCCTGTTTCAGTCAATTACTATCATCCTGATCCTCTGTCTATTCTAATTATCTATGTCCTGTTTCAGTCAATTACTATCAACCTGATCCTCTGTCCATTCTAATTATCTATGTCCTGTTTCAGTCAATTACTATCATCCTGATCCTCTGTCCATTCTAATTATCTGTGCCCTGTTTCAGTCACTTAATATCATCCTGATCCTCTGTCCATTCTAATTATCTATGTCCTGTTTCAGTCAATTACTATCATCCTGATCCTCTGTCCATTCTAATTATCTATGTCCTGTTTCAGTCAATTTTTATCATCCTGATCCTCTGTCCATTCTAATTATCTATGTCCTGTTTCAGTCAATTTCTATCATCCTGATCCTCTGTCCATTCTAATTATCTATGTCCTGTTTCAGTCAATTACTATCATCCTGATCCTCTGTCCATTCTAATTATCTATGTCCTGTTTCAGTCAATTACTATCATCCTGATCCTCTGTCCATTCTAATTATCTATGTCCTGTTTCAGTCAATTACTATCATCCTGATCCTCTGTCCATTCTAATTATCTATGTCCTGTTTCAGTAAATTGCGATCATCCTGATGCTCTGTCCATTCTAATTATCTATGTCCTGTTTCAGTCAATTGCTATCATCCTGATCCTCTGTCCATTCTAATTATCTATGTCCTGTTTCAGTCAATTACTATCATCCTGATCCTCTGACAATTCTAATTATCTATGTCCTGTTTCAGTCAATTACTATCATCCTCATCCTCTGTGTATTATAATTATCTATCTCCTGTTTCAGTCAATTACTATCATCCTGACTCTCTGTCCATTCTAATTATCTATGTCCTGTTTCAGTCAATTACTATCATCCTGATCCTATGTCTATTCTAATTATCTATGTCCTGTTTCAGTCAATTACTATCATCCTCATCCTCTGTGTATTCTAATTATCTATGTCCTGTTTCAGTCAATTACTATCATCCTGACTTTCTGTCCATTCTAATTATCTATCTCCTGTTTCAGTCAATTACTATCATCCTGACTCTCTGTCCATTCTAATTATCTATGTCCTGTTTCAGTCAATTACTATCATCCTGATCCTCTGTCTATTCTAATTATCTATGTCCTTTTTTTGTCAATTATTATCATCCTGACTCTCTTCCCATTCTGATTATCTATGTCCTGTTTTAGTCAATTACTACCATCCTGATCCTCTGTCTATTCTAATTACCTATGTCCTGTTTCAGTCAATTACTATCATCCTGATCCTCTGTCCATTCTAATTATCTATGTCCTGTTTCAGTCAATTACTATCATCCTGATCCTCTGTCTATTCTAATTATCTATGTCCTTTTTTTGTCAATTAATATCATCCTGACTCTCTATCCATTCTGATTATCTATGTCCTGTTTTAGTCAATTACTATCATCCTGATCCTCTGTCCATTCTAATTATCTATGTCCTGTTTCAGTCAATTACTATCATTCTGATCCTCTGACAATTCTAATTATCTATGTCATGTTTCAGTCAATTACTATCATCCTCATCCTCTGTGTATTATAATTATCTATCTCCTGTTTCAGTCAATTACTATCATCCTGACTCTCTGTCCATTCTAATTATCTATGTCCTGTTTCAGTCAATTACTATCATCCTGATCCTCTGTCTATTCTAATTATCTATGTCCTGTTTCAGTCAATTACTATCATCCTCATCCTCTGTGTATTCTAATTATCTGTGTCCTGTTTCAGTCAATTACTATCATCCTGACTCTCTGTCCATTCTAATTATCTATCTCCTGTTTCAGTCAATTACTATCATCCTGACTCTCAGTCCATTCTAATTATCTATGTCCTGTTTCAGTCAATTACTATCATCCTGATCCTCTGTCTATTCTAATTATCTATGTCCTTTTTTTGTCAATTACTATCATCCTGACTCTCTATCCATTCTGATTATCTATGTCCTGTTTTAGTCAATTACTACCATCCTGACCCTCTGTCTATTCTAATTACCTATGTCCTGTTTCAGTCAATTACTATCATCCTGATCCTCTGTCCATTCTAATTATCTATGTCCTGTTTCAGTCAATTACTATCATCCTGATCCTCTGTCCATTCTAATTATCTATGTCCTGTTTCAGTCAATTACTATCATCCTGATCCTCTGTCTATTCTAATTATCTATGTCCTGTTTCAGTCAATTACTATCAACCTGATCCTCTGTCCATTCTAATTATCTATGTCCTGTTTCAGTCAATTACTATCATCCTGATCCTCTGTCCATTCTCATTATCTATATCCTGTTTCGGTCAATTTTTATCATCCTGATCCACTCTCCATTCTAATTATCTATGTCCTGTTTCAGTCAATTAATATCATCCTGATACTCTGTCTAGTCTAATTATCTATGGCCTGTTTCAGTCAATTACAATCATCCTGATCCTTTGACCATTCTAATTATCTATGTCCTGCTTCTGTCAATTACTATCATCCTGATCCTCCGACCATTCTAATTATCTATTTCCTGTTTCAGTCAATTACTATCATCCTGATCCTCTGACAATTCTAATTATCTATGTCCTGTTTCAGTCAATTACTATCATCCTGATCCTCTGTCCATTCTAATTATCTATGTCCTGTTTCAGTCAATTACTATCATCCTGATCCTCTGTCTATTCTAATTATCTATGTCCTTTTTTTGTCAATTAATATCATCCTGACTCTCTATCCATTCTGATTATCTATGTCCTGTTTTAGTCAATTACTATCATCCTGATCCTCTGTCCATTCTAATTATCTATGTCCTGTTTCAGTCAATTACTATCATCCTGATCCTCTGACAATTCTAATTATCTATGTCCTGTTTCAGTCAATTACTATCATCCTCATCCTCTGTGTATTATAATTATCTATCTCCTGTTTCAGTCAATTACTATCATCCTGATCCTCTGTCCATTCTAATTATCTATGTCCTGTTTCAGTCAATTACTATCATCCTGATCCTCTGTCTATTCTAATTATCTATGTCCTGTTTTTGTCAATTACTATCATCCTGACTCTCTATCCATTCTGATTATCTATGTCCTGTTTCAGTCAATTACTATCATCCTGATACTCTGTCTAGTCTAATTATCTATGGCCTGTTTCAGTCAATTACAATCATCCTGATCCTTTGACCATTCTAATTATCTATGTCCTGCTTCTGTCAATTACTATCATCCTGATCCTCCGACCATTCTAATTATCTATTTCCTGTTTCAGTCAATTACTATCATCCTGATCCTCTGACAATTCTAATTATCTATGTCCTGTTTCAGTCAATTACTATCATCCTGATCCTCTGTCCATTCTAATTATCTATGTCCTGTTTCAGTCAATTACTATCATCCTGATCCTCTGTCTATTCTAATTATCTATGTCCTTTTTTTGTCAATTAATATCATCCTGACTCTCTATCCATTCTGATTATCTATGTCCTGTTTTAGTCAATTACTATCATCCTGATCCTCTGTCCATTCTAATTATCTATGTCCTGTTTCAGTCAATTACTATCATCCTGATCCTCTGACAATTCTAATTATCTATGTCCTGTTTCAGTCAATTACTATCATCCTCATCCTCTGTGTATTATAATTATCTATCTCCTGTTTCAGTCTATTACTATCACCCTGACTCTCTGTCCATTCTAATTATCTATGTCCTGTTTCAGTCAATTACTATCATCCTCATCCTCTGTGTATTCTAATTATCTGTGTCCTGTTTCAGTCAATTACTATCATCCTGACTCTCTGTCCATTCTAATTATCTATCTCCTGTTTCAGTCAATTACTATCATCCTGACTCTCAGTCCATTCTAATTATCTATGTCCTGTTTCAGTCAATTACTATCATCCTGATCCTCTGTCTATTCTAATTATCTATGTCCTTTTTTGTCAATTACTATCATCCTGACTCTCTATCCATTCTGATTATCTATGTCCTGTTTTAGTCAATTACTACCATCCTGATCCTCTGTCTATTCTAATTACCTATGTCCTGTTTCAGTCAATTACTATCATCCTGATCCTCTGTCCATTCTAATTATCTATGTCCTGTTTCAGTCAATTACTATCATCCTGATCCTCTGTCCATTCTAATTATCTATGTCCTGTTTCAGTCAATTACTATCATCCTGATCCTCTGTCTATTCTAATTATCTATGTCCTGTTTCAGTCAATTACTATCAACCTGATCCTCTGTCCATTCTAATTATCTATGTCCTGTTTCAGTCAATTACTATCATCCTGATCCTCTGTCCATTCTAATTATCTGTGCCCTGTTTCAGTCACTTAATATCATCCTGATCCTCTGTCCATTCTAATTATCTATGTCCTGTTTCAGTCAATTACTATCATCCTGATCCTCTGTCCATTCTAATTATCTATGTCCTGTTTCAGTCAATTTTTATCATCCTGATCCTCTGTCCATTCTAATTATCTATGTCCTGTTTCAGTCAATTTCTATCATCCTGATCCTCTGTCCATTCTAATTATCTATGTCCTGTTTCAGTCAATTACTATCATCCTGATCCTCTGTCCATTCTAATTATCTATGTCCTGTTTCAGTCAATTACTATCATCCTGATCCTCTGTCCATTCTAATTATCTATGTCCTGTTTCAGTCAATTACTATCATCCTGATCCTCTGTCCATTCTAATTATCTATGTCCTGTTTCAGTAAATTGCGATCATCCTGATGCTCTGTCCATTCTAATTATCTATGTCCTGTTTCAGTCAATTGCTATCATCCTGATCCTCTGTCCATTCTAATTATCTATGTCCTGTTTCAGTCAATTACTATCATCCTGATCCTCTGACAATTCTAATTATCTATGTCCTGTTTCAGTCAATTACTATCATCCTCATCCTCTGTGTATTATAATTATCTATCTCCTGTTTCAGTCAATTACTATCATCCTGACTCTCTGTCCATTCTGATTATCTATGTCCTGTTTTAGTCAATTACTACCATCCTGATCCTCTGTCTATTCTAATTACCTATGTCCTGTTTCAGTCAATTACTATCATCCTGATCCTCTGTCCATTCTAATTATCTATGTCCTGTTTCAGTCAATTACTATCATCCTGATCCTCTGTCTATTCTAATTATCTATGTCCTTTTATTGTCAATTAATATCATCCTGACTCTCTATCCATTCTGATTATCTATGTCCTGTTTTAGTCAATTACTATCATCCTGATCCTCTGTCCATTCTAATTATCTATGTCCTGTTTCAGTCAATTACTATCATCCTGATCCTCTGACAATTCTAATTATCTATGTCATGTTTCAGTCAATTACTATCATCCTCATCCTATGTGTATTATAATTATCTATCTCCTGTTTCAGTCAATTACTATCATCCTGACTCTCTGTCCATTCTAATTATCTATGTCCTGTTTCAGTCAATTACTATCATCCTGATCCTCTGTCTATTCTAATTATCTATGTCCTGTTTCAGTCAATTACTATCATCCTCATCCTCTGTGTATTCTAATTATCTGTGTCCTGTTTCAGTCAATTACTATCATCCTGACTCTCTGTCCATTCTAATTATCTATCTCCTGTTTCAGTCAATTACTATCATCCTGACTCTCAGTCCATTCTAATTATCTATGTCCTGTTTCAGTCAATTACTATCATCCTGATCCTCTGTCTATTCTAATTATCTATGTCCTTTTTTTGTCAATTACTATCATCCTGACTCTCTATCCATTCTGATTATCTATGTCCTGTTTTAGTCAATTACTACCATCCTGATCCTCTGTCTATTCTAATTACCTATGTCCTGTTTCAGTCAATTACTATCATCCTGATCCTCTGTCCATTCTAATTATCTATGTCCTGTTTCAGTCAATTACTATCATCCTGATCCTCTGTCCATTCTAATTATCTATGTCCTGTTTCAGTCAATTACTATCATCCTGATCCTCTGTCTATTCTAATTATCTATGTCCTGTTTCAGTCAATTACTATCAACCTGATCCTCTGTCCATTCTAATTATCTATGTCCTGTTTCAGTCAATTACTATCATCCTGATCCTCTGTCCATTCTAATTATCTGTGCCCTGTTTCAGTCACTTAATATCATCCTGATCCTCTGTCCATTCTAATTATCTATGTCCTGTTTCAGTCAATTACTATCATCCTGATCCTCTGTCCATTCTAATTATCTATGTCCTGTTTCAGTCAATTTTTATCATCCTGATCCTCTGTCCATTCTAATTATCTATGTCCTGTTTCAGTCAATTTCTATCATCCTGATCCTCTGCCCATTCTAATTATCTATGTCCTGTTTCAGTCAATTACTATCATCCTGATCCTCTGTCCATTCTAATTATCTATGTCCTGTTTCAGTCAATTACTATCATCCTGATCCTCTGTCCATTCTAATTATCTATGTCCTGTTTCAGTCAATTACTATCATCCTGATCCTCTGTCCATTCTAATTATCTATGTCCTGTTTCAGTAAATTGCGATCATCCTGATGCTCTGTCCATTCTAATTATCTATGTCCTGTTTCAGTCAATTGCTATCATCCTGATCCTCTGTCCATTCTAATTATCTATGTCCTGTTTCAGTCAATTACTATCATCCTGATCCTCTGACAATTCTAATTATCTATGTTCTGTTTCAGTCAATTACTATCATCCTCATCCTCTGTGTATTCTAATTATCTGTGTCCTGTTTCAGTCAATTACTATCATCCTGACTCTCTGTCCATTCTAATTATCTATGTCCTGTTTCAGTCAATTACTATCATCCTCATCCTCTGTGTATTCTAATTATCTATGTCCTGTTTCAGTCAATTACTATCATCCTGACTTTCTGTCCATTCTAATTATCCATCTCCTGTTTCAGTCAATTACTATCATCCTGACTCTCTGTCCATTCTAATTATCTATGTCCTGTTTCAGTCAATTACTATCATCCTGATCCTCTGTCCATTCTAATTATCTATGTCCTGTTTCAGTCAATTACTATCATCCTGATCCTCTGACAATTCTAATTATCTATGTCCTGTTTCAGTCAATTAATATCATCCTCATCCTCTGTGTATTATAATTATCTATCTCCTGTTTCAGTCAATTACTATCACCCTGACTCTCTGTCCATTCTAATTATCTATGTCCTGTTTCAGTCAATTACTATCATCCTGATCCTCTGTCTATTCTAATTATCTATGTCCTGTTTCAGTCAATTACTATCATCCTCATCCTCTGTGTATTCTAATTATCTGTGTCCTGTTTCAGTCAATTACTATCATCCTGACTCTCTGTCCATTCTAATTATCTATCTCCTGTTTCAGTCAATTACTATCATCCTGACTCTCAGTCCATTCTAATTATCTATGTCCTGTTTCAGTCAATTACTATCATCCTGATCCTCTGTCTATTCTAATTATCTATGTCCTTTTTTGTCAATTACTATCATCCTGACTCTCTATCCATTCTGATTATCTATGTCCTGTTTTAGTCAATTACTACCATCCTGATCCTCTGTCTATTCTAATTACCTATGTCCTGTTTCAGTCAATTACTATCATCCTGATCCTCTGTCCATTCTAATTATCTATGTCCTGTTTCAGTCAATTACTATCATCCTGATCCTCTGTCTATTCTAATTATCTATGTCCTGTTTCAGTCAATTACTATCAACCTGATCCTCTGTCCATTCTAATTATCTATGTCCTGTTTCAGTCAATTACTATCATCCTGATCCTCTGTCCATTCTAATTATCTGTGCCCTGTTTCAGTCACTTAATATCATCCTGATCCTCTGTCCATTCTAATTATCTATGTCCTGTTTCAGTCAATTACTATCATCCTGATCCTCTGTCCATTCTAATTATCTATGTCCTGTTTCAGTCAATTTTTATCATCCTGATCCTCTGTCCATTCTAATTATCTATGTCCTGTTTCAGTCAATTTCTATCATCCTGATCCTCTGTCCATTCTAATTATCTATGTCCTGTTTCAGTCAATTACTATCATCCTGATCCTCTGTCCATTCTAATTATCTATGTCCTGTTTCAGTCAATTACTATCATCCTGATCCTCTGTCCATTCTAATTATCTATGTCCTGTTTCAGTCAATTACTATCATCCTGATCCTCTGTCCATTCTAATTATCTATGTCCTGTTTCAGTAAATTGCGATCATCCTGATGCTCTGTCCATTCTAATTATCTATGTCCTGTTTCAGTCAATTGCTATCATCCTGATCCTCTGTCCATTCTAATTATCTATGTCCTGTTTCAGTCAATTACTATCATCCTGATCCTCTGACAATTCTAATTATCTATGTCCTGTTTCAGTCAATTACTATCATCCTCATCCTCTGTGTATTATAATTATCTATCTCCTGTTTCAGTCAATTACTATCATCCTGACTCTCTGTCCATTCTAATTATCTATGTCCTGTTTCAGTCAATTACTATCATCCTGATCCTCTGTCTATTCTAATTATCTATGTCCTGTTTCAGTCAATTACTATCATCCTCATCCTCTGTGTATTCTAATTATCTATGTCCTGTTTCAGTCAATTACTATCATCCTGACTTTCTGTCCATTCTAATTATCTATCTCCTGTTTCAGTCAATTACTATCATCCTGACTCTCTGTCCATTCTAATTATCTATGTCCTGTTTCTGTCAATTACTATCATCCTGATCCTCTGTCTATTCTAATTATCTATGTCCTTTTTTTGTCAATTATTATCATCCTGACTCTCTTCCCATTCTGATTATCTATGTCCTGTTTTAGTCAATTACTACCATCCTGATCCTCTGTCTATTCTAATTACCTATGTCCTGTTTCAGTCAATTACTATCATCCTGATCCTCTGTCCATTCTAATTATCTATGTCCTGTTTCAGTCAATTACTATCATCCTGATCCTCTGTCTATTCTAATTATCTATGTCCTTTTATTGTCAATTAATATCATCCTGACTCTCTATCCATTCTGATTATCTATGTCCTGTTTTAGTCAATTACTATCATCCTGATCCTCTGTCCATTCTAATTATCTATGTCCTGTTTCAGTCAATTACTATCATCCTGATCCTCTGACAATTCTAATTATCTATGTCATGTTTCAGTCAATTACTATCATCCTCATCCTATGTGTATTATAATTATCTATCTCCTGTTTCAGTCAATTACTATCATCCTGACTCTCTGTCCATTCTAATTATCTATGTCCTGTTTCAGTCAATTACTATCATCCTGATCCTCTGTCTATTCTAATTATCTATGTCCTGTTTCAGTCAATTACTATCATCCTCATCCTCTGTGTATTCTAATTACCTGTGTCCTGTTTCAGTCAATTACTATCATCCTGACTCTCTGTCCATTCTAATTATCTATCTCCTGTTTCAGTCAATTACTATCATCCTGACTCTCAGTCCATTCTAATTATCTATGTCCTGTTTCAGTCAATTACTATCATCCTGATCCTCTGTCTATTCTAATAATCTATGTCCTTTTTTTGTCAATTACTATCATCCTGACTCTCTATCCATTCTGATTATCTATGTCCTGTTTTAGTCAATTACTACCATCCTGATCCTCTGTCTATTCTAATTACCTATGTCCTGTTTCAGTCAATTACTATCATCCTGATCCTCTGTCCATTCTAATTATCTATGTCCTGTTTCAGTCAATTACTATCATCCTGATCCTCTGTCCATTCTAATTATCTATGTCCTGTTTCAGTCAATTACTATCATCCTGATCCTCTGTCTATTCTAATTATCTATGTCCTGTTTCAGTCAATTACTATCAACCTGATCCTCTGTCCATTCTAATTATCTATGTCCTGTTTCAGTCAATTACTATCATCCTGATCCTCTGTCCATTCTAATTATCTGTGCCCTGTTTCAGTCACTTAATATCATCCTGATCCTCTGTCCATTCTAATTATCTATGTCCTGTTTCAGTCAATTACTATCATCCTGATCCTCTGTCCATTCTAATTATCTATGTCCTGTTTCAGTCAATTTTTATCATCCTGATCCTCTGTCCATTCTAATTATCTATGTCCTGTTTCAGTCAATTTCTATCATCCTGATCCTCTGCCCATTCTAATTATCTATGTCCTGTTTCAGTCAATTACTATCATCCTGATCCTCTGTCCATTCTAATTATCTATGTCCTGTTTCAGTCAATTACTATCATCCTGATCCTCTGTCCATTCTAATTATCTATGTCCTGTTTCAGTCAATTACTATCATCCTGATCCTCTGTCCATTCCAATTATCTATGTCCTGTTTCAGTAAATTGCGATCATCCTGATGCTCTGTCCATTCTAATTATCTATGTCCTGTTTCAGTCAATTGCTATCATCCTGATCCTCTGTCCATTCTAATTATCTATGTCCTGTTTCAGTCAATTACTATCATCCTGATCCTCTGACAATTCTAATTATCTATGTCCTGTTTCAGTCAATTACTATCATCCTCATCCTCTGTGTATTCTAATTATCTGTGTCCTGTTTCAGTCAATTACTATCATCCTGACTCTCTGTCCATTCTAATTATCTATGTCCTGTTTCAGTCAATTACTATCATCCTCATCCTCTGTGTATTCTAATTATCTATGTCCTGTTTCAGTCAATTACTATCATCCTGACTTTCTGTCCATTCTAATTATCTATCTCCTGTTTCAGTCAATTACTATCATCCTGACTCTCTGTCCATTCTAATTATCTATGTCCTGTTTCAGTCAATTACTATCATCCTGATCCTCTGTCTATTCTAATTAGCTATGTCCTTTTTTTGTCAATTATTATCATCCTGACTCTCTTCCCATTCTGATTATCTATGTCCTGTTTTAGTCAATTACTACCATCCTGATCCTCTGTCTATTCTAATTACCTATGTCCTGTTTCAGTCAATTACTATCATCCTGATCCTCTGTCCATTCTAATTATCTATGTCCTGTTTCAGTCAATTACTATCATCCTGATCCTCTGTCCATTCTAATTATCTATGTCCTGTTTCAGTCAATTACTATCATCCTGATCCTCTGTCTATTCTAATTATCTATGTCCTGTTTCAGTCAATTACTATCAACCTGATCCTCTGTCCATTCTAATTATCTATGTCCTGTTTCAGTCAATTACTATCATCCTGATCCTCTGTCCATTCTATTTATCTGTGCCCTGTTTCAGTCACTTACTATCATCCTGATCCTCTGTCCATTCTAATTATCTATGTCCTGTTTCATTCAATTACTATCATCCTGATCCTCTGTCCATTCTAATTATCTGTGTCCTGTTTCAGTCAATTTTTATCATCCTGATCCTCTGTCCATTCTAATTATCTATGTCCTGTTTCAGTCAATTTCTATCATCCTGATCCACTGTCCATTCTAATTATCTATGTCCTGTTTCAGTCAATTACGATCATCCTGATCCTCTGTCCATTCTAATTATCTATGTTCTGTTTCAGTCAATTACTATCATCCTGATCCTCTGTCCATTCTAATTATCTATGTCCTGTTTCAGTCAATTGCTATCATCCTGATCCTCTGTCCATTCTAATTATCTATGTCCTGTTTCAGTAAATTGCGATCATCCTGATGCTCTGTCCATTCTAATTATCTATGTCCTGTTTCAGTCAATTACTATCATCCTGATCCTCTGTACATTCTGATTATCTATATCCTGTTTCAGTCAATTGCTATCATCCTGATCCTCTGTCCATTCTAATCATCTATGTCCTGTTTCAGTCAATTGCTATCATCCTGATCCTCTGTCCATTATAATTATCTATGTCCTGTTTCAGTCAATATTACTATCATCCTGATCCCCTGTCCATTCTAATCATCTATGTACTGTTTCAGTCAATTACTATCATCCTCATCCTCTGTCTATTCTAACTATCTATGTCCTGTTTCAGTCAATTACTATCATCCTGATCCTCTGTCCATTCTAATTATCTATGTCCTGTTTCTGTCAATTACTATCATCCTGATCCTCTGTCCATTCTAATTATCAATGTCCTCTTTTTGTCAATATTACTATCATCCTGATCCTCTCTCCATTCTAATTATCTATGTCCTGTTTCAGTCAATATTACTATCATCCTGATCCTCTGTCCATTCTAATTATCTATGTCCTGTTTCAGTCAATATTACTATCATCCTGATCCTCTGTCCATTCTAATCATCTATGTCCTGTTTCAGTCAATTGCTGTCATCCTGATCCTCTGTCCATTCTAATTATCTATGTCCTGTTTCAGTCAATTACTATCATCCTGATCCTCTGTCCATTCTAATTATCTATGTCCTGTTTCAGTAAATTGCTATCATCCTGACCCTTGTCCATTCTAATTATCTATATCCTGTTTCAGTCAATTTATATCATCCTGATCCTCTGTCCATTCCAATTATCGATGTCCTGTTTCAGTCAATTACTATCATCCTGATCATCTGTCCATTCTGATTATCTATGTCCTGTTTCAGTCAATTACTATCATCCTGATCCTCTGACCATTCTAATTATCTATGTCCTGTTTCAGTCAATTACTATCATCCTGATCCTCTGTCTATTCTAATTATCTATATCCTGTTTCATTCAATTACTATCATCCTGATCCTCTGTCCATTCTAATTATCTATGTCCTGTTTCAGTCAATTACTATCAGCCTGATCCTCTGTCCATTCTAATTATCTATATCCTGTTTCAGTCAATTTTTATCATCCTGATCCACTCTCCATTCTAATTATCTATGTCCTGTTTCTGTCAATTAATATCATCTTGATCCTCTGTCTATTCTAATTATCTATGTCCTGTTTCAGTCAATTTCAATCATCCTGATCCTTTGACCATTCTAATTATCTATGTCCTGTTTCTGTCAATTAATATCATCTTGATCCTCTGTCTATTCTAATTATCTATGTCCTGTTTCAGTCAATTACTATCATCCTGATCCTCTGACAATTCTAATTATCTATGTCCTGTTTCAGTCAATTACTATCATCCTCATCCTCTGTGTATTATAATTATCTATCTCCTGTTTCAGTCAATTACTATTATCCAGACTCTCTGTCCATTCTAATTATCTATGTCCTGTTTCAGTCAATTACTATCATCCTGATCCTCTGTCTATTCTAATTATCTATGTCCTGTTTTTGTCAATTACTATCATCCTGACTCTCTATCCATTCTGATTATCTATGTCCTGTTTCAGTCAATTACTATCATCCTGATCCTCTGTCCATTCTAATTATCTATGTCCTGTTTAAGTCAATTACTATCATCCTGATCCTCTGTCCATTCTAATTATCTATGTCCTGTTTCAGTCAATTACTATCATCCGGATCCTCTGTCCATTCTAATTATCTATGTCCTGTTTCAGTCAATTACTATCATCCTGATCCTCTGTCCATTCTAATTATCTATGTCCTGTTTCAGTCAATTACTATCATCCTGATCCTCTGTCTATTCTAATTATCTATGTCCTGTTTTTGTCAATTACTATCATCCTGACTCTCTATCCATTCTGATTATCTATGTCCTGTTTCAGTCAATTACTATCATCCTGATCCTCTGTCCATTCTAATTATCTATGTCCTGTTTCAGTCAATTACTATCATCCTGATCCTCTGTCCATTCTAATTATCTATGTCCTGTTTCAGTCAATTACTATCATCCTGATCCTCTGTCTATTCTAATTATCTATGTCCTGTTTCAGTCAATTACTATCAACCTGATCCTCTGTACATTCTAATTATCTATGTCCTGTTTCAGTCAATTACTATCATCCTGATCCTCTGTCCATTCTAATTATCTGTGCCCTGTTTCAGTCACTTAATATCATCCTGATCCTCTGTCCATTCTAATTATCTATGGCCTGTTTCAGTCAATTACTATCATCCTGATCCTCTGTCCATTCTAATTATCTATGTCCTGTTTCAGTCAATTTTTATCATCCTGATCCTCTGTCCATTCTAATTATCTATGTCCTGTTTCAGTCAATTTCTATCAACCTGATCCTCTGTCCATTCTAATTATCTATGTCCTGTTTCAGTCAATTACTGTCATCCTGATCCTCTGTCCATTCTAATTATCTATGTCCTGTTTCAGTCAATTACTATCATCCTGATCCTCTGTCCATTCTAATTATCTATGTCCTGTTTCAGTCAATTACTATCATCCTGATCCTCTGTCCATTCTAATTATCTATGTCCTGTTTCAGTAAATTGCGATCATCCTGATGCTCTGTCCATTCTAATTATCTATGTCCTGTTTCAGTCAATTACTATCATCCTGATCCTCTGTCCATTCTAATTATCTATGTCCTCTTTTTGTCAATATTACTATCATCCTGATCCTCTCTCCATTCTAATTATCTATGTCCTGTTTCAGTCAATATTACTATCATCCTGATCCTCTGTCCATTCTAATTATCTATGTCCTGTTTCAGTCAATATTACTATCATCCTGATCCTCTGTCCATTCTAATCATCTATGTCCTGTTTCAGTCAATTGCTGTCATCCTGATCCTCTGTCCATTCTAATTATCTATGTCCTGTTTCAGTCATTTACTATCATCCTGATCCTCTGTCCATTCTAATTATCTATGTCCTGTTTCAGTAAATTGCTATCATCCTGACCCTTGTCCATTCTAATTATCTATATCCTATTTCAGTCAATTTATATCATCCTGATCCTCTGTCCATTCTAATTATCGATGTCCTGTTTCAGTCAATTAATTTCATCCTGATCATCTGTCCATTCTGATTATCTATGTCCTGTTTCAGTCAATTACTATCATCCTGATCCTCTGACCATTCGAATTATCTATGTCCTGTTTCAGTCAATTACTATCATCCTGATCCTCTGTCTATTCTAATTATCTATATCCTGTTTCATTCAATTACAATCATCCTGATCCTCTGTCCATTCTAATTATCTATGTCCTGTTTCAGTCAATTACTATCATCCTGATCCTCTGACCATTCTAATTATCTATATCCTGTTTCAGTCAATTTTTATCATCCTGATCCACTCTCCATTCTAATTATCTATGTCCTGTTTCTGTCAATTAATATCATCTTGATCCTCTGTCTATTCTAATTATCTATGTCCTGTTTCAGTCAATTACAATCATCCTGATCCTTTGACCATTCTAATTATCTATGTCCTGTTTCTGTCAATTAATATCATCTTGATCCTCTGTCTATTCTAATTATCTATGTCCTGTTTCAGTCAATTACTATCATCCTGATCCTCCGACCATTCTAATTATCTATTTCCTGTTTCAGTCAATTACTATCATCCTGATCCTCTGACAATTCTAATTATCTATGTCCTGTTTCAGTCAATTACTATCATCCTCATCCTCTGTGTATTATAATTATCTATCTCCTGTTTCAGTCAATTACTATTATCCTGACTCTCTGTCCATTCTCATTATCTATGTCCTGTTTCAGTCAATTACTATCATCCTGATCCTCTGTCTATTCTAATTATCTATGTCCTGTTTTTGTCAATTACTATCATCCTGACTCTCTATCCATTCTGATTATCTATGTCCTGTTTCAGTCAATTACTCTCATCCTGATCCTCTGACCATTCTAATTATCTATGTCCTGTTTCAGCCAATTACTATCATCCTGATCCTCTGTACATTCTAATTATCTAGGTCCTGTTTCAGTCAATTACTATCATCTGGATCCTCTGTCCATTCTAATTATCTATGTCCTGTTTCAGTCAATTACTATCATCCTGATCCTCTGTCCATTCTAATTATCTATGTCCTGTTTCAGTCAATTTTTATCATCCTGATCCTCTGTCCATTCTAATTATCTATGTCCTGTTTCAGTCAATTACTATCATCCTGATCCTCTGTCTATTCTAATTATCTATGTCCTGTTTTTGTCAATTACTATCATCCTGACTCTCTATCCATTCTGATTATCTATGTCCTGTTTCAGTCAATTACTATCATCCTGATCCTCTGTCCATTCTAATTATCTATGTCCTGTTTCAGCCAATTACTATCATCCTGATCCTCTGTCCATTCTAATTATCTATGTCCTGTTTCAGTCAATTACTATCATCCGGATCCTCTGTCCATTCTAATTATCTATGTCCTGTTTCAGTCAATTACTATCATCCTGATCCTCTGTCCATTCTAATTATCTATGTCCTGTTTCAGTCAATTTTTATCATCCTGATCCTCTGTCCATTCTAATTATCTATGTCCTGTTTCAGTCAATTACTATCATCCTGATCCTCTGTCTATTCTAATTATCTATGTCCTGTTTTTGTCAATTACTATCATCCTGACTCTCTATCCATTCTGATTATCTATGTCCTGTTTCAGTCAATTACTATCATCCTGATCCTCTGTCCATTCTAATTATCTGTGCCCTGTTTCAGTCACTTAATATCATCCTGATCCTCTGTCCATTCTAATTATCTATGGCCTGTTTCAGTCAATTACTATCATCCTGATCCTCTGTCCATTCTAATTATCTATGTCCTGTTTCAGTCAATTTTTATCATCCTGATCCTCTGTCCATTCTAATTATCTATTTCCTGTTTCAGTCAATTACTATCATCCTGATCCTCTGACAATTCTAATTATCTATGTCCTGTTTCAGTCAATTACTATCATCCTCATCCTCTGTGTATTATAATTATCTATCTCCTGTTTCAGTCAATTACTATTATCCTGACTCTCTGTCCATTCTCATTATCTATGTCCTGTTTCAGTCAATTACTATCATCCTGATCCTCTGTCTATTCTAATTATCTATGTCCTGTTTTTGTCAATTACTATCATCCTGACTCTCTATCCATTCTGATTATCTATGTCCTGTTTCAGTCAATTACTCTCATCCTGATCCTCTGACCATTCTAATTATCTATGTCCTGTTTCAGCCAATTACTATCATCCTGATCCTCTGTACATTCTAATTATCTAGGTCCTGTTTCAGTCAATTACTATCATCTGGATCCTCTGTCCATTCTAATTATCTATGTCCTGTTTCAGTCAATTACTATCATCCTGATCCTCTGTCCATTCTAATTATCTATGTCCTGTTTCAGTCAATTTTTATCATCCTGATCCTCTGTCCATTCTAATTATCTATGTCCTGTTTCAGTCAATTACTATCATCCTGATCCTCTGTCTATTCTAATTATCTATGTCCTGTTTTTGTCAATTACTATCATCCTGACTCTCTATCCATTCTGATTATCTATGTCCTGTTTCAGTCAATTACTATCATCCTGATCCTCTGTCCATTCTAATTATCTATGTCCTGTTTCAGCCAATTACTATCATCCTGATCCTCTGTCCATTCTAATTATCTATGTCCTGTTTCAGTCAATTACTATCATCCGGATCCTCTGTCCATTCTAATTATCTATGTCCTGTTTCAGTCAATTACTATCATCCTGATCCTCTGTCCATTCTAATTATCTATGTCCTGTTTCAGTCAATTTTTATCATCCTGATCCTCTGTCCATTCTAATTATCTATGTCCTGTTTCAGTCAATTACTATCATCCTGATCCTCTGTCTATTCTAATTATCTATGTCCTGTTTTTGTCAATTACTATCATCCTGACTCTCTATCCATTCTGATTATCTATGTCCTGTTTCAGTCAATTACTATCATCCTGATCCTCTGTCCATTCTAATTATCTGTGCCCTGTTTCAGTCACTTAATATCATCCTGATCCTCTGTCCATTCTAATTATCTATGGCCTGTTTCAGTCAATTACTATCATCCTGATCCTCTGTCCATTCTAATTATCTATGTCCTGTTTCAGTCAATTTTTATCATCCTGATCCTCTGTCCATTCTAATTATCTATGTCCTGTTTCAGTCAATTTCTATCAACCTGATCCTCTGTCCATTCTAATTATCTATGTCCTGTTTCAGTCAATTACTATCATCCTGATCCTCTGTCCATTCTAATTATCTATGTCCTGTTTCAGTCAATTACTATCATCCTGATCCTCTGTCCATTCTAATTATCTATGTCCTGTTTCAGTCAATTACTATCATCCTGATCCTCTGTCCATTCTAATTATCTATGTCCTGTTTCAGTAAATTGCGATCATCCTGATGCTCTGTCCATTCTAATTATCTATGTCCTGTTTCAGTCAATTACTATCATCCTGATCCTCTGTCCATTCTAATTATCAATGTCCTCTTTTTGTCAATATTACTATCATCCTGATCCTCTCTCCATTCTAATTATCTATGTCCTGTTTCAGTCAATATTACTATCATCCTGGTCCTCTGTCCATTCTAATTATCTATGTCCTGTTTCAGTCAATATTACTATCATCCTGATCCTCTGTCCATTCTAATCATCTATGTCCTGTTTCAGTCAATTGCTGTCATCCTGATCCTCTGTCCATTCTAATTATCTATGTCCTGTTTCAGTCAATTACTATCATCCTGATCCTCTGTCCATTCTAATTATCTATATCCTATTTCAGTCAATTTATATCATCCTGATCCTCTGTCCATTCTAATTATCGATGTCCTGTTTCAGTCAATTAATTTCATCCTGATCATCTGTCCATTCTGATTATCTATGTCCTGTTTCAGTCAATTACTATCATCCTGATCCTCTGACCATTCTAATTATCTATGTCCTGTTTCAGTCAATTACTATCATCCTGATCCTCTGTCTATTCTAATTATCTATATCCTGTTTCATTCAATTACAATCATCCTGATCCTCTGTCCATTCTAATTATCTATGTCCTGTTTCAGTCAATTACTATCATCCTGATCCTCTGACCATTCTAATTATCTATATCCTGTTTCAGTCAATTTTTATCATCCTGATCCACTCTCCATTCTAATTATCTATGTCCTGTTTCTGTCAATTAATATCATCTTGATCCTCTGTCTATTCTAATTATCTATGTCCTGTTTCAGTCAATTACAATCATCCTGATCCTTTGACCATTCTAATTATCTATGTCCTGTTTCTGTCAATTAATATCATCTTGATCCTCTGTCTATTCTAATTATCTATGTCCTGTTTCAGTCAATTACTATCATTCTGATCCTCCGACCATTCTAATTATCTATTTCCTGTTTCAGTCAATTACTATCATCCTGATCCTCTGACAATTCTAATTATCTATGTCCTGTTTCAGTCAATTACTATCATCCTCATCCTCTGTGTATTATAATTATCTATCTCCTGTTTCAGTCAATTACTATTATCCTGACTCTCTGTCCATTCTCATTATCTATGTCCTGTTTCAGTCAATTACTATCATCCTGATCCTCTGTCTATTCTAATTATCTATGTCCTGTTTTTGTCAATTACTATCATCCTGACTCTCTATCCATTCTGATTATCTATGTCCTGTTTCAGTCAATTACTCTCATCCTGATCCTCTGACCATTCTAATTATCTATGTCCTGTTTCAGCCAATTACTATCATCCTGATCCTCTGTACATTCTAATTATCTAGGTCCTGTTTCAGTCAATTACTATCATCCGGATCCTCTGTCCATTCTAATTATCTATGTCCTGTTTCAGTCAATTACTATCATCCTGATCCTCTGTCCATTCTAATTATCTATGTCCTGTTTCAGTCAATTTTTATCATCCTGATCCTCTGTCCATTCTAATTATCTATGTCCTGTTTCAGTCAATTACTATCATCCTGATCCTCTGTCTATTCTAATTATCTATGTCCTGTTTTTGTCAATTACTATCATCCTGACTCTCTATCCATCCTGATTATCTATGTCCTGTTTCAGTCAATTACTATCATCCGGATCCTCTGTCCATTCTAATTATCTATGTCCTGTTTCAGTCAATTACTATCATCCTGATCCTCTGTCCATTCTAATTATCTATGTCCTGTTTCAGTCAATTTTTATCATCCTGATCCTCTGTCCATTCTAATTATCTATGTCCTGTTTCAGTCAATTACTATCATCCTGATCCTCTGTCTATTCTAATTATCTATGTCCTGTTTTTGTCAATTACTATCATCCTGACTCTCTATCCATTCTGATTATCTATGTCCTGTTTCAGTCAATTACTATCATCCTGATCCTCTGTCCATTCTAATTATCTGTGCCCTGTTTCAGTCACTTAATATCATCCTGATCCTCTGTCCATTCTAATTATCTATGGCCTGTTTCAGTCAATTACTATCATCCTGATCCTCTGTCCATTCTAATTATCTATGTCCTGTTTCAGTCAATTTTTATCATCCTGATCCTCTGTCCATTCTAATTATCTATGTCCTGTTTCAGTCAATTTCTATCAACCTGATCCTCTGTCCATTCTAATTATCTATGTCCTGTTTCAGTCAATTACTATCATCCTGATCCTCTGTCCATTCTAATTATCTATGTCCTGTTTCAGTCAATTACTATCATCCTGATCCTCTGTCCATTCTAATTATCTATGTCCTGTTTCAGTCAATTACTATCATCCTGATCCTCTGTCCATTCTAATTATCTATGTCCTGTTTCAGTAAATTGCGATCATCCTGATGCTCTGTCCATTCTAATTATCTATGTCCTGTTTCAGTCAATTACTATCATCCTGATCCTCTGTCCATTCTAATTATCAATGTCCTCTTTTTGTCAATATTACTATCATCCTGATCCTCTCTCCATTCTAATTATCTATGTCCTGTTTCAGTCAATATTACTATCATCCTGATCCTCTGTCCATTCTAATTATCTATGTCCTGTTTCAATCAATATTACTATCATCCTGATCCTCTGTCCATTCTAATCATCTATGTCCTGTTTCAGTCAATTGCTGTCATCCTGATCCTCTGTCCATTCTAATTATCTATGTCCTGTTTCAGTCAATTACTATCATCCTGATCCTCTGTCCATTCTAATTATCTATGTCCTGTTTCAGTAAATTGCTATCATCCTGACCCTTGTCCATTCTAATTATCTATATCCTATTTCAGTCAATTTATATCATCCTGATCCTCTGTCCATTCTAATTATCGATGTCCTGTTTCAGTCAATTAATTTCATCCTGATCATCTGTCCATTCTGATTATCTATGTCCTGTTTCAGTCAATTACTATCATCCTGATCCTCTGACCATTCTAATTATCTATGTCCTGTTTCAGTCAATTACTATCATCCTGATCCTCTGTCTATTCTAATTATCTATATCCTGTTTCATTCAATTACAATCATCCTGATCCTCTGTCCATTCTAATTATCTATGTCCTGTTTCAGTCAATTACTATCATCCTGATCCTCTGACCATTCTAATTATCTATATCCTGTTTCAGTCAATTTTTATCATCCTGATCCACTCTCCATTCTAATTATCTATGTCCTGTTTCTGTCAATTAATATCATCTTGATCCTCTGTCTATTCTAATTATCTATGTCCTGTTTCAGTCAATTACAATCATCCTGATCCTTTGACCATTCTAATTATCTATGTCCTGTTTCTGTCAATTAATATCATCTTGATCCTCTGTCTATTCTAATTATCTATGTCCTGTTTCAGTCAATTACTATCATCCTGATCCTCCGACCATTCTAATTATCTATTTCCTGTTTCAGTCAATTACTATCATCCTGATCCTCTGACAATTCTAATTATCTATGTCCTGTTTCAGTCAATTACTATCATCCTCATCCTCTGTGTATTATAATTATCTATCTCCTGTTTCAGTCAATTACTATTATCCTGACTCTCTGTCCATTCTCATTATCTATGTCCTGTTTCAGTCAATTACTATCATCCTGATCCTCTGTCTATTCTAATTATCTATGTCCTGTTTTTGTCAATTACTATCATCCTGACTCTCTATCCATTCTGATTATCTATGTCCTGTTTCAGTCAATTACTCTCATCCTGATCCTCTGACCATTCTAATTATCTATGTCCTGTTTCAGCCAATTACTGTCATCCTGATCCTCTGAACATTCTAATTATCTAGGTCCTGTTTCAGTCAATTACTATCATCCGGATCCTCTGTCCATTCTAATTATCTATGTCCTGTTTCAGTCAATTACTATCATCCTGATCCTCTGTCCATTCTAATTATCTATGTCCTGTTTCAGTCAATTTTTATCATCCTGATCCTCTGTCCATTCTAATTATCTATGTCCTGTTTCAGTCAATTACTATCATCCTGATCCTCTGTCTATTCTAATTATCTATGTCCTGTTTTTGTCAATTACTATCATCCTGACTCTCTATCCATTCTGATTATCTATGTCCTGTTTCAGTCAATTACTATCATCCTGATCCTCTGTCCATTCTAATTATCTATGTCCTGTTTCAGCCAATTACTATCATCCTGATCCTCTGTCCATTCTAATTATCTATGTCCTGTTTCAGTCAATTACTATCATCCGGATCCTCTGTCCATTCTAATTATCTATGTCCTGTTTCAGTCAATTACTATCATCCTGATCCTCTGTCCATTCTAATTATCTATGTCCTGTTTCAGTCAATTTTTATCATCCTGATCCTCTGTCCATTCTAATTATCTATGTCCTGTTTCAGTCAATTACTATCATCCTGATCCTCTGTCTATTCTAATTATCTATGTCCTGTTTTTGTCAATTACTATCATCCTGACTCTCTATCCATTCTGATTATCTATGTCCTGTTTCAGTCAATTACTATCATCCTGATCCTCTGTCCATTCTAATTATCTATGTCCTGTTTCAGTCAATTACTATCATCCTGATCCTCTGTCCATTCTAATTATCTATGTCCTGTTTCAGTCAATTACTATCATCCTGATCCTCTGTCTATTCTAATTATCTATGTCCTGTTTCAGTCAATTACTATCAACCTGATCCTCTGTACATTCTAATTATCTATGTCCTGTTTCAGTCAATTACTATCATCCTGATCCTCTGTCCATTCTAATTATCTGTGCCCTGTTTCAGTCACCTAATATCATCCTGATCCTCTGTCCATTCTAATTATCTATGGCCTGTTTCAGTCAATTACTATCATCCTGATCCTCTGTCCATTCTAATTATCTATGTCCTGTTTCAGTCAATTTTTATCATCCTGATCCTCTGTCCATTCTAATTATCTATGTCCTGTTTCAGTCAATTTCTATCAACCTGATCCTCTGTCCATTCTAATTATCTATGTCCTGTTTCAGTCAATTACTATCATCCTGATCCTCTGTCCATTCTAATTATCTATGTCCTGTTTCAGTCAATTACTATCATCCTGATCCTCTGTCCATTCTAATTATCTATGTCCTGTTTCAGTCAATTACTATCATCCTGATCCTCTGTCCATTCTAATTATCTATGTCCTGTTTCAGTAAATTGCGATCATCCTGATGCTCTGTCCATTCTAATTATCTATGTCCTGTTTCAGTCAATTACTATCATCCTGATCCTCTGTCCATTCTAATTATCAATGTCCTCTTTTTGTCAATATTACTATCATCCTGATCCTCTCTCCATTCTAATTATCTATGTCCTGTTTCAGTCAATATTACTATCATCCTGATCCTCTGTCCATTCTAATTATCTATGTCCTGTTTCAGTCAATATTACTATCATCCTGATCCTCTGTCCATTCTAATCATCTATGTCCTGTTTCAGTCAATTGCTGTCATCCTGATCCTCTGTCCATTCTAATTATCTATGTCCTGTTTCAGTCAATTACTATCATCCTGATCCTCTGTCCATTCTAATTATCTATGTCCTGTTTCAGTAAATTGCTATCATCCTGACCCTTGTCCATTCTAATTATCTATATCCTATTTCAGTCAATTTATATCATCCTGATCCTCTGTCCATTCTAATTATCGATGTCCTGTTTCAGTCAATTAATTTCATCCTGATCATCTGTCCATTCTGATTATCTATGTCCTGTTTCAGTCAATTACTATCATCCTGATCCTCTGACCATTCTAATTATCTATGTCCTGTTTCAGTCAATTACTATCATCCTGATCCTCTGTCTATTCTAATTATCTATATCCTGTTTCATTCAATTACAATCATCCTGATCCTCTGTCCATTCTAATTATCTATGTCCTGTTTCAGTCAATTACTATCATCCTGATCCTCTGACCATTCTAATTATCTATATCCTGTTTCAGTCAATTTTTATCATCCTGATCCACTCTCCATTCTAATTATCTATGTCCTGTTTCTGTCAATTAATATCATCTTGATCCTCTGTCTATTCTAATTATCTATGTCCTGTTTCAGTCAATTACAATCATCCTGATCCTTTGACCATTCTAATTATCTATGTCCTGTTTCTGTCAATTAATATCATCTTGATCCTCTGTCTATTCTAATTATCTATGTCCTGTTTCAGTCAATTACAATCATCCTGATCCTCCGACCATTCTAATTATCTATTTCCTGTTTCAGTCAATTACTATCATCCTGATCCTCTGACAATTCTAATTATCTATGTCCTGTTTCAGTCAATTACTATCATCCTCATCCTCTGTGTATTATAATTATCTATCTCCTGTTTCAGTCAATTACTATTATCCTGACTCTCTGTCCATTCTCATTATCTATGTCCTGTTTCAGTCAATTACTATCATCCTGATCCTCTGTCTATTCTAATTATCTATGTCCTGTTTTTGTCAATTACTATCATCCTGACTCTCTATCCATTCTGATTATCTATGTCCTGTTTCAGTCAATTACTATCATCCTGATCCTCTGTCCATTCTAATTATCTATGTCCTGTTTCAGCCAATTACTATCATCCTGATCCTCTGTCCATTCTAATTATCTATGTCCTGTTTCAGTCAATTACTATCATCCGGATCCTCTGTCCATTCTAATTATCTATGTCCTGTTTCAGTCAATTACTATCATCCTGATCCTCTGTCCATTCTAATTATCTATGTCCTGTTTCAGTCAATTTTTATCATCCTGATCCTCTGTCCATTCTAATTATCTATGTCCTGTTTCAGTAAATTACTATCATCCTGATCCTCTGTCTATTCTAATTATCTATGTCCTGTTTTTGTCAATTACTATCATCCTGACTCTCTATCCATTCTGATTTTCTATGTCCTGTTTCAGTCAATTACTATCATCCTCATCCTCTGTCCATTCTAATTATCTATGTCCTGTTTCAGTCAATTACTATCATCCTGATCCTCTGTCCATTCTAATTATCTATGTCCTGTTTCAGTCAATTACTATCATCCTGATCCTCTGTCTATTCTAATTATCTATGTCCTGTTTCAGTCAATTACTATCAACCTGATCCTCTGTCCATTCTAATTATCTATGTCCTGTTTCAGTCAATTACTATCATCCTGATCCTCTGTCCATTCTGATTATCTGTGCCCTGTTTCAGTCAATTTCTATCATCCTGATCCTCTGTCCATTCTAATTATCTATGTCCTGTTTCAGTCAATTACTATCATCCTGATCCTCTGTCCATTCTAATTATCTATGTCCTGTTTCAGTCAATTACTATCATCCTGATCCTCTGTCCATTCTAATTATCTATGTCCTGTTTCAGTCAATTACTATCATCCTGATCCTCTGTCCATTCTAATTATCTATGTCCTGTTTCAGTAAATTGCGATCATCCTGATGCTCTGTCCATTCTAATTATCTATGTCCTGTTTCAGTCAATTACTATCATCCTGATCCTCTGTACATTCTGATTATGTATATCCTGTTTCAGTCAATTGCTATCATCCTGATCCTCTGTCCATTCTAATCATCTATGTCCTGTTTCAGTCAATTGCTATCATCCTGATCCTCTGTCCATTATAATTATCTATGTCCTGTTTCAGTCAATATTGCTATCATCCTGATCCTCTGTCCATTCTCATCATCTATGTACTGTTTCAGTCAATTACTATCATCCTGATCCTCTGTCCATTCTAATTATCTATGTCCTCTTTCAGTCAATTGCTATCATCCTGATCCTCTGGCCATTCTAATTATCATTATCCTGTTTCAGACAATTACTATCATCCTGATCCTCTGTCTATTCTAATTATCTATGTCCTGTTTCAGCCAATTACTATCATCCTGATCCTCTGTCCATTCTAATTATCTATGTCCTGTTTCAGTCAATTTCTATCATCCTGATCCTCTGTCCATTCTAATTATCCATGTCCTGTTTCAGTCAATTACTATCATCCTGAATCTTCTGACCATTCTAATTATCTATATCCTGTTTCAGTCAATTTTTATCATCCTGATCCAATCACCATTCTAATTATCTATGTCCTGTTTCAGTCAATTAATATCATCCTGATCCTCTCTCTATTCTAATTATCTATGTCCTGTTTCAGTCAATTACAATCATCCTGATTCTTTGACCATTCTAATTATCTATGTCCAGCTTCTGTCAATTACTATCATCCTGATCCTCCGACCATTCTAATTATCTATTTCCTGTTTCAGTCAATTACTATCATCCTGATCCTCTGACAATTCTAATTATCTATGTCCTGTTTCAGTCAATTACTATCATCCTCATCCTCTGTGTATTATAATTATCTATCTCCTGTTTCAGTCAATTACTATTATCCTGACTCTCTGTCCATTCTAATTATCTATGTCCTGCTTCAGTCAATTACTATCATCCTGATCCTCTGTCTATTCTAATTATCTATGTCCTGTTTTTGTCAATTACTATCATCCTGACTCTCTATCCATTCTGATCATCTATGTCCTGTTTCAGTCAATTACTATCATCCTGATCCTCTGTCCATTCTAATTATCTATGTCCTGTCTCAGTCAATTACTATCATCCTGATCCTCTGTCCATTCTAATTATCTATGTCCTGTTTCAGTCAATTACTATCATCCGGATCCTCTGTCCATTCTAATTATCTATGTCCTGTTTCAGTCAATTACTATCATCCTGATCCTCTGCCCATTCTAATTATCTATGTCCTGTTTCAGTCAATTTTTATCATCCTGATCCTCTGTCCATTCTAATTATCTATGTCCTGTTTCAGTCAATTACTATCATCCTGATCCTCTGTCTATTCTAATTATCTATGTCCTGTTTTGTCAATTACTATCATCCTGACTCTCTATCCATTCTGATTATCTATGTCCTGTTTCAGTCAATTACTCTCATCCTGATCCTCTGTCCATTCTAATTATCTATGTCCTGTTTCAGTCAATTACTATCATCCTGATACTCTGTCTATTCTGATTATCTATGTCCTGTTTCAGTCAAGTACTATCGTCCTGATCCTCTGTCTATTATAATTATCAATGTCCTGTTTCAGTCAATTACTGTCATCCTGATCCTCTGTCCATTCTAATTATCTATGTCCTGTTTCAGTCAATTACTATCATCCTGATCCTCTGTCCATTCTACTTATCTATGTCCTGTTTCAGTCAATTACTATCATCCTGATCCTCTGTACATTCTAATTATCTATGTCCTGTTTAAGTCACTTACTATCATCCTGATCCTCTGATCATTCTAAATTTCTCTGTCTTGTTTCAGTCAATTACTATCGTCCTGATCCTCTGTCCATTCTAATTATCTATGTCCTGTTTCAGTCAATTACTATCATCCTGATCCTCTGTCCATTCTAATTATCTATGTCCTGTTTCAGTCACTTAATATCATCCTGATCCTCTGTCCATTCTAATGATCTATGTCCTGTTTCAGTCAATTGTTATCATCCTGATCCTCTGTACATTCTAATTATCTAGGTCCTGTTTCAGTCAATTACTATCATCCTGATCCTCTGTCCATTCTAATTATCTATGTCCTGTTTCAGTCAATTACTATCATCCTGATCCTCTGTCCATTCTAATTATCTATGTCCTGTTTCAGTCAATTACTATCATCCTGATCCTCTGTCCATTCTAATTATCTATGTCCTGTTTCAGTCAATTACTATCATCCTGATCCTCTGTCCATTCTAATTATCTATGTCCTGTTTCAGTCACTTAATATCATCCTGATCCTCTGTCCATTCTAATGATCTATGTCCTGTTTCAGTCAATTGTTATCATCCTGATCCTCTGTACATTCTAATTATCTAGGTCCTGTTTCAGTCAATTACTATCATCCTGATCCTCTGTCCATTCTAATTATCTATGTCCTGTTTCAGTCAATTACTATCATCCTGATCCTCTGTCCATTCTAATTATCTATGTCCTGTTTCAGTCAATTTTTATCATCCTGATCCTCTGACCATTCAAATTATCTGTGTCCTGTTTCAGTCATTTGCTATCATCCTGATCCTCTGTCCATTCTAATTATCTATGTCCTGTTTCAGTCAATTTTTATCATCCTGATCCTCTGACCATTCTAAATATCTATGTCCTGTTTCAGTCAATTACTATCATCCTGATCCTCTGACCATTCTAATTATCTATGTCCTGTTTCAGTCAATTACTGTCATCCTGATCCTCTGTCTATTCTAATTATCTATGTCCTGTTTCAGTCACTTAATATCATCCTGATCCTCTGTCCATTCTAATTATCTATGTCCTGTTTCAGTCAATTACTATCATCCTGATCCTCTGTCCATTCTAATTATCTATGTCCTGTTTCAGTCAATTTTTATCATCCTGATCCTCTGACCATTCAAATTATCTGTGTCCTGTTTCAGTCATTTGCTATCATCCTGATCCTCTGTCCATTCTAATTATCTATGTCCTGTTTCAGTCAATTTTTATCATCCTGATCCTCTGACCATTCTAAATATCTATGTCCTGTTTCAGTCAATTACTATCATCCTGATCCTCTGACCATTCTAATTATCTATGTCCTGTTTCAGTCAATTACTATCATCCTGATACTCTGTCTATTCTGATTATCTATGTCCTGTTTCAGTCAAGTACTATCGTCCTGATCCTCTGTCTATTATAATTATCAATGTCCTGTTTCAGTCAATTACTGTCATCCTGATCCTCTGTCCATTCTAATTATCTATGTCCTGTTTCAGTCAATTACTATCATCCTGATCCTCTGTCCATTCTACTTATCTATGTCCTGTTTCAGTCAATTACTATCATCCTGATCCTCTGTACATTCTAATTATCTATGTCCTGTTTAAGTCACTTACTATCATCCTGATCCTCTGATCATTCTAAATTTCTCTGTCTTGTTTCAGTCAATTACTATCGTCCTGATCCTCTGTCCATTCTAATTATCTATGTCCTGTTTCAGTCAATTACTATCATCCTGATCCTCTGTCCATTCTAATTATCTATGTCCTGTTTCAGTCACTTAATATCATCCTGATCCTCTGTCCATTCTAATGATCTATGTCCTGTTTCAGTCAATTGTTATCATCCTGATCCTCTGTACATTCTAATTATCTAGGTCCTGTTTCAGTCAATTACTATCATCCTGATCCTCTGTCCATTCTAATTATCTATGTCCTGTTTCAGTCAATTACTATCATCCTGATCCTCTGTCCATTCTAATTATCTATGTCCTGTTTCAGTCAATTACTATCATCCTGATCCTCTGTCCATTCTAATTATCTATGTCCTGTTTCAGTCAATTACTATCATCCTGATCCTCTGTCCATTCTAATTATCTATGTCCTGTTTCAGTCACTTAATATCATCCTGATCCTCTGTCCATTCTAATGATCTATGTCCTGTTTCAGTCAATTGTTATCATCCTGATCCTCTGTACATTCTAATTATCTAGGTCCTGTTTCAGTCAATTACTATCATCCTGATCCTCTGTCCATTCTAATTATCTATGTCCTGTTTCAGTCAATTACTATCATCCTGATCCTCTGTCCATTCTAATTATCTATGTCCTGTTTCAGTCAATTTTTATCATCCTGATCCTCTGACCATTCAAATTATCTGTGTCCTGTTTCAGTCATTTGCTATCATCCTGATCCTCTGTCCATTCTAATTATCTATGTCCTGTTTCAGTCAATTTTTATCATCCTGATCCTCTGACCATTCTAAATATCTATGTCCTGTTTCAGTCAATTACTATCATCCTGATCCTCTGACCATTCTAATTATCTATGTCCTGTTTCAGTCAATTACTGTCATCCTGATCCTCTGTCTATTCTAATTATCTATGTCCTGTTTCAGTCACTTAATATCATCCTGATCCTCTGTCCATTCTAATTATCTATGTCCTGTTTCAGTCAATTACTATCATCCTGATCCTCTGTCCATTCTAATTATCTATGTCCTGTTTCAGTCAATTTTTATCATCCTGATCCTCTGACCATTCAAATTATCTGTGTCCTGTTTCAGTCATTTGCTATCATCCTGATCCTCTGTCCATTCTAATTATCTATGTCCTGTTTCAGTCAATTTTTATCATCCTGATCCTCTGACCATTCTAAATATCTATGTCCTGTTTCAGTCAATTACTATCATCCTGATCCTCTGACCATTCTAATTATCTATGTCCTGTTTCAGTCAATTACTGTCATCCTGATCCTCTGTCCATTCTAATTATCTATGTCCTGTTTCAGTCAATTACTATCATCCTGAACCTCTGACCATTCAAATTATCTATGTCCTGCTTCTGTCAATTACTATCATCCTGATCCTCTGTACATTCTAATTATCTATGTCCTGTTTCAGTCAATTACCATCATTCTGAACCTCTGTCCATTCTAATTATCTATGTCCTGTTTCAGTCAATTACTATCATCCTGATCCTCTGTCTATTCTAATTATCTATGTCCTCTTTCAGTCAATTACTATCATCCTGATCATCTGTCCATTCTAATTATCTATGTCCTGTTTCAGTCAATTACTATCATCCTGATCCTCTGACCATTCTAATTATCTATGTCCTGTTTCAGTCAATTACTATCATCCTGATCCTCTGTCCATTCTAATTATCTATGTCCTGTTTCAGTCAATTTCTATCATCCTGACTGTCTGACCATTCTAATTATCTATGTCCTGTTTCAGTCTGTTACTATCATCCTCATCCTCTGACCATTCTAATTATCTATGTCCTGTTTCAGTCAATTACTATCATCCTGATCCTCTGTCCAACCTAATTATCTATGTCCTGTTTCAGTCAATTACTATCATCCTGATCCTCTGTCCATTCTAATTATCTAAGTCCTGTTTCAGTCAATTACTATCATCCTGATGCTCTGTCCATTCTAATTATCTATGTCCTGTTTCAGTCAATTACTATCATCCTGATCCTCTGTCCATTCTAATTATCTATGTCCTGTTTCAGTCAATTACTATCATCCTGATCCTCTGTCCATTTTAATTACCTATGTCCTGTTTCGGTCAATTACTATCATCCTGATCCTCTGTCCATTCTAATTATCTATGTCCTGTTTCAGTCAATTACTATCATCCTGATCCTCTGTCCATTTTAATTATCTCTGTCCTGTTTCAGTCAATTGCTATCATCCTGATCCTCTGTCTATTCTAATTATGTATGTCCTGTTTCAGTCAATTACTATCATCCTGATCCTCTGAACATTATAATTATCTATGTCCTGTTTCAGTCAATTACTGTCATCCTGATCCTCTGAACATTATAATTATCTATGTCCTGTTTCAGTCAATTACTATCATCCTGATCCTCTGAACATTATAATTATCTATGTCCTGTTTCAGTCAATTACTGTCATCCTGATCCTCTGTCCATTTTAATTATCTATGTCCTGTTTCAGTCAATTACTATCATCCTGATCATCTGAACATTATAATTATCTATGTCCTATTTCAGTCAATTAGTATCATCCTGATGCTCTGTCCATTCTAATTATCTATGTCCTGTTTAAGTCAATTACTATCATCCTGATCCTCTGAACATTATAATTATCTATGTCCTTTTTCAGTCAATTACTATCATCCTGATCCTCTGTCCATTCCATTTATCTATGTCCTGTCTCAGTCAATTACTATCATCCTGATCCTCTTTCCATTCTCATTATCTATGTCCTGTTTCAGTCAATTACTATCATCCTGATCTTCTGTCCATTCCGATTATCTATGTCCTGTTTCAGTCAATTACTATCATCCTGATCCTCTGTCCATTCCGATTATCTATGTCCTGTTTCAGTCAATTACTATCATCCTGATCCTCTGTCCATTCTAATTATCTATGTCCTGTTTCAGTCAATTACTATCATCCTCATCCTCTGTCCATTCTAATTATCTATGTCCTGTTTCAGTCAATTACTATCATCCTGATCCTCTGTCCATGCTGATTATCTATGTCCTGTTTCAGTCAATTACTATCATCCTGATCCTCTGTCCATTCTACTTATCTATGTCCTGTTTCAGTCAATTACTATCATCCTGATCCTCTGTCCATTTTAATTATCTATGTCCTGTTTCAGTCAATTACTATCATCCTGATCCTCTGTACATTCTAATTATCTATGTCCTGTTTCAGTCAATTACTATCATCCTGATCCTCTGTCCATTCTAATTATCTGTGTCCTGTTTCAGTCACTTAATATCATCCTAATATTCTGTCCATTCTAATTATCTATGTCCTGTTTCAGTCACTTACTATCATCCTGATCCTCTGTCCATTCTAATTATCTATGTCCTGCTTCTGTCACTTAATATCATCCTGATCCTCTGTCCATTCTAATTATCTATGTCCTGTTTCAGTCAATTACTATCATCCTGATCCTCTGTCCATTCTAATTATCTATGTCCTGTTTCAGTCAATTTTTATCATCCTGATCCTCTGACCATTCAAATTATCTATGTCCTGTTTCAGTCAATTGCTATCACCCTGATCCTCTGTCCATTCTAATTATCTATGTCCTGTTTCAGTCAATTACTATCATCCTGATCCTCTGTCTATTCTAATTATCTATGTCCTCTTTCAGTCAATTACTATCATCCTGATCATCTGTCCATTCTAATTATCTATGTCCTGTTTCAGTCAATTACTATCATCCTGATCCTCTGACCATTCTAATTATCTATGTCCTGTTTCAGTCAATTACTATCATCCTGATCCTCTGTCCATTCTAATTATCTTTGTCCTGTTTCAGTCAATTTCTATCATCCTGACTGTCTGACCATTCTAATTATCTATGTCCTGTTTCAGTCTGTTACTATCATCCTCATCCTCTTTCCATTCTAATTATCTATGTCCTGTTTCAGTCAATTACTATCATCCTGATCCTCTGTCCAACCTAATTATCTATGTCCTGTTTCAGTCAATTACTATCATCCTGATCCTCTGTCCATTCTAATTATCTAAGTCCTGTTTCAGTCAATTACTATCATCCTGATCCTCTGTCCATTCTAATTATCTATGTCCTGTTTCAGTCAATTACTATCATCCTGATCCTCTGTCCATTCTAATTATGTATGTCCTGTTTCAGTCAATTACTATCATCCTGATCCTCTGTCCATTTTAATTACCTATGTCCTGTTTCGGTCAATTACTATCATCCTGATCCTCTGTCCATTCTAATTATCTATGTCCTGTTTCAGTCAATTACTATCATCCTGATCCTCTGTCCATGTTAATTATCTCTGTCCTGTTTCAGTCAATTGCTATCATCCTGATCCTCTGTCTATTCTAATTATGTATGTCCTGTTTCAGTCAATTACTATCATCCTGATCCTCTGAACATTATAATTATCTATGTCCTGTTTCAGTCAATTACTGTCATCCTGATCCTCTGAACATTATAATTATCTATGTCCTGTTTCAGTCAATTACTATCATCCTGATCCTCTGAACATTATAATTATCTATGTCCTGTTTCAGTCAATTACTGTCATCCTGATCCTCTGTCCATTTTAATTATCTATGTCCTGTTTCAGTCAATTACTATCATCCTGATCCTCTGAACATTATAATTATCTATGTCCTGTTTCAGTCAATTACTATTATCCTGATGCTCTGTCCATTCTAATTATCTATGTCCTGTTTAAGTCAATTACTATCATCCTGATCCTCTGAACATTATAATTATCTATGTCCTTTTTCAGTCAATTACTATCATCCTGATCCTCTGTCCATTCCATTTATCTATGTCCTGTCTCAGTCAATTACTATCATCCTGATCCTCTTTCCATTCTAATTATCTATGTCCTGTTTCAGTCAATTACTATCATCCTGATCATCTGTCCATTCCGATTATCTATGTCCTGTTTCAGTCAATTACTATCATCCTGATCCTCTGTCTATTCTAATTATCTATGTCCTGTTTCAGTCAATTGCTATCATCCAGATCCTCTGTCCATTCCGATTAACTATGTCCTGTTTCAGTCAATTACTATCATCCTGATCCTCTGTCCATTCTAATTATCTATGTCCTGTTTCAGTCAATTACTATCATCCTCATCCTCTGTCCATTCTAATTATCTATGTCCTGTTTCAGTCAATTACTATCATCCTGATCCTCTGTCCATGCTGATTATCTATGTCCTGTTTCAGTCAATTACTATCATCCTGATCCTCTGTCCATTCTACTTATCTATGTCCTGTTTCAGTCAATTACTGTCATCCTGATCCTCTGTCCATTTTAATTATCTATGTCCTGTTTCAGTCAATTACTATCATCCTGATCCTCTGTACATTCTAATTATCTATGTCCTGTTTTAGTCACTTACTATCATCCTGATCCTCTGATCATTCTAAATTTCTCTTTCTTGTTTCAGTCAATTACTATCGTCCTGATCCTCTGTCCATTCTAATTATCTATGTCCTGTTTCAGTCAATTACTATCATTCTGATCCTCTGTCCATTCTAATTATCTGTGTCCTGTTTCAGTCACTTAATATCATCCTAATATTCTGTCCATTCTAATTATCTATGTCCTGTTTCAGTCAATTGTTATCATCCTGATCCTCTGTACATTCTAATTATCTAGGTCCTGTTGCAGTCACTTACTATCATCCTGATCCTCTGTCCATTCTAATTATCTATGTCCTGCTTCTGTCACTTAATATCATCCTGATCCTCAGTCCATTCTAATTATCTATGTCCTGTTTCAGTCAATTACTATCATCCTGATCCTCTGTCCATTCTAATTATCTATGTCCTGTTTCAGTCAATTTTTATCATCCTGATCCTCTGACCATTCAAATTATCTATGTCCAGTTTCAGTCAATTGCTATCATCCTGATCCTCTGTCCATTCTAATTATCTATGTCCTGCTTCAGTCAATTTTTATCATCCTGATCCTCTGTCCATTCTGATTATCTTCTCCTGTTTCAGTCAATTACTATCATCCTGATCCTCTGAACATTCTAATTATCTATGTCCTGCTTCTGTTAATTACTATCATCCTGATCCTCTGTCCATTCTAATTATCTATGTCCTGTTTCAGTCAATTTTTATCATCCTGATCCTCTGTCTATTCTAATTATCTATGTCCTGCTTCTGTTAATTACTATCATCCTGATCCTCTGTCCATTCTAATTATCTATGTCCTGTTTCAGTCAATTACTATCATCCTGAACCTCTGACCATTCAAATTATCTATGTCCTGCTTCTGTCAATTACTATCATCCTGATCCTCTGTACATTCTAATTATCTATGTCCTGTTTCAGTCAATTACTATCGTCCTGATCCTCTGTCCATTCTAATTATCTATGTCCTGTTTCAGTCAATTACTATCATCCTGATCCTCTGTCCATTCTAATTATCTATGTCCTGTTTCAGTCAATTACTATCATCCTGATCCTCTGAACATTCTAATTATCTATTTCCTGTTTCAGTCAATTACTATCATCCTGATCCTCTGAACATTCTAATTATCTATGTCCTGTTTAAGTCAATTACTATCATCCTGATCCTCTGTCCATTCTAAATATCTATGTCCTGTTTCAGTCAATTACTATCATCCTGATCCTCTGTCCATTCTAATTATCTATGTCCTGTTTCAGTCAATTACTATCATCCTGATCCTCTGTCCATTCTAATTATCTATGTCCTGTTTCAGTCAATCGTTATCTTCCTGATCCTCTGTCCATTCTAATTATCTATGTCCTGTTTCAGTCAATTACTATCATCCTGATCCTCTGTCTATTCTAATTATCTATGTCCTGTTTCAGTCAATTACTATCATCCTGATCCTCTGTCTATTCTAATGATCTATGTCCTGTTTCAGTTAATTACTATCATCCTGATCCTCTGTCCATTCTAATTATCTATGTCCTGTTTCAGTCAATTACTATCATCCTGATCCTCTGTCTATTCTAATTATCTATGTCCTGTTTCAGTCAATTACTATCATCCTGATCCTCTGTCTATTCTAATTATCTATGTCCTGTTTCAATCAATTACTATCATCCTGATCCTCTGTCCATTCCGATTATCTATGTCCTGTTTTAGTCAATTACTATCATCCTGATCCTCTGTCTATTCTAATTATATATTTACTGTTTCAGGCAATTACGATCATCCTGATCCTCTTTCCATTCTAATTATCTATGTCCTGTTTCAGTCAATTACTATCATCCTGATCCTCTGTCCATTCCGATTATCTATGTCCTGTTTCAGTCAATTACTATCATCCTGATCCTCTCTCCATTCTAATTATCTATGTCCTGTTTCAGTCAATTGCTATCATCCTGATCCTCTGTCCATTCCGATTATCTATGTCCTGTTTCAGTCAATTACTATCATCCTGATCCTCTGTCCATTCTAATTATCTATGTCCTGTTTCACTCAATTACTATCATCCTCATCCTCTGTCCATTCTAATTATCTATGTCCTGTTTCAGTCAATTACTATCATCCTGATCCTCTGTCCATGCTGATTATCTATGTCCTGTTTCAGTCAATTACTATCATCCTGATCCTCTGTCCATTCTAATTATCTATGTCCTGTTTCAGTCAATTCCTATCATCCTGATCCTCTGTCCATGCTGATTATCTATGTCCTGTTTCAGTCAATTACTATCATCCTGATCCTCTGTCCATGCTGATTATCTATGTCCTGTTTCAGTCAATTATTATCATCCTGATCCTCTGTCCATTCTAATTATCTATGTCCTGTTTCACTCAATTACTATCATCCTCATCCTCTGTCCATTCTAATTATCTATGTCCTGTTTCAGTCAATTACTATCATCCTGATCCTCTGTCCATTCTAATTATCTATGTCCTGTTTCAGTCAATTCCTATCATCCTGATCCTCTGTCCATGCTGATTATCTATGTCCTGTTTCAGTCAATTACTATCATCCTGATCCTCTGTCCATGCTGATTATCTATGTCCTGTTTCAGTCAATTATTATCATCCTGATCCTCTGTCCATTCTAATTATCTATGTCCTGTTTCACTCAATTACTATCATCCTCATCCTCTGTCCATTCTAATTATCTATGTCCTGTTTCACTCAATTACTATCATCCTCATCCTCTGTCCATTCTAATTATCTATGTCCTGTTTCAGTCAATTATTATCATCCTGATCCTCTGTCCATTCTAATTATCTATGTCCTGTTTCACTCAATTACTATCATCCTCATCCTCTGTCCATTTTAATTATCTATGTCCTGTTTCAGTCAATTACTATCATCCTGATCCTCTGTACATTCTAATTATCTATGTCCTGTTTCAGTCACTTACTATCATCCTGATCCTCTGATCATTCTAAATTTCTCTTTCTTGTTTCAGTCAATTACTATCGTCCTGATCCTCTGTCCATTCTAATTATCTATGTCCTGTTTCAGTCAATTACTATCATTCTGATCCTCTGTCCATTCTAATTATCTGTGTCCTGTTTCAGTCACTTAATATCATCCTAATATTCTGTCCATTCTAATTATCTATGTCCTGTTTCAGTCAATTGTTATCATCCTGATCCTCTGTACATTCTAATTATCTAGGTCCTGTTGCAGTCACTTACTATCATCCTGATCCTCTGTCCATTCTAATTATCTATGTCCTGCTTCTGTCACTTAATATCATCCTGATCCTCAGTCCATTCTAATTATCTATGTCCTGTTTCAGTCAATTACTATCATCCTGATCCTCTGTCCATTCTAATTATCTATGTCCTGTTTCAGTCAATTTTTATCATCCTGATCCTCTGACCATTCAAATTATCTATGTCCTGTTTCAGTCAATTGCTATCATCCTGATCCTCTGTCCATTCTAATTATCTATGTCCTGCTTCAGTCAATTTTTATCATCCTGATCCTCTGTCCATTCTGATTATCTATCTCCTGTTTCAGTCAATTACTATCATCCTGATCCTCTGAACATTCTAATTATCTATGTCCTGCTTCTGTTAATTACTATCATCCTGATCCTCTGTCCATTCTAATTATCTATGTCCTGTTTCAGTCAATTTTTATCATCCTGATCCTCTGTCTATTCTAATTATCTATGTCCTGCTTCTGTTAATTACTATCATCCTGATCCTCTGTCCATTCTAATTATCTATGTCCTGTTTCAGTCAATTACTATCATCCTGAACCTCTGACCATTCAAATTATCTATGTCCTGCTTCTGTCAATTACTATCATCCTGATCCTCTGTACATTCTAATTATCTATGTCCTGTTTCAGTCAATTACTATCGTCCTGATCCTCTGTCCATTCTAATTATCTATGTCCTGTTTCAGTCAATTACTATCATCCTGATCCTCTGTCCATTCTAATTATCTATGTCCTGTTTCAGTCAATTAGTATCATCCTGATCCTCTGAACATTCTAATTATCTATTTCCTGTTTCAGTCAATTACTATCATCCTGATCCTCTGAACATTCTAATTATCTATGTCCTGTTTAAGTCAATTACTATCATCCTGATCCTCTGTCCATTCTAAATATCTATGTCCTGTTTCAGTCAATTACTATCATCCTGATCCTCTGTCCATTCTAATTATCTATGTCCTGTTTCAGTCAATTACTATCATCCTGATCCTCTGTCCATTCTAATTATCTATGTCCTGTTTCAGTCAATCGTTATCTTCCTGATCCTCTGTCCATTCTAATTATCTATGTCCTGTTTCAGTCAATTACTATCATCCTGATCCTCTGTCTATTCTAATTATCTATGTCCTGTTTCAGTCAATTACTATCATCCTGATCCTCTGTCTATTCTAATGATCTATGTCCTGTTTCAGTTAATTACTATCATCCTGATCCTCTGTCCATTCTAATTATCTATGTCCTGTTTCAGTCAATTACTATCATCCTGATCCTCTGTCTATTCTAATTATCTATGTCCTGTTTCAGTCAATTACTATCATCCTGATCCTCTGTCTATTCTAATTATCTATGTCCTGTTTCAATCAATTACTATCATCCTGATCCTCTGTCCATTCCGATTATCTATGTCCTGTTTTAGTCAATTACTATCATCCTGATCCTCTGTCTATTCTAATTATATATTTACTGTTTCAGGCAATTACGATCATCCTGATCCTCTTTCCATTCTAATTATCTATGTCCTGTTTCAGTCAATTACTATCATCCTGATCCTCTGTCCATTCCGATTATCTATGTCCTGTTTCAGTCAATTACTATCATCCTGATCCTCTGTCCATTCTAATTATCTATGTCCTGTTTCAGTCAATTGCTATCATCCTGATCCTCTGTCCATTCCGATTATCTATGTCCTGTTTCAGTCAATTACTATCATCCTGATCCTCTGTCCATTCTAATTATCTATGTCCTGTTTCACTCAATTACTATCATCCTCATCCTCTGTCCATTCTAATTATCTATGTCCTGTTTCAGTCAATTACTATCATCCTGATCCTCTGTCCATGCTGATTATCTATGTCCTGTTTCAGTCAATTACTATCATCCTGATCCTCTGTCCATTCTAATTATCTATGTCCTGTTTCAGTCAATTCCTAACATCCTGATCCTCTGTCCATGCTGATTATCTATGTCCTGTTTCAGTCAATTACTATCATCCTGATCCTCTGTCCATGCTGATTATCTATGTCCTGTTTCAGTCAATTATTATCATCCTGATCCTCTGTCCATTCTAATTATCTATGTCCTGTTTCACTCAATTACTATCATCCTCATCCTCTGTCCATTCTAATTATCTATGTCCTGTTTCAGTCAATTACTATCATCCTGATCCTCTGTCCATTTTAATTATCTATGTCCTGTTTCAGTCAATTACTATCATCCTGATCCTCTGTACATTCTAATTATCTAGTCCTGTTTCAGTCACTTACTATCATCCTGATCCTCTGATCATTCTAAATTTCTCTGTCTTGTTTCAGTCAATTACTATCGTCCTGATCTTCTGTCCATTCTATTTATCTATGTCCTGTTTCAGTCAATTACTATCATCCTGATCCTCTGTCCATTCTAATTATCTGTGTCCTGTTTCAGTCACTTAATATCATCCTAATCCTCTGTCCATTCTAATTATCTATGTCCTGTTTCAGTCAATTGTTATCATCCTGATCCTCTGTACATTCTAATTATCTAGGTCCTGTTTCAGTCACTTACTATCATCCTGATCCTCTGTCCATTCTAATTATCTTTGTCCTGCTTCTGTCACTTAATATCATCCTGATCCTCAGTCCATTCTAATTATCTATGTCCTGTTTCAGTCAATTACTATCATCCTGATCCTCTGTCCATTCTAATTATCTATGTCCTGTTTCAGTAAATTTTTATCATCCTGATCCTCTGACCATTCAAATTATCTATGTCCTGTTTCAGTCAATTGCTATCATCCTGATCCTCTGTCCATTCTAATTATCTATGTCCTGTTTCAGTCAATTTTTATCATCCTGATCCTCTGTCCATTCTAATTATCTATGTCCTGTTTCAGTCAATTACTATCATCCTGATCCTCTGTCCATTCAAATTATCTATGTCCTGTTTCAGTCAATTTTTATCATCCTGATCCTCTGTCCATTCTAATTATCTATGTCCTGTTTCAGTCAATTACTATCATCCTGAACCTCTGACCATTCAAATTATCTATGTCCTGCTTCTGTCAATTACTATCATCCTGATCCTCTGTACATTCTAATTATCTATGTCCTGTTTCAGTCAATTACTATCGTCCTGATCCTCTCTCCATTCTAATTATCTATGTCCTGTTTCAGTCAATTACTATCATCCTGATCCTCTGAACATTCTAATTATCTATGTCCTGTTTCAGTCAATTACTGTCATCCTGATCCTCTGTCCATTCTAAATATCTATGTCCTGTTTCAGTCAATTACTATCATCCTGATCCTCTGTCCATTCTAATTATCTATGTCCTGTTTCAGTCAATTACTATCATCCTGATCCTCTGTCCATGCTGATTATCTATGTCCTGTTTCAGTCAATTATTATCATCCTGATCCTCTGTCCATTCTAATTATCTATGTCCTGTTTCACTCAATTACTATCATCCTCATCCTCTGTCCATTTAAATTATCTATGTCCTGTTTCAGTCAATTACTATCATCCTGATCCTCTGTCCATTTTAATTATCTATGTCCTGTTTCAGTCAATTACTATCATCCTGATCCTCTGTACATTCTAATTATCTATGTCCTGTTTCAGTCACTTAGTATCATCCTGATCCTCTGATCATTCTAAATTTCTCTGTCTTGTTTCAGTCAATTACTATCGTCCTGATCCTCTGTCCATTCTAATTATCTATGTCCTGTTTCAGTCAATTACTATCATCCTGATCCTCTGTCCATTCTAATTATCTGTGTCCTGTTTCAGTCACTTAATATCATCCTAATCCTCTGTCCATTCTAATTATCTATGTCCTGTTTCAGTCAATTGTTATCATCCTGATCCTCTGTACATTCTAATTATCTAGGTCCTGTTTCAGTCACTTACTATCATCCTGATCCTCTGTCCATTCTAATTATCTTTGTCCTGCTTCTGTCACTTAATATCATCCTGATCCTCAGTCCATTCTAATTATCTATGTCCTGTTTCAGTCAATTACTATCATCCTGATCCGCTGTCCATTCCAATTATCTATGTCCTGTTTCAGTAAATTTTTATCATCCTGATCCTCTGACCATTCAAATTATCTATGTCCTGTTTCAGTCAATTGCTATCATCCTGATCCTCTGTCCATTTTAATTATCTATGTCCTGTTTCAGTCAATTTTTATCATCCTGATCCTCTGTCCATTCTAATTATCTATGTCCTGTTTCAGTCAATTACTATCATCCTGATCCTCTGACCATTCAAATTATCTATGTCCTGCTTCTGTCAATTACTATCATCCTGATCCTCTGTACATTCTAATTATCTATGTCCTGTTTCAGTCAATTACTATCATCCTGATCCTCTGTCCATTCCGATTATCTATGTCCTGTTTTAGTCAATTACTATCATCCTGATCCTCTGTCTATTCTAATTATATATTTACTGTTTCAGTCAATTACGATCATCCTGATCCTCTTTCCATTCTAATTATCTATGTCCTGTTTCAGTCAATTACTATCATCCTGATCCTCTGTCCATTCCGATTATCTATGTCCTGTTTCAGGCAATTACTATCATCCTGATCCTCTGTCCATTCTAATTATCTATGTCCTGTTTCAGTCAATTGCTATCATCCTGATCCTCTGTCCATTCCGATTATCTATGTCCTGTTTCAGTCAATTACTATCATCCTGATCCTCTGTCCATTCTAATTATCTATGTCCTGTTTCACTCAATTACTATCATCCTCATCCTCTGTCCATTCTAATTATCTATGTCATGTTTCAGTCAATTACTATCATCCTGATCCTCTGTCCATGCTGATTATCTATGTCCTGTTTCAGTCAATTACTATCATCCTGATCCTATGTCCATTCTAATTATCTATGTCCTGTTTCAGTCAATTCCTATCATCCTGATCCTCTGTCCATGCTGATTATGTATGTCCTGTTTCAGTCAATTACTATCATCCTGATCCTCTGTCCATGCTGATTATCTATGTCCTGTTTCAGTCAATTATTATCATCCTGATCCTCTGTCCATTCTAATTATCTATGTCCTGTTTCACTCAATTACTATCATCCTCATCCTCTGTCCATTCTAATTATCTATGTCCTGTTTCAGTCAATTACTATCATCCTGATCCTCTGTCCATTTTAATTATCTATGTCCTGTTTCAGTCAATTACTATCATCCTGATCCTCTGTACATTCTAATTATCTAGTCCTGTTTCAGTCACTTACTATCATCCTGATCCTCTGATCATTCTAAATTTCTCTGTCTTGTTTCAGTCAATTACTATCGTCCTGATCTTCTGTCCATTCTAATTATCTAAGTCCTGTTTCAGTCACTTACTATCATCCTGATCCTCTGTCCATTTTAATTATCTATGTCCTGTTTCAGTCAATTTTTATCATCCTGATCCTCTGTCCATTCTAATTATCTATGTCCTGTTTCAGTCAATTACTATCATCCTGAACCTCTGACCATTCAAATTATCTATGTCCTGCTTCTGTCAATTACTATCATCCTGATCCTCTGTACATTCTAATTATCTATGTCCTGTTTCAGTCAATTACTATCATCCTGATCCTCTGTCCATTCCGATTATCTATGTCCTGTTTTAGTCAATTACTATCATCCTGATCCTCTGTCTATTCTAATTATATATTTACTGTTTCAGTCAATTACGATCATCCTGATCCTCTTTCCATTCTAATTATCTATGTCCTGTTTCAGTCAATTACTATCATCCTGATCCTCTGTCCATTCCGATTATCTATGTCCTGTTTCAGGCAATTACTATCACCCTGATCCTCTGTCCATTCTAATTATCTATGTCCTGTTTCAGTCAATTGCTATCATCCTGATCCTCTGTCCATTCCGATTATCTATGTCCTGTTTCAGTCAATTACTATCATCCTGATCCTCTGTCCATTCTAATTATCTATGTCGTGTTTCACTCAATTACTATCATCCTCATCCTCTGTCCATTCTAATTATCTATGTCCTGTTTCAGTCAATTACTATCATCCTGATCCTCTGTCCATGCTGATTATCTATGTCCTGTTTCAGTCAATTACTATCATCCTGATCCTCTGTCCATTCTAATTATCTATGTCCTGTTTCAGTCAATTCCTATCATCCTGATCCTCTGTCCATGCTGATTATCTATGTCCTGTTTCAGTCAATTACTATCATCCTGATCCTCTGTCCATGCTGATTATCTGTGTCCTGTTTCAGTCAATTATTATCATCCTGATCCTCTGTCCATTCTAATTATCTATGTCCTGTTTCACTCAATTACTATCATCCTCATCCTCTGTCCATTCTAATTATCTATGTCCTGTTTCAGTCAATTACTATCATCCTGATCCTCTGTCCATTTTAATTATCTATGTCCTGTTTCAGTCAATTACTATCATCCTGATCCTCTGTACATTCTAATTATCTAGTCCTGTTTCAGTCACTTACTATCATCCTGATCCTCTGATCATTCTAAATTTCTCTGTCTTGTTTCAGTCAATTACTATCGTCCTGATCTTCTGTCCATTCTAATTATCTATGTCCTGTTTCAGTCAATTACTATCATCCTGATCCTCTGTCCATTCTAATTATCTGTGTCCTGTTTCAGTCACTTAATATCATCCTAATCCTCTGTCCATTCTAATTATCTATGTCCTGTTTCAGTCAATTCTTATCATCCTGATCCTCTGTCCATTCTAATTATCTATGTCCTGTTTCAGTCAATTACTATCATCCTGATCCTCTGTCCATTCTAATTATCTGTGTCCTGTTTCAGTCACTTAATATCATCCTAATCCTCTGTCCATTCTAATTATCTATGTCCTGTTTCAGTCAATTGTTATCATCCTGATCCTCTGTACATTCTAATTATCTAGGTCCTGTTTCAGTCACTTACTATCATCCTGATCCTCTGTCCATTCTAATTATCTTTGTCCTGCTTCTGTCACTTAATATCATCCTGATCCTCAGTCCATTCTAATTATCTATGTCCTGTTTCAGTCAATTACTATCATCCTGATCCGCTGTCCATTCTAATTATCTATGTCCTGTTTCAGTAAATTTTTATCATCCTGATCCTCTGACCATTCAAATTATCTATGTCCTGTTTCAGTCAATTGCTATCATCCTGATCCTCTGTCCATTTTAATTATCTATGTCCTGTTTCAGTCAATTTTTATCATCCTGATCCTCTGTCCATTCTAATTATTTATGTCCTGTTTCAGTCAATTACTATCATCCTGAACCTCTGACCATTCAAATTATCTATGTCCTGCTTCGGTCAATTACTATCATCCTGATCCTCTGTACATTCTAATTATCTATGTCCTGTTTCAGTCAATTACTATCATCCTGATCCTCTGTCCATTCCGATTATCTATGTCCTGTTTTAGTCAATTACTATCATCCTGATCCTCTGTCTATTCTAATTATATATTTACTGTTTCAGTCAATTACGATCATCCTGATCCTCTTTCCATTCTAATTATCTATGTCCTGTTTCAGTCAATTACTATCTTCCTGATCCTCTGTCCATTCCGATTATCTATGTCCTGTTTCAGGCAATTAATATCATCCTGATCCTCTGTCCATTCTAATTATCTATGTCCTGTTTCAGTCAATTGCTATCATCCTGATCCTCTGTCCATTCCGATTATCTATGTCCTGTTTCAGTCAATTACTATCATCCTGATCCTCTGTCCATTCTAATTATCTATGTCCTGTTTCACTCAATTACTATCATCCTCATCCTCTGTCCATTCTAATTATCTATGTCCTGTTTCAGTCAATTACTATCATCCTGATCCTCTGTCCATGCTGATTATCTATGTCCTGTTTCAGTCAATTACTATCATCCTGATCCTCTGTCCATTCTAATTATCTATGTCCTGTTTCAGTCAATTCCTATCATCCTGATCCTCTGTCCATGCTGATTATCTATGTCCTGTTTCAGTCAATTACTATCATACTGATCCTCTGTCCATTCTAATTATCTATGTCCTGTTTCACTCAATTACTATCATCCTCATCCTCTGTCCATTCTAATTATCTATGTCCTGTTTCAGTCAATTACTATCATCCTGATCCTCTGTCCATTTTAATTATCTATGTCCTGTTTCAGTCAATTACTATCATCCTGATCCTCTGTACATTCTAATTATCTAGTCCTGTTTCAGTCACTTACTATCATCCTGATCCTCTGATCATTCTAAATTTCTCTGTCTTGTTTCAGTCAATTACTATCGTCCTGATCTTCTGTCCATTCTAATTATCTATGTCCTGTTTCAGTCAATTACTATCATCCTGATCCTCTGTCCATTCTAATTATCTGTGTCCTGTTTCAGTCACTTAATATCATCCTAATCCTCTGTCCATTCTAATTATCTATGTCCTGTTTCAGTCAATTCTTATCATCCTGATCCTCTGTACATTCTAATTATCTAGGTCCTGTTTCAGTCACTTACTATCATCCTGATCCTCTGTCCATTCTAATTATCTTTGTCCTGCTTCTGTCACTTAATATCATCCTGATCCTCAGTCCATTCTAATTATCTATGTCCTGTTTCAGTCAATTACTATCATCCTGATCCTCTGTCCATTCTAATTATCTATGTCCTGTTTCAGTAAATTTTTATCATCCTGATCCTCTGACCATTCAAATTATCTATGTCCTGTTTCAGTCAATTGCTATCATCCTGATCCTCTGTCCATTCTAATTATCTATGTCCTGTTTCAGTCAATTTTTATCATCCTGATCCTCTGTCCATTCTAATTATCTATGTCCTGTTTCAGTCAATTACTATCATCCTGATCCTCTGTCCATTCTAATTATCTATGTCCTGTTTCAGTCAATTTTTATCATCCTGATCCTCTGTCCATTCTAATTATCTATGTCCTGTTTCAGTCAATTACTGTCATCCTGAACCTCTGACCATTCAAATTATCTATGTCCTGCTTCTGTCAATTACTATCATCCTGATCCTCTGTACATTCTAATTATCTATGTCCTGTTTCAGTCAATTACTATCGTCCTGATCCTCTGTCCATTCCAATTATCTATGTCCTGTTTCAGTCAATTACTATCATCCTGATCCTCTCTCCATTCTAATTATCTATGTCCTGTTTCAGTCAATTATTATCATCCTGATCCTCTGAACATTCTAATTATCTATGTCCTGTTTCAGTCAATTACTATCATCCTGATCCTCTGTCCATTCTAAATATCTATGTCCTTTTTCAGTCAATTACTATCATCCTGATCCTCTGTCCATTCTAATTATCTATGTCCTGTTTCAGTCAATTACTATCATCCTGATCCTCTGTCCATGCTGATTATCTATGTCCTGTTTCAGTCAATTATTATCATCCTGATCCTCTGTCCATTCTAATTATCTATGTCCTCTTTCACTCAATTACTATCATCCTCATCCTCTGTCCATTTTAATTATCAATGTCCTGTTTCAGTCAATTACTATCATCCTGATCCTCTGTCCATTTTAATTATCTATGTCCTGTTGCAGTCAATTACTATCATCCTGATCCTCTGTACATTCTAATTATCTATGTCCTGTTTCAGTCACTTACTATCATCCTGATCCTCTGATCATTCTAAATTTCTCTGTCTTGTTTCAGTCAATTACTTTCGTCCTGATCCTCTGTCCATTCTAATTATCTATGTCCTGTTTCAGTCAATTACTATCATCCTGATCCTCTGTCCATTCTAATTATCTGTGTCCTGTTTCAGTCACTTAATATCATCCTAATCCTCTGTCCATTCTAATTATCTATGTCCTGTTTCAGTCAATTGTTATCATCCTGATCCTCTGTACATTCTAATTATCTAGGTCCTGTTTCAGTCACTTACTATCATCCTGATCCTCTGTCCATTCTAATTATCTTTGTCCTGCTTCTGTCACTTAATATCATCCTGATCCTCAGTCCATTCTAATTATCTATGTCCTGTTTCAGTCAATTACTATCACCTGATCCTCTGTCCATTCTAATTATCTATGTCCTGTTTCAGTAAATTTTTATCATCCTGATCCTCTGACCATTCAAATTATCTATGTCCTGTTTCAGTCAATTGCTATCATCCTGATCCTCTGTCCATTCTAATTATCTATGTCCTGTTTCAGTCAATTTTTATCATCCTGATCCTCTGTCCATTCTAATTATCTATGTCCTGTTTCAGTCAATTACTATCATCCTGAACCTCTGACCATTCAAATTATCTATGTCCTGCTTCTGTCAATTACTATCATCCTGATCCTCTGTACATTCTAATTATCTATGTCCTGTTTCAGTCAATTACTATCGTCCTGATCCTCTGTCCATTCTAATTATCTATGTCCTGTTTCAGTCAATTACTATCATCCTGATCCTCTGTCCATTCTAATTATCTATGTCCTGTTTCAGTCAATTACTATCATCCTGATCCTCTGCACATTCTAATTATCTATTTCCTGTTTCAGTCAATTACTATCATCCTGATCGTCTGAACATTCTAATTATCTATGTCCTGTTTCAGTCAATTACTATCATCCTGATCCTCTGTCCATTCTAAATGTCTATGTCCTGTTTCAGTCAATTACTATCATCCTGATCCTCTGTCCATTCTAATTATCTATGTCCTGTTTCAGTCAATTACTATCATCCTGATCTCTGTCCATGCTGATTATCTATGTCCTGTTTCAGTCAATTACTATCATCCTGATCCTCTGTCCATTCTAATTATCCTTGTCCTGTTTCAGTAAATTTTTATCATCCTGATCCTCTGACCATTCAAATTATCTATGTCCTGTTTCAGTCAATTGCTATCATCCTGATCCTCTGTCCATTCTAATTATCTATGTCCTGTTTCAGTCAATTTTTATCATCCTGATCCTCTGTCCATTCTAATTATCTATGTCCTGTTTCAGTCAATTACTATCATCCTGATCCTCTGTCCATTCTAATTATCTATGTCCTGTTTCAGTCAATTTTTATCATCCTGATCCTCTGTCCATTCTAATTATCTATGTCCTGTTTCAGTCAATTACTGTCATCCTGAACCTCTGACCATTCAAATTATCTATGTCCTGCTTCTGTCAATTACTATCATCCTGATCCTCTGTACATTCTAATTATCTATGTCCTGTTTCAGTCAATTACTATCGTCCTGATCCTCTGTCCATTCCAATTATCTATGTCCTGTTTCAGTCAATTACTATCATCCTGATCCTCTCTCCATTCTAATTATCTATGTCCTGTTTCAGTCAATTATTATCATCCTGATCCTCTGAACATTCTAATTATCTATGTCCTGTTTCAGTCAATTACTATCATCCTGATCCTCTGTCCATTCTAAATATCTATGTCCTTTTTCAGTCAATTACTATCATCCTGATCCTCTGTCCATTCTAATTATCTATGTCCTGTTTCAGTCAATTACTATCATCCTGATCCTCTGTCCATGCTGATTATCTATGTCCTGTTTCAGTCAATTATTATCATCCTGATCCTCTGTCCATTCTAATTATCTATGTCCTCTTTCACTCAATTACTATCATCCTCATCCTCTGTCCATTTTAATTATCAATGTCCTGTTTCAGTCAATTACTATCATCCTGATCCTCTGTCCATTTTAATTATCTATGTCCTGTTGCAGTCAATTACTATCATCCTGATCCTCTGTACATTCTAATTATCTATGTCCTGTTTCAGTCACTTACTATCATCCTGATCCTCTGATCATTCTAAATTTCTCTGTCTTGTTTCAGTCAATTACTATCGTCCTGATCCTCTGTCCATTCTAATTATCTATGTCCTGTTTCAGTCAATTACTATCATCCTGATCCTCTGTCCATTCTAATTATCTGTGTCCTGTTTCAGTCACTTAATATCATCCTAATCCTCTGTCCATTCTAATTATCTATGTCCTGTTTCAGTCAATTGTTATCATCCTGATCCTCTGTACATTCTAATTATCTAGGTCCTGTTTCAGTCACTTACTATCATCCTGATCCTCTGTCCATTCTAATTATCTTTGTCCTGCTTCTGTCACTTAATATCATCCTGATCCTCAGTCCATTCTAATTATCTATGTCCTGTTTCAGTCAATTACTATCACCTGATCCTCTGTCCATTCTAATTATCTATGTCCTGTTTCAGTAAATTTTTATCATCCTGATCCTCTGACCATTCAAATTATCTATGTCCTGTTTCAGTCAATTGCTATCATCCTGATCCTCTGTCCATTCTAATTATCTATGTCCTGTTTCAGTCAATTTTTATCATCCTGATCCTCTGTCCATTCTAATTATCTATGTCCTGTTTCAGTCAATTACTATCATCCTGAACCTCTGACCATTCAAATTATCTATGTCCTGCTTCTGTCAATTACTATCATCCTGATCCTCTGTACATTCTAATTATCTATGTCCTGTTTCAGTCAATTACTATCGTCCTGATCCTCTGTCCATTCTAATTATCTATGTCCTGTTTCAGTCAATTACTATCATCCTGATCCTCTGTCCATTCTAATTATCTATGTCCTGTTTCAGTCAATTACTATCATCCTGATCCTCTGCACATTCTAATTATCTATTTCCTGTTTCAGTCAATTACTATCATCCTGATCGTCTGAACATTCTAATTATCTATGTCCTGTTTCAGTCAATTACTATCATCCTGATCCTCTGTCCATTCTAAATATCTATGTCCTGTTTCAGTCAATTACTATCATCCTGATCCTCTGTCCATTCTAATTATCTATGTCCTGTTTCAGTCAATTACTATCATCCTGATCTCTGTCCATGCTGATTATCTATGTCCTGTTTCAGTCAATTATTATCATCCTGATCCTCTGTCCATTCTAATTATCTATGTCCTGTTTCACTCAATTACTATCATCCTGATCCTCTGTCCATTCTAATTATCTATGTCCTGTTTCAGTCAATTACTATCATCCTGATCCTCTGTCCATTTTAATTATCTATGTCCTGTTTCAGTCAATTACTATCATCCTGATCCTCTGTCCATTCTAATTATCTATGTCCTGTTTCAGTCACTTACTATCATCCTGATCCTCTGATCATTCTAAATTTCTCTGTCTTGTTTCAGTCAATTACTATCGTCCTGATCCTCTGTCCATTCTAATTATCTATGTCCTGTTTCAGTCAATTACTATCATCCTGATCCTCTGTCCATTCTAATTATCTGTGTCCTCTTTCAGTCACTTAATATCATCCTAATCCTCTGTCCATTCTAATTATCTATGTCCTGTTTCAGTCAATTGTTATCATCCTGATCCTCTGTACATTCTAATTATCTAGGTCCTGTTTCAGTCACTTACTATCATCCTGATCCTCTGTCCATTATAATTATCTATGTCCTGCTTCTGTCACTTAATATCATCCTGATCCTCTGTCCATTCTAATTATCTTTGTCCTTCTTCTGTCACTTAATATCATCCTGATCCTCAGTCCATTCTAATTATCTATGTCCTGTTTCAGTCAATTACTATCACCCTGATCCTCTGTCCATTCTAATTATCTATGTCCTGTTTCAGTAAATTTTTATCATCCTGATCCTCTTTCCATTCAAATTATCTATGTCCTGTTTCAGTCAATTGCTATCATCCTGATCCTCTGTCCATTCTAATTATCTATGTCCTGTTTCAGTCAATTTTTATCATCCTGATCCTCTGTCCATTCTAATTATCTATGTCCTGTTTCAGTCAATTACGATCATCCTGATCCTCTGTCCATTCTAATTATCTATGTCCTGTTTCAGTCAATTTTTATCATCCTGATCCTCTGTACATTCTAATTATCTATGTCCTGTTTCAGTCAATTACTATCGTCCTGATCCTCTGTCCATTCTAATTATCTATGTCCTGTTTCAGTCAATTACTATCATCCTGATCCTCTGTCCATTCTAATTATCTATGTCCTGTTTCAGTCAATTACTATCATCCTGATCCTCTGAACATTCTAATTATCTATGTCCTGTTTCAGTCAATGACTATCATCCTGATCCTCTGTCCATTCTAAATATCTATGTCCTGTTTCAGTCAATTACTATCATCCTGATCCTCTGTCCATTCTAATTATCTATGTCCTGTTTCAGTCAATTACTATCATCCTGATCCTCTGTCCATGCTGATTATCTATGTCCTGTTTCAGTCAATTATTATCATCCTGATCCTCTGTCCATTCTAATTATCTATGTCCTGTTTCACTCAATTACTATCATCCTCATCCTCTGTCCATTCTAATTATCTATGTCCTGTTTCAGTCAATTACTATCATCCTGATCCTCTGTCCATTTTAATTATCTATGTCCTGTTTCAGTCAATTACTATCATCCTGATCCTCTGTCCATTCTAATTATCTATGTCCTGCTTCTGTCACTTAATATCATCCTGATCCTCTGTCCATTCTAATTATCTTTGTCCTGCTTCTGTCACTTAATATCATTCTGATCCTCAGTCCATTCTAATTATCTATGTCCTGTTTCAGTCAATTACTATCACCCTGATCCTCTGTCCATTCTAATTATCTATGTCCTGTTTCAGTAAATTTTTATCATCCTGATCCTCTGACCATTCAAATTATCTATGTCCTGTTTCAGTCAATTGCTATCATCCTGATCCTCTGTCCATTCTAATTATCTATGTCCTGTTTCAGTCAATTTTTATCTTCCTGATCCTCTGTCCATTCTAATTATCTATGTCCTGTTTCAGTCAATTACTATCATCCTGATCCTCTGTCCATTCTAATTATCTATGTCCTGTTTCAGTCAATTTTTATCATCCTGATCCTCTGTCCATTCTAATTATCTATGTCCTGTTTCAGTCAATTACTATCATCCTGAACCTCTGACCATTCAAATTATCTATGTCCTGCTTCTGTCAATTACTATCATCCTGATCCTCTGTACATTCTAATTATCTATGTCCTGTTTCAGTCAATTACTATCGTCCTGATCCTCTGTCCATTCTAATTATCTATGTCCTGTTTCAGTCAATTACTATCATCCTGATCCTCTGTCCATTCTAATTATCTATGTCCTGTTTCAGTCAATTACTATCATCCTGATCCTCTGTCCATTCTAATTATCTATGTCCTGTTTCAGTCAATTACTATCATCCTGATCCTCTGAACATTCTAATTATCTATTTCCTGTTTCAGTCAATTACTATCATCCTGATCCTCTGAACATTCTAAATATCTATGTCCTGTTTCAGTCAATTACTATCATCCTGATCCTCTGTCCATGCTGATTATCTATGTCCTGTTTCAGTCAATTATTATCATCCTGATCCTCTGTCCATTCTAATTATCTATGTCCTGTTTCAGTCAATTACTATCATCCTGATCCTCTGTACATTCTAATTATCTATGTCCTGTTTCAGTCACTTACTATCATCCTGATCCTCTGATCATTCTAAATTTCTCTGTCTTGTTTCAGTCAATTACTATCGTCCTGATCCTCTGTCCATTCTAATTATCTATGTCCTGTTTCAGTCAATTACTATCATCCTGATCCTCTGTCCATTCTAATTATCTGTGTCCTGTTTCAGTCACTTAATATCATCCTAATCCTCTGTCCATTCTAATTATCTATGTCCTGTTTCAGTCAATTGTTATCATCCTGATCCTCTGTACATTCTAATTATCTAGGTCCTGTTTCAGTCACTTACTATCATCCTGATCCTCTGTCCATTCTAATTATCTATGTCCTGCTTCTGTCACTTAATATCATCCTGATCCTCAGTCCATTCTAATTATCTATGTCCTGTTTCAGTCAATTACTATCATCCTGATCCTCTGTCCATTCTAATTATCTATGTAGTGTTTCAGTCAATTTTTATCATCCTGATCCTCTGACCATTCAAATTATCTATGTCCTGTTTCAGTCAATTACTATCATCCTGATCCTCTGTCCATTCTAATTATCTATGTCCTGTTTCAGTCAATTTCTATCATCCTGATCCTCTGTCCATTCTAATTATCTCTGTCCTTTTTCAGTCAATTACTATCATCCTGATCCTCAGTCCATTCTAATTATCTATGTCCTGTTTCAGTCAATTTTTATCATCCTGATCCTCTGTCCATTCTAATTATCTATGTCCTGTTTCAGTCAATTACTATCATCCTGAACCTCTGACCATTCAAATTATCTATGTCCTGCTTCTGTCAATTACTATCATCCTGATCCTCTGTCCATTCTAATTATCTATGTCCTGTTTCAGTCAATTACTATCATCCTGATCCTCTGAACATTCTAATTATCTATTTCCTGTTTCAGTCAATTACTATCATCCTGATCCTCTGAACATTCTAATTATCTATGTCCTGTTTCAGTCAATTACTATCATCCTGATCCTCTGTCCATTCTAAATATCTATGTCCTGTTTCAGTCAATTTTTATCATCCTGATCCTCTGTCCATTCTAATTATCTATGTCCTGTTTCAGTCAATTACTATCATCCTGAACCTCTGACCATTCAAATTATCTATGTCCTGCTTCTGTCAATTACTATCATCCTGATCCTCTGTACATTCTAATTATCTATGTCCTGTTTCAGTCAAATACTATCGTCCTGATCCTCTGTCCATTCTAATTATCTATGTCCTGTTTCAGTCAATTACTATCATCCTGATCCTCTGTCCATTCTAATTATCCATGTCCTGTTTCAGTCAATTACTATCATCCTGATCCTCTGAACATTCTAATTATCTATTTCCTGTTTCAGTCAATTACTATCATCCTGATCCTCTGAACATTCTAATTATCTATCTCCTGTTTCAGTCAATTACTATCATCCTGATCCTCTGTCCATTCTAAATATATATGTCCTGTTTCAGTCAATTACTATCATCCTGATCCTCTGTCCATTCTAATTATCTATGTCCTGTTTCAGTCAATTACTATCATCCTGATCCTCTGTCCATTCTAATTATCTATGTGCTGTTTCAGTCAATTGTTATCATCCTGATCCTCTGTCCATTCTAATTATCTATGTCCTGTTTCAGTCATTACTATCATCCTGACTCTCTGTCTATTCTAATTATCTATGTCCTGTTTCAGTCAATTACTATCATCCTGATCCTCTGTACATTCTAATTATCTAGGTCCTGTTTCAGTCACTTACTATCATCCTGATCCTCTGTCCATTCTAATTATCTATGTCCTGTTTCAGTCAATTACTATCATCCTCATCCTCTGTCCATTCTAATTATCTATGTCCTGTTTCAGTCAATTACTATCATCCTGATCCTCTGTCCATGCTGATTATCTATGTCCTGTTTCAGTCAATTACTATCATCCTGATCCTCTGTCCATTCTACTTATCTATGTCCTGTTTCAGTCAATTACTATCATCCTGATCCTCTGTCCATTTTAATTATCTATGTCCTGTTTCAGTCAATTACTATCATCCTGATCCTCTGTACATTCTAATTATCTATGTCCTGTTTCAGTCACTTACTATCATCCTGATCCTCTGATCATTCTAAATTTCTCTTTCTTGTTTTAGTCAATTACTATCGTCCTGATCCTCTGTCCATTCTAATTATCTATGTCCTGTTTCAGTCAATTACTATCATCCTGATCCTCTGTCCATTCTAATTACCTGTGTCCTGTTTCAGTCACTTACTATCATCCTGATCCTCTGTCCATTCTAATTATCTATGTCCTGTTTCAGTCAATTGTTATCATCCTGATCCTCTGTCCATTCTAATTATCTATGTCCTGTTTCAGTCAATTGTTATCATCCTGATCCTCTGTCCATTCTAATTATCTATGTCCTGTTTCAGTCAATTAGTATCATCCTGATCCTCTGTACATTCTAATTATCTAGGTCCTGTTTCATTCACTTACTATCATCCTGATCCTCTGTCCATTCTAATTATCTATGTCCTGTTTCAGTCAATTACTATCATCCTCATCCTCTGTCCATTCTAATTATCTATGTCCTGTTTCAGTCAATTACTATCATCCTGATCCTCTGTCCATGCTGATTATCTATGTCCTGTTTCAGTCAATTACTATCATCCAGATCCTCTGTCCATTCTACTATTCTATGTCCTGTTTCAGTCAATTACTATCATCCTGATCCTCTGTCCATTTTAATTATCTATGTCCTGTTTCAGTCAATTACTATCATCCTGATCCTCTGATCATTCTAAATTTCTCTTTCTTGTTTCAGTCAATTACTATCGTCCTGATCCTCTGTCCATTCTAATTATCTATGTCCTGTTTCAGTCAATTACTATCATCCTGATCCTCTGTCCATTCTAATTATCTGTGTCCTGTTTCAGTCACTTAATATCATCCTAATCCTCTGTCCATTCTAATTATCTATGTCCTGTTTCAGTCAATTGTTATCATCCTGATCCTCTGTACATTCTAATTATCTAGGTCCTGTTTCAGTCACTTACTATCATCCTGATCCTCTGTCCATTCTAATTATCTATGTCCTGCTTCTGAAACTTAATATCATCCTGATCCTCAGTCCATTCTAATTATCTATGTCCTGTTTCAGTCAATTACTATCATCCTGATCCTCTGTCCATTCTAATTATCTATGTCCTGTTTCAGTCAATTTTTATCATCCTGATCCTCTGACCATTCAAATTATCTATGTCCTGTTTCAGTCAATTGCTATCATCCTGATCCTCTGTCCATTCTAATTATCTATGTCCTGTTTCAGTCAATTTTTATCATCCTGATCCTCTGTACATTCTAATTATCTAGGTCCTGTTTCAGTCACTTACTATCATCCTGATCCTCTGTCTATTCTAATTATCTATGTCCTGTTTCAGTCAATTAATATCGTCCTGATCCTCTGTCCATTCTAATTATCTATGTCCTGTTTCAGTCAATTACTATCATCCTGATCCTCTGTCCATTCTAATTATCTATGTCCTGTTTCAGTCAATTACTATCATCCTGATCCTCTGAACATTCTAATTATCTATTTCCTGTTTCAGTCAATTACTATCATCCTGATCCTCTGAACATTCTAATTATCTATGTCCTGTTTCAGTCAATTACTATCATCCTGATCCTCTGTCCATTCTAAATATCTATGTCCTGTTTCAGTCAATTACTATCATCCTGATCCTCTGTCCATTCTAATTATCTATGTCCAGTTTCAGTCAATTACTATCATCCTGATCCTCTGTCCATTCTAATTATCTATGTCCTGTTTCAGTCAATTGTTATCATCCTGATCCTCTGTCCATTCTAATTATCTATGTCCTGTTTCAGTCAATTACTATCATCCTGATCCTCTGTCTATTCTAATTATCTATGTCCTGTTTCAGTCAATTACTATCATCCTGCTCCTCTGTCTATTCTAATGATCTATGTCCTGTTTCAGTTAATTTATATCATCCTGATCCTCTGTCCATTCTACTTATCTATGTCCTGTTTCAGTCAATTACTATCATCCTGATCCTCTGTCCATTCTAATTATCTATGTCCTGTTTCAGTCAATTACTATCATCCTGATCCTCTGTCTATTCTAATTATCTATGTCCTGTTTTAGTCAATTACTATCATCCTGATCCTCTGTCTATTCTAATTATATATTTACTGTTTCAGTCAATTACGATCATCCTGATCCTCTTTCCATTCTAATTATCTATGTCCTGTTTCAGTCAATTACTATCATCCTGATCCTCTGTCCATTCCGATTATCTATGTCCTGTTTCAGTCAATTACTATCATCCTGATCCTCTGTCTATTCTAATTATCTATGTCCTGTTTCAGTCAATTGCTATCATCCTGATCCTCTGTCCATTCCGATTATCTATGTCCTGTTTCAGTCAATTACTATCATCCTGATCCTCTGTCCATTCTAATTATCTATGTCCTGTTTCACTCAATTACTATCATCCTCATCCTCTGTCCATTCTAATTATCTATGTCCTGTTTCAGTCAATTACTATCATCCTGATCCTCTGTACATTCTAATTATCTAGGTCCTGTTTCAGTCACTTACTATCATCCTGATCCTCTGTCCATTCTAATTATCTATGTCCTGTTTCAGTCAATTACTATCATCCTCATCCTCTGTCCATTCTAATTATCTATGTCCTGTTTCAGTCAATTACTATCATCCTGATCCTCTGTCCATGCTGATTATCTATGTCCTGTTTCAGTCAATTACTATCATCCTGATCCTCTGTCCATTCTACTTATCTATGTCCTGTTTCAGTCAATTACTATCATCCTGATCCTCTGTCCATTTTAATTATCTATGTCCTGTTTCAGTCAATTACTATCATCCTGATCCTCTGATCATTCTAAATTTCTCTTTCTTGTTTCAGTCAATTACTATCGTCCTGATCCTCTGTCCATTCTAATTATCTATGTCCTGTTTCAGTCAATTACTATCATCCTGATCCTCTGTCCATTCTAATTATCTGTGTCCTGTTTCAGTCACTTAATATCATCCTAATCCTCTGTCCATTCTAATTATCTATGTCCTGTTTCAGTCAATTGTTATCATCCTGATCCTCTGTACATTCTAATTATCTAGGTCCTGTTTCAGTCACTTACTATCATCCTGATCCTCTGTCCATTCTAATTATCTATGTCCTGCTTCTGTCACTTAATATCATCCTGATCCTCAGTCCATTCTAATTATCTATGTCCTGTTTCAGTCAATTACTATCATCCTGATCCTCTGTCCATTCTAATTATCTATGTCCTGTTTCAGTCAATTTTTATCATCTTGATCCTCTGACCATTCAAATTATCTATGTCCTGTTTCAGTCAATTGCTATCATCCTGATCCTCTGTCCATTCTAATTATCTATGTCCTGTTTCAGTCAATTTTTATCATCCTGATCCTCTGTACATTCTAATTATCTAGGTCCTGTTTCAGTCACTTACTATCATCCTGATCCTCTGTCCATTCTAATTATCTATGTCCTGCTTCTGTCACTTAATATCATCCTGATCCTCAGTCCATTCTAATTATCTATGTCCTGTTTCAGTCAATTACTATCATCCTGATCCTCTGTCCATTCTAATTATCTATGTCCTGTTTCAGTCAATTTTTATCATCCTGATCCTCTGACCATTCAAATTATCTATGTCCTGTTTCAGTCAATTGCTATCATCCTGATCCTCTGTCCATTCTAATTATCTATGTCCTGTTTCAGTCAATTACTATCATCCTGATCCTCTGTACATTCTAATTATCTAGGTCCTGTTTCAGTCACTTACTATCATCCTGATCCTCTGTCCATTCTAATTATCTATGTCCTGCTTCTGTCACTTAATATCATCCTGATCCTCAGTCCATTCTAATTATCTATGTCCTGTTTCAGTCAATTACTATCATCCTGATCCTCTGTCCATTCTAATTATCTATGTCCTGTTTCAGTCAATTTTTATCATCCTGATCCTCTGACCATTCAAATTATCTATGTCCTGTTTCAGTCAATTGATATCATCCTGATCCTCTGTCCATTCTAATTATCTATGTCCTGTTTCAGTCAATTTTTATCATCCTGATCCTCTGTCCATTCTGATTATCTATGTCCTGTTTCAGTCAATTACTATCATCCTGATCCTCTGACCATTCTAATTATCTGTGTCCTGCTTCTGTTAATTACTATCATCCTGATCCTCTGTCCATTCTAATTATCTATGTCCTGTTTCAGTCAATTTTTATCATCCTGATCCTCTGTCTATTCTAATTATCTATGTCCTGTTTCTGTTAATTACTATCATCCTGATCCTCTGTCCATTCTAATTATCGATGTCCTGTTTCAGTCAATTACTATCATCCTGAACCTCTGACCATTCAAATTATCTTTGTCCTGCTTCTGTCAATTACTATCATCCTGATCCTCTGTACATTCTAATTATCTATGTCCTGTTTCAGTCAATTAATATCGTCCTGATCCTCTGTCCATTCTAATTATCTATGTCCTGTTTCAGTCAATTACTATCATCCTGATCCTCTGTCCATTCTAATTATCTATGTCCTGTTTCAGTCAATTACTATCATCCTGATCCTCTGAACATTCTAATTATCTATTTCCTGTTTCAGTCAATTACTATCATCCTGATCCTCTGAACATTCTAATTATCTATGTCCTGTTTCAGTCAATTACTATCATCCTGATCCTCTGTCCATTCTAAATATCTATGTCCTGTTTCAGTCAATTACTATCATCCTGATCCTCTGTCCATTCTAATTATCTATGTCCAGTTTCAGTCAATTACTATCATCCTGATCCTCTGTCCATTCTAATTATCTATGTCCTGTTTCAGTCAATTGTTATCATCCTGATCCTCTGTCCATTCTAATTATCTATGTCCTGTTTCAGTGAATTACTATCATCCTGATCCTCTGTCTATTGTAATTATCTATGTCCTGTTTCAGTCAATTACTATCATCCTGATCCTCTGTCTATTCTAATGATCTATGTCCTGTTTCAGTTAATTACTATCATCCTGATCCTCTGTCCATTCTACTTATCTATGTCCTGTTTCAGTCAATTACTATCATCCTGATCCTCTGTCTATTCTAATTATCTATGTCCTGTTTCAGTCAATTACTATCATCCTGATCCTCTGTCTATTCTAATTATCTATGTCCTGTTTTAGTCAATTACTATCATCCTGATCCTCTGTCTATTCTAATTATATATTTACTGTTTCAGTCAATTACGATCATCCTGATCCTCTTTCCATTCTAATTATCTATGTCCTGTTTCAGTCAACTACTATCATCCTGATCCTCTGTCCATTCCGATTATCTATGTCCTGTTTCAGTCAATTACTATCATCCTGATCCTCTGTCTATTCTAATTATCTATGTCCTGTTTCAGTCAATTGCTATCATCCTGATCCTCTGTCCATTCCGATTATCTATGTCCTGTTTCAGTCAATTACTATCATCCTGATCCTCTGTCCATTCTAATTATCTATGTCCTGTTTCACTCAATTACTATCATCCTCATCCTCTGTCCATTCTAATTATCTATGTCCTGTTTCAGTCAATTACTATCATCCTGATCCTCTGTCCATGCTGATTATCTATGTCCTGTTTCAGTCAATTACTATCATCCTGATCCTCTGTCCATTCTAATTATCTATGTCCTGTTTCAGTCAATTACTATCATCCTGATCCTCTGTCCATGCTGATTATCTATGTCCTGTTTCAGTCAATTACTATCATCCTGATCCTCTGTCCATGCTGATTATCTATGTCCTGTTTCAGTCAATTATTATCATCCTGATCCTCTGTCCATTCTAATTATCTATGTCCTGTTTAACTCAATTACTATCATCCTCATCCTCTGTCCATTCTAATTATCTATGTCCTGTTTCAGTGAATTACTATCATCCTGATCCTCTGACCATTTTAATTATCTATGTCCTGTTTCAGTCAATTACTATCATCCTGATCCTCTGTACATTCTAATTATCTATGTCCTGTTTCATTCACTTACTATCATCCTGATCCTCTGATCATTCTAAATTTCTCTGTCTTGTTTCAGTCAATTACTATCGTCCTGATCCTCTGTCCATTCTAATTATCTATGTCCTGTTTCAGTCAATTACTATCATCCTGATCCTCTGTCCATTCTAATTATCTGTGTCCTGTTTCAGTCACTTAATATCATCCTAATCCTCTGTCCATTCTAATTATCTATGTCCTGTTTCAGTCAATTGTTATCATCCTGATCCTCTGTACATTCTAATTATCTAGGTCCTGTTTCAGTCACTTCCTATCATCCTGATCCTCTGTCCATTCTAATTATCTTTGTCCTGCTTCTGTCACTTAATATCATCCTGATCCTCAGTCCATTCTAATTATCTGTGTCCTGTTTCAGTCAATTACTATCATCCTCATCCTCTGTCCATTCTAATTATCTATGTCCTGTTTCAGTCAATTTTTATCATCCTGATCCTCTGACCATTCAAATTATCTATGTCCTGTTTCAGTCAATTGCTATCATCCTGATCCTCTGTCCATTCTAATTATCTATGTCCTGTTTCAGTCAATTTTTATCATCCTGATCCTCTGTCCATTCTAATTATCTATGTCCTGTTTCAGTCAATTACTATCATCCTGATCCTCTGTCCATTCTAATTATCTATGTCCTGTTCCAGTCAATTTTTATCATCCTGATCCTCTGTACATTCTAATTATCTAGGTCCTATTTCAGTCACTTCCTATCATCCTGATCCTCTGTCCATTCTAATTATCTATGTCCTGCTTCTGTCACTTAATATCATCCTGATCCTCAGTCCATTCTAATTATCTATGTCCTGTTTCAGTCAATAGCTATCATCCTGATCCTCTGTCCATTCTAATTATCTATGTCCTGTTTCAGTCAATTTCTGTCATCCTGATCCTCTGTCCATTCTAATTATCTCTGTCCTGTTTCAGTCAATTACTATCATCCTGATCCTCAGTCCATTCTAATTATCTATGTCCTGTTTCAGTCAATTTTTATCATCCTGATCCTCTGTCCATTCTAATTATCTATGTCCTGTTTCAGTCAATTACTATCATCCTGAACCTCTGACCATTCAAATTATCTATGTCCTGCTTCTGTCAATTACTATCATCCTGATCCACTGTACATTCTAATTATCTATGTCCTGTTTCAGTCAATTACTATCGTCCTGATCCTCTGTCCATTCTAATTATCTATGTCCTGTTTCAGTCAATTACTATCATCCTGATCCTCTGTCCATTCTAATTATCTATGTCCTGTTTCAGTCAATTACTATCATCCTGATCCTCTGAACATTTTAATTATCTATTTCCTGTTTCAGTCAATTACTATCATCCTGATCCTCTGAACATTCTAATTATCTATGTCCTGTTTCAGTCAATTACTATCATCCTGATCCTCTGTCCATTCTAAATATCTATGTCCTGTTTCAGTCAATTACTATCATCCTGATCCTCTGTCCATTCTAATTATCTATGTCCTGTTTCAGTCAATTACTATCATCCTGATCCTCTGTCCATTCTAATTATCTATGTGCTGTTTCATTCAATTGTTATCATCCTGATCCTCTGTCCATTCTAATTATCTATGTCCTGTTTCAGTCATTACTATCATCCTGACTCTCTGTCTATTCTAATTATCTATGTCCTGTTTCAGTCAATTTTTATCATCTTGATCCTCTGACCATTCAAATTATCTATGTCCTGTTTCAGTCAATTGCTATCATCCTGATCCTCTGTCCATTCTAATTATCTATGTCCTGTTTCAGTCAATTTTTATCATCCTGATCCTCTGTACATTCTAATTATCTAGGTCCTGTTTCAGTCACTTACTATCATCCTGATCCTCTGTCCATTCTAATTATCTATGTCCTGCTTCTGTCACTTAATATCATCCTGATCCTCAGTCCATTCTAATTATCTATGTCCTGTTTCAGTCAATTACTATCATCCTGATCCTCTGTCCATTCTAATTATCTATGTCCTGTTTCAGTCAATTTTTATCATCCTGATCCTCTGACCATTCAAATTATCTATGTCCTGTTTCAGTCAATTGCTATCATCCTGATCCTCTGTCCATTCTAATTATCTATGTCCTGTTTCAGTCAATTACTATCATCCTGATCCTCTGTACATTCTAATTATCTAGGTCCTGTTTCAGTCACTTACTATCATCCTGATCCTCTGTCCATTCTAATTATCTATGTCCTGCTTCTGTCACTTAATATCATCCTGATCCTCAGTCCATTCTAATTATCTATGTCCTGTTTCAGTCAATTACTATCATCCTGATCCTCTGTCCATTCTAATTATCTATGTCCTGTTTCAGTCAATTTTTATCATCCTGATCCTCTGACCATTCAAATTATCTATGTCCTGTTTCAGTCAATTGATATCATCCTGATCCTCTGTCCATTCTAATTATCTATGTCCTGTTTCAGTCAATTTTTATCATCCTGATCCTCTGTCCATTCTGATTATCTATGTCCTGTTTCAGTCAATTACTATCATCCTGATCCTCTGACCATTCTAATTATCTGTGTCCTGCTTCTGTTAATTACTATCATCCTGATCCTCTGTCCATTCTAATTATCTATGTCCTGTTTCAGTCAATTTTTATCATCCTGATCCTCTGTCTATTCTAATTATCTATGTCCTGCTTCTGTTAATTACTATCATCCTGATCCTCTGTCCATTCTAATTATCGATGTCCTGTTTCAGTCAATTACTATCATCCTGAACCTCTGACCATTCAAATTATCTTTGTCCTGCTTCTGTCAATTACTATCATCCTGATCCTCTGTACATTCTAATTATCTATGTCCTGTTTCAGTCAATTAATATCGTCCTGATCCTCTGTCCATTCTAATTATCTATGTCCTGTTTCAGTCAATTACTATCATCCTGATCCTCTGTCCATTCTAATTATCTATGTCCTGTTTCAGTCAATTACTATCATCCTGATCCTCTGAACATTCTAATTATCTATTTCCTGTTTCAGTCAATTACTATCATCCTGATCCTCTGAACATTCTAATTATCTATGTCCTGTTTCAGTCAATTACTATCATCCTGATCCTCTGTCCATTCTAAATATCTATGTCCTGTTTCAGTCAATTACTATCATCCTGATCCTCTGTCCATTCTAATTATCTATGTCCAGTTTCAGTCAATTACTATCATCCTGATCCTCTGTCCATTCTAATTATCTATGTCCTGTTTCAGTCAATTGTTATCATCCTGATCCTCTGTCCATTCTAATTATCTATGTCCTGTTTCAGTCAATTACTATCATCCTGATCCTCTGTCTATTCTAATTATCTATGTCCTGTTTCAGTCAATTACTATCATCCTGATCCTCTGTCTATTCTAATGATCTATGTCCTGTTTCAGTTAATTACTATCATCCTGATCCTCTGTCCATTCTACTTATCTATGTCCTGTTTCAGTCAATTACTATCATCCTGATCCTCTGTCTATTCTAATTATCTATGTCCTGTTTCAGTCAATTACTATCATCCTGATCCTCTGTCTATTCTAATTATCTATGTCCTGTTTTAGTCAATTACTATCATCCTGATCCTCTGTCTATTCTAATTATATATTTACTGTTTCAGTCAATTACGATCATCCTGATCCTCTTTCCATTCTAATTATCTATGTCCTGTTTCAGTCAATTACTATCATCCTGATCCTCTGTCCATTCCGATTATCTATGTCCTGTTTCAGTCAATTACTATCATCCTGATCCTCTGTCTATTCTAATTATCTATGTCCTGTTTCAGTCAATTGCTATCATCCTGATCCTCTGTCCATTCCGATTATCTATGTCCTGTTTCAGTCAATTACTATCATCCTGATCCTCTGTCCATTCTAATTATCTATGTCCTGTTTCACTCAATTACTATCATCCTCATCCTCTGTCCATTCTAATTATCTATGTCCTGTTTCAGTCAATTACTATCATCCTGATCCTCTGTCCATGCTGATTATCTATGTCCTGTTTCAGTCAATTACTATCATCCTGATCCTCTGTCCATTCTAATTATCTATGTCCTGTTTCAGTCAATTACTATCATCCTGATCCTCTGTCCATGCTGATTATCTATGTCCTGTTTCAGTCAATTACTATCATCCTGATCCTCTGTCCATGCTGATTATCTATGTCCTGTTTCAGTCAATTATTATCATCCTGATCCTCTGTCCATTCTAATTATCTATGTCCTGTTTAACTCAATTACTATCATCCTCATCCTCTGTCCATTCTAATTATCTATGTCCTGTTTCAGTCAATTACTATCATCCTGATCCTCTGACCATTTTAATTATCTATGTCCTGTTTCAGTCAAGTACTATCATCCTGATCCTCTGTACATTCTAATTATCTATGTCCTGTTTCATTCACTTACTATCATCCTGATCCTCTGATCATTCTAAATTTCTCTGTCTTGTTTCAGTCAATTACTATCGTCCTGATCCTCTGTCCATTCTAATTATCTATGTCCTGTTTCAGTCAATTACTATCATCCTGATCCTCTGTCCATTCTAATTATCTGTGTCCTGTTTCAGTCACTTAATATCATCCTAATCCTCTGTCCATTCTAATTATCTATGTCCTGTTTCAGTCAATTGTTATCATCCTGATCCTCTGTACATTCTAATTATCTAGGTCCTGTTTCAGTCACTTCCTATCATCCTGATCCTCTGTCCATTCTAATTATCTTTGTCCTGCTTCTGTCACTTAATATCATCCTGATCCTCAGTCCATTCTAATTATCTGTGTCCTGTTTCAGTCAATTACTATCATCCTCATCCTCTGTCCATTCTAATTATCTATGTCCTGTTTCAGTCAATTTTTATCATCCTGATCCTCTGACCATTCAAATTATCTATGTCCTGTTTCAGTCAATTGCTATCATCCTGATCCTCTGTCCATTCTAATTATCTATGTCCTGTTTCAGTCAATTTTTATCATCCTGATCCTCTGTCCATTCTAATTATCTATGTCCTGTTTCAGTCAATTACTATCATCCTGATCCTCTGTCCATTCTAATTATCTATGTCCTGTTCCAGTCAATTTTTATCATCCTGATCCTCTGTACATTCTAATTATCTAGGTCCTATTTCAGTCACTTCCTATCATCCTGATCCTCTGTCCATTCTAATTATCTATGTCCTGCTTCTGTCACTTAATATCATCCTGATCCTCAGTCCATTCTAATTATCTATGTCCTGTTTCAGTCAATTGCTATCATCCTGATCCTCTGTCCATTCTAATTATCTATGTCCTGTTTCAGTCAATTTCTATCATCCTGATCCTCTGTCCATTCTAATTATCTCTGTCCTGTTTCAGTCAATTACTATCATCCTGATCCTCAGTCCATTCTAATTATCTATGTCCTGTTTCAGTCAATTTTTATCATCCTGATCCTCTGTCCATTCTAATTATCTATGTCCTGTTTCAGTCAATTACTATCATCCTGAACCTCTGACCATTCAAATTATCTATGTCCTGCTTCTGTCAATTACTATCATCCTGATCCTCTGTACATTCTAATTATCTATGTCCTGTTTCAGTCAATTACTATCGTCCTGATCCTCTGTCCATTCTAATTATCTATGTCCTGTTTCAGTCAATTACTATCATCCTGATCCTCTGTCCATTCTAATTATCTATGTCCTGTTTCAGTCAATTACTATCATCCTGATCCTCTGAACATTCTAATTATCTATTTCCTGTATCAGTCAATTACTATCATCCTGATCCTCTGAACATTCTAATTATCTATGTCCTGTTTCAGTCAATTACTATCATCCTGATCCTCTGTCCATTCTAAATATCTATGTCCTGTTTCAGTCAATTACTATCATCCTGATCCTCTGTCCATTCTAATTATCTATGTCCTGTTTCAGTCAATTACTATCATCCTGATCCTCTGTCCATTCTAATTATCTATGTGCTGTTTCAGTCAATTGTTATCATCCTGATCCTCTGTCCATTCTAATTATCTATGTCCTGTTTCAGTCATTACTATCATCCTGACTCTCTGTCTATTCTAATTATCTATGTCCTGTTTCAGTCAATTACTATCATCCTGATCCTCTGTACATTCTAATTATCTAGGTCCTGTTTCAGTCACTTACTATCATCCTGATCCTCTGTCCATTCTAATTATCTATGTCATGTTTCAGTCAATTACTATCATCCTCATCCTCTGTCCATTCTAATTATCTATGTCCTGTTTCAGTCAATTACTATCATCCTGATCCTCTGTCCATGCTGATTATCTATGTCCTTTTTCAGTCAATTACTATCATCCTGATCCTCTGTCCATTCTACTTATCTATGTCCTGTTTCAGTCAATTACTATCATCCTGATCCTCTGTCCATTTTAATTATCTATGTCCTGTTTCAGTCAATTACTATCATCCTGATCTTCTGTACATTCTAATTATCTATGTCCTGTTTCAGTCACTTACTATCATCCTGATCCTCTGATCATTCTAAATTTCTCTTTCTTGTTTCAGTCAATTACTATCGTCCTGATCCTCTGTCCATTCTAATTATCTATGTCCTGTTTCAGTCAATTACTATCATCCTGATCCTCTGTCCATTCTAATTATCTGTGTCCTGTTTCAGTCACTTACTATCATCCTGATCCTCTGTCCATTCTAATTATCTATGTCCTGTTTCAGTCAATTGCTATCATCCTGATCCTCTGTCCATTCTAATTATCTATGTCCTGTTTCAGTCAATTGTTATCATCCTGATCCTCTGTCCATTCTAATTATCTGTGTCCTGTTTCAGTCACTTACTATCATCCTGATCCTCTGTCCATTCTAATTATCTGTGTCCTGTTTCAGTCACTTACTATCATCCTGATCCTCTGTCCATTCTAATTATCTATGTCCTGTTTCAGTCAATTGTTATCATCCTGATCCTCTGTCCATTCTAATTATCTATGTCCTGTTTCAGTCAATTACTATCATCCTGACTCTCTGTCTGTTCTAATTATCTCTGTCCTGTTTCAGTCAATTACTATCATCCTGATCCTCTGTACATTCTAATTATCTGGGTCCTGTTTCAGTCACTTACTATCATCCTGATCCTCTGTCCATTCTAATTATCTATGTCCTGTTTCAGTCAATTACTATCATCCTCATCCTCTGTCCATTCTAATTATCTATGTCCTGTTTCAGTCAATTACTATCATCCTGATCCTCTGTCCATGCTGATTATCTATGTCCTGTTTCAGTCAATTACTATCATCCTGATCCTCTGTCCATTCTACTTATCTATGTCCTGTTTCAGTCAATTACTATCATCCTGATCCTCTGTCCATTTTAATTATCTATGTCCTGTTTCAGTCAATTACTATCATCCTGATCCTCTGATCATTCTAAATTTCTCTTTCTTGTTTCAGTCAATTACTATCGTCCTGATCCTCTGTCCATTCTAATTATCTATGTCCTGTTTCAGTCAATTACTATCATCCTGATCCTCTGTCCATTCTAATTATCTGTGTCCTGTTTCAGTCACTTAATATCATCCTAATCCTCTGTCCATTCTAATTATCTATGTCCTGTTTCAGTCAATTGTTATCATCCTGATCCTCTGTACATTCTAATTATCTATGTCCTGTTTCAGTCAATTACTATCATCCTGATCCTCTGTCCATTCTAATTATCTATGTCCTGCTTCTGTCACTTAATATCATCCTGATCCTCAGACCATTTTAATTATCTATGTCCTGTTTCAGTCAATTACTATCATCCTGATCCTCTGTCCATTCTAATTATCTATGTCCTGTTTCAGTCAATTTTTATCATCCTGATCCTCTGACCATTCAAATTATCTATGTCCTGTTTCAGTCAATTGCTATCATCCTGATCCTCTGTCCATTCTAATTATCTATGTCGTTTCAGTCAATTTTTATCATCCTGATCCTCTGTACATTCTAATTATCTAGGTCCTGTTTCAGTCACTTACTATCATCCTGATCCTCTGTCCATTCTAATTATCTATGTCCTGCTTCTGTCACTTAATATCATCCTGATCCTCAGTCCATTCTAATTATCTATGTCCTGTTTCAGTCAATTACTATCATCCTGATCCTCTGTCCATTCTAATTATCTATGTCCTGTTTCAGTCAATTTTTATCATCCTGATCCTCTGACCATTCAAATTATCTATGTCCTGTTTCAGTCAATTGCTATCATCCTGATCCTCTGTCCATTCTAATTATCTATGTCCTGTTTCAGTCAATTACTATCATCCTGATCCTCTGTACATTCTAATTATCTAGGTCCTGTTTCAGTCACTTACTATCATCCTGATCCTCTGTCCATTCTAATTATCTATGTCCTGCTTCTGTCACTTAATATCATCCTGATCCTCAGTCCATTCTAATTATCTATGTCCTGTTTCAGTCAATTACTATCATCCTGATCCTCTGTCCATTCTAATTATCTATGTCCTGTTTCAGTCAATTTTTATCATCCTGATCCTCTGACCATTCAAATTATCTATGTCCTGTTTCAGTCAATTGATATCATCCTGATCCTCTGTCCATTCTAATTATCTATGTCCTGTTTCAGTCAATTTTTATCATCCTGATCCTCTGTCCATTCTGATTATCTATGTCCTGTTTCAGTCAATTACTATCATCCTGATCCTCTGACCATTCTAATTATCTGTGTCCTGCTTCTGTTAATTACTATCATCCTGATCCTCTGTCCATTCTAATTATCTATGTCCTGTTTCAGTCAATTTTTATCATCCTGATCCTCTGTCTATTCTAATTATCTATGTCCTGCTTCTGTTAATTACTATCATCCTGATCCTCTGTCCATTCTAATTATCGATGTCCTGTTTCAGTCAATTACTATCATCCTGAACCTCTGACCATTCAAATTATCTATGTCCTGCTTCTGTCAATTACTATCATCCTGATCCTCTGTACATTCTAATTATCTATGTCCTGTTTCAGTCAATAACTATCGTCCTGATCCTCTGTCCATTCTAATTATCTATGTCCTGTTTCAGTCAATTACTATCATCCTGATCCTCTGTCCATTCTAATTATCTATGTCCTGTTTCAGTCAATTACTATCATCCTGATCCTCTGAACATTCTAATTATCTATTTCCTGTTTCAGTCAATTACTATCATCCTGATCCTCTGAACATTCTAATTATCTATGTCCTGTTTCAGTCAATTACTATCATCCTGATCCTCTGTCCATTCTAAATATCTATGTCCTGTTTCAGTCAATTACTATCATCCTGATCCTCTGTCCATTCTAATTATCTATGTCCAGTTTCAGTCAATTACTATCATCCTGATCCTCTGTCCATTCTAATTATCTATGTCCTGTTTCAGTCAATTGTTGTCATCCTGATCCTCTGTCCATTCTAATTATCTATGTCCTGTTTCAGTCAATTACTATCATCCTGATCCTCTGTCTATTCTAATTATCTATGTCCTGTTTCAGTCAATTACTATCATCCTGATCCTCTGTCTATTCTAATGATCTATGTCCTGTTTCAGTTAATTACTATCATCCTGATCCTCTGTCCATTCTACTTATCTATGTCCTGTTTCAGTCAATTACTATCATCCTGATCCTCTGTCCATTCTAATTATCGATGTCCTGTTTCAGTCAATTACTATCATCCTGAACCTCTGACCATTCAAATTATCTATGTCCTGCTTCTGTCAATTACTATCATCCTGATCCTCTGTACATTCTAATTATCTATGTCCTGTTTCAGTCAATAACTATCGTCCTGATCCTCTGTCCATTCTAATTATCTATGTCCTGTTTCAGTCAATTACTATCATCCTGATCCTCTGTCCATTCTAATTATCTATGTCCTGTTTCAGTCAATTACTATCATCCTGATCCTCTGAACATTCTAATTATCTATTTCCTGTTTCAGTCAATTACTATCATCCTGATCCTCTGAACATTCTAATTATCTATGTCCTGTTTCAGTCAATTACTATCATCCTGATCCTCTGTCCATTCTAAATATCTATGTCCTGTTTCAGTCAATTACTATCATCCTGATCCTCTGTCCATTCTAATTATCTATGTCCAGTTTCAGTCAATTACTATCATCCTGATCCTCTGTCCATTCTAATTATCTATGTCCTGTTTCAGTCAATTGTTGTCATCCTGATCCTCTGTCCATTCTAATTATCTATGTCCTGTTTCAGTCAATTACTATCATCCTGATCCTCTGTCTATTCTAATTATCTATGTCCTGTTTCAGTCAATTACTATCATCCTGATCCTCTGTCTATTCTAATGATCTATGTCCTGTTTCAGTTAATTACTATCATCCTGATCCTCTGTCCATTCTACTTATCTATGTCCTGTTTCAGTCAATTACTATCATCCTGATCCTCTGTCTATTCTAATTATCGATGTCCTGTTTCAGTCAATTACTATCATCCTGATCCTCTGTCTATTCTAATTATCTATGTCCTGTTTTAGTCAATTACTATCATCCTGATCCTCTGTCTATTCTAATTATATATTTACTGTTTCAGTCAATTGCTATCATCCTGATCCTCTGTCCATTCCGATTATCTATGTCCTGTTTCAGTCAATTACTATCATCCTGATCCTCTGTCCATTCTAATTATCTATGTCCTGTTTCACTCAATTACTATCATCCTCATCCTCTGTCCATTCTAATTATCTATGTCCTGTTTCAGTCAATTACTATCATCCTGATCCTCTGTACATTCTAATTATCTAGGTCCTGTTTCAGTCACTTACTATCATCCTGATCCTCTGTCCATTCTAATTATCTATGTCCTGTTTCAGTCAATTACTATCATCCTCATCCTCTGTCCATTCTAATTATCTATGTCCTGTTTCAGTCAATTACTATCATCCTGATCCTCTGATCATTCTAAATTTCTCTTTCTTGTTTCAGTCAATTACTATCGTCCTGATCCTCTGTCCATTCTAATTATCTATGTCCTGTTTCAGTCAATTACTATCATCCTGATCCTCTGTCCATTCTAATTATCTGTGTCCTGTTTCAGTCACTTAATATCATCCTAATCCTCTGTCCATTCTAATTATCTATGTCCTGTTTCAGTCAATTGTTATCATCCTGATCCTCTGTACATTCTAATTATCTATGTCCTGTTTCAGTCAATTACTATCATCCTGATCCTCTGTCCATTCTAATTATCTATGTCCTGCTTCTGTCACTTAATATCATCCTGATCCTCAGACCATTCTAATTATCTATGTCCTGTTTCAGTCAATTACTATCATCCTGATCCTCTGTCCATTCTAATTATCTATGTCCTGTTTCAGTCAATTTTTATCATCCTGATCCTCTGACCATTCAAATTATCTATGTCCTGTTTCAGTCAATTGCTATCATCCTGATCCTCTGTCCATTCTAATTATCTATGTCGTTTCAGTCAATTTTTATCATCCTGATCCTCTGTACATTCTAATTATCTAGGTCCTGTTTCAGTCACTTACTATCATCCTGATCCTCTGTCCATTCTAATTATCTATGTCCTGCTTCTGTCACTTAATATCATCCTGATCCTCAGTCCATTCTAATTATCTATGTCCTGTTTCAGTCAATTACTATCATCCTGATCCTCTGTCCATTCTAATTATCTATGTCCTGTTTCAGTCAATTTTTATCATCCTGATCCTCTGACCATTCAAATTATCTATGTCCTGTTTCAGTCAATTGCTATCATCCTGATCCTCTGTCCATTCTAATTATCTATGTCCTGTTTCAGTCAATTACTATCATCCTGATCCTCTGTACATTCTAATTATCTAGGTCCTGTTTCAGTCACTTACTATCATCCTGATCCTCTGTCCATTCTAATTATCTATGTCCTGCTTCTGTCACTTAATATCATCCTGATCCTCAGTCCATTCTAATTATCTATGTCCTGTTTCAGTCAATTACTATCATCCTGATCCTCTGTCCATTCTAATTATCTATGTCCTGTTTCAGTCAATTTTTATCATCCTGATCCTCTGACCATTCAAATTATCTATGTCCTGTTTCAGTCAATTGATATCATCCTGATCCTCTGTCCATTCTAATTATCTATGTCCTGTTTCAGTCAATTTTTATCATCCTGATCCTCTGTCCATTCTGATTATCTATGTCCTGTTTCAGTCAATTACTATCATCCTGATCCTCTGACCATTCTAATTATCTGTGTCCTGCTTCTGTTAATTACTATCATCCTGATCCTCTGTCCATTCTAATTATCTATGTCCTGTTTCAGTCAATTTTTATCATCCTGATCCTCTGTCTATTCTAATTATCTATGTCCTGCTTCTGTTAATTACTATCATCCTGATCCTCTGTCCATTCTAATTATCGATGTCCTGTTTCAGTCAATTACTATCATCCTGAACCTCTGACCATTCAAATTATCTATGTCCTGCTTCTGTCAATTACTATCATCCTGATCCTCTGTACATTCTAATTATCTATGTCCTGTTTCAGTCAATAACTATCGTCCTGATCCTCTGTCCATTCTAATTATCTATGTCCTGTTTCAGTCAATTACTATCATCCTGATCCTCTGTCCATTCTAATTATCTATGTCCTGTTTCAGTCAATTACTATCATCCTGATCCTCTGAACATTCTAATTATCTATTTCCTGTTTCAGTCAATTACTATCATCCTGATCCTCTGAACATTCTAATTATCTATGTCCTGTTTCAGTCAATTACTATCATCCTGATCCTCTGTCCATTCTAAATATCTATGTCCTGTTTCAGTCAATTACTATCATCCTGATCCTCTGTCCATTCTAATTATCTATGTCCAGTTTCAGTCAATTACTATCATCCTGATCCTCTGTCCGTTCTAATTATCTATGTCCTGTTTCAGTCAATTGTTGTCATCCTGATCCTCTGTCCATTCTAATTATCTATGTCCTGTTTCAGTCAATTACTATCATCCTGATCCTCTGTCTATTCTAATTATCTATGTCCTGTTTCAGTCAATTACTATCATCCTGATCCTCTGTCTATTCTAATGATCTATGTCCTGTTTCAGTTAATTACTATCATCCTGATCCTCTGTCCATTCTACTTATCTATGTCCTGTTTCAGTCAATTACTATCATCCTGATCCTCTGTCTATTCTAATTATCGATGTCCTGTTTCAGTCAATTACTATCATCCTGATCCTCTGTCTATTCTAATTATCTATGTCCTGTTTTAGTCAATTACTATCATCCTGATCCTCTGTCTATTCTAATTATATATTTACTGTTTCAGTCAATTGCTATCATCCTGATCCTCTGTCCATTCCGATTATCTATGTCCTGTTTCAGTCAATTACTATCATCCTGATCCTCTGTCCATTCTAATTATCTATGTCCTGTTTCACTCAATTACTATCATCCTCATCCTCTGTCCATTCTAATTATCTATGTCCTGTTTCAGTCAATTACTATCATCCTGATCCTCTGTACATTCTAATTATCTAGGTCCTGTTTCAGTCACTTACTATCATCCTGATCCTCTGTCCATTCTAATTATCTATGTCCTGTTTCAGTCAATTACTATCATCCTCATCCTCTGTCCATTCTAATTATCTATGTCCTGTTTCAGTCAATTACTATCATCCTGATCCTCTGTCCATTCTAATTATCTATGTCCTGTTTCACTCAATTACTATCATCCTCATCCTCTGTCCATTCTAATTATCTATGTCCTGTTTCAGTCAATTACTATCATCCTGATCCTCTGTCCATTCTAATTATCTATGTCCTGTTTCAGTCAATTACTATCATCCTGATCCTCTGTACATTCTAATTATCTAGGTCCTGTTTCAGTCACTTACTATCATCCTGATCCTCTGTCCATTCTAATTATCTATGTCCTGTTTCAGTCAATTACTATCATCCTCATCCTCTGTCCATTCTAATTATCTATGTCCTGTTTCAGTCAATTACTATCATCCTGATCCTCTGTCCATGCTGATTATCTATGTCCTGTTTCAGTCAATTACTATCATCCTGATCCTCTGTCCATTCTACTTATCTATGTCCTGTTTCAGTCAATTACTATCATCCTGATCCTCTGTCCATTTTAATTATCTATGTCCTGTTTCAGTCAATTACTATCATCCTGATCCTCTGATCATTCTAAATTTCTCTTTCTTGTTTCAGTCAATTACTATCGTCCTGATCCTCTGTCCATTCTAATTATCTATGTCCTGTTTCAGTCAATTACTATCATCCTGATCCTCTGTCCATTCTAATTATCTGTGTCCTGTTTCAGTCACTTAATATCATCCTAATCCTCTGTCCATTCTAATTATCTATGTCCTGTTTCAGTCAATTGTTATCATCCTGATCCTCTGTACATTCTAATTATCTAGGTCCTGTTTCAGTCACTTACTATCATCCTGATCCTCTGTCCATTCTAATTATCTATGTCCTGCTTCTGTCACTTAATATCATCCTGATCCTCAGTCCATTCTAATTATCTATGTCCTGTTTCAGTCAATTACTATCATCCTGATCCTCTGTCCATTCTAATTATCTATGTCCTGTTTCAGTCAATTTTTATCATCTTGATCCTCTGACCATTCAAATTATCTATGTCCTGTTTCAGTCAATTGCTATCATCCTGATCCTCTGTCCATTCTAATTATCTATGTCCTGTTTCAGTCAATTTTTATCATCCTGATCCTCTGTACATTCTAATTATCTAGGTCCTGTTTCAGTCACTTACTATCATCCTGATCCTCTGTCCATTCTAATTATCTATGTCCTGCTTCTGTCACTTAATATCATCCTGATCCTCAGTCCATTCTAATTATCTATGTCCTGTTTCAGTCAATTACTATCATCCTGATCCTCTGTCCATTCTAATTATCTATGTCCTGTTTCAGTCAATTTTTATCATCCTGATCCTCTGACCATTCAAATTATCTATGTCCTGTTTCAGTCAATTGCTATCATCCTGATCCTCTGTCCATTCTAATTATCTATGTCCTGTTTCAGTCAATTACTATCATCCTGATCCTCTGTACATTCTAATTATCTAGGTCCTGTTTCAGTCACTTACTATCATCCTGATCCTCTGTCCATTCTAATTATCTATGTCCTGCTTCTGTCACTTAATATCATCCTGATCCTCAGTCCATTCTAATTATCTATGTCCTGTTTCAGTCAATTACTATCATCCTGATCCTCTGTCCATTCTAATTATCTATGTCCTGTTTCAGTCAATTTTTATCATCCTGATCCTCTGACCATTCAAATTATCTATGTCCTGTTTCAGTCAACTGCAATCATCCTGATCCTCTGTCCATTCTAATTATCTATGTCCTGTTTCAGTCAATTTTTATCATCCTGATCCTCTGTCCATTCTGATTATCTATGTCCTGTTTCAGTCAATTACTATCATCCTGATCCTCTGACCATTCTAATTATCTGTGTCCTGCTTCTGTTAATTACTATCATCCTGATCCTCTGTCCATTCTAATTATCTATGTCCTGTTTCAGTCAATTTTTATCATCCTGATCCTCTGTCTATTCTAATTATCTATGTCCTGCTTCTGTTAATTACTATCATCCTGATCCTCTGTCCATTCTAATTATCTATGTCCTGTTTCAGTCAATTACTATCATCCTGAACCTCTGACCATTCAAATTATCTATGTCCTGCTTCTGTCAATTACTATCATCCTGATCCTCTGTACATTCTAATTATCTATGTCCTGTTTCAGTCAATTAATATCGTCCTGATCCTCTGTCCATTCTAATTATCTATGTCCTGTTTCAGTCAATTACTATCATCCTGATCCTCTGTCCATTCTAATTATCTATGTCCTATTTCAGTCAATTACTATCATCCTGATCCTCTGAACATTCTAATTATCTATTTCCTGTTTCAGTCAATTACTATCATCCTGATCCTCTGAACATTCTAATTATCTATGTCCTGTTTCAATCAATTACTATCATCCTGATCCTCTGTCCATTCTAAATATCTATGTCCTGTTTCAGTCAATTACTATCATCCTGATCCTCTGTCCATTCTAATTATCTATGTCCAGTTTCAGTCAATTACTATCATCCTGATCCTCTGTCCATTCTAATTATCTATGTCCTGTTTCAGTCAATTGTTATCATCCTGATCCTCTGTCCATTCTAATTATCTATGTCCTGTTTCAGTCAATTACTATCATCCTGATCCTCTGTCTATTCTAATTATCTATGTCCTGTTTCAGTCAATTACTATCATCCTGATCCTCTGTCTATTCTAATGATCTATGTCCTGTTTCAGTTAATTACTATCATCCTGATCCTCTGTCCATTCTACTTATCTATGTCCTGTTTCAGTCAATTACTATCATCCTGATCCTCTGTCTATTCTAATTATCTATGTCCTGTTTCAGTCAATTACTATCATCCTGATCCTCTGTCTATTCTAATTATCTATGTCCTGTTTTAGTCAATTACTATCATCCTGATCCTCTGTCTATTCTAATTATATATTTACTGTTTCAGTCAATTACGATCATCCTGATCCTCTTTCCATTCAAATTATCTATGTCCTGTTTCAGTCAATTACTATCATCCTGATCCTCTGTCCATTCCGATTATCTATGTCCTGTTTCAGTCAATTACTATCATCCTGATCCTCTGTCTATTCTAATTATCTATGTCCTGTTTCAGTCAATTGCTATCATCCTGATCCTCTGTCCATTCCGATTATCTATGTCCTGTTTCAGTCAATTACTATCATCCTGATCCTCTGTCCATTCTAATTATCTATGTCCTGTTTCACTCAATTACTATCATCCTCATCCTCTGTCCATTCTAATTATCTATGTCCTGTTTCAGTCAATTACTATCATCCTGATCCTCTGTCCATGCTGATTATCTATGTCCTGTTTCAGTCAATTACTATCATCCTGATCCTCTGTCCATTCTAATTATCTATGTCCTGTTTCAGTCAATTACTATCATCCTGATCCTCTGTCCATGCTGATTATCTATGTCCTGTTTCAGTCAATTACTATCATCCTGATCCTCTGTCCATGCTGATTATCTATGTCCTGTTTCAGTCAATTATTATCATCCTGATCCTCTGTCCATTCTAATTATCTATGTCCTGTTTCACTCAATTACTATCATCCTCATCCTCTGTCCATTCTAATTAACTATGTCCTGTTTCAGTCAATTACTATCATCCTGATCCTCTGACCATTTTAATTATCTATGTCCTGTTTCAGTCAATTACTATCATCCTGATCCTCTGTACATTCTAATTATCTATGTCCTGTTTCATTCACTTACTATCATCCTGATCCTCTGATCATTCTAAATTTCTCTGTCTTGTTTCAGTCAATTACTATCGTCCTGATCCTCTGTCCATTCTAATTATCTATGTCCTGTTTCAGTCAATTACTATCATCCTGATCCTCTGTCCATTCTAATTATCTGTGTCCTGTTTCAGTCACTTAATATCATCCTAATCCTCTGTCCATTCTAATTATCTATGTCCTGTTTCAGTCAATTGTTATCATCCTGATCCTCTGTACATTCTAATTATCTAGGTCCTGTTTCAGTCACTTACTATCATCCTGATCCTGTGTCCATTCTAATTATCTTTGTCCTGCTTCTGTCACTTAATATCATCCTGATCCTCAGTCCATTCTAATTATCTGTGTCCTGTTTCAGTCAATTACTATCATCCTCATCCTCTGTCCATTCTAATTATCTATGTCCTGTTTCAGTCAATTTTTATCATCCTGATCCTCTGACCATTCAAATTATCTATGTCCTGTTTCAGTCAATTGCTATCATCCTGATCCTCTGTCCATTCTAATTATCTATGTCCTGTTTCAGTCAATTTTTATCATCCTGATCCTCTGTCCATTCTAATTATCTATGTCCTGTTTCAGTCAATTAATATCATCCTGATCCTCTGTCCATTCTAATTATCTATGTCCTGTTCCAGTCAATTTTTATCATCCTGATCCTCTGTCCATTCTAATTATCTATGTCCTGTTTCAGTCAATTACTATCATCCTGAACCTCTGACCATTCAAATTATCTATGTCCTGCTTCTGTCAATTACTATCATCCTGATCCTCTGTACATTCTAATTATCTATGTCCTGTTTCAGTCAATTACTATCGTCCTGATCCTCTGTCCATTCGAATTATCTATGTCCTGTTTCAGTCAATTACTATCATCCTGATCCTCTGTCCATTCTAATTATCTATGTCCTGTTTCAGTCAATTACTATCATCCTGATCCTCTGAACATTCTAATTATCTATGTCCTGTTTCAGTCAATTACTATCATCCTGATCCTCTGTCCATTCTAAATATCTATGTCCTGTTTCAGTCAATTACTATCATCCTGATCCTCTGTCCATTCTAATTATCTATGTCCTGTTTCAGTCAATTACTATCATCCTGATCCTCTGTCCATGCTGATTATCTATGTCCTGTTTCAGTCAATTATTATCATCCTGATCCTCTGTCCATTCTAATTATCTATGTCCTGTTTCACTCAATTACTATCATCCTCATCCTCTGTCCATTCTAATTATCTATGTCCTGTTTGTGCGGCTTGGATGGGGCAGAATTTCTGAGGAGCATCCAGGCGGGCTTCTTGAAACAGTATGTAGATAGTCCAACTAGGGATGGGGCCATTCTGGACCTGGTATTGTGGAATGAGCCCGGCCAGGTGGTCGAAGTTGCCGTGGGGGAGCATTTCGGGAACAGTAACCATAATTCCATAAGTTTTAACGTACTTGTGGATAAGGATAAGAGTAGTCCTCGGGTGAAGGTGCTAAATTAGGGGAAGGCTAATTACAACAATATTAGGCAGGAACTGAAGAATTTAGATTGGGGGCGGATGTTTGAGGGTAAATCAACATCTGACATGTGGGAGTCTTTCAAACGTCAGCTGATTAGAATCGAGGACCGGCATGTCCTGGAAGAAAGACAAGTTTGGCAAGTTTCGGGAAGCTTGGATAACACGGGATATTGTGAGCCTAGTCAAAAAGAAAAAGGAAGCATTTGTAAGGGCTGAAAGGCTAGGAACAGACGAAGCACTTGAGGAATATAAAGACACTTAAGCAAGGAGTTAGGAGGGCTGAAAGGGGTCATGAAAAGTCATTGGCAAACAGGATTAAGGAAAATCCCAAGGATTTTTATACATATATCAAGAGCAAGAGTGTAACCAGGGAAAGGGTTGGCCCACTCAAGGACAGAGATGGGAATCCATGTGTGGAGCCAGAGGAAGTGGGCGAGGTGCTCAATGCGTACTTTGCATCAGTATTCACCAAAGAGAAGGACTTGGTGGATGGTAAGCCTAGAGAAGGGAGTACAGATAGTCTCAGTCATTTCATTATCAATAAGGAGGAGGTGTTGGGTGTCTTGCAAAGCATTAAGGTAGATAAGTCTCCAGGGCCTGATGGGATCTACCCTAGAATACTGAGGGAGGCAAGGGAAGAAATTGCTGGCGCCTTGACAGAAATCTTTGCATCCTCATTGGCTACAGGTGAGGTCCCAGAGGACTGGAGAATAGCCAATGTTGTTCCTTTGTTTAAGAAGGGTGGCAATGATAATCCAGGAAATTATAGGCTGGTGAACCTTATGCCAGTGGTAGGGAAACTATTGGAGAGGATTCTTCGGGACAGGATTTACTCCCATTTGGAAACAAACGAACTCATTAGCGAGAGGCAGCATGGTTTTGTGAAGGGGAGCTCGTGTCTTACTAATTTGATTGAGTTTTTTGAGGTATTGACGAAGATGATTGATGAAGAAAGGGCAGTGGATGTTGTTTATATGGACTTTACTAAAGCCTTTGACAAGGTCCCGCATGGCAGACTGGTACAAAAGGTGAAGTCAAACAGGATCAGAGGTGAGCTGGCAAGTTGGATACAGAACTGGCTCCGTCATAGAAGACAGAGGGTAACAGTGGATGGGCGTTTTTCTGAATGGCGGGATGTGATTAGTGGTGTTCCGCAGGGATCACTCATGGGACCTTTGCTGTTTGTAGTATATATAAATGATTTGGAGGAAAATGTAGCTGCTCTGATTAGTAAGTTTGCGAACGAAACAAAGGTTGGTGGAGTTGCGGATAATGATGAGGATTGTCAGAGGATACAGCAGGATATAGGTCAGGTGGAGACTTGGGTGGAGAAATGGCAGATGGAGTTTAATCCAGAAAAATGTGAGGTAATGCATTTTGGAAGGTCGATTGCAGGTGGGAGGTATACAGTAAATGGCAGAACCCTTAGGAGTATTGACAGGCAGAGAGATCTGGGCGTACAGGTCCACAGGTCACTGAAAGTGGCAACACAGGTGGATAAGGTAGTCAAGAAGGCATACGGCATGCTTATCTTCGTGGGCCGGGGCGTAGAGTATAAAAATTGGCAAGTCATGTTGCAGCTGTACAGAACCTTAGTTAGGCCACACTTGGAATATTGCATGCAATTCTGGTCGCCACACTACCAGAAGGATGTGGAGGCTTTGGAGAGGGTGCAGAGGAGGTTTACCAGGATGTTGCCTTGTCTGGAGGGCATTAGCTATGAGGAGAGGTTGGAAAAACCCGGATTGTTTTCACTGGAACGACGGAGGTGCAGGGGCTTCTCGGTGCCCGCTCCCTGTGGAGCAATCCAGTCAGTCCCATTCTCCCAGTCAGTCCCCGTATCCCTGCAAGTTCATTTCCTTCGGGTGTCCATCCAGTATCCTTTTGAAGTCATTGTCTCGAATGATGAAGCCCAAGATCTGATATGCTTCTCTAAACACGCTCCTAATATGTCCTGCCAACTTCAAAGATCAATGCATATGCTGCCCCAGGTCCCTCTGTCCCTGCACAATCTTGAGAACTGTGTCATTAAGTCTATATTACCTTCCTATTCCTTCTGACAAAATACATCACCTCACACTCCTCTGCATGAAATTCCACCTGCCACTTCTCTGTCCATTCTGCTAGCCTATCTATATCCTTCTACATGTGGTTTGTAACATCCTCACTGTTTACCACACCTCCAAGATTGGTATCATCGGAAATTTTTGAAATTCTACTCTGTATTCCAAGAGCCATGCCATTTATATATAGCAAAAGAAAAACAGTGGTCCTAAGCACTGACCCTTGGGGAACATCACTGTCGACCATCCCCCGGTCTGAAAAACAACCATTTAACACATTTCTCTTTTTCTTGTCCTCTGGACAATTTTTTTCCAATTGGATGCTATTCCATGAGCTTCAATTTTATCAACCAAGCTTCTGTGTTGTTCATCATCAAATAATTTCATAAAATCCACGTAGACAACATCCACCACATTCCCTTCATCAACCTTCTCTCATTTTCCGAATAAATTCAATTAGTCCATCATGCATGATCTGCCTTTCAGAAATCCGTGCTGACAATCCTTAATTAACTCAATCTCTCCAAGTGTGTGTTGTCCTTTTGCCCTGATTATTGTTTCTAAAACCTTACACACCACTGATGTTAAACTAACTGGCCAGTAGTTGCGAGGCCTGTGTGTTGTCCATTGATAATTCTGGGAAGTGAGTGTGACCATCTATGTCATCAATTTCTCCCTCTGCAGGGAAAAGCAGGATGAGAGATCCCGTGGCTTTGTCAGGATAGCGGGATTCCTGATGGTTTCGGTTGATCTGCGGGGCCCCCATGTCAATGGGTTGAGGTTCAGGAACTGGAAGAACTCTCACGCCATTAATGTACAGTTGGTGTGTGAGCATGCCCAGTACATCATGCTGGTGAATGTCCACTATCCTGGCAGCAGACACCATACATTCATTCTGAAGCAGTCAGCCGGTCCCAACACTGCGGGTCTCCATGCAGAACCAGAATGTGGCTCCTTGGAGACAAATGAACCCCCTCTAGACACAGCTCATGTTTCGACACCCCCAAACCACCTCCCACCGTCAACTTTTAGTTACGCAATTAACGTGTGTTATGTGAGCAATGGAGTCACCAGGAACATGGTGGAACAGACCATCGGTGTGATGAAGCAATGCTTCCGATGTCTGAACCGCTCGGGGAGAGCCCTCCAGTACACATTGGAGAAGGTGTCTGAGCTCATGGTGTTCTGCTGCACGCTTCATTTCATCAGCAGCATGTGGACACAGGCATTGGCAGCAGGAATCCGGAGGCCACCTCAGGAGGTGGTGGGAGGGAAGATATTTCCTCGATGCCTTCGACCCGGACAGGCTGTCGGAGAGACCCTGCTAAGATTCCAGTTCCCATAAGCCAACTTCCCTTTCCCACCATGGATCCCCCATTCTCCACCATTACACCCATCTGAGACGCCCCATCACAGTGTCACCTTGGTCATCATCCTATAATAAAAACATCAGAGAATTATTACAGCACAGAAGGACCAATTCAGCCTTTCGTGTCTGCCCTGGCTTTCCGAATGACCAATTCACGGAATGCCGTTCCCTGCATTCTCCCTGCAACCCTGCACATTCTTCCTTCTCACATAACAGTCTATTCAGCTTCAATTGAACCTGCCTCCACCATACTCTCAGGCAGTGCATTCCAGACTCTAACCACTCACTGTGTGAAAAAATATTTTCCTCAGGTCGTCTTTGCTTCTTTTACCCATGACTTTAAATCTGTGCCCTTTCGTTCTCGATCCTTTCACGAGTGGGAACTGTTTCTCTCTATCTACTCTGTCCAGACACCTCATGAATTTTGAAACCTCTAATAAAGCACCTCTCAGCCTTCTCCGAGGAAAACAGTCCTAACTTCTCCAGCCTATCTTCATAACTGAAAATCCTCATCCCGGGAATCATTCACGTGAATATTTTCTGCACACTCTCCAATGCCCTCACGTCTTTCCTCAAGTGTGGCACCCAGAACTGGACGCAATGCCACAGCTGAGGCTGAAATAGAGTCTTATATAAGTTCAACATAACTTCCTTGCTCTTGTGCTCTATGCCCCTATTAATAAAGCCCAGGATACTGCATGCTTTATTAAACACTTTCTCAACCTGTCCTGCCGCCTTCGATGACTTCTGCACATATACACACTGGTGTGCTCCTGCACACCCTATAAAATTGTACCCTTTATTGTATATTGTCTCCCCATGTTCTTCCTATCAACATGAATCACTTCACATTTCTCTGTATTGAACTTCATCTGCCACCTGCCTGCCCATTCCACCAACTTGTGTGTGTACTTTTGAAGTTCTACACTATCCTCCCCACAGTTCACAATTCTTCCAACTTCCGTATCAGCTGCAAACTTTGAAATTGTGCCTGCATACCCAGGTTTAGGTCCTTAATATATATCAGGAAAAGCAAGGATGTCTGGGGAACTCCACAACAAACCTTCCTCCAGCCTGTAAAACATCCATTAATTAGTTCCGAAGAAGGGTCACTGACCCGAAACGTTAACTCTGCTTCTCTTTCCACAGATGCTGCCAGACCTGCTGAGTGACTCCAGCATTTCTTGTTTTTGTTGCATTAATCATGAATGTTTGTTTCCTGTCACTTAGCTAATTTCGTATCCATGTTGCTACCGTCCCTTTTATTCCATGAGCTACAAGTTTGCTCACAGGTCTGTTGTGCGGCTTTGTATCAAAAGGTTTTTGCATGCAGGGAATAGTTCAATGTCTGGAATGCACTGCTTGAGAATGGTGGAGGCAGGTTCATTTGAAACTGAATAGACCGTTATATGAAAGTCAATGTACACCACATCAACAGAATTGCTCTCATCAACTTTCTCTGATACCACCTCAAACATCTCCAGCAAATTAGTTAAACATGATGTTCTCTCAAGAAATCCATGCTGGCTTGTTTAATTAACTCGCATTTGTCCATGTGACTATTTGCTTTGTCCAAGATTATTTATTTCTAGAAGTTTTCCCACCACCGAAGTTAAACTGACAGGCCTGTAGTTGCTGGCCTTATCTTTACACCCTTTTTGAACAAGGGTGTAACGTTTACAATTCTCCAGTCCTCTTGCATCACCCTCAAGTCTAAGGAAGACGGAAAAATTATGGCCAGTGCCTCTGCGATTTCCACCCTCACTTCCCTCAGTATCCTTGGATGCATCTCATCTTTTCCTGGTGCTTTATTCAATTTAAGTCCAGACAGCCTATCTAATACTTCCTCTTTATCAATTTTAAACCCCACTAGTGTCTGACTTACCTCCTCTTTCAACATTGCCTGGGTTGCATCTTGGAATCATAGACAGTTTATGGCACAGAGAGAGGCCACTTGGCCCATCGTGTCTATGCTGTCCAAAAAACGATCCATCCGTTCTAATCCTATATTCCAGCATTTGATAGATTACAGCACTTGAGGTGCATATCCAGACACCTTTTGAATGAGTTGTGGGTTTCTGCCTCAACTACCCTTTCAGAAAGTGAGTTCCAGACTCTGACCACCCGCTGGGTGAAAAATAAAATCCGCAGCTCCCTTTTAATCTTTCTACCAATCACTTTAAGTCCATGCCCCCTCGTCACTGACCTCTTTGCTAAGGTGAATGGACCCTTCAGCTCCACTCCACCCAGGCCCCTCTCAGTTTTGTACATTTCAATCAGATTTACCCTCAGCCTTCTCTATTTCAAGGAGAACAGTCCCAGCCTGTCCAATCTTTCCTCATAGCTGCATTTTTCCAGTCCTCGCCACATCCTCATAAATCTCCTCTGCACCCTCTCGGGTGCAATTACATCTTTTCTGTAAAGCGGTGAGCAGAACTGCACACAGTTCTCAAGTTGTGTGCTAACCAATGAGTTATAGAATTCTAACAGAACCTCCCTGGCCGTATATTCTATACCTCGGCTAATAAAGGAAATGATTCCATATCTTCTTCCTTGGTAAAGACAGGTGGGAATTATTCATTTACTACCTCAGCTATATTCTCTGCCTCCATGTGCAAATCCCCTTTATGGTCCTGAGTCGGCCCCATTGTTCCTTTTACTACCCTATTAGTATTTAGATGCCAATAGAAAACTTTGGGATTTCCTTTAATGCTCGTCTCTTTTCCTGCTCTCTCTTTGATTCTCTTATTTGCTTTTTCACTTCCCCTCTGGACCTTCAATATTCAGCCTGCTTCTCAATAGTATTTTCTACCTGATGTCCGTTATATCAGACATAAACTTGTCAACCTTTCGTGCGGCCTTCAAAGATCTGTCTGAATACACACCAAGTCTCTCTGTTCCTGTCTCCTCATTTAAACAATACCCATTTGTTTCTGTTGCCTTCCCTTACACTTCTTACCCAAATGTCTCGCTTCATACTTCACTGTGTTAAATTACATCTGCCATGTTCCTGCCCATTTCACCAGTCAGTCTCCATCATCCTGAAGTCTGCTACTATCCTTCTCACTGTTTATTAACATTTCTGACTTTCCTGCCATCCGAAAACTTTGACATTATTTCCACTGTACACAAGCCCATTGCATTAACATACAACAATAGTGATCCCAACAGTGACCCTGGGGACCCCATTGACTACTTCCCTCCAGACTGAAGAATAACCATTCTTCACTACTCTCTACTTTCTGTCACTGCGCTAATTTCCCGCATGCTGACATTGAAAATAAAAGAACAGACTTTCATTTATGAAACGCCTTTCATGACCAATGTGATGTTCCAAAGTGATTTACAACCAATGAATACTTCTTAAAGCGAAGTCATTCCTGTAATGTAGGAAACAGAGCAGACTATTTCTGCACAGCAAGCTCCCACAAGCAGCAATGTGATGATGATCAGATCTGTTTTTGCGATGCTTATTGAAGGATAAATATTGACAAGGACACCGGGAATAATTCCCCTGCTCTGCTTCTACATAGTGCGATGGGATCTTTAACATCCACCTGAGAGGGCAGACTGCAACTTGGTTTAAAGTGTCATTCGATAGACGGCACCTCTGACAGTGCAACACACCCTCAGTACTGCACTGCAATGTCAGCATTGATTCTTGTGATCAAGTCCTGCAGTGACACTTGATCCTGGAAGCTTGTGACTGAAAGGGGAGAGAGCGACAAACTGAGCCACGGCTGACATTAACCCTTTAATCCCATGTGTTTCTAATTCGGTAACACGGTTGTTATGTGGTACTTTCTCAAACGCCTGTGGAAAGGATAGGGATATTGTGAAAGTACAGGCAGGAGAAATAATAGAATGGCACAAACTGAATGAGGTCATTCGGCCCATCATGTCTGTGCTGCTCCTTTCAAAGAGAAATCCAGTTAGTCCCACTCCCAGGCTTTTTCACTATATCCTTGCATTTTTTTCTCCTTCAGATATTTATCCAATTCCCTTTTGAGATCTACTATTGAATCTGTATCCATCAGCCTATCAGACAGTGCATTCCAAATCCAAACCACTCAGAAACAAAAATCCTCATGTCTGCTTCTTTTACCAAATGCCTGAAATCTGTGTCTCTTGGACATTGGAAATAGTTTCTCTTTATTTAATTTATCTAAATCCTTCGAATGTTAAACACCTCAATCAAATCTCCTCTGAAAGTTCTCTGCTCTAAGCAGAACAACCCCAGCTGTATAACTGTAATCCCTCATGCCTGGACAAATTCTAGTAAAACAGTTCTGTGCCCTCTCTGAAGGCTTCATGTCCTTCCTAAAGTGTGGTTCCCAGTATTCGACACAAGACTCCAGGTGGAGCTGAACTAGTATTTTATATATGTTTCACATAATGTCATTGCTTTTGTTCTTTTTGCCTCTATTTATAAACCCAAGGATCCCATATATTTATTAACTGTCCAGTTAACCTTTCCTGCCACCTTCAAAGATTTGTGTATAAACACCCCTGGTGTCTTTGTTATTTCGCCACCTTTATAGTTGTGCCATTTAACTTGTATTGTCCCTCTTCATTCATCCTTTCAGAATGTATTACCTCACACATCTGCAATGTCAATTAAATATTGAGAAGATTGAAGCCATTGTTTTCTGTCTCTGCTCCAAACATTTCCTAGTTACACACTCCATCCCTCTCCTTTGTAAATGTTTGAGACTAAGTAAAACGGTTCACAAACTTGTTTACATAGCTAACCTTGAGATCCCTTGAGATGAGCTTCCTACCGAATTTTCTCACCATCAGTAAAACGGCCTATTTCCACCCCCCGGTGGAGTTGCATTGCTGGTTAAAGAGGAAATTAACGCAATAGTGAGGCAGGATATTAGCTCTGACGATGCCGAATATGTATGGGTAGAGCTGAGAAACACTAAGGGGCAGAAAACGTTAGTGGGGGTTGTAGATAGACACCCAAACTGTAGTGCTGAATTTGGGAATGGCATTGAACAGGAAATTAGAGACGCATGCGATAAAGGAACATCTGTAATTATGGGTTTCTTGAATCTGCATATAGATTGGGCAAATTAAATTGGTCACAATACATTGTGGAGGAATTCCTGGGGAATATGCGGGATGGTTTTCAGGACCAATTCTTTCAGGAACCAACTGAAGAACAGGCTATCCTAGACTGGTTATTGTGAAATGAGAGAGGAATAATTGACAATCTAGTTGTGCGAGATCCCTTGGGGATGAACGACCATAATATGATAGAATTCTTCATCATGATGGAGAGTGACCTAGTTGATTCTGAGACTAAGGTCGTGAATCTTAATAAAGTAAGCTACGAAGGTATGAGGCATAAGTTGTCGATGATACATTGGGAAACGTTACGTAAAGAGATGACCCTGGATAGGCAATGGCAAACATTCAAAGAGCGCATGGATGAACTGCAACAATTGTTTACTCCTGTCTGGCGCAAAAGTAAAACGGAAAAGGTAGCCAAATCATGGCTTACAAGGAAAGTTCGAGATAGCATTAGATCCAAGGATGAGGCATATAAATTCGCCAGGAAAAAACAACAGACCTGAGGATTGGGAGCAGTTTAAAATTCAGCAAAGGAGCACCAAGGGATTGATTAAGAAGGGGAAAATGGAGTACGAGAGTAAGCTTGCTGGGAACATAAAAACTGACTGCAAACGAATCTATAGGTATGTGAAGCGGAAAAGATTGGCGAAGACAAATACAGGTCCGTTACAGTCAGAAACAGGGAAATTTATTATGGGAAACAAAGAAACGGCTGACCAACTAAATGCATCCTTTAGTTCTGTCTTCACAAAGGAGGACACAAATATCATACCAGAAATGTTGGTGAATACAGGGTTTAGTGAGAGAGAGGAACTGAAAGAAATCAGTATTAGTAGAGAAATGGTGTTGGGGAAGTTGATGGCATTGAAGGCCGATAAATCCCCAGGGCCTAGTAATCTACATCCCAGAGTACTTAAGGAAGTGGCCCTAGAAATAATGGATGGATTGGTGGTCATCTTCCAAGATTTTATGGACTCTGGAACAGTTCCTACAGATTGGAAGGTAGCTAATGTAACCCCACTATTCAAAAAGGAAGGTAGAGAGAAAGCAGGAAATTGTAGACCAGTCAGCCTGACATCGGTCGTGGGGAATATCCTGGAGTCCATTATCAAATATTTTGCAGCAAAGCACTTGGAGAATAGTGGTAGAATCGGACAGAGTCAGCATGGATTTATGAAAGGGAAATCATGCTTGATAAATCTACTAGCATTCTTCCAGGATGTAACTAGTAGAGTTGATGAGAGGGAGCCAGTGGGTGTGGTTTATTTGCATTTTTAGAAGGCTCTCGACAAAGTTCCACGTAAGGGTTTAGCATGTAAAATTAAAGTGCACGAGACTGGGGGTAGTGTATTGCAATAGATAGAAAATTGGTTGGCAGACAGGAAACAAAGCATTGGAACATACAGAGCTTTTTGTGAATGGCAGGCAATGACTAGTGGGGTACCGCAGGGATCGGTGCTAGGACCCCAGCTGTTCACAATATATATGTTAATGATTTAGATGAGGAAACTAAATGTAATATCTCCAAATTTGCAGATGATACAAAATTGAGTGTGAGGGTAAGTTGTGAGGAGGATGCAGAGAGGCTTCAGGGTGATTTGGACAAGTTGAGTGAGTGGTCAAATGCATGGCAGATGCAGTATAATGTGGATAAATGTGAAGTTATCCACTTTACTAGCAAAAACAGGAAGGCAGATTATTATCTGAACGGCTATAAACTGAGAGAGGGGAATATGCAGCGAGACCTGGGTGTTCTGGTACACCAGTCACTGAAGGTAAGCATGCAGGTGCAACAGGCGGTAGAAAAAGGCGAATGTTATGATGACCTTTATAGAGACAGGATTCGAGCACAGGAGCAGGGATGTTTTGCTGCAATATACAGGGCCTTGGTGAGGCCGCATTTGGAATGTTGTGTGCAGTTTTGGTCTCCTTATCTGAGGAAGGATGGTCTTGCAAGAGGGAGTGCAGTAGAGTTTTACCAGTCTGATACCTGGGATGGCGGGACTGCCGTATGAGAAGAGATTGAGTCGGTTAGGACTGTATTCACTGGAATTCAGAAGAGTGAGGAGGGATCTCATCGAAACCTATAAAATTCTAACATGACTTGACAGGGTAGATGCAGGAAGGATGTTCCCGATGGTGAACCACTCCTGAACCACAGGATATGGGGTAAAACTTTCAGGACTGAGATGAGGAGACGTTTCTTCACCCAGAGAGTGGTGAGCCTGTGGAAACCTGTCATCACGCCCATATCCAAGGGGATTGGAAGGTTCTGGCCAGCGCCTCTGCTATTTCCCCCATTCCTTCCCTCAGCAACCCTCATACACCCCATCCAGACTGGATAAATGTTCAACTTTATTGTGGTACAAAAGTGTTGGATTGAAAAGGGTTAACTGAATCTGTTTGTTCCGTGACTGTAATTAATGTCAGTCTCCATGGACCCTAATTGTGTCACTGGACGTTTTCCATCTCCTATTAATAAGGGGATTCTTTCAATGTGTTATTCCATAGTGTCAGTGGGAACATCAGCCCCGGCACTTACAGAGATCAGCTGCTCCAGAGAGATAGAGAGAGGATAGGTTAGAATCTGAGAACAAAAGACTGGAATGTTACAACAATGGGTCAGAATCTGAGAACAATAGATTGGAATGTTACAACAATGGACAGGAGTTTATCCTCGGATCTTTACTCTCTTTCTACATATTATGATTGGTTCTCATTAAACTCTCGTATCTATCTCGCACTGAAGATTATTCAATACATTTACTATCCCATCCTGGCTATTATTGGTGTCCCTGGTAAGTCTCTCTATCTAGCTATTAATTCTTTAAACCATGTTTAACTGCATTACTGCTCCTGTAATTTACTCTGCCCTTCTTGCTGCCGTTGTATTCCTGGTGAATATCTTCAGCCATGAGCTCTATAAACCATTGTCAGCTGTATTACAGTTCTTGTCATATACTCGCTCATCGTTGCTGCTGTTGCTGTCTCTATTTCAGGCCAGGAGATCAGTAAACCCTGTTTCACTGAAATACTGTTCTGTTATGTAAATTTTGGGAAGACTGAAGCCAGTGTCATTGGTCTCCATCACAAACTCCATCCCCTATCTGGGAAGCACATACTCCACCCTGCCCAATATCCGAGGCTCAACCAGACATTTTACAACTTCTGTGTTATATTTCAACCTAAGCTAAGTTCATCTTCATATTCTTTTCATCACCAACCCTGCCTAATACCACCTCTGTGATATCACCCCTCGCCACCACTGCCTCAGCCCATCTACTGCGTAAATCCTTATCTGCATCACTGTTAGATACACAGCTGACTATTCCAATTCCATCTTGGTCACCCTCCCAGTTATAAACCTCCATAAACCACAGCCCATCCAGAACTCTGCTGCCTGTATCCTAACTCACACCAAATCCCGATCACCCATCACCCCTGTGCTCACTGATCTACATTGGCTCCTGAACTGGCAACACCTTATTTTTAATATTCTCTTTCTTGTGTTTGAATCTCTCCATGGCCTCACCCCTCCATTTATTCACTTTCCCCAGTCCATTTCACATATTCCTGCAAATCTTTCGACTTCAATCTTTTTTCATTTCTCCTTGTAAAGTGAATTTATTTCCCTCTGCATCTGTCCCGAGCCACGATTTTACACTCTGCAGCAAGACTGCTGCTGACGGTACAGAATTGGGATCCATAAAGAGATGTGAATCGCACAGCTGGCCACTTACGGTGCGGTCTGCACAATATCCCATGCTGAGCGGGGCTCCAGCCCAGTCGTATCATCTATGTGCTGTCAGCATGGTCTTCACAGCCGGCCACTTCTACTGTGGCCTGCACAATATCACATGCTGGGCAGGGCTCTCGCTCAATTGTACCTTGTATGTGTTGTTCTTTTGAGGGTGGATTTGAAAGTGATGTCAATCTGCCATTCCGGCAGCTTTGATGTCCTTCTTTGAAAGTTGGTCTGTGCATGTCCACCGAACGCCTGTGTTAGTCAATGTCAGCTGAACATACATTTAGCATCACAATGAATCCCCTCTAATGTTATTTAAAAGGGCCAGGCATCCAGCTTACCGGTGACGGGCTTTTGACTTACTACTGCTATTGTAATCTTAGTGGAGGTGCTGTCGATGGTTTTCTGGAGGTTGTGTTGTGAGCTGCTGCAGACATTCAGGGAGGACAGAAGATTTGGTGACCCAAATATGGACAAGGAATGGGGACTATATTTACAGTGTCTTTGGGTCTATGACATGACCAACAAATGGAGCAGAGGCTGCAGAGAGGGGAAGCTCTGTAAAGAGGGAGGAGGAGGGGGCTGTGCACTACCCACCCCGGGTTTTCCAAGAGCGCTTTTCCTACCTACACCTAACCCAGGAGCAGTGCGTGAGGTGGCTCTGATTCAATAAGGATGTGGTCACATAGCAGTGTCACCTCCTGTAACACGACCCGGAGCCTCACAGCAGGGTGAGGAAGGAGCTGTCAGTGGCCGTTAAAGTCACAGTTTCATTCAACTTCTGTGTATCTAGATCTTTCCAGACAGGAGCAGGAGACGTATCCAACATAGAGTCACAGAGAGTGAATTAGTCATTTGCGGCACTGAAGGTGGTCATTCGGCCCCTCCATGCCAGCTCTCCCTGGAACAATCCAGTCAGTCCCAATCCCCCGCTCAGTCCCCGTATCCCTGCAAGTTCATTTCCTTCTGGTGTCCATCCAGTTTCCTTTTGAAATCATTAATTGCCTCAGCGTCCACCACCCTCATGGGCAGTGAGTTCCAGCTTATTACCATCCACTGTCATAAAATGTTCCTCCTCATATTCCCCCTGCATCTCTTACCCAAAACCTTCCATCTGTGTCCCCAAGTCCGTGTTTCATCAGTTAATGGGAACAGTTTTTCCTTGTCTGTCTTATCTAAACTTATCATAATCTTGTACACCTCTACCAAAGCTCTCTAAATCTCCTTTACTCCAGGGAGAACAACTCCATCTTCTCCAAACTAACCTTGTCGCTAAACCCCCATCCCTGAAACCATTTTTGTAAATCTCCTCTGCACTCTCTCAAGGACCTTCACATCCTTCCTAACGTGTGGTGACCAGAACTGGACACAGTTCTCCAGTTGAGGCCTAACCAAAGCTTTATAACGTTTCAGCATAACTTCCCTGCCTTTGTATCTTTGTCTGTAATTATGAAGCCCAAGATCTGATATGATTTGCTAAACACCCTCCTAATATGTCCTGCCACCTTCAAAGGTCAATGCATACGGAGGCCCAGGTCCCTCTGTTCCTGCACAATCTTTAGTAATGTGTCATTAAGTCTACATTGCCTTCCTATTCCTTCTGACAAAATACATCACCGCACACTGCTCTGTAATAAATTCTACCTGCCACTTCTCTGTCCATTCTGCCAGCCTATCTAAGTTCTGTTGCGGATGGTTTGTATCATCCTCCCTGTTTATCACACCTACAAGATTGGGATCATCGGAAAATTTTGAAATTCTACTTTGCATTCCAAGGTGCATGTCATTTATATATAGCAAGGAAAAAAATCAGCGTTCCTAGCACTGACCCTTGGGGAACATCACTGTCTACCATCCTCCTGTCTGAAAAACAGCCATTTAACACAAGACTCTTTTTGCTGTCCTTTGGACAATTTTTGATCCAATTGGATGCTATTCCATGAGCTTCAATTTTGTTAACCAAGCTCTGTGTGGTTCTTCATCGAATACTTTACTAAAATCCAGGGAGACAACATCCACCACATTCCCTTCATCAACCTTCTCTGATCATCGAAATCAATTCAATTAGTTCATCAAGCATAATCTGCCTTTTAGAAATCCGTGCTGACAATCCGTAATTAACTCAAACCTCTCCAAGTGTGTGTTGTCCTTTTTCACTGATTATTGTTTCTAAAACCTTACTCACCACTGATGTTAAACTAACTGACCAGTAGTTACTCGTCTTGTGTGTTGTCCATTGATAATTCTGGGAGGTGACGGTGACCATCGATGTTATCATTTTCTCCCTCAGCAGGGGGAGGCAGGATGAGAGATACCGTGGCTTTGTCAGGATAGAGGGAATCCTGATGGTGTGGGTGTCTCTGCGGGGCCCCCGTTGTCAAGAGGGAGAGGTACAGGAACTGGAAAAACTCTCACTCCATGAATGTACAGTTGGTGTGTGAGCATGGCCAGTACATCATGTTGGCGAATGTCCACTATCCTGGCAGCAGCTACCATACCTTCATTCTGATGCAGTCAGCCGGTTCCAACATTTTGGCCGCCATGCAGAACCAGAATGTGGCTCCTCGGAGATGAAAGATTCCATTCTCTAGACACAGCTCATGTTTCTACATCCGCAAACCACCTCGCACCGCCAACCAACCTCACACAATTAACATGTGTATAACGTGAGCAATGGAGTCACCAGGAACATGGTGGAACAGATCATTGGTGTGATGAAGCAATGCTTCCGATGTCTGAACCGCTCGGGGGGAGCCCTCCACTACACAGTGGAGCAGGTATCCAAGTTGGTGGTGTTCTGCTGCACCCTTCATATCATCACCATCATGAGGACACAGGCATTGGCAACAGGAATCCGGAGGACACCTCAGGAGGAGGAGGAGGAGGAGACCGGGAGGATATTTCCTGGATGCCATCGACCCGGACAGGCTGTCGGAGAGTCCCTGCTAAGATTCTGGTTCCATAGGACAACTTCCCTTTCCCACCATGGATCCCCCATTCTCCACCATTACACCCATCTGAGACGCCCCATCACAGTGTCCCCTTGGTCACCATCCTGCAATGTAAAATGCCAACAAAAACCTTTTCATTAACATCTTTATCCAACAACACATCCAATTATACAAACAAAACTGAACTATTCAGCCTTGTGTATTCCCTTAGTGCCTGTCTTGTGGCTTCCCTTGACTTGTCTAGTGCTCCGACACAGTGTTTCCCCAGTGACTGCAGCATGGCTGGTGGAAGGCTGCTGACTTTCACTGGGGAGACTGCAGATGGCCTTGCAGGACGTCCTCGAGCAGCACAGGGCTTTGCGGGTTCGTAGTCGGATTGCACCTCCTCGACATGGGCAGCAGCAGCCTGGGCTGGCTGATGGGGAACAGCAAGGACACTAGTGGAGTGGCAGTGAATGGAGGACAAATACTGTCATCCTGAGAGAGGACAGCAAGTTCATGCTCCACAGAGACACTGTCACTGCCAAGGGGCGACACCTCAGCAATCCTGGTAATCTACTGGATCACAGTTTGCTGGAATGCTGTGAGAGCCTGCAAACCCCTTTGAACACTGAGATCCACAGCCATGATAACAGCTGTCTGATCCTGCCTGGCAGCAAACATGGATCTCATGTCCTCAATCTGTGCTTCCACTGCAGCACCAAGAATTTGGGTGTCTGCCGTCTGTGCTGCAGTGGAAGCTGAGACAATGGTATCAGACACTGTATCACGGCTGGGTCCACTAGTGCTGTCATGGAGTTAGTGACCACTTCCACAGGGGAAAGAATGGGCTTCAAGCTCTGTGAAATGCCCTGTGCCATGTTGGAGATGGACTCCTCCGTGTTCCTTGACAGTGACAACAGACTGTCTGACAGGCCTGTCAATGGACAAAGTATCTCACTGTACATGTCCATCAGCATTCTCCTGTATGCTGTTCCAGCAATGTTCACATATGAGTCCTGTGTATTATAACTCGTTTGTGACCTCGCCCTCTGGTGAGCTGACACATGAACTATCCTTTCCCCCTGGCCTGGCTGCAGCTCACTTGTGCTCGGTGACTCAACCCGTGCAGATTGTGTCTCCAAACCAGCCTCTAAGGTTGACACAATGCAAGTATTTGATCTGGTGACTGTGAGTATCAGACCAAGTGATGGGGCTTCACCATCAGTGCTGTGCTGCTGCTCTCTCACTGTCTCCTGGATCTGCTGTGACTGGGAAACTGGCAGTTTTGGGTTATTATCAGAAAGTATAAAATCAGAAAGGGAGGGTTCGGTCAGGGATTGGGGGTGGGATGGAAAGCAGGAGGTCCATGGTCCCGCCATCTGCAGCTTGTACATCATCCCAGACAGCAGGATAAGGGGGAGGTGGGAGTTAAGAAGGGACATAAGGCAGGAACATAGCATCATCCTGAATGCTCTCGGTGATGCCGGATGCTACGGGCTCTGTCACAGCCGGTCCCATTATGTGGAGAACCACCTCCTCCCTCAGGCTCAGGGGATTAAGGTATGGCTGGTCCCCGTCGGTTCACTGCTGCTCCCTGTGATTATGGGCCACCTTGTCCTGTAAGAGAGAGGGCATAATGTGTTGCACTGTGTTTGGGTGCTGTGCCTTCGATAGCTGAATAGCTGGAGATATGTGGAGGCAGTGAGAGATGGGTGTGAGGCTGGTTATCAGTGGAAGGTGAGTGAGGGTAAGGTGGAGTATGTGCATGTGAGGTGTGAGTCCTGAGTGTTAGGGACTGCTGATGGGTGAGTGATAGGGGTGTGTTATATTGAGCAGTGTGAGAGGTTGGTGGTGTTGAGGATAGGAGATGCCATGTGGTGATGAAGTCACTGACATTTACCAGCCGTGTGAGCTCATTAAACTTCTTCTGGCTCTGCTGCCAGGTCGTCGGGGCCATAATTCTTGCATTCACCTCCGTGGCCACTTGCTCCCATTCCCTTCGGAGGGTGTTTCTTGAGGGTCTCCACACCACCCTACAGAAACATGGGCTCTCTTCTCCTGTTACTCTCCATGACTAAGGCCTCCAGCACCTCATTCGTTAGCCGCAGAGCCCTCTCTCTGTCCTAGTATTCCATTTACCTTGTCTCCAATTGCAGCATTCACAGTCAGCAGCAGCAGCCTCCTGTGATTCAGTGCAGCTTCCCTTCAAGAGGGACAGACTGTCTTTAAGAGCTTAATGCTGGCTGAAAGACGAGCCAGTCTCACACACAGTTAGGCTCCTGTTAAATGTGCAGGCAAACAGCAGCGCGGGTCACCATGGGCGACACGAATTTTTCATGGAAATGAGGACATAGCAGGAGCTTTCTGTGTCACCTGCCACAACAGGAGCAGACACGTGCGGATCATGATCCCTCTGCCGACAAAGCGATGCAAACTCGATTTTCTCGTTCTTGCTATTTCCTTTTCCGTCATTCACACTTTCCCCCTCTCTCTCTCTCTCTCTCTCTCTCTTCACTCTCTCTTTATTGCTCATAGAATCAGAGATTGATGCAGCACAGAAGGAGGTCTGTCGGCCCATTGTGTCAGTACTGTCTCTTTGAAAGAGCTATCTAATTAGTATTAATAGAGGCCTAGATTGAATTGTCTCTTTCCTGCTGTGTCAGTGTGACTCAGTACCACTCCAGCTGGTATTAATGGTGGCCTGTAATGAACTGTCTCTTTCCTGGTGCTTGAGTGGGACTCAGTTCCACTCCAGCTGCTATTAATAGAGGTCTGGTTTGAATTGGCTCTTCCCTGGTGTGTGAGTGAGACTCAGTACCACTCCAGCTGGTATTAATCGGCACAGTGGCAGGACAGTGGTGCAGTGGTTCGCACGCAGCCTCACAGCTCCAGCCACCCGGGTTACTGCCTGCGTGGAGTTTGCAAATTCTCCCTGTGTCTGCGTGGGTTTCCTCCGGGTGCTCCGATTTCCACCCACATGCCAAAGACTAGCAGGTTGATAGGTTAATTGACCATTATAAATTGCCACTAGTATACGTAGGTGGTAGGGAAATATAGGGATAGGTGGGGATGTGGTAGGGATATGGAATTAGTGTAGGATTAGTATAAATGGGTGGTTGATGGTCGGCACAGACACGGTGGGCCAAAGGGCCTGTTTCAGTGTTGTATCTCTAAACTAAACTAAAACTATCTAATTAGTTACTCTCCCCTCCTCTTTCCCCAGACTCCTGCGTTTTTTCTCCTTTTCAAGTATTTGTTAAATTTCCTTTTGAAATATATTATTGAATCTGCTTCCACCATCTCTTCAGGCAGTGAATGCCAGATCCCAACAACTCGCTGTGTAAGAAAATTCTTTTAATTTCACCTCTGGTTCTTTTTCAATCTGTGTCTTCTTAATACTGAACTTTCTGACACTGGAAACCGTTTCACATTAATTATCCCATCAAAACCCTTCATGATTTTGAATTCTATATTAAATCTCCTCTTACCCTTCATTTCAACCCCAGCTTTTCCAATCTCTCCACGTAACTGGTACTCAGATCCCTTGTACCATTCCAGAAAATCACCTCAGTATCTTCACTAAGTCCTTGACATCCTTACCAAAGTGTGGTGATCAGAATTGGACACAATTCTCCAGCTGGGACCTAACCAATGATGTATAAAGATCAGCATTTCCTCCTGAGTTTTTTTTACTCTGTGCCTCTCTCTCACACACCAAGGACACTACATGTTACCTTCAAAGATCTGTGAGTGCACAGCCCAGGTCTCTCCAATCCTGCACCCACTTTTTAATTGTACCATTAAGTTTATACTGTTTCTCCACATATTTCCTACCCAAATGTCTCACTTCACACTTCACTGTGTTAAATTACATCTGCCATGTTCCTGCCCATTTTACCAGTCAGTCCCTGTCTTCCTGAAGTCTGTTTCTGTCCTTATCACTGTTTGTTAACATTTCTGAGTTTCCTGCCCTCTGAAAACTTTGACATTATCCCCTCTGTACACAAGCCCATTGCATTAACATACAGCAACAGTGATCCCAACAGTGACCCTGGGGAACCCCACTGTACTTCCCTCCAGACTGAACAACAACCATTCTCCACTACTCTCTGCTTTCTGTCACTTAGCTAATTTCCTGCATGCTGTCATTGTAAATTTAAAAAAAGAACTTCCATTTATGTAGCGCCTTCATGATCACTGAGTACTTATTAAACCCTAGTCACTATTGTAATGTAGGAAAGATGGCAGAAAATTTCCGCACAGCAAGCTCCCACAAGCAGCAATGTGATAATGATCAGATCTTTAACATCCACCCGAGAGGGCAGATGTTGGTTTAATGTTTCATTCGATAGACGGCACATCTGACAGTGCAACACTCCCACAGTAATGTCACTGCAGTGTCAGCCTTGAATCTTGTGATTAAGTCCTGTTACTTGTTTCTTGCGATCAAATGACACCTGATCCTAGAAGCTTGTGACTGAAAAGGGAAGAGCTACAAACTGAGCCACTGCTGTCATTGGTCCTTTAATCCCATGTGTTTCTAACTTGGTAACATGGCTGTTATGTGGTACTTTATCAAACGCCTGCTTAAAGGATAGGAATATCAGGAAAGTCGAGGCAAGAACAATCATGGAAACATAGAATAGCATTGCACTGAAGAAGGCCATTTGGTCCAACATGTCAGTGCTGGCCCTTTCGAAGGTCTACCAGTTAGTTCCACATCCTGGCTCTTTTTTATATTCATTCATGGGATTTGGGTGTCACTGGCTTGGCCAGCATTTATTGCCCTTGTTGCCCTTGAGAAGGTGATGGTGAGCTGCCTTCTTCAACCGCTGCAGTCCATTTGGAGTAGGTAGACCCACAGTGCTGTTTGGAAGGGATTTTGACCCAGCGACAGTGAAGGAACGGCGACATAGTTACAAGTCAGGATGGTGTGTTGCTTGAACGGGAACTTGAAGGTGGTGATTTTCTTATGCATTTTCTGCCCTTGTCCTTCTAGTTGGGAGAGGTCGTGCGTTTGGAAGGCGCTGTCGAAGGGGCCTTGGTGCATTGCTGCAGTGCATCTTATAGATGGTACATACTGCTGTCACTGTGCGTCGGTGGTGGAGGGAGTGAATGTTTGTAGATGGGGTGCGAATCAAGTGGGCTGCTTTTTCCTGAATGGTATCGAGCTTCTTGAGTGTTGTTGGAGCTGCACCCATCCAGGCAAGTGGAGAGTACTCCTGACATCACACTCCTGACTTGTGCCTTATAGATGGTGGACAGGCTTTGGGGAGTCAGGAGGTGAGTTTCTCGTCTCAAGATTCCTCGCCTCTGAACTGCTCTTGTAGCCATGATATTTATATGGCTACTCCAGTTCAGTTTCTGGTCAATGGTAGCCCCCAGAATGTTGATAGTGGGAGATTCAGCGATGGTATGCCATTGAATGTCAAGGGGAGATGGTTAGATTCTCTCTTGTTGGAGATGGTCATTGCCTGGCACTTGTGTGGCGCGAATGTTACTTGCCACTTATCAGCCAAAGGCTGGATATTGTTCAGGTCTTGCTGCATTTCTGCACGGACTGCTTCAGTATCTGAGGAGTCGCGAATGGTGCTGAACATTGTGCAATCATCAGTGAACATCCCCACTTCTGACCTTATTATTGAAGGTAGGTCATTGATGAAGCAGCTGAAGATAGTTGGGTCCAGGACACGACCCTGAGGAACACCTGCAGTGATTTCCTGGAGCTCAGATGATTGACCTCCAACAACCACAAGCATCTTCCTTTTGCACTAGGTATGACTCCAGCCAGCGGAGGGTTTGAGATAATGAGGTAATGAGATCAAGAGCTGAGTGGCTGTAGCAGAACCTAAACTGAGCGTCACTGAGCAGGGTATTGCTGAGCAAGTGCTGTTTGATAGCACTGTCGGTGACACCTTCCATCACTTTACTGATGATTGAGAGTAGGCTGATGGGGCGGTAATTGGCCGGGTTGGACTTGTCCTGCTTTTTGTCTACAGGACATACCTGGGCAACCTTCCACATTGCAGGGTTGATGCCAGTGTTGTAGCTGTACTGGAACTGCTTGGCTAGGGGTGCGGCAAGTTCTCGAGCACATGTCTTCAGTACTATTGCCGGAATATTGTCAGGGCTCATAGCCATTGCAGTATCCAGTGCCTTCTGTCATATCTTCATATCACGTGGAGTGAATTAAGCCCTGAGAAACAGTACTGTATACTCCCCTCCACCTCCAGTCTGAACAATGACTTTTCACCACTTCTCTCTTCTTTATGTCCCTGAGTCACTGTCATACCCACACCATCACTGTCACATTAATCCATGTCTTCCATTTTTCATAACAAGTCTATGAAATGTTATTTGTTTACAGGCCTTTTGAAAGTCTATATACATAAATGGATATACACGAGTAGGGGAGGAACATGTTGCTATGGTTCTTCATGAATACTTTGTATCTGTCTTAACAAAAGGGGGGACGATGCAGATATTGTGGTTAAGGAGAAGGAGTGTGAATTATTGGATGTGATATACATAGGGAGAGAGGAAGTATTAATGGGATTAGCATCCTTGAAAGTTGATCCATCACCAGGGCCAGTTGAAATGTATCCTAGGCTGTCAAAAGAAGTGAGAGAGGAAATGGCAGAGGGTCTGGCCATCATTTTCCAGTCCGCACTGGATACAGAGTAGTGCCAGAGGATTGGTGAACTGTTAAAATTGTACCTCTTTAAAAATGGAGCAAGGGATAGACCGAATAATTGCAGGCCAGTCAGTCTAACCTCAGTAGTGGGCACATTATTGGAATCAATTCTGAAAGACAGGAGAAAGTGTCACTTGGAAAGGCACAGGTTAATCACGGATATTGAGCATGGATTTGATAAGGGAAGATATTGTTTGACCAAGTTAACTGAATTTTTCGAAGAAGTAGCAAGGATGATAGATGAGGGTAGTGCAGTTGATATGGTCTACTTGGATTTTGACAAGGCTTTTGTCAGGGTCACATGTGGCGTATTAGTTAAAAAAAATAAAATCCCATGGAATCCAGGGAAATTCAACAAGCTGGATGCAAAATAGGCTCAGTGATAGGAAACAAAGGGTGATTGTTGATGGGTGATTTACTGACTTGAGGCCTGTTTCCAGTGACGTTCCACAGGGCTCAGTACTGGACTTCCTGCTTTTTTGTAGTATATATTAACGATTTGAACGTAAATGTAGGGGGCATGATCAAGATTTGTGCAGATGGTACACAGATTGGTCGTGCAGTCGACAGCAAGGAGGATAGCTGTCGGCTGCAGGCAGATATTGATGGCAGAAAGGTGACAAATGGAATTCAACCTGGATAAGTCTAAGGTGATGCAATTGAGGAGGTCAAACAAGGCAAAAGGATAGACGATTAATAGGAAAATACTGAGAAGTGTAGAGGAAGTGAGGGACCTTGGAGTCAATGTCCACTGATCCCTGAAGTTAGCAGGTCAGGTCGATAAGGTGGTTAAGAAGGCATATGGAATCCTTTCCTTTATTAGCTGAGGTATAGAATACAAGAGCAGGAAGGTTATGCTGGAACTGTATAAATCATTGGTTAGGTCACAACCTGAGTACTGTGTGCAGTTCTGGTCACCTCATTACACAAAGGATGTAATTTCACTAGAGAGGGTATGGAGGAGATTTACAAGGATGTTGCCAGGACTGGAAAAATGCAGCTATGAAGAAAGATTAAATCGGCTGGGGTTGTTCTACTTGGAACAGAGTAGGCTGAAGGGAGACCTGATTGAAATGGACATAATTTCGTGGGGCCTGGATAGAGTGGAGGTGAAGCATCTATTCACCTTAGCAGAGAGATCAGTGAATAGGGGGCAGTGACTTAAAGTGCTTGGTAGAAGGACCAGCGGGGAATTGAGGAGAAACTTGTTCACCCAAAAATACAAAATTGGCTCAGTGACAGGAAACAAAGGGTAATTGTTATAATAAAAGCAAAATACTGCGGATGCTGGAAATCTGAAGTAAAAACAAGAAATGCTGGAAATACTCAGCAGGTCTGGCAGCATATGTGGAGGGAGAAGCAGAGATAATGTTTCAGGTCAGTGAAGGAGGGTCACTGACCTGTAACGCTAACTCTGCTTCTCTCTCCACAGATGCTGCCAGACCTGCTGAGTATTTGCAGCATTTCTTGTTTTTATGAAACTGTAATTGTTGACGGGCATTTTACTGACCGGAGGACTGCTTCCATTGGCATTCCACAGGGTTCAGTCCTGGGTCCCCTGTTTTTAGTGAAGGTCTAGAACTTACTGCCCGTAAGGATAGTTGAGGCAGAATACCTGCACTCATTCAAAAGGAGTCTGGATGTTCAACTCAAGTGCCATAATCTTCAGGGCTATGGATCAAATGCTGGAAGGTAGGATTAGAATAGGTGGATCATGTATCGGCCGGCACAGACACAATGGGCCAAGTGGCCTCTTTCTCTGTCTTAAAATTTCTATGAGTATATTACATGAAACACGCTATCCACATTAACACTCACAGTTACGTCCTGAACGAACTCTATCAATATTATCAGAAATGATTTTCCATTAACCTATCCATGCTACTTGTCATTGATTAACCCATGTTTTTGCAAGCAAGATATATTTTTGTGCTGGGTTATGGCCTCTAGAATTTTCCAACCACCAACGTTAGACTGATAGTTACAGGGTTTATCCAACCTCTACTTTTTTAAACAGTGTAACATTTACAACCCTGCAGTCCTCTGGCATCAATCCCATATCCAAGGAGGATTGAAAGATTCTGTCCAATGCCTCTGTTATTTCCACCATTCCTTCCCTCAGTAACTATCATACATTCCATCCAGACTGGATAAATGTTCTACTTTACTGCGGCACAAAATGTGTTGGATTGAAAGGTGTTAACTGAACCTGTTTGTTCAGTGACTGTAATTAATGTCAGTCTCCATGGACCTTAATGGTGTCACTGGAGGGTTTCCCTCTTCTATTAAGAAGGACTCCTTTCAATGTGTTATCCTATAGTGTCAGCGGGAGCATCAACCCAGGCACCAACAGAGATCAGCGGCTGCAGAGAGAGGGAGAGGATAGATCAGAATTTGAACAATAGATTGGAATGTTACAACAATGTGTCAGAATCTGAGAACAATAGATTGGAATGTTACTACAGTGGACAGGAGTTTATCCGTTTGGTTTGGCCTGGTTACTGCAGATTATTATTGGATAACATTAGAACAGCGGATCTATTTTGCTCTGAAGATGATTCAATTTATTTACTATCCCATCCTCGCTACTGTTGGTGTCCCTGGTAAGTCTCTGTATCCAACTATTAGATTCATAAACCATATTTCACTGATTTAGTGTTCTTGTCATTTAAATCGTGAGAAGACTGAAACCATTATCTTCAGTTTCTGTCACAAACTCCATTCCCGGTCCATGATCTGCATCCCCTCACTGGCCGTTGTCTGAGGCTGAACCAGGAAGTTTACAACCTCTGGTATCTGTTTAATGCTGAGCTGAGTTCATCCCCATATTCCCTCCATCCCCAACAGTGCCTATTGTTATGGCCAGGTGAGGAAGGGTCAAAGTCGCTCGGCTTTATTTGACCACAACAGTGTTTGTCCTTTCTAAACAGTGAATATGCTGAACGTCTGAGTGAGTGTTTTACATTTTACCTTTGGTGTGATGGTGGAGGGACCGATTAGACTGGTTCTCTTGAGTTTAAACATGAAAGAGGTGAGTTTATTATACTTAACAATATAAACCCGATCTAAATAAAATCATTAAAATAAATAGAACACATTTATGCACTCACTCACACGAGAATCACACAGAAATAGATTACAGAGTGAGAAGTAAATGTGTAGTTGGATTGGAGTCCAGAAGAAATATTGAAAAAAAAACTCATTCTGTGAGGTTTGACCATTCCGTGGTCTTCCTGCTGAAGTTGTAACCTTGAAGTCTTTTTCTGGTCAAAGTGCAGTTTGTCACATGGTCCACATGGCTCAGGGATTTCTTTGAGGCAGACTTGTAGCAGGCTTTCTTCCCCTGGTTACTCTGTCTGTGGCAATCTGTAGGCTTGGAGGGCCCACAGTCGCATGTGGTTTTCAAATTTGTGATTTGAGAGAGAGGGAGGGGTGTGGGGGGAACACAGCCCTTCTGCTTCAGCACATTTTGAATCACTGGCTTGTCTGTTTTTGTCCAGGGAAACTCTCAGTTTTCACAGAGATAGACAGTCTCCTGACTGCCTCAGTGCATTCGCTGGACCCTTAACAATGAGATTCAAGGTTTGGAACTTCTATCTGTTCAGGGCTCAGGATACCAGTAGTCACTCTCGGAGGACTTTGTTCTTAGATTAGATTTGAGATACAGCGCTGAAACAGGCCCTTCGGCCCACCGAGTCTGTGCCGAACATCATCCACCCATTTATACTAATCCTACACTAATCCCATATTCCTACCAAACATCCCCACCTGTCCCTATATTTCCCTGCCACCTACCTAGATTAGTGACAATTTATAATGGCCAACTTACCTATCAACCTGCAAGTCTTTTGGCTTGTGGGAGGAAACCGGAGCACCCGGAGAAAACCCACGCAGACACAGGGAGAACTTGAAAACTCTACACAGGCAGTACCCGGAATCGAACCCGGGTCCCTGGAGTTGTGAGGCTGCGGTGCTAACCACTGCACCACTGTGCCTCCCTTTCAAAGTCAATGTGTCAGGATGGCCTTGTATGCTGTGTTAATGAATGCATTCTTAGGTAATTCAATCACTGGAGCAAGCCAATGATTTGGGTCCAGGCTCATCAGACATGTATCTCCTGTTGTAGGATTTAGAATGTGAAAAGGTGTTTCAGATGCCAATTGCGGTGGCCATCTTGGCTGCCAGTTTTTTCAAGGATAGCTGTAAGATTTTTTTTCTATTAAACGTTTACTGTAAGTTTCCAAACGATGAATTAAATTTCATAATTTGGCATATTGTGTTATCTTGACACCGCCACAGCACACGGGGAACAAATGTGATAACAAGAACATTTCATTGCAGAATTGTGGGAATAAAAAGAAGGAAGCACACATTCATTCTCAATAATCACTTCCCAAACTGACATATTAATCTTAGAATTACTGCAGCTGACATTGTCTGTTACAGTTGGACTGATTTAGTGTTTTGATGTTTTGTCTGGGATGGTTATGTGTCGGAATCGACCCTGGACATTGCATCAGCGATTACATTGTTTTTTCTTCTCACCTGCAATGAATCTTTAACCATTCAGGTTCCTTCACCTTGATAATCCTTCTCCCTAAACCGACAGTGTGTCTTTTTAACCCTGTAAGGTGTCTGTGATTTCCTCTGGGCCTTTGTTCTTGCTGAGTTTGGCTTTGCAATTGTTGAGTTTGATTAGCTTTGTGTTTGGGACCTGATCATTGTGTTCTTCAGTGGGTAGATCAACACTGACCTTACTTTTAGTTTTCTGGTGAGGTACACAAGTGCTGTTTACTTTAGGGTATTTTCCCTTCCCTTTTCCCTCTACTATGGGAGCATCATTTTTCTAACCAGCCCCATGTGCTCTGGGATTTTATGGCTCGCAGGTGGCTGTCCATCTTTCACTGCACTCTCCTCCGGCACCTCGACTCGGTGAAGCATCTCCCTCACTATTGGCTTGCCTTTTTGGGAATTTTCCTTTGTCGTTGCATATTTCTGTAAATGCTGTTAGCTGACTTTTTAGGTTGCCTCATTGACCTGCATTTAAGAAGGAGAGTGTGGGGTCTAATTTAACTAACATTTCAGGGTTGGCAAATCGGAGAGTAGGGGATTCCAGTTGGGAATCCTCCTGGCCCTTCTCTAAGCTGTTTTCACTGTCCTTTTCAATCCTTCCCTCCTGACAGTCTGCCAGATCTGTACTTATCTGTTCCCTCCACAGCATTTGCTTTTTTCCATTGGTCTGGGTGCCAATTAAATAATTTACCTCACTATTCCTTTTGCCACTCGATATGGACCACTGAACCGGGATTTCAGGGATTCACCCTGCATTGGGAATAGTAACAATACATGGTCTCTGTCCTGAAATGTTTTGGCCTTGGCATTTTTGCCTGCTTACTTTTTCATAACTGAGTAGGAGATCTTTAGGTGTTCTTGAGCAATTGCACAGGCTGTCGTGAGCCACCCCCGGAGCATGGAAATGTAGTCTGACATGGAAGACTCAACCCTGTGTCCCAAAAACTTCTCCTTGATTAGCTTAAGAGGACCTCTCACCTCGTGTCCATAAACTAATTCAAAGAGACTAAAGCCAGTGGACTCAGTGGATAAGTTCCTGGTAACCAACAGGTGAAATGCCATCCCTTTGTCCCAGTCATGGGGTTCCTCATAGCAGTATGGCCTGATCATTGTCTTTAGGGTCTGGTGGTACTGCTCCAAAGCCCCTTGTGACTGTGGGTGGTAGACTTTGGCTGGGTTATGTCTAGAATACCCATGACCTTTTCAGAAATACTGGATGTAAAATGTGTGCCCTGATCCATCTGAATCTCAGCAGGCAGCCCATAGCGGGTTAGCCCCTCCACCACTACCTTGGCAGAGATAGTTCTTTAGGAGAATGGCCTCTGGGGATCGGGTCACCACATCCATAATGGTGAGAAGATACTGGTTGTCCCGTTTTGTTTTCAGCCGGTGTCCCACATAATCCACCAGCATTCTGCTGAAGGGTTCCACAAAATCTGGTATGGGTATTAGGGTGAAGGTATTATTGCAGGTTGGAGCCTCCCCACAACATGGCAGGTGTGACCACTTTTACAGAATTCCACCACATCTTTGTGGAGTTGTGGCCATGTCAAAATGTTGCCTTATGTGGGCTTTAAATTTTCATACATCAACATGTACTGTCATTGGAAGTTCGTGGGCCATTAATATTTCTTTCAGGGACCTCAGCGGCACCACTCTCTGGTGAAGCACTGTCCAATCTTCATCCTCAGGTTTGTAAGGAGGTCTCCACTTCCTCACCAGCACCTCATTCTTTAAATAGTAGCACTCTGCAACTCCCTCTGCTTGAGTTTTGGTTTGGACAGTCTGTGCTATATTTTAACACTGGGTCGAGTTGTTGAGCCTCAACTAAGGAAGATCTGTTTAACACATCCTTTGTGCTCTCTACCTTCCCAAAGAAGGTTTCAGACAACCAGACAGTAGGGGCATCCATCTCCAGTGTCTGTTCAGCCACCTCTGATGGGGATTGTTTAGCCATGGACCGAGTCACCACAGAATCAGGGAGAATGCCGGTAACCTTCCCCTGTAACTGCTCTGTGTCCCTGATCTCTTGTTGTCTCTCCAGAACCTTTGCAGAAGCTGCCACCTTTTCCCTGCCAGATCAATACCCAGGAGCAGGTCCCCATGGCTGCTGGTCCTGAAAATAGGCCGCACTGCACGTGCACCCAATATAAAGGTATGGACATATACTGCCTTCCAATACCATTCGCTAACAGTCTAGCATTCACTGCACTCTCGGAGAAAGGTCATGCCTATTCCCAGCAGAAGGGATTGGGTGGCAACTTTATCATTGAGTATGACCAGGGCTTGCTAACCTCAATGAAGGGGTATAGGGTCACTTTCCCCTGGGATTCAAAATTCTAGTAACGCTCAAGGATTTTGTTAAGTTTTCCCGCAGTCTCTGTGGTGGGGTTACTGTGTCTGACTGTTACAGTTAAAGGCACAGCCTGACCTGCTGTGCTTTCCATCAGCGCCCGTTTTCCTGCACTTATCTGGTGGACCCTGAGTAATCCTACAGGTTTTCCCCATCACTTACAGCATTCAACACGATGGTGATCTGCCTTACTGCAGTGGAAGCACACAGATCATTGGTCATTACTCCTGCTCTCAGTACCGTCCTATTTGGCCTGAGCGTGGGCCCCTGTGTGTCCAGATTTTCCTCCTTGCCCGTGGCTGCTCAGGCTCTTGTCACCCTCCCACCTTTTATTCCCGGGTCTTTGGGGAGACTAGGGAATGCATTCCCTTTGGGGTTAAGGCCTTGTGTACATGGAAAAAAATCATCATCCAGAATTGCAACCTTCCTGGCTCTTCGAAACTTTTTTGCCCCTGTGTGGGTTTTAATGGGATCGGGAGCGAGTTTTTGAACTCCTCCAGAAGGATCACCACTTTGAGGTTTACATATGTGGGCTGTATACCGATTTTCCGTATCTACTGGTCAGAGGCAAACATAAAAGCGGACTGTAAAATCTTCTATAGTTACGTTAAAAGGAAACATTTGGGTAAGACATGTATGTGTCCGTGACAGGCAGAGTCAGGGCAATTTATAATGGGGAATCGAGAAATCGCAGAGAAGCTGAATGATCACTTTGTGTCCGTCTTCATTGAGAAAGATACAAGAAATCTCCCAGAATTAGAGATCCAAGGGATTAGGGGGAATGAGGAAGTGAAGCAAATTAATATTAGTAAGAAGTTTGTGTTGGAGAAATTAATGGGGTTGAAGGTTGATAAGTCCCCAGGACCTGATATTCTAAATTCCAGAGTGTTGGCAGAGGTAGCTATGGAAACAGTAGGTGCATGGGTGATCACCTTCTGGAACGGTTCCAGCATATTGGAAGGTCGCAAATGTCACCCCACGATTTAAGAAGGGAGGGAGAGAGAAAACGGGGTATTACAGATCTGTTAGCCTGACATCAATAGTAGGGAAAATGGTAGAATCTATCATAAAGGATGTGATAAATGGATAATTGGATAAAGATGATCTGATTGGGCATAGTCAACATGGATTTATGAATGGGAAATCATGTTTGATGAACCTGTTGTAGTGTTTTGAGGATAGTAGTAACAGAATTGATAAAGTGGAGTCGGTGGATGTAGTATATTTGGATTTTCAGATGGATTTTTGATAAGGTCCCCCACAGGAGGTTGGTTAGTAAAATTAAAGCACATGGCATAGGACGTAATATACTGGCATGGATTAAGGATTGGTTAACAAGCATAAAACAGAGAGTAGGAATAAATGGGTCATTCTCGCTTTGGCAGGCTGTGACTAGTGGGGTAAGTAAAAAGGAAACATTTGGGTAAGTACTTGGGCCCCATCTGTTCACAATATGTATCATTTATTTAGATGTGGGGACCAGAGTAATATTCCCAAGTTTGCAGATGATACAAAAAGATGTGGGAATGTATGTGCTGTGAGGAAGATGCAAAGTGGCTTCAAGGGAATTTGGACAGACTTCGTGGGAGGGCAAGAACGTGGCAGATGGAATATAATGTGGAAAATATGAGGTTATCCACTTTGGAAGGTGGAATGGATGTGCAGGGTATTTCTTGAATGGTAAGAAATTAGAAAGTGTAGATGTACAAAGGGATCTGGGTGTCCTTGTCAATAAGTCACTGAAAGCTGACATGCAGGGACAGCAAGCACTTAAGAAGGCTCATGGTATGTTAGCCTTTATCACAAGAGAATTTGAGTACAGGAGTAGTGAAGTCTTGCTTCAATTGTATGGAACCTTGTGAGACCACAACTGGAGTACTGTGTGCAGCTTTGCACCCCTTACTTTAGGAAGTATATTATTGCCATAGGGGGAGTGCAACGAAGATTCACTAGACTTGTTCCTGGGATGGCAGGACTGGCCTATGAAGAGATTAGGAAAACTGGGCCTGGATTCTCTACAATTTCGAAGAATGAGATGTGATCTCATTGAAACCGACAACAGAATTAAATGGATAGACGGGTTGATGCAGCTAAGATGTTTCCCCTGGTTGGGGAGTCTAGAACCAGCAGAGACAATTTTAAAATAAGGAGGAAGTCACTTAGGACAGAGATGAGGAGAAATTTCTTTACATAGGGGGTTGTGAATCTTTGGAATTCTCTACCCCAGAGGGCTGTGGAAGCTCAGTCATTGAGTATGTTTGAAGCAGAGATTGACAGATTTCTAAATGCAAATGACATAAAGGGATATGGGGATAGTGTGGTAAAAAGGAATTGAAATAGAAGATAACCCATAATCGTATTGAATGGCGGGGCAGACTAGATGGGCTGAATGGCCTACTCCTGCTCCTTTGTTCCGAAGGTACTTAACTCTTTCAAACTGGAGGTAAGTTCGCTCAGGCTACTTTCGTAGTGTTCCGAATTTTTGGTAGTACGCTTCTGATACGATCTCATAAGCACCCTGGATAGCATTTTTAGTCATCTCAGAATCTGATGAACTTTCATCTGGGAACAGTGAATAAACCTCATGGGCTTTTCCTGTTACTTTGCTTTATAAAAACAGTGTCCAGTTCTCTGCTGCCATTTCAGCTGCTTTGCAAGTTTTTCAAAAGTGACAATAAACTCTGCCACATCCTCCTCATTGAACTTTAGATTGAACTGGGATAACTGTAAGAGCTCAGCACATGGTCCTGAACTATGGGCAGCTCACTCACTAGCTGTGCTTTCACTGGGTGTACTGGATCTTCCTCTAGTTGTTTGAGCCGCCTTAACTCCCTTTCCTCCTTCTCCTTCTGGAACACTCTTACTTTTTCCCTTTCTTGACACTCACTCTGTTCTTTCTCGATCTCTCTGGAATTCTAATTATTGTCTCTTCTGTTCAAGTTTTACCTCAGCTAACATTAGTCTATCTGTTAGTGATTCTAACTCTGCTTGAGTCTTCAGCTTCAAGTGAAAAATGATTGGCCACAGGTCTTAGAATTTTGGGTTTCCTAGCTTTTGGGCGGAGAGTAACCCCTAACTGTCCAGCTACATTACTCAACTTTTCAACAGAGAGGGATTCTAAGCTGTACCAAGTTACTTCTTCTGTATGTAACTCCTTTTATGCCAATGTAACTCCTTTATTCAAAAAGGGAGGGAGACAGAAAGCAGGAAAAATTATGAGGCCCATAGATAGGGTAGAGAAGAAGAAACTTTTCCCTTAGCAGAGGTGTCAATAACCGGGGGACATTGATTTAAAGTGAGGGGCATGTGGTTTAGAGGAGATTTGAGGGAAAAAAATATTTCACTCAGATGGTGGCTGGAATCTGGAACACACTACCTGTAAAGATGGTGGAGGCAAGAACCCTGACAACATTTAAGTAGTATTTAGATGAGCACTTGAAATGCCATAGCCTACAAGGTTACAGGCCAAGTGCTGGAAAAGGGGATTAAAATGGACAGGCTTGATGGCCGGCACAGACAGAGTGGGGCGAAGGGACTGTTTCTGTGCTGTAAAACTCTGTGCATCTGTGACACATCCAATTTCTCATTTGTTGTTGCGATTTGATCACTAGAACTGCCAGATTTCTGTTACAGCCAGGTGAGGAGGGGTCCCAGGCTCTCCTCTTGTCCTATCTTTTATTTCACTGCAGCGGGGCTTATTCCTTATTAGCAGTGGACATGCTGACCACCTCAGTGAGCATTTTACCTTTTACCGTTGTTGTGATCGTGAAAGAACAAATCAGACAGGTTTTCTTGAGTTTGAACAAGAGGTGAGTTTATTATACTTAACAATCTAAACTGAATCTAAATAAAATAATAAACATACACACATTCATGCACACACACACAGACCTGCAAATCACACATAAATACATTATAGAGTGAGAACTAAATTTCTATTCGGATTAGAGTCCAGAATAAATTAAAAATAAACCAAAATCTGTGAGATTGGGTAATTCTGTGGTCTGCGCCTTTGCCTCCCTTATTTATAAGTGTCATGTCATCTGCAAGAGTTTAAAGTATGTTGTTTTACATATAAGTTTATGTCACTTTTATATTTATCTATATGTCAGGAAGAGCACTGGTTTTTATACTGACCCCTGAGAAACAGCACTGTATTCTCCCCCTCCCCCAGTCTGAACAATGTCTGTTCACCACTTCTCTCTGCTTTCTGTCGCTGAGTCAGTGTCATATCCACACTATCACTGTCACATTAATCCATATGTTCCATTTTTCATAACAAGTCGATGAAATGTCATTTGATCACAGGCCTTTTGATAGTCCAGATACAGAACAGGAAACACACTATCCTCATCAACACTCACAGTTAGGTCATCAACTAACTTGATCAAGATTATCAGACATGATTTTCCATGATCCTATCCGTACTGTTTATCATTTAATATCACATGTTTTACCAAGAATGATATATTTTTGTACTGGGTCACGGCCTCTAGAAATTTCCAACCACCGACATTAAACTGACTGGTCAGTAGTTATCGGGTTTATCTAATGTCTCCTTATTTAAACAGCTTGTAACAGCTTTGTCATCACTCCCAGATCCAAAGAGGATTGAAAGCTTTTGGCCAGTGCCTCTGCTATTTCCACATTCCTTCCCTCAACAAACTTCATATATCCCATCTGGACTGGGTAAATCTTCGAAAGTATTGTGGTCTAAAAAGTGTTGGATTGGAAGGTGTTAACTGAACCTGTTTGGTCATTGACTGTAATTAACGTCAGTCTCCAAGGACCCTATTTGTGTCACTGGAGGGTTTCCCTCTTCTATTAATAACGGACTCCTTCCAATGTGCTGGCTCATCGTGTCAGTGGGAGCATCACCCCTGGCACTAACAGAGATCAGCGGCTCCAGAGAGCGAGAGAGGAGAGATCAGAATCTGAGAACAATAGATTGGAATATTACAATAACGGGTCAGAATCTGAGAACAATAGATTGGAATGTTACAACAATGGATCAGAATCTGAGGACAATAGATTGGAATGTTACAACAATAGATCAGAATCTGAGAACAATAGATTGGAATGTTAGAACAATGGACAGCAGGAGTTTCTCCTATTGGTTTAGCCTCGGTACTGCAGATTATTTTTGGATAACATTAGATTTGCGGATCTATTATGCTCTGAAGATGATTCAAACGATTTACTATCCCATACTCGCTATTATGGGTGTCCCTCGCAAGTCTCTGTATCCAACTATTAGATCTATAAATCATATTTCACTGATTCAGTGTTCTTGTCATGTAAATCTTGGGAAGACTGAAGCCACAGTCTTCAGTCTCTATCTCACATTCCACTCTGCATCCACTATCTGCATTCCCCTCCCTACCCAATGTCTGAGCCTGAAACAGACTGCTTGGAACCTCTTTGTTATATTTCTATCTGAGCTGAGTTCATTGCCATATTCCGCCTATCACCATCCCTACCTGCTACTACCTCTGGAATATCACCTGTCATCACCTCTGCCCATCTGCTAATAAACCCTCATCTGTGCCGCTGTTAAATCCACACTTAACTATTCCAATTCTATCCTGGTCACCCTCCCAGTTATCAACCTGCATAAACAACAGCCCATCCAGAACGCTGCTGCCTATATCCTCACTCACACCAAATCCCGATCGCCCATTACTTCTGTATCTGATCGACATTGGTTAAAGGCCTGGCAGCACCTAAATTTTAATATTCTCATTCTTGTGTTTGAATCCCTCCGTGGCCTCACCCCTCCAATTAGTCCCTTTTCCCTTCCATTCCACATATTCTTGTAAATCTTATGCCTTCAAGTCTTTTTCCAATTCTCTTTTAGATGTGAGCTGTTTTCACTCTATTTCTTCCCTGCTGTGATTTTCACTCTATGACTTTTCACTCTATGACGGCACTGGTGCCAACGCTATGGAAACCTGGATCTATAAAATGATGTCAACCACACAGCCGGCCACTTCTAGTGTGGCCAGCACAGTGCCCTGTGCTGGGCAGGGAACTAGCCTAGTTATACTGTGCATGTGCTTTTATGCCATTCCGACAGCTTTGATGTACGTCTTTAAATCTTGATCTGTGCATGTCAACTGACCGCCTGTGTTAGTCACTCTCAGCTGAACATACATTCAGCAGCACTAAGGACCCCCACTAGTGTTATTTAAAAGGACCAGTAATCCAACGTACAGGTGAGGGGCTTGTGACTTACTTTTGCTGTTGTAAAGTTAGTGGAGCTGCTGTGGATGGTTTTCTGGAGGTTGTGTTGTAAGATGCTGCAGACATTCAGGGAGGAGAGAGGATTTGGTGAACCAACTCTGGACGAGGTATGGGGACTGTAGTTAAAGTGTTTCTGGGTCTGTAAAATGACCAACAAATGGAGCAGAGACTGCAGAGAGGGGAAGCTCTGTAAAGAGGGAGAAGGAGGGGGCTCTGCCTTACCCACCCCGGTTTTGCAAGAGCACTTTTCCTACCTACACCTAACCCAGTAGCAGTGTGTGAGGTGACTCTGATTCAATAAGGAGGTGGTCACAGAGCTGTGTAACCTCCTGCAACACGACCTGGAGCCTCACACCAGGGTGAGGACGGAGCTGTCAGTGGCTGTTAAGCTCACAGTTTCATTGAACGTCTATGTATCTGGATTTTTACAGGCAGGAGCATGAGACAAATCTAACGTAGGGATGTAGAAATCGATGTAGACATAAAATAATTTCCAACATAAATGGAGGCCATTTTACCCCTCCATGCCAGCTCAATCTGGACCAATCCAGTCATTCCCACTCCCCCTCTCAATCCCCCTATCCCTGCAAGTTCATTTCCTTCAGGTGCCCATCCAGTTTCCTTTTGAAATCATTGATTGTCTTATCTTCCACCACCCTCACGGGCAGTGAGTTCCATCTCATTACCATCCACTGTGTAAAAAAAGTTCTTCCTCATATTCCCCCTGTATCTCTTACCCAAAACCTTCCATCTGTGTCCCCTTGTCCGTGTTTCATCAGTAAATGGGAATAGTTTTTCCTTGTCTATCTTACCTACTTCTGTCATAATCTTGTAAACCTCTATCAAATCTCTCTCAATCAGCTTTACTCCAGGGAGAAGAACTCAAGCTCATCCAAACTAACCTTGTAACATCGATAGCACAGATAGATGGACATTTGCTCTGTTTGTAAACCAGTGCCATTCCTGCACTGTATGTGTTTGATGGGGACAGTGTAGAGGGAGATTTACTATATATCTAACCCTGTTTATTTTCCTTCCCCTTTTATATATCCCATATTGAGGGGCCCTTTATTCCTCAGGCCCGCTTTATATACATATTTACATTTTTAAAATAACTTTATTTAAAACAGATAAATAAACCAAAAACTCAAATTAAAGTGCCATTCGCGGCGTCGATGATGCACTCCAGTCCCTGTGGTGCCCACCGGTCACAGAAGGCCTCAAGCATACCGGCGGAAACTGCCTACTCTTTCTCCAGGGACACCCGGGCGCGAGCGTAACCGCAGAAGATGGGCTGGCAATCGGGGAGGACGGACCCCCCGACGGCCTGCAGCCTGGATCTGTGAATTGCCACCTTTGCCAGGCCCAGGAGCAGACCGACGAGGAGATCCTCCTCCCGGCTTATGCCCCTCCACACCGGGTGCCCAAAGATCAGGAGCGTGGGACTGAAGTGCAGCCAGAACATGTGGTGCAGCCCATTCAAATACTCAAAGAGGGGCTGCAACCTCTCACACTCCGTATATATGTGAAACACGGACTCGTCCAGGATGCAGAAAGTATAGGCGGCCTGGGTGTCCGTGAACCGATGTAAAAGTCTGCTGTACGGGACCGCCCTGTGCCGCCCTGTGCAACGCCCTCCACCCCAGTTTCCCGAGGTAAAGGGGTAAGACACCCGCGTAAAGAGACCTCCATCGGGGTTTCCCCTCGCCTCCAGATGGCAAGGCAGACCACCAGGGCGTATCCGGCCGGCTGACGAAGGCGAGGAAGTGGGGAGTGTGCAGGAGCAGCCCGCACAGGAAACCCCTCTACGCTGATTGGAATGGCACGGAGGCGGCTTGGGCTGTGTGGGACTGGCTCCGGAGGAGGGTTTCGGGGCCTGGGTCCGATCTCCCCAGCCCAATCACCACCCACAGAGAGGGGCAACCCAGGTGCTTCGGCTACTCCTCTGCCTACTGGTCCGACCCTGGAGTATGCTGCCCGGACAGCCGAGGCACTCTCCTCAGCTGGCGAGGGAGCACCCTGACTGGAGGCGACCATGTTCCAGACTCGGAATAGATCCCGATAAAAGACAGGCAACTCCCTCAGAGAGGCGCGGCTAACGGACTCCACTGGGAGCTGCGTGTCGCCTTGAAGGCAGTGACACTGGTGGAAAAAATACGTCGCCAGCGCACACCATCTGGGAGGACGATCGATGTCCAGGTATCTCTGCAGGTATCTCTGCAGGGTCCGAACGTGGAGAGTCGCAGCCTGGGTGCGGAGGCACACCAGCGACTGGCCGCCCTCCTCCATCAGGAGACTCAGGACCACGGCAGAGACCCTGTGTTTCCTCTTGCCCCAGAAGAAATCGACGAATTTCTTCTGGTTCTTGGTGTCTAATGCAGGGGGCGGGGCCAAAGTGACCAACCGGTACCACAGCATGGAGGCCACTAGTTGGTTTATGACCAGCGCCCTGCCCCTGTAGGAAAGCACTCGGAGCAGTCCTGCCCGGCGCCCCAGCCGAGTGGTGACTTTCGCCTCCAACTCCTGCCAGTTTGCCGGCCAGGCTTCCTCACGAGGGCTAAGGTGGACTCCCAGATAGAGGAGGTATGTGGTGCTCCACACAAATGGTGTCAGCTCTGTCGGCAGGGAGTCCACCCGTCACTGACCCACCAGGGGTCTGGAACATTTCTCCCAATTGATCCTCGCGGAGGACGCAGCAGAAAAGGTCTGCTGGCAGCTGTGCATCCTCCACAGGTCAATGGGATCTGTGAACGTGAGGAGCACGTCGTCGGCGTAAGCCGAGAGGACAACCCGCGTTGCCCGCTCGCGCAGAGCCAATCCCGCCAACCTCCTGCGAAGCAGGCACAGGAAGGGCTCCACGCAGATAGTTTGCAATTCGTCGGACATGGGGCATCCCTGACGCACTCCTCTCCCAAAGCGAAGGGGCGCAATCAAGGACCCGTTAACTTTGACTAGACACTCTGCGGTGGCGTATAAAAGTCGGACCCGGGCCACAAAATGCGGCCCGAGTCTGAAAGCACGCAGAGTCCCGAAAAGGTATTCGTGATCCACCCTGTCGAACACCTTCTTCTGATTGAGGGAGACAAAGGCGGCCGACTGACCAGTCCTCTGGGAAAGATGGATCAAATCCTGGACCAGGTGGATGTTGGCCTGGATGGACCGGCCTGGGGTCGTGGTAGATCATGATTGCCAGCACGGAGCCCAGGCAGGTTGACATAACCCGGGCAAAAATCTTTTAATCCATGCTGAGGAGGGAGACTGGACCCCAGTTTTTAAGCAGGCAGAGATCGCCCCACTTCGGCAGCCGGACGATGACTCAGTCGCCATTCTTTCCCCCAGTACCTGCGTGTAATCGTCCCCCAGGACGTCCCAGAACGCCCTGAGGAACTCAATGGTCAGCCCGTTCAGCCTCCGGGATTTGCCTGTCGAGCGCACCTGGAGGGCGCTGGTCAACATGAGTGGAGCCTCCAATCCTTCGACGCCCTCCGGGCTGCCCTGCAGCAAGTCTTCCCACATAACCCTGCGCGAATCCTCGCTGGACGGATCCGGAGAGAACAACGCACTGTAATAACTACGGACCAGGAGGCCCATTTCCTCCAAATGTGTGACAGAGGATCCGCCGTCGGCCAGCAGCTCGATGAGCTGCTTACGGACCCCCTGCCATTTTTGCAGAGAGTAGAAGAAGGATGCGACGCGGTCTAAATCTTCCAGGATCTGGATACGTGATCTCACATCCACGCCTCGGGACCCTTTGTGCTGCAAGTCCCTCAGCGCACCCTTCTTGCCCTTATATGTCTGCCACAGAGCCGGGTCCACCACGGCATGACCGAGGCATGACTCCAATTCGAGCACCTCCCTCTCCAGGCGCCCGATCTCGGCTTCCCGCCTCATGGTCGACCCCTTTCGCGTGCTCCTGACAGAAGACGCGGATGTTGTCTTCCCACATCCTACCATAGCATCAAGGAGGGGAAGCCCCCCGTGCTTCCTTCTCCAGACGGCCCAGAATCTACGGAACGAGTCCCAGAATCGTTCGTCCTCCAGCAGCCAGTTGTTAAAGTACCAGGACCCGGACCCTGCCCGATTTCAAACGGAGTGAACTCCACCCACACCAGGTGGTGGTCCGAGCACGGCACCAACCGCATGGAGGCCGCCGAGAAGCGGGAGACGTATGCCTGCAAAAAGTAGAGGTGGTCGATTCGTGACCCTTCTCCTCCAGACCTCCACGTGAAGGTGCTGGAGTCGGGATGGAGATTCCACCAGACGTCTACCAAGTTGAGGGAGCTGATCAGTTCCCTCAACTTCTCCATCGACGCTTGGTCGCACGGGGGACCGGAGCGATCCCCCAACTCGAGGGTGCAGTTAAAATCCACCCCCCCCCGCCCCCCCAGGATGATGCACTCGCCGCTATCGATGGAGCTCAAGAGAGCGGACACTTCTTCAAAGAAGCGAGCTTGCAACGCGCCGGGCCTGGGCACGTACACGTTCACAAAGTGGAGCGGCACGCTACCCAGGCGTATGGTGACGTGGAGTAAGCGGCCCGGCAATCGGTCGTTGACACCCAAAATCTCCGGCTGAAAACTCGGGGCCCACAAGATACCCCACTAGAAGTAGGGGTGTGGTGACTCATGTAGACCCCACCCTGCCACTCCAGGAGCCAGGTGGCTTCGTCTCCCAGAATGGTGTGGGTTTTCTGCAGAAAGCTCACCCGTATCTCCCTTCCCTAAGGACTGAGTGATTGTGAAATCTGTGGTGAGACCCCCTGCTGCACTTGATGTTGATGTTGTCGATGGTTATCTTCATGTCAAAGGTACTCAAAAGCCGTCTCCAACACCTCACTGTGAGGAGGGAGTGGAAGTGCACCTGGCCTTCCATTCACCAACAACCCATTGAGGAATGCATTAAAACGCTGCCTCAGAACCAGTTTCACGCTTGCACGCTTTCCTGCTTTCTTGAGGGCGGCACGGATGGACTGGATGATCAGTGCCAGACTTGACCAATGGCCGAGGGCCAGCTGAGCCTTATTGCAGCAACCACTGCTAGCCTTGAGGAATTCCCTGAGTTCCACCATGGGGATGACAGGAGACTCGTTGGGAGGCACGAGGGACTCCACCACCTCACTGGTGATGGAATCAAGGTCATCCTCCGTGCCCCACACCGAGTCTCCATCCTCCTCCTGGTCATCACCCACCACAGACTGTGGGGCGGACGCCCCGGCCTCGCCAGCTGCTCCCATCTCTGTCATGATCCCACCTCCAGGATCGATGGCAGAGAAGTCTTCTCTGGGTTCTACTGTGAAACTGGAGCATGTGGGCACCAGAGGTTCAGGAACCCTCTTCACCTCCGTCCCCAGGCCAATGTGTGGTCCAGGGGATATTGGAGTTCCCGACTCTGGAAATCCAGCCAGAGCCGAGAACAGAGGCGGAGAGAGGAGGCCATCTCCCGCTCCGCCAGCACCCACAGGTCCAGCAGATGGGGCAGCATTTTCGGTTATAATCGGGTGTGGTGTCTTCTGGTAGTGAGTGGATTCTGGCTGGGAGGGCCGACCCATTGGGGCCTTGCCCACCTCTCCACTCAGGGCACCCGACCCAATGGCAAAATGGGATGCGTCCCCAGGCTCCCCCACCAAAAGTAGAGCTCCACTTGTTCCCACAGGAGGGGCTGCATGCAAAGGAGCCTCCCCCTCCCCTCCATCCTGAGGAATAGGAGCTCCTGCCCAAACTTTGCAGCCTTCATGTTGGTGGTGGTGTCAGGAGGAACCTGGGAGCGGACCTTGGGCTGAGCTCAGGCTCGGTTTATGACCAACGCTCGGCCCCTCTAGGAAAGCACTCGGAGCAGTCCTGTCCAGCGCCCCAGCCGAGCGGTGACTTTCGCCTCCAACTCCTGCCAGTTTGCCGCCAGGCTTCCTTAGCGGGGCTAAGGTGGACTCCCAGATAGAGTAGGTGCGTGGTGCTCCACGCAAAAGGTGTCATCTCCTCCGGCAGGGAGTCCACCCGCCACTGACCAACCAGGAGTCCGGAACATTTCTCCCAATTGATCCTCGCGGAGGACGCGGCAGAAAAGGTCTGCTGGCATTCGCGCATCCTCCACAAGTCAACGGGATCTGTGATTGCGAGGAGCACGTCGTCGGCGTAAGCCGAGAGGACGACCCGCATGGCCGGCTCGCGCAGAGCCAATACCGTCAACCTCCTGCGAACTAGGCACAGGAAGGGCTCCACGCAGATGGTAAACAATTGGCCGGACATGGGGCACCCCTGACGCACTCCTCTCCCAAATCGAAGGGGCGCCGTCAAGGACCCGTTAACTTTGACTAGACACTCTGCGACGGCGTATAAAAGTCGGACCCGGGCCACAAAATGCGGCCCGAGTCCGAAAGCGCGCAGAGTCCCGAAAAGGTAATCGTGATCCACCCTGTCGAACGCCTTCTCCTGATCGAGGGAGAGAAAGGCGACCGACTGACCAGTCCTCTGGGAAAGATGGATCAGGTCCCGGACCAGGTGGATGTTGTCCTGGATGAACCGGCCCGGGACCGTGTAGGACTGGTCGGGGTGGATCATGTGGGCCAGCGCAGAGCCCAGGCGGGTAGACATAGCCCGGGCAAAGATCTTATAATCCGTGCTGAGGAGGGAGACCGGACGCCAGTTTTTAAGCAGGCGGAGATCGCCCCTCTTCGGCAGCAGGACGATGACCACCCTGCACCACGAGAGGGGCATCTCCCCGGTCGCCAGGCTTTCCCCCAGGACCCGCGCGTAATCGTCCCCCAGGACGTCCCAGAACGCCCTGAGGAACTCCACGGTCAACCCATCCAGCCCTGGGGATTAGCCCCTGGAGAGCTGGTGGAGGGCGCCAGTCAGCTCCGCCAACATGAGCGGAGCCTCCAATCCTTCGGCGCCCTCCGGGCTGACCTGCGGCAGGTCCTCCCACAAAACTCTGCGCGCATCCTCGCTGGACGGATCCGGAGAGAACAACGCACTGTAATACGTCCGGAACAGGAGGCCCATTCCCTCCGGATCCGTGATGGAGGATCCGTCGTCGGCCAGCAGCTCGACGAGCTGCTTACGGACCCCCCGCCATTTTCCCAGCGAGTAGAAGAAGGGTGAGGCGCGGTCCAAATCTTCCAGGATCTGGATCCGCGACCTCACGTACGCGCCTTGGGACCCTATGAGCTGCAGGTTCCTCAGCGCGCCCTTCTTCTCTTTGTACGCCTGCCACAGGGCAGGGTCCACGACGGCATGACCGAGGCAGGATTCCAAGTCGAGCACCTCCCTCTCAAGGCGCCCGATTTCGGCTTCCCGCCTCTTGGTCGACCCCTTCGCGTACTCCTGACAGAAGACGCGGATGTGAGTCTTGCCCACATCCCACCACAGCCTCAAGGAGGGGAAGCCCCCCTGCTTCCTTCTCCAGTCGGCCCAGAATCGACAGAAGGAGTCCCGAATTCGCACGTCCTCCAGCAGCCGGTTGTTAAAGTGCCAGTACGCGGACCCCGCCCGCGTGCGGAGCGGAGTGAACTCCGCCCACACCAGGCGGTGGTCCGAGCACGGCACCAGCCGCATGGAGGCCGCCGAAACGCGGGAGACGTAAGCCTGCGAAATGTAGAGGCGGTCGATTCGCGACCCCCCTCCTCCAGACCTCCACGTGAAGGTGCTGGAGTCAGGATGGACATTCCGCCAGATGTCCACCAAGTTAAGGGAGCTGATCAGTCCCCTCAACTTCTCCACCGACGCTTGGCCGCGCTGGGGACCGGAGCGATCCTCCACCGCGAGGGTGCAGTTAAAATCCCCCCCAAGGATGATGCACTCGCCGCTATCGATGGAGCTCAAGAGAGCGGACACTTCTTCAAAGAAGCGCGGTTGCAACGCGCTGGGCCTGGGCGCGTACACGTTCACAAAGTGGAGCGGCATGCTACCCAGGCGAATGGCGAGGTTGAGCAAGCGGCCCGGCACTAGCTCCTTCACCCCCAAGATCTCCGGCTGAAAAGTCGGGGCCAACAAGATAGCCACCCCACTAGAAATAGGGGTGAGGTGACTCATGTAGACCCCACCGTGCCACTCCAGGAGCCACGTGGCTTCGTCTCCCGGAACGGTGTGGGTTTCCTGCAGAAAGCTCACCGCGTATCTCCCTTCCCTGAGGACTGAGAGATTGTGAAATCTGCGGTGAGCCCCACTGCTGCCGTTGATGTTGAGGCTGGCTATGGTTATCTTCATGTCAAAGGTAATTAAAACCCGTCACAAACACCTCACTGTGAGGAGGGAGTGGAAGTGCACCTGGCCCTCCACTCCCCCAGCAACCCATTGAGGAACACATTAAAACGGTGCCTCTCAACCAGTTTCACGTCCACGCGCTTGCCCGCTATCTTAAGGGCGGCACGGCCGGACTGTATGATCAGCGCCAGATTCGACCAACGGTCGAGGGCCAGCTGAACTTTATTGCGGCAACCTCTGCAAGCCGCGAGGAAATCCCGGAGTTCCGCCGTGGGGATGAGAGGAGATTCAGTGGGAGGCACGAGAGACTCCACCACCTCACTGGCGATGGAATCAAGATCATCCTCCGTGCCCCACACCGAATCCCCATCCTCCTCAGGGTCATCACCGCCACTGGCCGACACACCCACCACACACTGTGGGGCGGACGTCCCGGCAGCGCCAGCTGATCCCGCTTCCATCAGGATGCCACCCCCAGGATCGATGGCGGAGGAGTCCTCTCTTTGTTCTATTGTGAAACTGGAGCCTGTGGGCGCCAGCAGTTCAGGACCCCCCCTCACCTCCATCCCCAGGCCAATGAGTGGTCCAGGGGAGACAGGCGTTCCCGACTCCAGAAATCCAGCCGGAGCCGAGACCTGAGGAGGCGGAGGGAGGAGGCCATCTCCCCCTCCGCCAGCACCCACAGGCCCAGCAGATGGGGCAGCGTTCTCGGTTACAACCTGGTCGGGTGTATCCTGGTTGGTGGTGGACTCCAGCTGGGAGGGCCGACACTTTGAGGCCCCGCCCTCCCCTTTACTCAGGGCACCCGACCCAGTGGCAGTGGCAGAATGGGTGGCGTCCCCAGGCTCCTCCATCACAAGCACGGCTCCACTGGCTTCCCCTGGAGGGGTCACATGTACAGGTGTCTCCCCCTCCACTCCATCCTGAGGAATAGGGATCTCCTGCCCAGACTTTGTGGCCTTGGTGGTGGCGTTACGGGAAACCTGGGGACCCGAAACCGGGGACAGCTCACCTTCAACAGATGGGCCCTGCGCCTCAGGGCCCCTTGTCACCTCTGTGGAAGGCTGCCTTCTCCTCTTTTTCCCAGTTGGGTGCGGAGGTTCAGAGACATCCATATTATCAGAGGCCTCCACCTCAGCACTCACCTTTTTTTTATTCACCCTGGGCCTGAGCCCAGCCCTGGGGCAAGTTGACTCCCCGAGATCGGGCTTTGTGCTGAGCTCAGACTCGGGTAGTGTCTCTGTGTCCAGGGGACGCGCCTCTCGATGTTGATTTCTCCTCCGCACCTTCCTTCCACTTGGACGGTCACCCCCTCCCTGCCGGAGGCCATGAAAACCACAGCCTCCGGTACCGACTGTATGGTATCTGGTAGAGGAGTAGGGGGGTGGGAGGAGGTGCAGCGGTGCCACCCTGGGCCGCCGATTTGGAGTTGGCAGGAGGGAGGTTGGGGCAGTTCTTACGAACATGGCCCACCCCCTTACAGACATGGCACCGCACCCCGTCCAAGGTCCAGAAGACGCGGTAGGCCATCCCCTGGAACTCTACATTAAAGTGGCCCTCTGTAACCTCCTCCCACGCCAGCTGCATGAATAACTGGTGGCGGAAGGAGCACACGTGTCAGAGGCTGTTCTGCCGAAGAGCGAGCGGGACTGGGATGAGCCCCGTCTTTACCTGCCCCAGACGGTGCAGGTGGGGAAGGAGGAGCTCACCAGGAATGAAGGGCGGGACATTGGATGGAGTGAGCCTTTGCACAGTTTCCTTCAGGTGGTCCACTGGCAGGAAGGTCCCGCCCACGGTGAGCCCCTTGCTCAGAGCCAGGGACACCGCCTGCTCGGTCTTCAGGAATAACACTGCTTTCCCGTACATTTTAGAGGCTGCAACAATGGCCGAAGGGCCGACAGCTCGGCCATTGCTTTCACACATGTCTCTACAGTCATGTTCGGGTGAATGTCGCTATTGACCCCATGTTTCGATGTTAATAAAGCAAACGGCGAAGGGGCAACAGGTGCAGCTGCAGCAGCCGCAGCAGCATATGAACGGGAAGGCCCCGCCACCGGCGAAGGAGGGCTTGCCATGGGGTCTAAGAGCCACGTCCACCCCCAAGAAACAAAGCAAATTTACAATTGAAACAATAAACAAACAAACTGTAAACAAAGTGGAGTGGGAGTTGAGGAGGATAGGGGTAGGAAGGTAAAAGAAAATGGGAGGATAGATAACTGAGGCGACTGAGTGGAGGAAGGGAGAGAAAGGCTGACAGGGATGTTTGATCCAGCTGCCAGTTGGAGCACCTTTGTAACAATTAGTCCAAAACTGTTTGTTGTCTTCTAGTTGGGGGAGGCTTCTTCGCCCGGGATGGCTGAAGCCGCCCGGTACTCTCCTCTTCTGCTTTTAACAAAAAAAGTCTTCCCCAGGCAACTCCAGCTGTCCCGAGCAGGTAATTGGGGTGGGAACGGTGCTCCCTGTGTGCAAGCACCAATACAAATACAGGGGCCCCCTACTGGATTTGGCAGCCCCGCCCAAGTCTTCCGGCCTCTTCTCCCTCCCCCCAAACAGTCGAAACTTAAGTTCCAGAGATGTAGAGGAAAGGATAGCGAAGATGATTCTCGACAGGAGCGAGAGTAGTTGTTATGGGGGACTTTAACTTTCCAAATATTGACTGGAAATACTGTAGTTCGAGTACATTAGATAGGTCAGTTTTTGTCCAGTGTGTGCAGGAGGGTTTTCTGACACAGTATGCAGACAGGCCAACCAGGGGGGATGCCACATTGGATTTGGTACTGGGTAATGAACCCGGCCAGCTGTTAGATTTAGATGTAGGTGAGCACTTTGGTGATAGTGATCACAATTCGGTTAGGTTTACCTTAGCGATGGGCAGGGACAGGTATATACCGCAGGGCAAGACTTATAGCTGGGGGAAAGGAAATTATGGTGCGATTAGTAAGATTTAGGATGCATAGGATGGGGAAGGAAACTGCAGGGGATGGGCACAAATGAAATGTGGAGCTTATTCAAGGAGCAGCGACTGCGTGTCCTTGATAAGTATGTACCTGTGAGGCAGGGAGGAAGTTGTCGAGCGAGGGAGCCGTGGTTTACTAAAGAAGTTGAAGCGCTTGTCAAGAGGAAGAAGAAGGCTTATGTTAGGATGAGACGTGAAGGCTCAGTTAGGGCGCTTGAGCGTTACAAGCTAGCCAGGAAAGATCTAAAGGGAGAGCTATGAAGAGCGAGGAGAGGACACGAGAAGCCATTGGCGGATAGGATCAAGGAAAACCCTCAGGCTTTCTATAGGTATATCAGGAATAAAAGAATGACTAGAGTTAGATTAGGGCCAATCAAGGATAGTATTGGGAAGTTGTGTGTGGAATCAGAGGAGATAGGGGAAGCGTTAAATGAATATTTTTCGTCAGTATTTACAATAGAGAATGAAAATGTTGTTTAGGAGAATACTGAGATACAGACTACTAGGCTCGATGGGATTGAGGTTCACAAGGAGGAGGTGTTAGCAATTTTGGAAAGTGTGAAAATAGATAAGTCCCCTGGGCCAGATGGGATTTATCCGAGGATTCTCTGGGAAGCCAGGGAGGAGATTGCAGAGCCTTTGTCCTTGATTTTTATGTCGTCATTGTCGACAGGAATAGTGCCGGAAGTCTGGAGGATAGCAAATGTGCCCTTGTTCAAGAAGGGGAGTAGAGACAGCGCTGGTAATTTTAGACCTGTGAGCCTTACTTCGGTTGTGGGTAAAATGTTGGAAAAGGTTATAAGAGATAGCATTTATAATCATCTTGAAAAGAATAAGTTCATTAGAGATAGTCAGCACGGTTTTGTGAAGTGTAGGTCGTGCCTCACAAACCTCATTGAGTTTTTTGACAAGGTGACCAAACAGGTGGATGAGGGTAAAGCCGTGGATGTGGTGTATATGGATTTCAGGAAGGCGTTTGATAAGGTTCCCCACGGTAGGCTATTGCAGAAAATACAGAAGTATGGGATTGAAGGTGATTTAGAGCCTTGGATCAGAAGTTGGCTAGCTGAAAGAAGACAGAGGGTGGTGGTTGATGGCAAATGTTCATCCTGGAGTTTAGTTACTAATGGTGTACCGCAAGGATCTGTTTTGGGGCCACTGCTGTTTGTCATTTTTATAAATGACCTGGATGAGGGTGTAGAAGGGTGGGTTAGTAAATTTGCGGATGACACGTAGGTCGGTGGAGTTGTGGATAGTGCCGAAGGATGTTGTAGGTTACAGAGGGACATAGATAGGCTGCAGAGCTGGGCTGAAAGATGGCAAATGGAGTTTAATGCTGAAAAGTGTGAGGTGATTCACTTTGGAAGGAGTAACAGGAATGCAGAGTACTGGGCTAATGGGAAGATTCTTGGTAGTGTAGATGAGCAGAGAGATCTTGGTGTCCAGGTACATAAATCCCTGAAGGTTGCCACCCAGGTTAATAGGGCTGTTAAGAAGGCATATGGTGTGTTAGCTTTTATTATTAGGGGGATCGAGTTTCGGAGCCACGAGGTCATGCTGCACCTGTACAAAACTCTGGTGCGGCCGCACCTGGGGTATTGCGTGCAGTTCTGGTCACCACATTATAGGAAGGATGTGGAAGCTTTGGAAAGGATGCAGAGGAGGTTTTCTAGAATGTTGCCTGGTATGGAGGGAAGGTCTTACGAGGAAAGGCTGGGGGACTTGAGGTTGTTTTCGTTAGAGAGAAGGAGGAGGAGAGGTGACTAATAGAGACATATAAGATAATCAGAGGGTTAGATAGGTTGGATAGTGAGAGTCTTTTGCCCCGGATGGTGATGACAAACACGAGGGGACATAGCTTTAAGTTGAGGGGTGATAGATATAGGACAGATGTGAGAGGTAGTTTCTTTACTCAGATAGTAGTAAGGGCGTGGAGCGCCCTGCCTGCAACAGTAGTGGACTCGCCAACTTTAAGGGCATTTCAGTGGTCATTGGAAAGACATATGGATGAAAATGGAATAGTGTAGGTCAGATGGTTTCACAGGTCGGCGCAACATCGAGGGCCGAAGGTTCTGTACTGCGCTGTAATGTTCTATGTTCTACCTCTCTCCACTTTCTCCAGTCTCCACTCTGCAGTTGCTGCAGCACAGGTGCAGCTGCTCCCCCTGATTGCTGGCAGGAAGTGCTTCAAATTGCCCAGCCAATCCCAGTGTTGTACCTGTCCTGGGAGTGTTTGATGGGGACAGTGCAGAGGGAGCTTTACTCTGTATCTAACCCCATGCTGTACCTCTTCTGGGAGTGTTTGATGGGGACAGTGTAGAGAAATATTTACTCTGTATCTAACCCCATTTTTTTCCTCTTTTTTCTTTTCTTTCCCCCGTTTTTTAAACTTGTGTTGAACTGAACAGTTTAGAGGCAGCTTGAATCTGTATCGAAGCCGTGCTGCCCCTGCCATAAACCTCAGCACAAATAAAATTCCTATCCAAACTCGCACCAAGTTAAAGGCCTGCTCAAGTCACAAACAGAAACCCGACCTGAATCCGACGGAGCCATATGGGACCCGAGCCCGACCCGGCCCAGGTCCCTCCATTTTCCCCCGAGACCGACCCGACCCGACCCAAGCCCAAAGGTCGAGTTCGGAAGAATGGCCCGACACATGTCATCGGGTCCCATCGGGTTCGGGTCGGGTAACAGGCCTTTCCACCAAGTCCCGTTGATCCATCACTACTATGCTCACTGGCTTACGTTGGTTCCTGGTCCAGTAATGCCTCGATTTTAAAATTCTCATCCCAGCTTTCTGACCCAACTCATTCCGAACTACTCAGAAATGAAACTGCCTCCTCAAAATACTAAATGTTGGTTTGTTTAAGGGAACACCTTCACATCACGGACTGCTGTGGTTCAGGATGAAAGCCCACCATTTTCTCATGGCAACCAGGGATGGGGAAGTAATGCTGGCCTTCCTTGTCAGTATCACCCATATCCTGAGAACGGATAGACAGGAAATAAAATAGGAATAAAATCAATGAGTTTGTAATTGACGGATTGAAACCAGGCGAGGTCTGTGATCAGAGAGAGATGTCATAATCTGATAAACAAATTGTCAACACAATTTATCTCACCAGCCCTTTGTGCTTGTCTTTCTGCTGTTGTCTTCATCAGAAAACAAGTAACAATTAATCTCGGGATTAAAAACTGCTGAATGTCAATTGTACACATGAGATACGTACTCAATGATTTCTGTTATCAGACATCAGAGAATCACACAGCACAGGAGGAGACTATTTAACAAATCGTACCAGTTCCAGCTCTTTGAAGGAGATTTCCCAATTATTCCTCTCCCCTGTTCTTTTCTCCCAGTCCAGTAAATCGCCCTGTTAGTATTGATCCAATTCCAGACTGAAAGTTTCTGTTAAATCTGCTTCCACAACCCTTTCAGGAAGTGAATTCCAAATCATAAACACTCGCCGTGTAAAGAAAAGAAAATCTCCTCATCTCTCCTCTGTTTGTTTGTTAATCAACATTAAACTGTGTTCTCTGGTTACTGACCCTTCATCCAGTGAAACCAGATTCTCCTTATTTATTCTAGAAAAACACATCATCATTTTCAGCCCCTCGATTAAATCTCCCTTTTATCTTCTCTGCTCTAAGGAGAACAATCTCATCTTCTCTCCACATAACTGAAGTCCCTCATCCCTGTTACCATTCTAGTATATCACCTAGGCACCATATCCAAGGCCTTGAAATCCTTCATAAAGTGTGGTGTCCAGAATGGGACACAATATTCCAGCTGAGGCTTAAACAGTCATTTACCTAGTCTTAGCAGAATGTTCTTGTGTTGTTTTTTTAATTCTTTGCTTCTAGTTATAATTCTAACGACCCCATATGCCTTTTTAAATCCTTCACCACTTGTCCAGCCACCATTGAAGATGTCTGTACATACACGCCCAGACTCTGTGCTCCTGTACCATCTTTTAAATGGTGCAGTTCAGTTTCTATCACTCCCCTTATTATCCCTCACAAAATAACCACTTCCCCAGTACTATGTGTTAAATTCTATTCACCATGTGTATTCTCATTTCACCATGAGACTGTCCATGTCCTCCTTAATCCTGCTACTATCTACCACAACTAGTGACAGCATTTATGATTTACATGTCATCTGCAATAGTTGAAATTATGTTTTTGTTTTACTCTAATTCTATGTCATTTATATATTTATCTATATGTCAGGACGAGCACTGTTTCTAATATCGACCCCTGAGATACAGCACTGTATTCTCCCCCTCCCCCAGTCTGAACAATGTCTGTTCACCACTTTTCGCTGCTTTCAGTATCATATCCACACTATCACTCTCACAATAATCCATGTGTTACATTTTTCATAACAAGTCTATGAAATGTCATTTGATTACAGGTCTTTTGAAAGTCTATATACATAACACTAAACACACTATCCTCATCAGCTCTCCCAGTTCTGTCATCAACGAACTTGATCAGGATTATCAGACATGATTTTCCATTAACCTATCCAGCCTGTTTGTCAATTATTATCCCATGTTTTTCCAAGGATTATATATATTTGTACTGGGTTATGGCCTCTAGAAATTTCCAACCACCAACATTACACTGACTGGTCAGTAGTTGCAGGGTTTATCTTATCTCTCCTTTTTAAAACAGGATGTAACATTTGCAACCCTTCAGTCCTCTGTCACCACTCCCATATCCAAGGAGGATTGGAAGATTCTGGCCAGTGCCTTTGGTATTTCCATCATTCCTTCCCTCAGCAACCCTCACTCATCCCATCCAGACCAGCTAAATGTTCTACTTTATTCTGGTACAAAAGTACTGGATTGAAAGGGGTTAACTCAACCTGTTTGTTCAGTGACTGTAATTATTGTCAGTCTCTTTGGACACTAATTGTGTCACTGGAGGGTTTCCCTCTTCTATCAATAAGGGTCTTCATTTAATGTCTTACCCAAAGTGTCAGCTGGAGCATCAAACCCGGCACTTACAGGGATCAGCAGCTCCAGAGAGAGGGAGAGGATAGATCAGAATCTGTGAGCAGTAGATTGGAATGTTACAACAATGGGTCAGAATCTGAGAACAATAGATTGGAATGTTATAACAATGGACAGCAGGAGTTTCTCCTCTTGGTTTGGTTTAGTTACTGCAGTTTATACTTGGCTAACATTAGAATGGCGGATCTATTATGCACTGAAGATGATTCAAACAATTTACTATCCCAGCCTCGCTATTATTGGTGTCCCCGGTAAGTCTCTGTATCCAACTAATAGATTCATAAACCATATTTCAGTGAATTAGTGTTCTTGTCATTTAAATCGTGAGAAGACTGAATCCATTGTCTTCACTTTCTGTCACAAACTCTATTCCCTCTCCACGATCTGCGATCCCCTCGCTGAGGCTGAACCAGGAAGTTTCCAGCCTCTGGTATCTTTAATGCTGAGCTCAGTTGATCCCCATATTAACTCCACCTCCAACCCGACATATTGTTACAGCCAGGTGATGAGGGTTCACAGTCGGTCCTCTTGTCCTTCCTCTTATTTGACTGCAATAGTGTTTGTTCTTTTTTAACCGTGGATGTATTTACCATTTTTGTGTTGTTTTGCTTTTTACCTTTGGTGTAATAGTGAAGGAACCAATCGGAAAGGTTTTCATGAGCTTAACCATGAAAGAGGTGAGATTAATACACTTAACATCTAAACTCAATCAAAATAAAATAATAAAAACATACGTTATACATTTATGCTGCCACTGACACAAGAATCTCACGTACACAAAAAGATTACAGAATAAGAAGTAAAATCGTGGCTGGATTAGAGTCCAGAATAAATCAAAGGTCGAATTTGAATGCGGAATACAGGCTCAAAGACAGGATTCTTGGTAGTGTGGATGAACAGAGGGATCTTGGGGTCCATGTCCATTGATCACTCAAAGTTGCCACCCAAGTTGATAGGGTTGTAAAGAAGGCGTATGGTGTGTTGGCTTTCATTAACAGGGGGATTGAGTTTAAGAGCCACGAGGTTATGCTGCAGCTCCATAAGGCCCTGGTTCGTCCACAATTGGAATATTGTGTTCAGTTCTGGTCGCCTCATTATTGGAAGGATGTGGAAGCTTTAGAGAGGGTGCAGAGGAGATTTACCAGGATGCAGCCTGGACTGGAGGGCATGTCCCACGAAGAAAGATTGAGGGAGCTAGGGCTTTTCTAATTGGAGCGAAGAAGGATGAGAGGTGACTTGATAGAGGGGTACAAGATGATGAGAGGCATAGATAGAGTTGATCGTCAGAGACTTTTTCCCAGGGTGGAAAGGGCTATCACCAGGGGGCATAATTTTAAGGTGAGTGGAGGAAGGTTTCTGGGAGATGTCAGAGGTAGGTTCTTTACACAGAGAGTGGTGGGTGCGTGGAATGAGCTGCCAGCGGTGGTGGTCGAAGCAGATACATTAGGGACATTTAAGCGACTCTTGGATAGATACATGGATGATAGTAGAATGAAGTGTAGGTAGTTAGATGGATCTTAGAGTAGGTTAAAGGTTCGGCACAACATCGTGGGCCGAAGGGCCTGTACTGTGCTGTACTGTTCTATGTTCTAAAACATAATATGCAGTCTGTGAGGTTTGATAAATCCCTGATCTTCCGGCTGAAGTTGTACTCTTGAAGTCTTTGGCTGGTCGAAGTGCCCGTTGTGACTGATCCACATGGTTCAGGATGTTCTTGAAGGCAGACTGGTAGGTGGCCTTTTTACCCTGGTGCCTCAGTCTGTAGTAATCTGTAGGATTGGAGGGTCCACAGTCGCTGATGGTTTTCAAACTTGTGATGTCATCTGATGAGAGACAGAAAGAGAACGGGACTTGGGGTGGTGGGGGGCTAGGGGAGGGGGGAAGGAGACCACCCTTCTGCTTCTGCCAGTTTGAATCACTGGTTTGTCTGTCTTTGTCCAGGGGAAGCTCCCAGCTTTCACAGAGATGGTCAGACGGTCTCATGGCTGCCTCAATATATTTTCTGGAGCCTTCTAATGAGATTCAAGGTGAGGAATTTCCATCTCCCTAGGGCTCAGGATGCCATTCTTTACACTTGGAGTAGTTTACGCTTTCAAAGTCAGTGTGTCAGGATGTCCTTGAATTGCATGCTAATGAACGCAATCTTAGCAAAGTCAGTCTCAAGAGTAAGCCATTATTTTGGGTCCAGGCTCATCAGACATGTGTCTCCGATTGGAGACGTTGGAGTGTGAAAAGGTGCTTCAGATACAAATTGCAGTGGCCATCTTGACTGCCAGTTTTTTGCAGGATTTTTTCCATTAAAACTTTAATGTAAGTTTCCAACTGATGAACTAAAATTCCTCATTGGCGTATCGTGTTTCATTGACACCAATAACACCTCTTTAATATGTGCCTCAGCCTACCAGCTGCGTAAACCCTCATCATGACATTGTTAAATCCACACTTGACTCTTCCAATTCTATCCTGGTCACCCTGCAATTATAAATCCATAAAATGATGTGAACTGCACAGCTGGCCACTTTTAGTGTGGTCCGCACAGTGTCCCATGTTGGGCAGGGATCTAGCCTGGGTGCCATGTATGTGTTGTTAGTGTGAGGAGGCGTTAGTACTGATGTCAATCAGCCATTTTGGCAGCATTGATGTACGATTTTGAAACTTTGTCTGTGCATGTCCACTGACCACCTGTGTAAGTCACTCTCAGCAGAGCATAGATTCAGCAGCACGGGGAACACCGCACCCTCCCCCGACCCCCCATCCCCACCACCACCCCCAAAGTTATTTTATAGGATCAGGCATCCAACTTACAGGTGAGGGGCTTTAGACTTAGTTCTGTGATTGCAAAGTTAGTGGAGGTGCTGTGGATGGTTTTCTGGAGGTTGTGTTGTGAGCTGCTGCAGACATTCAGGGAGGACAGAGGATATGGTGACCCAACACTGGACGAGGTATTGGGACTGTAGTTAAAGTGTCTCTGGGTCTGAAACATGATCAACAAATGAAGCAGAGGCTGCAGAGAGGGGAGTCTCTGTAAAGAGAAAAGAGGAGGGGGCTCTGCCCTACCCACCCGGGGTGTTCCAAGGGCACTTTTTCTACCTACACCTAACCCAGGAGCAGTGTGTGAGGTGACTCTGATTCAATAAGGAGGTGGTCACAGAGCTGTGTCTACTCCTGTAACACGACCTGGAGCCTCACACCAGGGTGGGGAGGGAGCTGTCAGTGGCCGTTAAAGTCACAGTTTCATTGATCTTCACTGCATCCGAATCATTCCCCAGGCAGGAGTGGGCGGCATATCCAACAGAGTCACAGAGAGTCAGAGTCATTTACGAAATAGGAGGAGGCCATTCGGCCCCTCTGTACCAGCTCTCTGTGGAACAATCCAGTCAGCCCCACTCCCCCGCTCAATCCCCGTATCCCTGCAAGTTCATTTCCTTCAGATGTCCATCCAGTTTCCTTTTGAAATAATTGATTGTCTCGGCTTCCACCACCCTCACGGGCAGTGAGTTCCAGCTGATAAACATCCACTGTGTAAAAAAGTTCTTCCTCCTATTCCCCCTGCATCTCTTACTCAAAACCTTCCATCTGTGTCCCCTAGTCCGTGTTTCATCAGTTAATGTGAACAGTTTTTCCTTGTCTATCTTCTCTAAACCGATTATAATCTTGTACACTTCTATCAAATCTCTCTCAATCTCCTTTACTCCAGGGAGAGCAACTCCATCTTCTCCAAACTAACCTTGTAACTAAAACACCCCTATCCCTGGAAGCATTCTAGTAGAATCATAGAATCATCGAAAGTTAAGGCACAGAAAGCAGCCACTTGGCCCATCTTGTCTGCGCCAGCCAGAAAATTATCCATCTATTCTAATCCCATCTTTCAACATTTGGTGCGTAGAGCTGCAGATTACAGCACTTAAAGTGGATATCCAGACTATGTTTGAATGAGTTGAGGGTTTCTGACTCAACTACCCTTTCAGGTAGTGAATTGCAGACCCAGCACCACCCTCATCTCCCCTCTGATCTTTCTACCAATCACTTTAACTCTATTCCTCCTCTTCGATGCTCTGGTGAATAGAGTCTTCACCTCCAGTCTATCCAGGCCCGTTGCAATTTTGTACATTTCAATCAGATCTCCCCTCAGCCATCTCTGTTCCAAGGAGAACAACCCCAGTCTATCCAATCTTTCTTTATAGCTGCAGTTTTCCAGTCCTGGCAACATCCTCGAAAATCTCCTCTGTACCCTCTCTAGTGCAGGTACATCCTTTCTGTACTGAGGAGACCAGAGCTGTACACAGCACTCAAGTTGTGGCCTAATCAATGAATTATACAGTTCCAGCCTAACCTCCCTGTTCTTCTATTCTGTACCTGGGCTAATAAAGGAAAGGATTCCATATGCCTCCCTAACCACCTTATCGACCTCTCCTGCTACTTTCAGGGATGTGTGGACATTCAATCCAAGGTCCCTCACTTTCTCTACACTTCTCAGTATCTTGCCATCAATCCTGTATTCCTTTGCCTTGCTTCACCTCCCGAAATGCATCAGATCATACTTCTCCAAGTTGAATTCCTTTTGCCACGGTTCTGCCCATCTGACCAGGCCATCACTATCTTACGGTCGTCTACAGCTATCCTCCTCGCTAGCTACCACAGGGTCAATCTTTGTGTCGTCTGCAAACGTCTTGATAATGCCCCCTACATTTAAGTCCATATCATTAATATAGACCACAAACAGCAAGGGATCCAGTACTGAGCCCTGCGGAACGCCAGTGGAAACAGCCTTCCAGTCTCTAAAACAGCCATCAACAATATCCCTTTCTTTCCTGCCACTGAGTCAATCTTGTATCCACCTTGCTGCATTTCCCTGGATCCCGTGGGATTTTTTTTAATGAACCAATCTGCCATGTAGGACCTTGTCAAAAGCCTTGCTAACATCCAGGTAGAGCACATCAACTGCACTACCCTCATCTATCTTTCTTGTTACTTCTTCAAAAAATTCGACCAAGTTGGTCAAACAAAATCTTCCCTTAACAAATCCATACTGACTATCCTAAAATAAATAGAGGTGGTGAGTAGAGAAGAAGGAAAGTTATTGTGAACCTTTATAAAGCTCTGGTTCGCCCCCAACTGGAGTGCTGCATCCAGTTCCATTCACCATAGTTTAGGAAGGATGTGAGTGTCCTTGACAGGGTGTAGAGGAGATTTACCAGAATCGTTCCAGGGATGGAGGATTTTAGCTACAAGGTTACTCTGGAAAAGCCTGTAATATTTTCCTTGGAGTAAAGGAGATTGAGGGGAGATTTGATAGAGGTATCCAAGGTAATGACGTGTTTGGATAAGGTGGACAATAAAAGATGTTCCCATTAGTTAATGGTACAAGGAAGAGAGTTAAGGTGGTGGGACAGAGATACAGGGGGATGTGAGGAACAACGTTTTTACACAGTGAGAGGGAATGGCCTGGAAATCACTGCCTACGATGGTGGTGGAAGCAGTGATGGTGAATGATTTCAAAAGGATATTGGATGGACACTTGAGGGAAATAAACTGTCAGGAATGTGGAGACAAAGCTGGGGAATGAGACTGACCGGATTTATCTACAAAGAACTGGCATGGACTCGATGGGCCGAGTGGCCTCTTTCTGTGCTGAAATGACTATGACTCCCTGACAGGGGATTACTATTACTACTGCTTTCCGATACTGGGAAAGTTTATAATGGACTGGACAGTATCACCCTGTTGAACCCTGTGATGTAAGTGAAATGTTTGATGTCCCAGAACGTGGTTAATAAATGTCCTTCACAAACAGAGTAAATCAGTTCAGACCCACTCACAATTCTGGATCATTCACAATAGGGTTTCTCCTGGTTTTCTCTACGTATAACAGCAGCCAGGCTTTTCAATGTGCCCCCACCTCCATGTGGTAAGTGTTGTCAGGGTTATGTAAGATAAGAAACGTTACCTGGGCGACAGATTTCTTCAATTGTGCTGCTGTTTCCGTGTTCTCTTCAGTCTAACCGGGTTAAACCTGGTCATCATCACCATTAGGTAGTTTATAAAGAGGAATGACAGTCTCTGCAAATCGAGGGATGAGGTTCCACTGATAACCCACCAGCCTGAGGATAGGACTCAGGGCAGTCTTTGAGGTGCACAGGGGTGACTGAGTTGAGTTTGTGATGGTCAATAGTCAGTCACCAGCTGCCATCCGGTTTTCTAAACGGCCAAATCGGGCAGTTAGTAATGAATGTGTCTTTGTGAATTACACCCTGGTATAACAATGACCTGATAGTGTCTGGAATATATGATATAATCTCAGCTCGGTATGAATACTGCTTCATCGAGCATGCAATGGTCAGTTAATTTCTTCAGGTTTGCTCATGTTTCCACTGTCATCTTTATGGGTTGTGAATACACTCAGCACCGACTCGAGAATCGCCTGTACCTCAGGGTGATCAGAGGTGTCTGGTTCACACTCCTCTGATATTTTAATCATGAATATTGAGGATGCAATGGACACCAGAGCAGGGGTATGGTTTAATGTTCTAAAATATACAAATATTGGGATAATGAATTACTGCTGATAACCTTTCAGCACATTACTGCCCAGTAGTCCCAGTCCATTATGCAGGATCATAAAAAATGGAGGCAGGGCTTTGACATGAACTCTGTTCCCTCTCCTGCACCACTGTAAGATCTGGTCCAGGGTCACAGATTAACTAAAATGAGGTATAAGGGTAACTAGCAGTTTATTGAGGAGTGATAGCTCAAATACAGCACAGCATCAGAATAGACATAGTAGACATACGACCTGCGACATGCGAGAAAGGCTTTCTGTTAATGGATCAGATGTTCGAAGCTATTATTAAGGATGGTAGAAAATTGAAGGTGATCAGGTAGAGTCAACATAGTTTTGTGAAAGGGACGCCATGTTTAACCAATTTATTGGAGTTCTTTGAAGACGTAAAGGGGAGCCGGTAGGTTTACTGTATTTAGATTTCCAGAAGGCATTTGCTAAGGTGCCACATCAAACATTATTGCGGAAAATAAAAACTGATGCTGTAGGGGGTAACACTTCGGCATGGATAGAAGATTTGCTACCTAACAGGTAACAGAGAGTAGGAAAAAAATTGGTCATTTCCGGTTTGGTCAGATGTAACGAGTGGTGTGCCACATGGATCAGTGCTGGGGACCTAACATTTTACAATTTAACTAAATGACTTGGATGAAGGGTCCGAAGGTATGGTTGCTAAATTTGCTGATGACACAAAGACAGGTGGGAAAGTAAGTTGTGAAGAGGACATAAGTGGTCTACAAAGGGATATAGATAGGTTGGGTAAGTTGGCAAAGATCTAGAAAATGTAGTATAATGTGATAAAATGTGGAATTGCCCATTTTGGCAGGTAGAATAAAAAAAGAAGCATATTATCTGAATGGTGAGAGATTGCAGAGCTGGAAGATGCAGAGGAACTGGATGTCATAGTGCACGAATTGTATAAGGTTATTATGCAGATGTGGAAGTGAGCAGAAAGGCATGGCACTATGCTTAACGGGAAATATAGCCAAGTTAGGAATAGTAGCTTTGCTGAGCTTTGATTTTATGTGGCAGAAACCGCAATGAAATAGTTAAAAGTAAAGGCAGAGTGTGTGAGACAGTAAAGACTAGCCGACACTGGTAATTACAAGGACATCTGTTTTTTTATGGCCTGAGTGTATGACTCCCTGTGGTTTGAAGTAGATGGACTCATATGAATCAAATGATGTCCATCCCTGTGTGAGTGATAAGAAGTGCTAGGCCCCTCTTATCTTCGTGAACTGCCACTACTTGATGTTGCTGCAGACTGCACGAAACACTCAGGAATGTACACCTAATAGAGATAGCAGGATGCGCCGCAATTACTTGTCACAGGGTAGAGACAGACTCATGATCCATGTAGGGAGTGAGACCAGCATGGTTATTGATGATTCCTATGCTCTTGCTAATTAGCTTGCTTATCCGCTTTGTTTTATCTTGCTGGTACAAAACAATATTTTATTAGTAACAAGTATGTATTGAGAATGGAGTGTATTGTAACCTCAGTAACAGATGTACTGCATGTCACCACGTGGGTGAAGTCGAATTGTACCGCACTGATTGGTTAAACAAGGAGGTGTAGCATGAATCTTAATGTATAAACAGTAGTACCTGTATCACAAACTTTACTTACTCTGGGGGGGGGGGGGGGACCCGACAGACTCTGGTGGAGTCAGTGCCGCTGTTCTCAGAGGAAGTCCGCTGGCGACTGCGCAAATAAAGTAATTGATTTTACCTACGCATCTGACTCAGTATATTTACTGAACCAGACTGAAGGCAAAAAGAACTCAGAATAACACAGGTGCAACACGTAATTAGGAAACTAATCGAGTGTTATCATGTATCGCAGGAGGAATTGAATACAAAAGTAGCCAGGTTATGTTTCAGTTATACAGGACATTTATGAGACCACATCTGGAGTGTTGTGTACAGTACTGGGCTCCTTATTTAAGGAAAGATATAAATGTGTCGGAAGCAGTTCAGAGAAGATGTACTAAACAAATTTCTGGAATGAGCGGGCTGTCTTATGAGGTTAGGCTGGACACGCTAGGCTTATATCAGCTGGGGTTTAGTAGGTTTAAAGGCGACTATATCTAACTCCGACTTGGAAAGATACAATATTTTGGCCTCAACTGCTTTCTGTGGTAGGGAATTGCACAGGCTCACCACTCTCTGGGTAAAGAAATATCTCCTCATTGCAGTCCTGAAAGGATTACCCCATATCCTTAGACTATGACCCCTGGTTCTGGACTCCCACACCATCGGGAACATCCTCCCTGCATCTACCCTGTCAAGACCTGTTAGAATTTTGTAGGTTTCCATCAGATCCACCCTCACTCTTCTGAACTCCAGCGAATATAATCCTAACCAACTCAATCTCCCCTCATACGTCAGTCCCGCCATCCCAGTAATCAGTCTGCTAAACCTCCACTGCACTCCCTCTGTAGCAAGAGCATCCTTCCTCAGATAAGGAGACCAAAACTGCACACAATATTCCAGGTGTGGCCTCACTAAGGCCCTTTATAATTGCAGCAAGACATCCCTGCTCCTGTACTCAAATCCTCTTGCTGTTGAAGATTGCCAGACGTCATTTGTCATTCGCATATCCAGGTTGCTTGCCAGTTACTATCCACTGATTTTCCAAGCAAAAAAAATATTTATATCCTGGGTTATCACCTCTAGAAATTTCCTTCGTAGTGACACTATTCTGGCTGGTCAGTAATTACAGGGTTTACCCCATCTCTCCTTTTTTAAATAGGGTGTAACATTTACAACCCTCCAGTCTCTGGCACCACTCCCCTATCCAAGGAGGATTGGACGATTCTGGAAAGTGTCTGCTATTTCCACCATTCCTTCCCTCAGTAACCCTCACAAATCCCATGCAGACTGGGTAAATGTTCTACTTTATTGTGCTACAAAAAGTGCTGGATTGAAAGAGGTTAACTGAACCTGTTTGTTCAGTGACTGTAATTAATGTCAGTCACCATGCACCCTAATTGTGTCACTGGAGAATTTCCCTTTTCTATTAATAAGGGTCTCCTTTCAATGTGCTTTCACATAGAGTGGGCGAGAGCATTAGCCCTGGCATTAACAGGATCAGCGGCTCCATAGAGAGGGAGAGGATACATTAGAATCAGAGAACAATAGATTGGAATGTTACAACAATGGGTCAGAATCTGAGAACAATAGATTGGAATGTTACAACAATGGGTCAGAATCTGAGAACAATAGATTGGAATATTACAACAATGGACAGAAGTTTATCCTCCAATCTTTACTATCTTTCTACATATGATTGGTACCCATTAGACCATCGGATCTATCTCGTACTGAAGATCATTCAATACATTTACTATCCAATCCTCGCTATTGTTGGTGTTCCTGGTAAGTCTCTCTAAACAGCTATTAATTCTATAAACCATGTTTAACTGCATTACTGCTTCTGTAATTTACTCTGCCCTCCTTGCTGCTGCTGTTATTTCTGGTGAATATCTCCAGCTATTGGCTCTAGAAACCATTGTAATGGGATAATAGTTCTTGTCATCCACTCTCTCATCTTCGCTGCTGCTGTCTCTATTTCCAGCTAGGAGATCAGTAAACCACGTTTCACTGAAATACTGTTCTGTAATGTAAATTTTGGGAAGACTGAAGCCAGTGTCATTGGTCTTCATCACAAACTCCATCCCCTATCGGTGAAATACATACCCCACCCTGTCCAATGTCTGACACTGAACCAGACTGTTTACAACATCTGTGTTATATTTATAACTGAGCTGAGTTCATCTCCACATTCTCTCTATCACCAATCCTACCCTGCCACCTCTGTAATATCACCCATCTCCACCTCTGCCTCAGACCATCTGCAGAATAACCCTCATCTGTGCCTTTGTTAAATCCAGACTTGACTCCTCCAATTCTATCCTGGTCACCCTTCCTGTTATAAACCTCAATAAACCACAGCCCATCCAGAACCCTGCTGACTGAGTCCTAACTCACACCAAATCCCGATCACCCATCAACCCTGTGCTCACTGCTCTACATTGGCTCCCGGTCTGTCAGCACCTTAATTTTAATGTTCTCATTCTTGTGTTTGCATCGCTCCATGGCCTCACTTCTCCAATTAGTCCCATTTCCCTGACCATTATTCCTGCAAATAATTTTCCTTCAATCTTTTCTCAATTCAACTTTAAAAGTGAATTTATTTCCCTGTATATATCTCCCCGCCCACGATTTTCTGTTCAACTGCACCACTGGTGCTGATGATATGGAAACTGGGATCCATAAAATGATGTGAACAACACAGCCGACCACTTCTAGCGTGATCAGCACAGTGCCCCATGCTGGACAGGACTCTAGTGTGGTCAGCACGGTGTCCCATGCTGGACAGGGCTCTAGTATGGTCAGCACGGTGTCCCTTTCTGGGCCAGTCTCTGGACCAGACAATCTGAGCATGTGCTGTTAGCGTGAGATGGTGTCTGAATATGAGGTCAATCAGCCATTCCAGCAGCTTTGATGTACGTCATTTGAACTTGGTCTGTGCATGTCCACTGACCGACTGTGTTAGTCAATCTCAGCTGAACATACATTCAGCAGCACGAGGAAATGGGCGAGGTACTAAATGAATACTTTGCATCAGTATTTACCAAAGAGAAGGACTTGATGGATGATGAGTCTAGGGAAGGGAGTGTAGATAGTCTGGTTCATGTCGTTATCAAAAAGGGTGTGTTGGGAGTCTTGAAAAACATTAAGGTAGATATGTCCCCAGCACCTGATGGAATCTACCCCAGAATATTGCGGGAGGCGAGGGAGGAATTGCTGGGGCCTTGACAGAAATCTTTGTATCCTCATTGGCTCCTGGTGAGGTCCCAGAGGACTGGATAATAGCCAATGTTGTTCTTCTGTTTATGAAGGCTAGCAAGGAAATTCCTGGAAATTACAGGCCGGTGAGCCTTACATCAGTGGTAGGGAAATTATTAGAGAGAATTCTTCGGGACAGGATTTATTCGCATTTGCAAACAAGTGAACTTATTAGCGAGAGGAAGCATGGTTTTGTGAAGGGGAGGTCGTGTCTCACAAACTTGACTGAGTTTTTTGAGGAAGTGACAAAGATGATTGATGAAGGAAGGGCAGTGGATGTTGTCTACATGGACTTCAGTAAAGCCTTTGACAAGGTCCCTCATGGCAAACCGATACAAAAGGTGAAGTCACACGGGATCAGAGGTGAGCTGGCAAGTTGGATACAGAATTGGCTCAGTCACAGAAGACAGAGGGTAGCAGTGGAAGGGTGCTTTTCTGAATGGAGGGATGTGACTAGTGGTGTTCCGCAGGGATCAGTGCTGGGACCTTTGATGTTTGTAGTATGTATAAATCACTTGGAGGAAAATGTAGCTGGTCTGAATGGTAACTTTGCGGACGACACAAAGGTTGCTGGAGTTGCAGATAGTGATGAGGATTGTCAGAGGATACAGCAGGATATAGATCGGTTGGAGACTTGGGCGGAGAAATGGCAGATGGAGTTTAATTCGGAAAAATGTGAGGTGGTGCATTTTGGAAGGTCTAATACAGGTGGGAAGTATAGAGTAAATGGCAGAACCCTTAGGAGTATTGACAGGCAGAGAGATCTTGGCGTACAGGTCCACAGAACCTTCGTTAGGCCACACTTGGAGCAGTGCTTGCAATTCTGGTCGCCACGCTACCAGAAGGATGTGGAGGCTTTGGAGAAGGTACAGAGGAGGTTAACCAGGATGTTGCTTGGTCTAGAGGGTATTAGCTATGAGGAGAGGTTGGATAAACTCGGATTGTTTTTACTGGAGCGACGGTGGTGCAGGGGCGATATGACAGATGTTTACAAAGTTAAGAGTGGCATGGACAGAGTGGATAGTCAGAAGCTTTTTCCCAGGGTGGAGGAGTCAGTTACTAGGGGACATAGGTTTAAGGTGCAAGGGGCAAAGTACAGAGGGGATGTGCGAGGCAAGTTAATTACACAGAGGGTGGTGAGTGCCTGGAACTTGCTGACGGGGGAGGTGGTGGAAGCAGGTACAGTAGCAACATTTAAGAGGCATCTTGACAAATACATGAATAGGATGGGAATAGAGGGATACGGTCCCCGGAAGTGCAGAATGTTTTAGTTTCGACAGGCATCAAGATCAGCGCAGGCTTGCAGGGCCGAATGGCCTTTTCCTGTGCTGTATTATTCTTTGTTCTAGTGTTATTTAAAAGGACCAGGCATCCAACTTGCAGGTGAGGAGCATTTGACTTACTTCTGCGATAGTAAAGTTAGTGGCGGTGCTGTGGATGGTTTTCCGGAGGTTGTGTTGTGAGCTGCTACAGACTGTCAGTAAGACGAGTGGATTTGGTGACCCAACTCCGGACGAGGTATGGGGACTGTAGTTACAGTGTCTCTGGAGGTGTGTTTCTCTGGGAATTCCTGGACGGGGTAGATCTTCCAATCCGTGCTGAGGAGGGAGGCTGGACGCCATTTCTTAAGCAAGCAGAGATCATCCCTCTTCAGCAACAGGTCAACAACCACCCTGTGCCACGTGAGGGGCATCTCCTGGTTGCCAGGCTTTCCCCAGGAAACAGGCGCAGTCGTCCCCGAGGGCATCCCAGAACGCCCTGCGGAGCTCCACGGTCAGCCCGTACAGCCCCGGTGATTTGCCCTTCGAGAACTGGTGGACTGATCCGTACAGCTCCACCAATGCGAGCAGAGCCCCCAATCCTTCGGCGTTCTCCAGGCTGACATTCAGCAGGTCCTCCCATAGAACTCTGCCCGTCTCCTCGCTGGACGGGTCCAGAGAGAACAACGCACTGTAATAGGTTCGTACCAAAAGTTCCATTCCCTCTGGATCCATAATGGAGGATCCATCGTCGGCCAGGAGCTCGATGAGCTGCTTACCGACCCCCCACCATTTTTCCAGTGTGTAGAGGAAAGGTGTGGCGCGGTCCAAATCTTCCCGGATCTGGATCCGCGACCTGACGTGCACTCCTTGGGACCCTATGAGCTGCAGGTCCCTCCGCACGTCCTTCTCTTTGTATGCCTGCCACAAGGCAGGCTCCGCGACGGCTTGACCGACACAGGACTCCAAGTCAAGTACCTCCCTCTCTAGGTGCCCGATCTCGGATTCCCACCTCTTGGTCGATCCCTTCACGTACTCCTGACAGAAGGCATGAATGTGAGTCTTGCCCACATCCCACCATAGCCTCAAGGAGGGGAAGCCCCTCTGCTTCCTTCTCCAGGCGGCCGTGTATCGACGTAACGAGTCCCGGAATCACTCGTCCTCCAGCAGCCAGTTGTTAAAGTGCCAGTACATTGACCCTGCCCCCGTGACAAGAGGAGTGAACTCCGCCCTCACCAGCTGGTGGTCCCAGCACTGCACCAGCCACATGGAGGCCACCGAGATGTGAAATGTAGAGGCTGTCGATTCGGAAGCCTGCTCCTAAGTAATCCTGATGAAAGCACTGGAATCGGAATTGAGATTCCACCAGGCGTCGACAAAGTCGAGGGAGCTAATCCATCAAGTCACCCTGTCGCTCCAGGAGCCAGGTGGCTTCATCTCCCGGAACGGTGTGGGTTTTCTGCATAAAACTCATTACATATCTCCCTTCCCTGAGGATTCTGAGATTGTGAAAACCGCTGAGAGACGCCCTGCTGCTGTTGATGTTGAGGCTGGCTATGGATATCTTCATGTCAAAAAACCACCATCCTGTCACCAATATCTTACTGTGAGGAGAGAGTGGAACTGCTCATCGCCTTAAACTCCCCCAGCAACCCAGAGGGGAACACTTTGATCGGGCATCGCACGACCTTTTTCATGTCTGCACATTTACAACCCTCCTTGTGGGCAAGACGGACAGATCTGATGATCAGCGCCAGCTTCAACCACTGGTCAAGGGGCAGCTGAACCTTATTGTGACAATCTCTGCAAGCAGCAAGGAAGTCCCGGAGTTCGGCAATGGGGATGAGAGGAGACTCGGTAGGAGGCAGGAGGGAGTCCACCGCCTCACTGGCAATGGATTCAACGTCGTCCTCCGTGCCCCTCACCGAGACTCCATCCTCCTCCGGGCCGTCAACGCCAGTGGCCGACACACCCACCACACAATGTGGTGTGGACATCCCGGCCACGCCAGCGAGTCTCACCTCCCTCATGATCACATCCCCAGGATCGGTGGTGGAGGAGTCATTCCTATATTCCTCCGGGGAAACTGGGAATATGAGTGCCTGTGGTTGAGGACACCCACTCCCCTTCGGTGCCCGGGCTTGTGATCAGCCTCGGGGGAGGCAGTTGTTTCTTGACTCTGGAAATCCAGCTGGAGCGGGACCCGAGGTAGAGAGAGGAGGCCATCTCCCACCCTGCCAGCGCCACAGTACCAGCAGACAGAGCACTGTTAACATTATTCAAATCAACCTCCGAGTCAGATCCATCCTGGATGACAGCAACAGGCGCCGAGAGCGTTGACCCTCACAGATCTCAGCCCCACCCAGGACACCGGACCCAGTGGGAGATGGAATGATTTCTCCTGGTGGATCCACAGGCTCCCCCATCAGGAGAGGGGCCCTTCACCACTCCCCCACCCCCACCTCGGGTGTTGCAAAAGGTACAGAGGCTTCCGTACCCACTCCATTTTATGGGATAGAAAGCTGTGACTTAGGGCTCGAGCCCCAATGGTGCTGGTAGTGCGGGGAGTCCGAGGACCCGCCAGGAGACTGACCCTGTTCCTCTCGGCAATCTGCTGTGGAGGGATGCCTCCTCCTCTTATTCATGGAGAGGTGAGGAGGTTCAGAGACCTCAGTCTCACGAGACGTCTATGTTTATACCTCCACACCCTCAACAGTGTGGAGGGAGATTTACTCTCGATCTGACCCTCAGGCCCGTTTTGTTTTTTTGTCGAGGGCGACTTTATTCCCCAGGCCCCCTTTATTTGAATTTTGAATTAATTTTATTAAAAACAGATAAAGAAACCAAAAACTCAAATTAAAATGCCATTCTCGGCATTACTGATGCATCCCAGCCCCTGCGGTACCCACCGATGTTGGAAGGCCTCAAGTGTTGCAGATTCTGAATAGATCCCTGTTAAAGAAAGGGACTTCAGTCCGTGTCATCCACACCCATAGCGGCAGGAGGTGGAAAGAGGGTCTTCAAGGTTTTTACCTGCAGGAACAATCAAAGTACCAGAGCTCACATTTCCTCTGTCCCTGAGTGTCATTACTCATTATCCCCCCTGGAGGAACACCTCTCTCTCTCTCTCTCTGACTCACTCACTCCCTCTCTCACTCTCTCCCCCTCTCTCTCTCTGTCTCTCTCTCTCACTCATTCTCTCTCCCACTCTCTCTCTCTCTCTCACTCTCTCTCTCTCTGTCTCTCTCTGTCTCTCTTTCTCTCTGTCTCCTTCCCAGCAGAAAGCAATTGCTATTTAACACTCCAACATCCATGTTATCAAAACTTTTGTCCTCCCCACTCACACCAATTTAAAATATAACAATACACACATGTTAAACAACCAACTACTTTCAGACAGCATGCAGGACCAGACGTAACTGACCGGATTGACACTGGTTGAGACAGACAAAGAAATCAAACAGGAAACTTCAAATACAAAAACAGACCCACTTACTCAAACACAAGCTTTTCCTCCTGTTCTCTTCAGACATTGTTTCAACCTTACTGTTGCTCCGAAAGATTTCCTTTCCTTTTATATCTCAACCTCACAGGTGTCTTGGTGGGATTGAGAGTAACAGACTGTTCCATTCGGTGTTGTCACCACATTAACGGGACAGCCTGTCAACGAGGTTACCTTAACGGGACAGATTGGTAAACGTTCTCCCTCTCCAACATTGTCCCCCTCCGAGGCCTCCTGCTCCGTTTTAGTACCACCTGTGTGATCCTCTGCTTTTTGTGACGGCTGCTACACCCGCCTGGGAGCTGCTTTCCCTCTGGGTTTGCAATCACTGAAAGTTGGACCTGCACTGTGCATGCTCTGTCTTCCGGTGGGGTCACTCCTGTAACTCCCTAAGGACACCTCTAGAATCCTCTAACTGCTGGGTCAACTGGACATTATCCTGTGTGACAGTGACAGTATGTTTCTCTGCTAACTCTAACTGCTGCTGAACTGCACAAGCCTGTCCTGCATTAAGTGTCTGTAGTTGTATAGTGACAGTAAAGTACACTAGCTTATTGTGTAACTCATGTAGCTGTGTCTGCTGCTGCTGCTGGGTCTGTTCACTTTGAGCTACCATTTCTCTCACCTGTGACTGTATCACTTCCTCATCGCACTGTGCACTGTGTGATGCTGGATATGGAGTCAGATTTAAAGCCTTTTCACCCTTCTGATGTTTAGCCAAGACGTGTGCCTGGATAAACTTCACTATATTTTAAAAGGAACGTGTGCATGCTTCCATCGACAGTCTCCGAACAGGGACTGGATATTGTCCATATTACACTTAGTGCATAACTCTTCCTCATATGTTTCCCAGAGACCCTTCTTCCCATTGTCTTTTTGTGACATACTGTGTATTTAAAGAGACATCACTGGGTCAGTATAATCGTCTGCCCCTCAAAAGAGTTTATCCCTGCAAGAGATTTCACTGGTCAAACGAATATTCCTATGTTTGCAAAACTTTGCTACAACAGCCTCGGTTTGCATTGTAGTCAAAGTCCCGGGTTTCAGCACCACTTGTAAGATCTGGGGTTTGATTTAATGTAATTGTCAGACTTAGGTGAATTACAATGACAGTCTATGTTGGGAGATCAGATCTAAAAGGGACTTGCAGCTCAGACTAGCTATCAAACTACATGTGTACGAGGCTGTTTTCACAAGCTTCACAGACTGAATGAAGTTCTGCACAATAAGCAGAACATGGTAATATTGAGCAAAGGGAAGTGGTCAGCAGTTGTGTTCTCAATGGAACACCCGGTGCTCAACCTCCGGTTATCTGTGGAACCTTGTCTCTTCATTGGAGTCTATCTTCTGTCTTCTTCTTGATGATGATGTGCGCTTTTGGGGTCTTACAAGCTCTTAATTTATACACATTTCCCAGCTTGGTTCTGTTCCATATTAGGTAAAAGGCCATTTCTGTTCATTTGATTGGTCAGTCATTAACTAACTACCCTTCCATGATAGTACCTTGAGCCTGGTTTAAGTCATTGTCATTATCGTTCAGTGGGGGGTGGGGGGGGAGGGGAGGGGCCTCCAGATTCCAGCTGCCTTGACTCTGTGAATTCCTTTACAATGTCTTGTTTTGAAATGCAAATAAACTAGAAATTCTCGAAGTAACAGTTTGTAAGACGTCAGGAATGTAAGGGATTTGGATTGTTTAATTGTCCTGTGGTTCAAAATGTGTCTGTGACCAGGAATGAAATCTGCTATTTTTTGTTCTGATAACAATCCTGATGCATCTGTAACATCCACAAGGGGTGATGAAATTACTGAAGGAAATGTAAACACATGCTCACCATCAAGGCAGTATCTCATATCATCGTCTGAACAAAGAATTAGACATCTCATTGGACAACTGTAGCCTACGGTGGATTTTGATAGGACAGTGTGATCTTGTCAGTGAAACATTCAGCCCACCATGATATGAAAGGTGTAAAAATCATTGAAAATAGTGATTCTGTGATAAGGTCGAGGAGCTTGGTCAGCGACAGAACGATTATCAGGGAGGTAAATGCTCACTGGGTTATCATGTATGCATGACTCTTTGCAACATATTATTGACTAATGGGTGTATTGTTCACCGGTACATTGTGAATGGGTATTTTGTATAATTGTAAACTAGTAGTATTCCTACTGAATCTAGTAGAGTCATTGGTGTTTAATTTAAACTTTGAGTGCTGTCTCATTCTTTCTTGTAATTCTCATGTTTGAACCATAGAGTAACCAATCAAAAAGATGACAGTTCATAAACAACATTTGTTTATATATGTGGACATGTGGCTTCACATTATCATTGCCAGGAATGTAGACACAAAGACCTGTGTCCAGAGTTATGTCCGAGACAGTTTATAAACAACATTTGTTTATATATGTGGACATGAGGCTTCACATTATCATTGCCAGGAATGTAGACACAAATACCTGTGTCCAGAGTTATGTCCGAGACAGTTTATAAACAACATTTGTTTATATATGTGGACATGAGGCTTCACATTATCATTGTCAGGAATGTAGACACAAATACCTGTGTCCAGAGTTATGTCCTAGACAGTTTATAAACAACATTTGTTTATATATGTGGACATGAGGCTTCACATTATCATTGCCAGGAATGTAGACACAAAGACCTGTGTCCAGAGTTATGTCCTAGACAGTTTATAAACAACATTTGTTTATATATGTGGACATGAGGCTTCACATTATCATTGCCAGGAATGTAGACACAAAGACCTGTGTCCAGAGTTATGTCCTAGACTAGTTAACGACCCTTATGAAAATCTCTGGAATACCATTCCTACATCTTTATTGTCCATCCATAATTATTCTTGACACTGAGTGGCTTGCTAGACTATTTCAGAGGACAGTTAAAAGTGAACCACATTGAGTTACATGGAGACCAGAACAGATAAGGATGGTAGATCTCCTTCCCTAAAGGACATTAATGGTCCAGATAGATTGTTATAAAAATCGATGATGGCTTCATGGCAACATTATTAAGTCCAGATTTCAATTCCAGATTTGTATTCATCAATTGAATGCATTACATAATTGAATTTTAAATTCCACCTTCTGCTATGGTGGGATTTGAACCCATGTCCCCCGGGAATGAGCCTGCGCCTCTGGTGAGATTGCCAGTATCCCACTGTCACTGCCACGCTACATCACATTCCTCCCTTAAGATACTACATAAAAACTTCCTCTTTGACCAAGCTGTTGGTCATCTGACCTCATATCTCCTGTTGTGTCTCTGTGTCATACGTTGCTTCATAATGCTTCTGTGAAGCATCTTGAGATGTTTGATTACATTAAAGGCACTATATAAATATAAGTTGTTGTTTTTGACATTTACTAGACATGACTTGTCTTACCATATACTTCCTGCTGGCCATTTGTTGTCCATGCTTTTTTTTCTTTTCTCCAGCATCAAATACCTTTGTCCTGGGATGTGAACTCTAGAAATTTCCCCATCAGTGACAGTAAATATAGAGTTTACTCCGCCTCTCCTTTTTTAGTCAGGGTGCAACATTGACAACCCTCCAGTCCTCTGCCACGACACACATATCCAAGATTCTGGCCTGTGCATCCGCTATTCTCATTTTTCCCTCCCTCAGCAATCCTCATACATCCCATTCAGACTGGGCAAATGTTATCGTTGATTGTGGTACAAAAGGTGTTGAAATGAAAAGGGTTAACTAAACCTATTTGTTCAGTAACTGTAATTAATGTCAGTCTCCATGGGCCCTAATTGTGTCACTGGAGGGTTTTCCTTTTCTATTAATAAGGGATTCTTTCAATGTGTTATCACATAGCGTCAAAGGGAACATCACGCTCGGCACTGACAGGGATCAGTGGCTCCAGAGAGAGGGAAGGGATAGATCAGAATCTGAGAACAATAGATTTGAATGTTGCAATAATGGGTCAGAATCTGAGAACAATAGATTGGAATGTTCCAACAATGGATCAGAATCTGAGAACAATAGATTTGAATGTTGCAATAATGGGTCAGAATCTGAGAACAATAGATTTGAATGTTGCAATAATGGGTCAGAATCTGAGAACAATAGATTTGAATGTTGCAATAATGGGTCAGAATCTGAGAACAATAGATTGGAATGTTACAACAATGGACAGGAGTTTCTCCTCGGATCTTTACTATCTTTCTACATATTGGGTTTGGTACTCATTAGACGATCGGATCCTGTATGCACTTGAGATAATTCAATATATTTACTATCCCATCCTGGCTATTGTTGGCGTCCCTGGTAAGTCTCTCAATACAGCTATTAATTCTATAAACCATGTTTAATTGCATTACTGCTCCTGTAATTTACTCTGCCCTTCTTGCTGCTGCTACTGTTGCTGGTGAATCTCTACCTCCAGCTATTAGCTGTCAACCCATTGCTAATTGTATTACAGTTCTTGTAAATTCAACTTTCATCTTCGGTCCTGTCTTTGCTCCTGATACGTCTCTATTTCCCGCTAGGTGATCTGTCAACCCTGTTTCACTGAAATACTCTTCTGTAATGTAAATATTGGGAAGACTGAAACCAGTGCCATTGGTCTTCATCACAAACTCCATCTCCTATCTGTGAATCACCTACCCCACCCTGCCCAATATCCGAGGCTGTTTACAACATCTGTGTTCTATTTATACCTGAGCTGAATTCATCTCCATATTCCCTACATCACCAACCCTGCCTATTACCACCTCTGTACTATCACCGATCACAACCTCTGCCTCAGCCCATCTGCTGCATAAACCCTCATCTGTGCCTTTATTCACTTGATTTTTCCAAATTGTATCCAGGTCACCCTCCCAGTTATAAACTTCTATAAACCACAGCCCATCCAGAACTCTGCTGCCTGTGTTCGAACTCACACCAAATCCCGATCACCCATCACAACTGTGCTCACTGATCTACATTGGCTCCCGGTCTGGCAACACCCTTAATTTTAATATTCTCATTCTTGAATCCCTCCATGGCCTCACCCATCTAATTAGTCCCATTCCCCTGTCCATTCCCATATTCTTGAAAATCTTCCATCAAGTCTATTTCCATGTCCCCTTTTAAAGTGAATTTCCTTCCCTCTCTACCTCTTCTTGGTGGTGATTTTCAGCTCTTACAGCAGCACTGTTGCCCACATTGTGGAAACCTGGATCTATAAAAGGGTATGAGCTGAGCTCCCAGCCATTTCCGGTGTGGCCTGCACACTGTCCCATGCTGTGCAGTACTCTCGCCCGGGTGTACATTGTGTGCACCAGTAGCACGAGGAGTTGTGGAATGTCATGTCAAACTGCTATTCCAGCAGCTTTGATGCAGGGCTCTAGGTCAACAGCACCATGTATGTGCTGTTACTGTGATTTGCACAGATGGGCACTTCTACTGTGGCCTGCACAATGCCCCACGCTGGGCAGGGCTCTCGGTCAATCGTTCCATGTATGTGTTGCTCATTTGAGGATGGTTTTGAATTTGATGTCAATGTACCATTCCAACAGCTTTGATGTGTGTCTTTGAAACTTGGTCTGTACATGTTCACTGACCCCTGTGTTAGTCACTCTCGGCTGAACATACATTCAGCAGCAGCAGCAGGAACCCCCTCTAGTGTTATTTAAACGGACAAGGCATGCAACTTATAGGCTTTTGACTTACTTCTGCTCTTGTACAGTTAGTGGAAGGTGCTGTGGATGGTTTCCTGGAGGTTGGGTTGTGAGCTGCTGCAAAAATTCAAGGAGGACAGAGGATTTTGTGCCCCAACGCTGGACGAGGTATGGGGACTGTAGTTACAGTGTCTCTGGCTCTGTAACATCACCAACAAATGGAGCAGAAGCTGCAGAGAGAGGAAGTTCTGGAACGGGGGAGGAGGAGGGGGCTCTGCCCTACCCACTCCGGGTTTTCCAAGAGCACATTTCCTACCAACATCTAAGCCTGGAGCAGTATGTTAGATGACTCTGTTTCAATAAAGAGGTGGTCACAGAGCTATGTCACCTCCTGAAACGAGAACTAGAGCCTCAGACCAGGGTGAGGACGGAGCTGTCAGTGGTTGTTAACGTCACAGTTTCATTGACATTTTATGTATCCGGACCTTTCCGGCAGGAATGGGAGACATATCCAACATTCAGTCATAGACAGTGATAGAGTCAGAGTCACTTACCACACAGAAGGATTTCATTAGGCCCATCGAGACCGTGCTGGTTCTCTGTGGAGCAATTCAGTCAGTTTTACTCCCCCACTCAATCCCGTAGCCCTGCAAGGTCACTTCCTTCAAGCACCCATCCAGTTTTCTTTTGAAATTGGGAGGAAGGATCAAATTGAAAGGAAGTAAAGCTGGTAACAGGAGGTAGAAAAGTAGAAGGTGACATTCGAAGGTAGGTGAAACAAAGGTGAGCATCAACTAGAATGCAGAATGTCAATAAGACACGGTTATGGGCACTGTACCTGAATGCACTCAGTATTCAGAACAGGGTAGATGATTTAAAGGCCCAAATAGAGGTAAATGAGTATGATCCAATTGTCATAACGGAAATGTGCTACAGGGTGACCAAGACTGAGAACTGAATACGCAAGCAGATTCGACCTTTAGGAAGGACAGGCAAAAAGGGAAAGGACATAATGTTGCTCTGATAATAAGGGATTGTATCAGTACATTAGTAAGGGAGGATCTCAGTTCTGAAGAACAAAATATGGAATCTATTTGGGTGGAGCTAAGAAACAACAAGGGGAAGTAAACACTGGTAGAAGCTGTTGGTAGGCCATCAAACAGTAGTGTTTTTGTGGGGAATGGCATTAATGGAGATGAGAGAATCATATAACATGGGCAATACAGTCATCATGGGTGACTTCAATCCTCATATAGACTGGGTAACATAATGAGAACAAATGCTATGAATGACGAGATTCTGGAGTGTGTTAGGGATGGTTTTCTAGAGCTTTATGTTGAGGCACCGACTGGAAAACAGGTTATTGTAGATCTAGTATTATGTAATGAATCAGGGATAGTTAATATTTTTATTGTAAAGTTACCTTTAGGGATGAATTACCATAATGTGATAGAATTTTACATTATGCTTGAAAGTAAGGTGGTTCACTCTTAAGCCAGGGTGTTAAATTTGAACAAAAGAAGTTATGAAGGTATGAGGGGCAAATTGCCCGAGGTGGATTGGGAAACTACATTGAAAGGTATGATAGTACATAGGCAATCGATAGTCTTTAAATAAATATAATATAGTTTACAGCACCTATACATTGCTTGCAGGCACATAAACCCCAAAAGTAAAGGCAGTCAACTGTGGACAACAAAGGAAGTTAAGGATTGTATAAGATTAAAACTGTGGTTAGCACTGCAGCTTCACAGCTCCAGCAACCGGGTTCAGTTCTTGGTACTGCCTAAGTGGAGTTTGCAAGTTCTACTGTAACCACGTAGGTTTCAGCCGAGTGCTTCAGTTTCCTCCTACAACCAAAGACTTGCAGGTTGCTTGGTAAATTGGCCATTGCAAGTTGCCCCGAGTATAGGTAGGTGGTAGGAGAATGGTGGGAATGTGGTAAGGTATATGGGATTAATGTAAGATTAGTATAAATGGGTGTTTGTTGGCAGGCACAGACTCGGTGGGCCGAAGGGCCGTATCTGTATCTCTCTCTGACGTTATGACTCTATTAAAGGACAATAAAGTTGCCATAAATTGTAGTAAACCTGAGAATTGGGAGGATTTTAGAATACACCAAAGGAGAATGAAGAAACTGATAAAGAAAGGGTGAATAAAATATGAATGTTAGCTGGAAAAATATAAAAACGGACTGTAAAAAGCTTCTACAGGTACGTAAAAAGGAAACATTTGGCTAAGACAAATGTGAGTCCATCACAGGCAGTGTCAGTAGAATTTATAATGGGAACAGCGAAATTGCAGAGAAGCTAAATGATTATTTTGTGTCTGTCTTCACCGAGACACATATAAGAAATCTCCCAGAATTAGAGATCCAAGGGATTGGGGGAATGATGAATTGAAGGAAATTAAAAGTAAAATAATGTGGATACTGGAAATCGTGAATAAAAACAAGAAATGCTGGAAACACTCAGCAGTTCTGGCAGCATCTGTGTAGAGAGAAGCAGAGTTAACGTTTCAGGTCAGTGACCCTTCTTCAGAACTGCAATGAATTAAAGGAAGTTAGTATGACTAAGAAGGTTGTATTGGAGAAATTAATGGGGCTGAAGGTTGCTATGTCCCCAGCACCTGATATTCTACGTCCCAGAGTGTTGACGAGATAGCTATGGAGATAGTGGATGCATTGCTGATCATCTTCAAAAATGTTGTAGATTCCGGAGCGGATCCTGCAGATTGGAAGGATGCAAATGTCAGCCCACTATATAAGAAGGGAGGGAGAGTGAAAACAGGGAATTACAAAGCTGTTAGCCTTACATTAATCGTTGGGAACCTGCTATAATCAATTCTAAATGATGTTATAAATGGACATTTGGATAATAATGATCTGATTGGGCATAGTTAACATGGATTTATGAATGGGAAATCATGTTTGACGAACCTGTTGGAGATTTTGAGAATGATAACAACAGAATTGATTAAGAGGAGTTGGCAGACATAGTATACTTGTATTTTCAGAAGGTTTGTAGAACCCCCAAAGGAGCTTGCTTCGCAAAATTAAAATACATGGTGTAGGAGGTAATATACTGGCATGGATTAAGGATTGGTTAACAGATTGGAAACAGTGAGTAGGAATAAACGGATCATTTTCGCGTTGGCATGCTATGACTAGTGGGGTACTGCAGGGATCAGAGATTGGGCCTCAGCTGTTCACAATATATTTCAATGATTTGGATGTGGGGACCAAATGTAATATTTCCAAGTTTGCATCTGACACAAAACTAGGTGGGAATGTGTACAGTGAGGAACATGCAAAGCCGCTTCAAGGGGAATTGTTCAGACTTAGTGAGTGGGCAAGAACATGTTAGGTGGAATATAATATTGAAAAATAGAAGGTAATCCACTTTGGTAGGAGGAATAGATGTGCAGAGTATTTCCTAAATGATAAATTAGGAAGTGTAGATGTACAAAGCGTCCTGGGTGTCCTTGCCAATAAGTCACTGAAAGCTAACATGCAGGTGCAGCAAACAATTACAAAGGTTAATGGCATGTTAGCCTTTATCGTAAGAGGATTTGAGTACAGGAGTAGTGAAGGCTTGCTACAATTGTACAGAACTTTAGTTAGACCGCACTTGGAGTATTGTGCGCAGTTTTAGTCCCCTTACTTTAGAGATACAGCACTGAAACTGGCCCTTCGGCCCACGGAGTCTGTGCCAACCAACAACCACCCATTTATACTAATCCTACAGCAATCCCATATTCCCTATCACCTCCGTGCACTAGGGGCAATTTACAATGGCCAATGGATATGGGGACCAAAGTAATATGTTCAAGTTTGCAGATGACACAAAACTAGGTGGGAATGTGAATTATGAGGAAGATGCAAAACGGCTTCAAGGGGATTTGGACAGACTTAGTGAGTGGGCAAGAACATGGCAGATGGAATATAATGTGGAAAACTGTGAGGTGGGCCACTTGGGTAGAATGAATAGATGTGCAGAGTATTTCTTCAATGGTCAGAGATGAGAAAGTGTAGATGTACAAAGGGACCTGGGTGTCCTTGTCAATAGGTCACTTAAAGCTAACATGCAGGTGCAGCAAGCATTTAGGAAGGCGAATGTATGTTACTTTTATCGTTAGAGGATTTGAATACAGGAGTAGTGAAGTCTTGATTCAATTGTATAGAACCTTGGTTAGATCGCACCTGGAGTACTGTGTGCAGTTTTGGTCCCCTTATCTGAGGAAGAATATTATGACCAGAGAGGGACTGTAACAAAGATTCACCAGACTTGTTCCTGGGATGGCGGGACTGTTCTACGAAAAGAGATTGAAGAAACTGAACATGTATTCTCTCGAGTTTCGAAGAATGAACGGTGATCTCATTGAAACCAACAAAATACTTAAAGGGATAGACAAGGCAGCTAAGATGTTTCCCCTGGTTGGGGAGTCTAGAACCAAGGGACACAATTTGAAAGCCACTTAGGACAGAGATGAGGAGTAATTTCTTTACTCAGAGGGTTGTGAACCTTTGGAATTCTCTACCCCAGAGGGCTATGGAAGCGCAGTCATTGAGTATGTTTAAAACAGAGATTGACAGATTTCTATATACCACTGACATAAGGGGATATGAGGATAGTGTGGGGAAAAGACATTGAAGAGGATGATCAGCCAGGATCATATTGAATAGTCGAGCAGGATCGATGGGCTGAATGGTTGAATTCAGCTCCTATGTTCCTATATTCCTTAGCTGCGTAACTCCTTCAAACTCGAGGTCAGGCTGCTTTCCGAGGGTTCAGAATCATTGGCGGTTCACTTCCGATACTATCTCATGTACACCCAGGATAGCATTTTAATCACCTCATAATCTAATGAACTTTTATCTGGCAGCAGTGAATAAACCCCATGGGCTTTCCCTGTTATTATGTTTTGTAAAAACAGCATCCACCTGTCTTCCGGCCATTTCAGCTGCTTTGCAAGCTTATCAAAAGTGATGAAAAATTCTCCCACATCCTCCTCATTGAACTTTGGAATGAACTGGGAGAAGTTTAAGAGTTCAGCACACGGTCCTGAGCTGGGGGCAGCTCACACACTAGCTGTGCCTTCACCAGGTGCACTGGGTCTTCATCGAGTTGTTTGAGCCACCTTAACTCCCTTTCCTCCTTCTCCTTCTGGAACACTCTTACTTTTTCCCCTTCTTGACAATCACTCTGCTCTTTCTCACGCTCTCTGGAATTCTAATTCTAGTCTATTCTGTTCTAGTTTAACCTTAGCTAACATTACTCTATCTGTTAGTGATTCTAACCCTGTTTGAGTCTTCAGCTTCAAGTGAAAAAAGGTTGGCCACAAGTCTTAGGATTTCGTGTTTCCTAGCTTTGGACGGAGAGTAATCCCTAACTGTGCAGCTACATTACTCAACTTTGCAACAGAGAGGGGTTTTAGCCTGCCCCAAGTTACCCCCTTATTGCGAATCTACCTCCTTTATTCAAAAAGGGAGAGGGACAGAAAGCACGAAATATTATGAGGGCATAGATAGGGTAGATAGGAAGAAATCTTTTCCCTTCGTGGAGGTGTCAATAAGCAGGGGGCATTGATTTAAGTTAAGGGGCAGGCGGTTAAGAGGGGATTTGAGGGAAAAAAATTCACCGAGAGGGTGGTTGGAATCAGGAACACACTACCTGAAGGGGTGGAAGAGGCAGGACCCTTACAGGATTTAAGAAGTATTTAGAATAGCACTTGAAGTGCCATAGCATACAAGGTTACGGGACTGGTGCTGGAATATGGGATTAAAATGGACAGGCTTGATGGCCGGCAAGGACACACTGGTCCGAATGGACTGTTTCTGTCCTGTATAACTCTGTGACTCTGACATTTCCAATTTCTCGTTTGTCGTTGGGTTACGATCTCGAGAACCTCCACATTTCAGTTACAGCAGGTGAGGAGAGGTCTCAGTCTCCCCTCTTGTCCTATCTTTTATTTGATCGCAACTAGATTTATTCCTTTTTAGCAGTGGACGTGCTGACTACCTCAGTGAGTATTTTACCTTTTACCTTTACTGTGATCGTGAAAGAACAAATCGGACAGGTTTTCTTGAGTTTAAACAAGAGGTGAGTTTATTATACTTAACAATCTGAACTGGATCTGAATAAAATAATAAAAATATACGGTACACATTCATGCACACACTCATAGGCAAATCACACAAATTAGTTATAGAGTGAGAAATAAATTTGAATTTGTATTGGAGTCCATAATGGATTAAAAATAAACAAAGTCTGTGAGATTGGATAATTCTGTGGTCTGCGTCTTTGCCATCCTTATTTATGAGTTTCATGTCATCTGCAAGCATTGAAATTATGTTTTTTAACATATAAGTCTCTATCGCTTGTATATCTATCTACATGCCAGGAAGAGCACTGATTCTAATACTAACCCCTGAGAAACAACACTGAATACTCCCCCTCCCCCAGTCTGAACAATGACCGTTCACCACTTCTCTCTGCTTTCTGTCCCTGATTCAGTGTCATATCCACGCTATGACTGTCACATTAATCCATGTGCTCCATTTTTAATAACAAGACTATGACATGTCATTTGATCACAGGCCTTTTGAAAGTCTGTATACATAACATAAAACACACTATCCTCTTCAACACTCAGTTATGTTATCAACGAACTTGATCATGATTATCAGACGTGAATAGTCATTAACCTATCCGTGCTGTTTGTCATTTATTATCCCATGTTCTTTCAAGAAAGATATATGTTTGTACAGGGTTATGGCCTCTAGAAAATTCCAACCACTGACATTAGACTGACTGCTCAGTAGTTACAGGGTTTAGCTAATTTCTCCTTTTGAAACAGGGTGTAACATTTACAACCCTCCAGTCCTCTGTCATCACTCCCAGATCCAAGGAGGATTGAAAGCTTCTGGCCAGTGCCGCTGCTATTTCCACCATTCCTTTTTTCAACAAACCTCATATATTCAACTAGACAAAGGAACACTTCCACACTATTATGGTACAAAAAGTGTTGGAGAAAAAGGGGTTAACTGAACCTGTTTGTTCATTCACTGTAATTAATGTCAGTCACTATGGACACTAATTGTGTCACTGGAGGTTTTCCCTGTTCTATTAACAAGGGAGTCATTTCAATGTGTTAACTCATAGTGTCAGTGGGAGCATTACCCCCGGCACTAACAGAGATCCATGGCTGCAGAGAGAGAGCGAGAAGATCGATCAGAATCTCCGAACAATAGACAGGAATATTGCAACAATGGGTCAGAATCTGAGGACAATAGATTGGAATATTACAACAATGGACAGCAGGACTTTCTCCTTTTAGCTTGGCTTGGTTACTGCTGATTATGTTTGGATGATATTAGAATTTCGGATCTATTATGCTCTGAAAATGATTGAAACTATTTACTATCCCATCCTCGCAATTATTGGTGTCCCTGGTAAGTCTTTGTATCCAACCATTAGATCTATAAACCACATTTTACTGATTTAGTTTTCTTGTCATGTGAATCTTGGGAAGACGTAAGCCACTGTGTTGAGTCTCTGTCACAAACTCCACACTATATCCGCTATCTGCAGTCCCCTACCTACCCATGTCTGAGGCTGAAACAGACTGTTTGGAACCTCTGTTTTATATTTATACCTGAGATGAGTTCGTCGCCATATTCCCCCCAACGCCAACCCTACCTACTACCACCTCTGTAACATCACCCATCATCACCTTTGCCTCAGCCCATCTGCTGAATAAGCCCTCAACTGTGCCTTTGTTAAATCCACACTTGACTATTCCAATTCTATCCTGGTCACCCTCCCAGTAATAAACCTCCAATAACCACAGCCCATCCAGATCTCTGCTGACTGTATCCTAACTCACACCAAATCCTGATCTCCCATCACCCCTGTACTCACTGATCTACATTGGCTCCCGGTCTGGCAGCACTTTAATTTTAATATTCTCATGGTCTCACCCTTCCAATTAGTCCAATTTCCCTTCCATTTCACATATTATTGAAAACCATATGCCGTCAAGTCTTTTTCCATTACCCTTTTTGAAGTGCGTTGTTTTCACTCTATATCTTCCTCTGCTGTGATTCTTACTCTGTGGCAGCACTGGTGCCAACGTGATGAAACCTGGATCCAGAAAATGATGTGAACTACACAGCCAGCCACTTCTAGTGTGTCCAGCACAGTGCCCCAGGCTGGGAAGGGATCTCGCCTGGGTATACCATTTATGTGCTGTTAGTGTGAGGAAGGGTTTGAATTGACGTCAATCAGCCATTCTGACAGCTTTGATGTACTTCTTTGGCACTTTGTCTATGCATGTCCACTGACTGCCTGTGTAGTCACTCTCAGGTGAACACACATTCAGCAGCGCGAGGAACTCCATCTAGTGTTATTTAAAAGGACCAGGCATCCAACTTATAGGTGAGGGGCTTTTGACTTACTTGTGCTATTGTAAAGTTAGTGGAGATGCTGTGGATGGTTTTCTGGAGGTTGTGCTCGGATCTGCTGCAAAGACTCAGGGAGGACAGAGGATTTGTGACCCAACTCTGGACGAGGTATTGGGACTGTAGTTACAGTGTCCCTGGGTCTGTAACCTACCACCAAATGGAGCAGAAGCTGCAGAGAGGGGAAGCTCTGTAAAGCGGGAGGAGGAGGGGATTCTTTCCTACCCACCACGGGTTTTCCAAGAGCACTTTTCCCACCGACACCTAACCCAGGAGCAGTCTGTGAGGTGACTCTGATTCAATACGGAGGTGGTCACAGAGCTGTGTCAACTCCTGCAACACGATCTGGAGCCTCACACCAGGGTGAAGACGGAGCTGTCAGTGGCTATTAAGGCCTCAGTATCATTGAACTGTTATGTATCTTTGAAAATTGATAATCAAACAAACTTAAAGGCTTTGTATCTGAATGCACGAAGCATTCGGAATAAAATAAATGAGTTAACAGCACAAATGAAGACGAATGGGTATGATTTATTGGCGATTACTGAGACGTCGTTGCAGGGAAACCAGGTTTGGGAATTGATATCCAAGGGTACTCAGTATTTTGGAAGGATAGACAGGAAGGAAAATTAGGAGGTGTAGCATTGTTAGTAAAGAAGAAGATCAGTGCTATGGTGTGAAATGACATAGGCACTGAAGATCAAGACGTAGAATCAGAGTGGGTAGAAATAAGAAATAGAAAGGGGAAGAAGTCCCTGGTGGGAGTAATCTATAGTTCCCCAACCAGTAGTCCCGCAGTGGGGAACAGTATAAACCAAGAAATACTGTGATAACCTGTGAGAAAGGTACGGCAAGGGTGATTTTAATATGTATATATAATGGATTAGTCAAATTGTCAAAGGTAGTTCCGAGGGAGAGTTCATTGAATGTATTAGAGATTGTTTTTCGGAGCAATATGTTGTGGAACCAACCAGGGAGCAGTCTATTCTAGATTTGATATTGTGAAATGAGGTGGGATTAATTAATGATCTCATAGTTAAGGATCCTCTACGGAACAGTGATCATAGCATGCTAGAATTTCAAATCCAGTTTGAGGGCGAGAAACTGGAGTCCGCTCTAGCGTTCTGGAGTTAAACAAAGGTAATTACATAGACATGAGGACTGATTTGGCCCTCGTGGACTGGGCAGGAAGACTAAAAGGGAGGAAAGTTGATGAGCAGTGGCAGATGTTTAAGGAGAAATTCAATTCCTCCCAACGAAAATATATTCTGGAGAGGAAGAAAGATTCGAAGAGGGGGAAAGACATCCATGGCTAAGCAGGGAAGTTAAGGATAACACAAAGACAAAGACTAAGGCACACAATATTGCAAAGGCCACTGGAAGGCTGGAAGATTGGGAAATGCTTAACGATCAACAAACGGTTACTAAAAAGTAATAAAAAGTTAATTATGAAAGGAAATTATCACAAAATGTAAACGCGGATGGCAAAAGCTTCTTTAAGTATATGAAAGGTAAGAGAGTAGCTAAAGTGAATATTGGTCCCTTGGAGGATGAGACTGGGATGTTGATAGACGGGGACACAGAAATGGCGGAGACACTAAATCAGTATTTTGCCTCAGTTTTCACGGTGGAGGACACTAGTAGCATCCCAATAGTAACAGGCAATGCAGAAGTTATAGAAAGAGAGGAATTTAGAACAATCATCATATGGGGAGGCGGTAGCGTAGCATGGGGAGGCGGTGGTGTAGTGGTATTGTCACTGGACCAATGACCCAGAGACCCAGGGTATTGCTCTGGGGACATGGGTTCGAATCCCACCACAGCAGAAAGTGGAATTTGACTTCAATTAATAAAACTGGAATTAAAAGCTAGTCTGGTGATGGCCATGAAAACATTGTCGATTTTTGTAAAACCACATCGTGTTCACTAATGTCCTTAACGGAAGGAAACCTGCTGTCCTTACCTGGTCTGGTCCACATGTGACTCCAGGCCCACAACAATGTGATTGACTCTTACATGCCCTCTGAAGTGGCCTAGCAAGCCACTCAGTTGTAACTAATTGTTACGAAGTCAATAAAAAGGAATGAAACCGGACGGACCACCCAGCATTGACCTAGGCACCGGGAACGACAACGGCAAACACAGCCCTGTCGACCCTGCAAAGTCCTCCTGACTAACATCTGGGGGCTTGTGCCAATGTTGGGAGAGCTGTCCCACAGACAAGTCAAGCAACAGCCTGACATAGTCATACTCACGGAATCGTACCTGACAGACAATGTCTCAGACACTGCCATCATCATTCCCGGGAATGTCCTATACCAACGGCAGGACAGACCCAGCAGAGGTGGTGGTTTACAGTAGGGAGCGATTTTCCCTAAGATTCCTCAACTACGACCCTGGGCCCCATTAAGTCTCATGGCATCAGATCAAACATGGGCAAGGATACCTCCTACTGATTACCACATATCGCCCATGCCCAGCTGGTGAGTCAGTATACCTCAATGTTGAACAGCACTTGGAGGAAGCACTGAGGGTGGCGAGGGCACAAAATGTATTCTGAGTGGGGGTCTTCAATGTCCAGCACCAAGAGTCGCTCGCTGGCACCACTAGTAACCGAGCTGACTGAGTTCTAAAGGACATATCTGCTGGACTGGGTATGCGGTAGGTCGTGACGGAACCAACAAGAGGGGAAAACATACTTGACCACGCCCTCACCAATCTGCCTGCCGCAGATACATCTGTCCATGACAGTGTTGGTAGGAGTGACCACTGCACAGTCCTTGTGGAGACAAAGTCCTAACTTCACATTGGGGATACCCTCCATCGTGCTGTGTGGCTCTACCACCGTGCTAATTGGGACAGATTTCGAACAGATCTAGCAATGCAGAACTGGACATCCATGTGGCGTCGTGGGCCATCAGCAGCAGCAGAATTGTATGCAACCACAATCTGTAACCTCATGGCCCGGCATATGCCCCACTCTACAATTGCCATCAAGGCAGGAGACCAACCCTGGTTCAATGAAGAGTGCAGGAGGGCATGCCAGGAGCAGCACCAGGCATACCTCAAAATGTCAACCTGGTGAAGCTACAACCCAGGACCATCTGCAAGTGAAACTGCGTAAGCTAAGTGAACAGAGCTGAGCGAACCCAGAACCAAAGGATCAGATCTAAGCTCTGCAGTCCTGACACATCCAGCTCTGAATGGTGGTGGACAATTAAACAACTACCTGGAGGAAGTGGTTCCACAAACCACGCCATCCTAAATGATGTGGGAACCCAGCACATCATTGTGAAAGCTAAGGCTGAAGCATTTGCAACAATCTTCATCCAGAAGGTCCGAGTTGAGGCCGATTTCGGCCTCCTCCTGAACTCCCCAGCATCACGGATGCCAGACTTCAGCGAATTCGATTCATTCCACGTGATATCAAGAAACGATTGAAGGCATTGGATACTGAAAAAGCAATGGGCCCTGACAACATTCCGGCAATAGTACTGAAGACTGTGCTCCAGAACTTGCCGCACCCCTAGCCAAGCTGTTGCAGTACAGCTAAAACACTAGCATTTACCCTGCAATGTGGAAAATTGCCCAGGTATGTCCTGTACACAAAAAGCAGGACAAACCCAACTCGGCCAATGACCGCCCCATCAGCCTACTCTCAATCATCAGTAAAGTGATGGGAAGTGTCATCAACAGTGCCATCAAGCGGCACTTGCTTAGCAATAACCTGCTCAGTGACGCTCAGTTTGGTTTCCGCCAGAGCCATTCAGCTCCTGACTTCATTAAGGCCGTGGTTCAAACATGGACAAAAGAGCTGAACTCAAGAGGTGAGGTGAGAGTGACGGCCCTTGACATCAAGGCTGCATTTAACCGAATATAGCATCAAGGAGCCCTAGCAAAACTGAGGTCAATGGGAATCAGGGGAAAGCCCTCCGCTGGCTGCAGTCATACCTAGCGCAATGGAAGATGGTTGTGATTTTTGTTTTTTAGAATTAGAACATTACAGCACAGTACAGGCCCTTCGGCCCTCGATGTTGCGCCAACCTGTGAAACCATCTGACCTACACTATTCCATTTTCATCCATATATCTATCCAATGACCACTTAAATGCCCATAAAGTTGGCGAGTCTACTACTGTTGCAGGCAGGGCGTTCCACGCCCCTACTACACTCTGAGTAAAGAAACTACCTCGAACATCTGTCCTATATCTATCACCCCTCAACTTAAAACTATGTCCCCTCGTGTTTGCCATAACCATCCGAGGAAAAAGACTCTCACTATCCACCCTATCTAACCCTCTGATTATCTTATATGTCTCTATTAAGTCACCTCTCCTCCTCCTTCTCTCCAACGAAAACAACCTCAAGTCCTTCAGCCTTTCCTCGTAAGACTATCCCTCCATACCAGGCAACATCCTAGTAAACAAAAACAAGAAATGCTGGATTCACTCAGCAGGTCTGGCAGCATCTGTGGAAAGAGAAGCAGAGTTAACGTTTCGGGTCAGTGACCCGAAACATCCTAGTAAATCTCCTCTGCACCCTTTCCAAAGCTTCCACGTCCTTCCTATAATGTGGTGACCAGAACTGCACGCAATACTCCAGGTGCGGCCTCACCAGAGTTTTGTACAGCTGCAGCATGACCTCGTGGCTCCGAAACTCGATCCCCCTACTAATAAAAGCTAACACACCATATGCCTTCTTAACAACCCTATTAACCTGGGTAGCAACTTTCAGGGATTTATGATTGTTGGAGGTCACTCATCTCAGCTCCAGGACATTACTGCAGGAGTTCCTCAGTGTAGTGTCCAAGGCCCAACCATCATTAGCTGCGTTATCAATGACCTTCCTTCAATCATAAGGTCAGCAGTGGGGATGTTCGCTGATGATTGAACAATGTTCAGCACCTTTTGTGACTCCTCAGATACTGAAAAGCAGTCTGTGTAAAAATGCAGCAAGACGTGGACAATATCCAGGCTTGGGCTGATAAATGGCAAGTAACATTCGCGCCACACAAGTGCCAGGCAATAACCATCTCCCTTTGACATTCAACGGCATTACCATCGCTGAATCCCCCACTATCAACATCCTAGGGGCTGCCATTGACCAGTAACTGATCTGGAGTAGCCATAGAATTACCGTGGCTACACAAGCAGGTCAGAGGCTAGGAATCCCGAGGCGAGTAACTCACCTCCTGACTCCTCAAAGCCTGCCCACTATCTACAAGGCACAAGTCAGGAGTGTGATGGAATTCTCTCCACTTGCCTGGATGGGTGCAGCTCCAACAACACTCAAGAAGCTCAACACCATCCAGGACAAAGCAGCCCACCTGATTGGCACACCATCCACTCTCATTCATTCCCTACAGCACTGACGCACAGTGGCAGCAGTGTGTACCATCTACAACATGCACTGCAGCAATGCACCAAGGCTCCTTAGACAGCGCCTTCCAAACCCGCGACCTCTACAAACTAGAAGGACAAAGGCAGCAAATACATGGGAACACCATCACCTGCAAGTTCCCCTCCAAGTCACTCACCACCCTGACTTGGAACTATATCGCCATTCCTTCACTGTCGCTGGGTCAAAATCATGGAACTCCATTCCTAACAGCACTGTGGGTGCACCTACCCCACATGGACTGCAGAGGTTCTAGAAGGAAGCTCAGCACCACCTTATCATGGGCAATTCGGGATGGGCAATAAATGCTGGCCTAGCCAGAGACGCCCACATCCTATGAATGAATAAAAAAAAGTCACGATGGAAAAGGTACTGAACAAACTATTGCGAGTGAAGGCAAATGAGTCCCCAGGACCTGATGACCTACATCCTAGGGTCTTAAAGGAAATAGCAGCGGAGATAGTGGATCCATTGGTTATAATATTTCAAAATTTCCTGGATGCGGGAAAGGTTCCAGTGGATTGGAAAAAAAACCTGTATAACGCCCTTATCCAAAAAGGGAGGGAGACAGAAAGTAGGAAACAGTAGACCAATTAGTTTAACATCTATCGTTGGGAAATTGTTACAATCCATTATTAAGGAAGTAATAACAGGACATTAAGAAAGTCAAAAGCAACCCATCAGAGTCAGGTTTTATGAAGGGTAAATCATGTTTGACGAATTTGCCAGAGTTCTTCGAAGCTGTGACAAGAAATGTGGAAAATGGGGATCCTGTAGATGTATTCTATCTAGACTTCCAGAAGGCATTTGATAAGGTGCCACACAAAAGGATAATACACAAGGTAAGATCACATGGGATTAGTGGCAATTTATTAGCTTGGATAGAGGATTGGCTAACCAACAGAAAACAGATAGTCGGGATAAATGGGTGCTTTTCTGGCAGGCAAGATGCAATTAGTGGGGTGCCACAGGGTTCGGTCCTTTGGCCCCGACTATTTACAATCTATATTAATGACTTGGATGCAGGGATAGAAGGTAATATCGCCAAATTCGCAGATGAGGCTAAAATAGATTGGATAGTAAGTTGCAATAAATACATAAGAAATTTACAAATTGATATGGATAGTTTCGGTGAATGGGCCAAAATTTGGCAGATGGAGTTTAACGTGGTTAAGTGTGAGGTTCGCCATTTCGGTCAGAAAAATAGAAAGGTAGATTATTATCTAAATGGAGAGAAACGTTAGCGTACTTCGGTGCAGAGGGATCAGGGTGTCCTCGTGCATGAATCACAGAAAGCTAGTTTGCATGTACAGCAGGTGATAAAGAAGGCAAATTGAATGTTGGCATTTCTTGCTAAAGGAATAGGATGTGGGAAAGTGTTGCTGCACCTGTACAAGGCATTAATGAGACCGCACCTGGAGTATTGCGTACAGTTTTAGTCTCCTCACTTGAGGATGGATGTTTTTGCACCGGAGGCAGTTCAGAGGAGGGTCACTAGATTGAATCCAGGGATGAGGGGCTTGTCTTATGAAGAGAGATTAAGCAGTTTATGCCTTTACTCTCTAAAGTTTAGAAGAATGAGATGGGATCCAATCGGGGTATATAAGATGATTAAAGGATTGACAAAGTAGACGTAGAGAAGATGTTTCCTCTCGTGGCACAATTTAGAATGAGAGGTCAGAGTTTTAGGATAAAGGGGGAGCAGATTTAAAACAGAGATGAAGAGAAATGTCTTCTCTCAAAGAGTCGTGAGTCTGTGGAATTCAGTACTCCAGAGTGCGGTAGATGCCGAGACATTGAGTAAATTTAAGGAGGAGATAGACAGATCTTTAATTAGTAGTGAGTTGAAGGGTTATGGAGAATGGGCAGAAAAGTGGAGTAGAGGCCGAGATGAGATCAGTCATGATCATATTGAATGGCAGAACAGGCTCAAGGGGCTGAACTGCCTACTCCTGATCCTACTTCTTATGTTATTATCTGGATCTATCCAGGCAAGAGCGGGTGACGTATTCATTATCTCTCTCTATGTTGTCTATTGATGTATCTGCCATCCAGATAGCAGAGGCCATCCATGTCGGGTGAGGTGAATTATACTGTCTGCTCTCTCAGCAGGGAGAAGCAAATGAGAAATCCCGTGGCTTTGTCTGGAGAGCTGGATTCCTGATGGTGTAGGTGGCTCTGCGGGGTCCCCATGTCAACGGGGAGAGGTATAGGAACTGATAGAACTCTCACTCCATTAATGTACAGTTGGTGTGTGAGCATGCCCAGTACATCATGTTGGTGAATGTCCACTATCCTGGCAGCAGCCACCATACCTTCATTCTGAAACACTCAGCCGTTCCCAACACATCGGGCCTCCATGCAGAACCAGAATGTGGCTCATGACCTCTAAACTCTGGACACTCCCCTCCACCACACAAAACCACCAGGTGAAGCAATGCTTCCGATGTCTGAACTGCGTGGGGGGAGCCCTCCAGTACACACTGAGCAGGTGTCCAAGTTCATGGTATTCTGCATCACCATCATGAGGACACAGGCATTGGCACCAGGAATCCGGAGGCCACCTCAGGAAGAGGAGGAGGCAGGGAGGATATTTCCTCGATGCCTTCGACCCGGACATGCTGTCGGAGATTCCCTGCTAAGATTCCAGTTCCCATAGCACAACTTCCCTATCCCACCATGGATCCCCCATTACCCACTATCACACCCATCTGAGACGCCACATCACAGTGTCCCCTTGGTCACCATCCTGCAATGAAAAATACCAACAAAAACCTTTTCATTGACATGTTTATCCAACAACACATCCAATCATACAAACAAACTGAACGATTCACCCTTGTGTATTCCCTTAGTGCCTGTCTTGTGTTTCCCGAGACTTGACTAGTTCTCCTACATAATGTTGTTCCAGTGGTTGCAGCATGGCTGGTGGAAGGCTGCTGACTTTGATCTGGTGATTGTGACTATCAGACGAAGTGATAGGGAATCACCATTAGTACTGTGCTGCTGCTCTCTCTCTGTCTCCTGGAGCTGCTGTGACTGGGAAGCTGGCAGTTTTGGGTTGTCATTGGAAAGTATAAAATCAGAAGGGGAGGGTTGGGGTGAGGGATTGGGTGTGGTGGAAAGCAGGAAGTCCATGGTCTCACCATCTGCAGCTTGTACATCAACATTTCTGACGTTTACCAGTTCTGATGAAGGGTCACAGATCTGAAACATTAACAGCATACACAGATGCTGCCAGACCAGCTGAGTATTTCCAGCACTTTCTGTTCTCTTCCCTTAGCTGTGGAATTCACTCCCTAAGTTGCACAGAGTCCAGTTTTAGGGAGTACTACTTGTACAGAGTACTAAATACAGTAAAGTTAACGAGTGACTGAATTTTAAGAGATCTATAAGTTGATCTCTTTCCAAAAGTTCGTTAACTATTGCATTTAGCATTTCACTTAATTTTAAGCTGAACTTGTAGTTTCTGTCACAGTCTGTTTGTGACAGCTGGACAGTTAATTGCTTCTCATGGAATAAGAGGGTCAGTGTCAGCTTGGATAAATAAAAAACTGGCTTAATGAGAGAAAACGGTGAGTTGTGGTAATCAGTTGCTTTTTTCAGACTGGAGGAAGGTAGACAGTGGTGTTTCCCCAAGAGGCAGTACTGGGACCACTGATATTTTTCTGATATATATAAATAATTTGGTCATTGGAACACAGAACACACAGATCGAGGGAGCTGCTGCTCATATCCACCATTCCCAGTTCCTGCTTTAGAGCCCTGGCCTCAACAACGGTAAGGGACCTCTGTGTGGTGGTGACATCTCTCTCACTGTCAGTGACAGTGGTTGGTTACTCACTGACCCCATCTATATCAGTCTTGTTCTTAGGCTGGCCTGCAGTTTAGGCCCAGGTTACCACACACCCTGGTATTTTCCAGTTATCTTGTCATCCTTGTCTGGAGGAAGTGGAGCAGAGACTGTGAGGCTCACAAATGTGTTGCCCTAAGAAGAAGCGGGATATCTGGCTTTGTGTTTGGAGACAGCAGCCACAACTGCCCACTATTGACTGAGTGTGTCTGAAGCTGTCGGATTTTATCTCAACACAGGGCGTGGTCAGCTTCAGGGGAGACAGAGCTTTAACACGGGTTTAATTCCCTCATAGCCCCTCCTCACATCTTCTAACTCCTCACCTAGTCTGGGAGTGTCTGCCTGTAACTCAGTGTTTGGTCCAGTATTTGTTCTAATTTTCTCTGCGGATAATATACTCCATCATGTGGCTCCTGATCCCAGAGTAACTGATTGTACAGGATGCCAATGTTCTCCTACCAACCTTCATTTTCCTTCTGTAAATTGTCCATCTCTTCCTTCAATTCTTCGTGTCTTTTATTTAACCTTCAGGTACTCAGATGTGCCCCATTGACCAACTTATCTCAGCCCTTTTTTAGCTTAAAGTTGCATTTCTGGACATCCTCAGATATTCTATTGAGAATGAAATCATAATCCCCATCATTTTCCTCGAAAATCCATGGGATGACCCTCTCCCCAGGTGTGCCTGTTTTTCTCTGCAAGCTTATCAATTGACTATTTCCTGTGATATGCTGATGACTTTACTTATTCTGGCTTTACTTGTTCAAAACTCTCTGAAAGAAAAGAGAGCAGTAGGTGGTAATCAGCAGGAGGTTTCCTTGCCCATGTTTGATCTGATGCCACGAGACTTCATGGTGTCCAGAGTCGATGTTGAGGACTCCCAGGGCATCTCTCTCGCTACTGTATACCACTTTACCCCCATCTCTGCTGGGTCTGTCCTGCTGGTCGGACAGGACATACCCAGGGATGGTGATGGCAGTGTCTCGGACATTGGCTGTAAGGTATGATTCCGTGAGTATGACTATGTCAGGCTGTTGCTTGACTAGTCTGTGGGACTGCTCTGTTTGACAGGTTGTACCGAGTGGTGTGCCACAGGGATCAGTGCTGGGGGCTCAACTTTTTGGAATATTAATAAATGACTTGGATGAAGGGACGACACAAAGTTGTGAAGAGGACATAAGGAGGCTACAAAGGGACATAGATAGGTTGAGTGAGAGGGCAAAGATCTGGCAAATGGACTATAATATGGGAAAATGTGAAATTGTCCATATTGGTAGGAATAATAATTTTAAAAAGCATGATGTTGGAATGGTGAGCGATTGCAGAGCTCTGAGATACAGAGGAATCTGGGTGCCCTGGTGCATGAATTACATAAGGTTCAGCAAGTGATTAGGAAAGTTAATATAATGTTATTACTTATTGTGAGCGGAATTGAATACAGAAGTAGGGAGGGCATTGGTGAAACCATATCTGGCATGCTGTATGCAGCATTGGTCTCTTTATTTAAGGAAGTATGTAAATGCGTTGGAAGCAGTTTAGAGAATGTTTACTAGACTAATATGGGCGGGCTGTCTTATTAGGAAAGATCGGACAGGCTAGGCTTATATCCATTGGCGTTTAGAAGAATAAGAGGCGACCTGATGGACACGTGTAAGATTCTGAGTGCGGTACAGAGCAAGTGAGGGCGACAAAGAGAGAAGTAGAGGGAGAGAAAGAGCGAGAGAGAGAGAGAGCTGAGCTCATTTGCTGTTGAAACTCTCGTCCGTAACTTTGTTACCTCGAGGCTTGTCTCCCACATTCTACAATCTGTAACCTTGTGGTCATCCAAAACTCTGCTGCCATCTTCTAATTTACACAAACTTCTGTTCACCCTACATCTCTGTACTCACTGACCTACATTGGTTCTTGGTCCAATAACACCTCAATTTTAATATTCTCACTCATGTGATCAAATCCCTCCATGACCTCACCCCTCTGATTATCCCAATCCCCTGTCCCCAAAACATGTCGTCGTGTCCCGTCGGGTTCGAGTCGGGTAACCTGCCTTTACACCAAGTCCCATTCATCCATCACTCCTGTGCTCACTGACTTACGTTGGTTCCTGGTCCAGTAAAGCCTCGAGTTTTAAATTCTCATCCCAGATTTCCGGCCTAACTCATTCTGAGGTGTCCAGGAATGAAACTGTCTCCTCAAAATATAAATGTAAGTTTGGTTGAGGGAACACCTTCACCACAGGGACTGCGGTGGTTCAAGATGATGGCCCACCACTTTCTCATGGTAACCAGGGATGGGGAAGTAATGCCAGCCTTGTCAGTATCACCCAAATCCTGAGAACAAATAGACAGGAAATAAAATATGAATAAAATGTAATTGACGGATTGAAACCAGGCGAGGTCTGTGATCAGAGAGAGATGTCATGATCCGATAATCACATTGTCAACATAATTTACCTCACCAGCCCCTTGTGTTTGCCTTTTTGCTGTTGTTTTCATCAGAAAACAAGTAACAATTAATCACGGGATTAAAAACTGCTGAATGTCAATTGTACACATGAGATACGTACTCAATGGTTTCTGTTATCAGACAGTCGGAGAATCACACAGCACAGGAGGAGACTATTTAAGAAATTGTACCAGTTCCAGCTCTTTGAAGGAGATTTCCCAATTATTCCTCTTTCCTGTTCTTTTCTCCCAGTCCAGTAAATCACCCTGTTAGTATTGATCCAATTCCCGACTGAAAGTTTCTGTTAAATCTGCTTCCACAACCCTTTCAGGAAGGGAATTCCAAATCATAAACACTCGCTGTGTAAAGAAACGAAAATCTCCTCATCTCTCCTCTGTTTGTTTGTTACTCAACATTAAACTGTGTTCTCTGGTTACTGACCCTTCATCCAGTGAAACCAGCTTCTCCTTATGTATTCTAACAAAACACATCATTTTCAGCCCTGCTGTTAAATCTCCCTTTTATCTTCTCTGCTCTAAGCAGAACAATGCCAGCTTCTCTCCACATAACTGAAGTCCCTCATTCCCGTTACCATTCTAGTATATCACCTCGGCACCATCTCCAAGTCTTTCAAATACTTCATAAAGTGTGGTGTCCAGAATGGGACACAATATTCCAGCTGAGGCTTAAACAATCATTTATCTAGTCTTAGCAGAATGGTCTTGCGGTGTGTGTTTTTTTAATTCTTTGCTTCTAAGTATAAAGCTAACGATCCCGTATGCCTTTTTAAAACCTTCACAAATTATCCAGCCACCATTGAGAATGTCTGTACATACACACCCAGACTCTGTGCTCCGGTGCCATTTTTTGATTGGTGCAGTTCAGTTTCTATTCACGCCCCTTACTATCCCTCACAAAATAATCACTTCCCCAATTCTATGTGTTAAATTTCATTCACCATGTGTATTCTCATTTCACCATCAGACTGTCCATGTCCTCCTGACTATCCTCGCACTGGCAGCTACATTTGAGTTTGCTGCCGTATGCAAGTGTTGAAACTTTGCTTTTTACACATAAGCCTATGTCATTTATATATCTATCTATATGTCAGGAAGAGCACTGGTTCTAATACTGAACCCTGAGAAACAGCACTGTGTACTCCCGTTCCCCCACCATTCTGAACAATGACTGTTCACCACTTCTCTCTGCTTTCTGTCCCTGAGTCAGTGACATATCCACACTATCACTGTTACTTGAATCCATGTGTTACATTTTTATCATAAGTCTATGAAATGTTATATGATTACAGGCCTTTTGAATGTCTGTATACATAAGTGTATATACATAATTGCATATACACGTGCAGGGGTAGAAGATGTTGGTATGGTTCTTAATGACTACTTTGTGTTTCTCTTTACAAAAGAGGGGTATGATGTAGATAATGTAGTTAAGGAGGAGGAATATGAAGTATTTGATATGATATGCATAGGGAGAGAGGAAGTATTAATGGGATTAGCATCCTTGAAAGTTGATAAGTCACCAGATCCGGATAAAATGTCTCCTCGGTTGTTAAAAGAAGCAAGAGAGGAAATAGCAGAGGGTCTGACCATCATTTTCCAGTCCTCGCTGGGTACAGGTATTGTGCCAGAGGATTGAAGTACTGTTAAAATTATACCTCTGTTGAGAAAGGACCCCAGGGTTAGACTGAAAAATTACAGGCCAGTCAGTCTAACAATTATTGGAATCTATTCTGAGAGACAGGATAAACTGTCACTTAGAGAGGCACAGGTTTATCAAGGATTGTCAGCATGGATTTATTAAGGGACGATACTGTCTGACCAACTTGATTGATTTTTTTGAAGAAGTAACAAGGATGATAGATGAGGGTGGTGCAGTTCATGTGGTCTACATGGATTTTAGCAAGGCTTTTGACAAGATCCCACATGGCAGACTGGTTAAATAAAATCCCATGGAATCCAGGGAAATAAAACAAGGTTGATACAAAATTGGCTCAGTGGCAGGAAACAAAAAGCAATTGTTGACGGGTGTTTTATTGACTGGAGGACTGTTTCCAGTGGTTTTCCACAGGGCTCAGTACTGGTTCCCCTGTTTTTTGTGGTATATATTAACGATTTGGACGTAAATGTAGAAGCATGATCAAGAGGTTTGTAGATGACACACAGATTGGGGGTGAGGTACATAGCGAGAAGGATTGCTGTAGGCTGCAGGAAGATATCGATGGCAGAAAAGTGACAAATGGGATTCCACCTGATTAGGAATGAGGCGATGCAATTGAGGAGGTCAAATAAGGAAAAACGATGCATGATTAATGGGAAAATACTGGAAAGTGTAGCAGAAGTGAGGGACCTTTGGAGTCAATGTCCACAGATCCCTGCAGGCAGCAGGACAGGTCGATAAGGTGGTTAAAAAGACTTATGGAATCCTTTCCTTTATTAGCCGAGGTATAGGATACAAGACCAGGGAGGTTATGCTGGAACTGTATAACTCATTGGGTAGATCAGAACTTGAGTACTTTGTGCAGTTCTGCTCACCTCATTACAGAAAGGATGCAATTGCACTAGAGAGGGTACAGAGGAGATTTACGAGGATGTTGCTCGGACTGGAAAAATGCAGCTATGAGGAAAGATTGGATAGGCTGGGGTCGTTCTCCTTGGAACAGAGAAGGCTGAGGGGAGATCTGATTGAAATGCACTTAATTTTTTGGGGCCTGGATAGAGTGGAGGTGAAGGGTCTAATCACATTAGCAGAGAGATCAGCGATGAGGGGCATAGATTTAAAATGATTGGTGGAAAGACTAGAGGGGAGTTGAGGAAAAACCTGCTCACCAAGAAATAGGAAATTGGCTCAGTGGCAGGAAACAAAGGGTAATTGTTGTCGGGTATTTTAGAGATTGGAGGGATGTTTCCAGTGGCGTTCTGCAAGGCTTAGCATTGGGTCTCTTGCTTTGGTGTGAGGCTGTAACTCACTGCCTGAAAGGGTAGTTGAGGCAGGGACTCTCAACCCATTCAAAAGGAGTCTGGATATGCAGCTCAAGTGCTGCAATCTGCAGGGTTGTTAACCAATTGCTGGAAGGTGGGATTAGAATATGTGGATCGTTCATCGGCTGGCATAGCAATACCGTGCAAAGTGGCCTCTTTCTGTGCCTTAACCTTTCTATGATTCTATGATTCCATTACACGAAACACGCTATTCTCAGTAACACTCACAGTTACGTCCTCAACGAACTCGATCAAGATTAGCAAATGATTTTCCTATAACCTATCTATACTGCTTGTCATTTATTAACCCATGATTGTACAGGCAATGAATACTTTGTGCTGGGTTACGGCCTCTGGAAGTTTCCAACTACCAACATTAGACTGACTGGTCAGTGGTTACAGGGTTTATCCAACCTCCCCTTTTTTAAACAGGGTGTAACATTCACAGCCTTCCAGTGCTCTGTCACCACTCCCATATCAATGGAGGATTTAAAGATTCTGGCCAGTGTTGCTGCTGTTTCCACAATTCCTTCCCTCATTTAACCTCAGATATCCTATCCAGACTGGATAAACGTTCTACGTTATTGTGGTACAAAACCTTTTAGATTGAAAGGAGTTACCTGAACCTGTTTTTTCAGTGACTCTAATTAATGTCCGTCTCCATGGACCCTAATTTTGTCACTGGAGGTTTTCAATCGTCTATTAATAAGGGGCTCGTTTCAATGTATTATCCCATAGTTTCAGCGGGAACATCACCGCCGGCAGGAACAGAGATCAGCAGCTCCAGAGGGAGAAGGCGACATGGTAGATCAGAGTCTGAGAACAATAGATTGGAATGTTACAACAATGGGCAGCAGGAGTTTCTCCTATTGGTTTTACTGGCTCACTGCAGATTATTACTGGATAACATTAGAAGGGCGGATGGTTTATGCTCTGAAGATGATTCAATCGATTTATTATCCCATCCTCGCTATTATTGGTGTCCCTGGTAAGCCTCTGTATCCAACTATTAGTTTCATAAGCCATATTTCAATGAATTATGTTCTTGTAATTTATATTGTGAGAAGACTGAAGCCATTGTCTTCAGTTTCTGTCACAAACTCTATTCCCTATCCACGATCTGCATCCCCCTCGCTGGCCATTGTCTGAGGCTGAACCAGGAAGGCTACAACCTCTGCTATCTTTTTAATGCTGAGCTGACTTCATTCCCATGTTCTCTCCATCTCCAACCCTGCCTATTTGTTCAGCCAGGTGAGGAGGGGTCACAGTCTCTCCTCTTGTCCTTCTTCGTATTTGACCGCAATAGGGTTTGTCCTTTTTAGAGGGTGGATGTGGTAACGGTCTCAGTGGGTATTTTACCTTTAACCTTTGGTGTGATGGTGAAGGAGCCGATCAGACAGGTTCTCTCGAGTTTAAGCACGAAAGAGGTGATATTATTATACTTAACAATCTGAACCTGATCGAAATAAAATCATAAAAAAATACACCACACATTTACGCACACACTCACATGAGAATCACACACAAATAGATTACAGAGTGAGAAGTACATTTGTGGTTGGATTGGAGTCCGAAATAAATTAAAAAATACAATAAAATGCTCATTCTGTGAGGTTGGACGATTCGGTGGTTTTCCGGCTGAAGTTGTATTCTTGAAGTCTTTGGCCAGTCAAAGTGCCCTTTGTGGCTGGCCCACGTGGCTCAGGGTTTTATTGGAGGCAGACTTGTGGGTGGCTTTCTTCCCCTGATGTCTCTGAATGTAGTAATCTGTAGGCTTGGAGGGCTCACAGCCGCACGTGGTTTTCAAACTTGTGGTGATATCTGGACAGAGAGACGGAGAGGGGGGCACAGCCCTTCTGCTTCTGAACAGTTTGAATCACTGGCTTGTCTATCTTTGTCCAGGGGAAACGCACAGCTTTCACAGAGATGAACAGAAGGTCTCCTGACTGCCTCACTGTATTCGCTGGAACCTTATTTAGAGATTCAAGTTAGAAACTTCTATCTCCCCAGGGCTCAGGATATCAGTATTTACACTTGGAGGAGTTTGTTCTTTTAAAGTCAATTTGTCAGGATGTCCTTGTATACCGTATTAACGAATGTAATCTTAGGTAGTTCAATAACTAGAGAAAGCCAATGTTTTGGGTCCAGGCTCATCAGATATGTGTCTCCTGTTGATTCTGGAATGTGCAAAGGTGTTTCAGATCCCAATGGAGGTGGCCATCTTGGCTGCCAGTTGTTTCAAGGTTAACTGTAGGATTTTTTCCATTAAAAGTGTACTGTAAGTTTCTAATCGATTAATTAAAATTCCTCATTGGGCATGTCGTGTCATCTTGACACCGCTGCAGCACACGGAAAGAAATGTGATAATAGGAGCATTTCATTACAGAATTGTGGGAAGAAATAGAAGGAAACACACATTCATTCTCATTAATAACTTCTCCAACTGACAGATTAATCTTAGAATTACTGCAGCTGGCATTGTCTGTTACAGATGAGCTCATTTAAATTTTTGGAGTTTTGTCTGGGATGGTTATGTGTTGGGTTCGACCCTGGACAATGCATCAGAGATTACATTGTTTTTTTTTCTCTCCTGCAATGAAGCTTTAACTATTCATGTTCCTGAACGTTGATAATCCTTCTCCCCAAACCGACAGTGTGTAATACTTTTTTTTAACCCCTGTGAGGTGTCTGAGATTGACTCTGGGCCATTCTTCTTGCTGAGTTCTGCTTTGAAATTGTCAGGTTTCATTAGCTTTGGGTTTGGGACCTGATCATTGGCTTCTTCAGTGGGTAGATCCACACTGACCTTACTTTTAGCTTTCTGGTGAGGTACACAAGTGCTGTTTACTTTTTGGTATTTTCCCTTCACTTTTCCTTTTACTATAGGGAGCATCATTTTTTTCTGATCTGCCCTATGTCCTCTGGGACATTAGTGCTCACAATTGTCTGTCCAGCTTCCACTTCATTCTCTTGCAGCACTTCGACTAGGTGAGGCATCTCCCTCACCATTGGCTTGCCCTTTTCGGAACTTACCTTGCCCTTGCAGCTTGCTGTAAGTGCCATTAGCAGCCTTTTTAGGGTGCCTCTTTGACCTGCATTCAAGGAGGAGAGCGCGTGGTCTAATTTAGCTAACATTTCAGGGCTGGCTAATCGGAGAGTTGGGGATTCCAGTTGAGAATTCTCCTGGCCCTCCTCTAACCTGTCCTCACTGTCCTTTCCAATCCTTCCCTCCTGACTGTCTGACAGATCTGTACATGTCTGTCCCCTCCACAGCCTTTGCTTTTTGGCTTTGGTCTGGGGTGTCAATTAAATGATTTGCCTGAGTATTCCTTTTGTTACTCGATATGGAACTCTGAACCGGACTTTCAGGGATTCACCTTGCAGTGGGAATAGTAACAATACATGGTCTCTGTCCCGAAATGTTCTGATCTTGGCATTTTTGCCAGATTACATTTTCATAGCTGCCTGGGAGGTCCCTAGGTGTTACTGAGCTATTGCACAGGCCCTCATGAGCCGCTCCCAGAGCATGGAGATGTAGTCTAACACGGAGGACTCATTCCTCTGTCCCAAAAACTTCTCCTTGATTAGTTTAAGTGGACCTCTCACCTCGTGTCCATAAACTAATTCAAAGAGACTGAAGCCAGTGGACACATTGGATATGTCCCTGGCAGGCAACAGGAGAAATCCCAGCCCTTTGTCCCAGTCATGGGGTTACTCATCGCAGTATGGCTTGATCATTGTCTTTAGGGTCTGGTGGTGCCGCTCCAAACCCCTTGTGACTGAGGGTGGAAGACTGAGGACTTTAGCTGGGTTATGTCCAGAATACCCATGACCTTTTCAAAAATACTGCACATAATACTATGTGCCCTGATCTAACTGGATCTCAGCAGTTAGCCCATATCGGGTAAAGAATTGTGTTAGAGATAGTTCTTTGGGGGAATGCCCTCTGGGAATCGGGTCACCACATCCATAATGTGAGAAGATACTGGTAGTCCTTCTTTTATTTTCAGCAGGTGTTCCACGCAACCCACCATCACGCAGCTGAAGGGTTCCCCCAAAGCTGGTATGAGAATTCAGGCTTCGATTTTTCGTTCATCGGCACACCTAGTCATTGGAAGCTGATGGGCTATTCTTAATATTACTTTAAGGTACCTCGGCAGCACCACTATCTGGTGAACCACTGTCCACTCTTCATCTGCAGGTCTGTGAGGAGGTCTCCACTTCCTCATTAGCACCTCGTTCTCTAAATAGTAGCACTCTGCAACTCCCTCTGCTTCAATTTTGGTTTCGACAGCCAGTGGTATTTTGTTAACACAGGGTCGGGTTGTTGAACCTCAACAAACGGAGATATGCTTAACACAACCTTTGAGTCCTTTACCTTCCCAAAGAAGGTAGCAGACAACCAGTCAATAGAATCATCCGTCTGCAGTGTCAGTTCAGGGGATTGTATCGCCGTGGACCGAGTCACCACAGAATCAGGGAGAATGCCAGGGACCTTCTTCTGTAACTGCTCTTGGAAACATAAAATGATGTGACCACACAGCCGGACACGTCTACTGTGGACAGCACAGTGCCCCATACTGGTCAGGGCTCCAGTGTGGTCAGCACAGAGCCCCATGCTGGGCAGGACTGCAGTGTGGTCAGCGCAGAGCCCCATGCTGTGCAGGGCTCGAGTGTGGTCGGCACAGTGCCCCATGCTGTGCAGGGCTCTAGTGTGGTCAGCACAGTGCCCCATGCTGTGCAGGGCTCTAGTGTGGTCAGCACAGTGCCCCAAGCTGGACAGGGCTCTAGTGTGGTCAGCACAGTGCCCCATGCTGTGCAGGGCTCTAGTGTGGTCAGCACAGTGCCCCATGCTGTGCAGGGCTCCAGTGTGGTCAGCACAGTGCCCCATGCTGGACAGGGCGGTAGTGCGGTCATCACAGCACTCCATGCTGGACAGGGCCATGCTGTGGTCAGCACAGTGCCCCTTGCGGTACACGGCTCTCGTGTGGTCAGCACAGTGCCCCATGCTGTCCAGGGCTCTTGTGTCTTCAGCACAGTGCCCAATGCAGACAGGGCTCCAGTATAGTCAGCGGAGTGTCCCATGCTGCACAGGGCTCCAGTGTGGCTGGACAGCGCCCCATGCTGGGCAGGACTGTAGTGTGGTCAGCGCAGAACCCCATACTGTGCAGGGCTCGAGTGTGGTCAGCACAGTGCCCCATGCTGTGCAGGGCTCTAGTGTGGTCAGCACAGTGCCCCATGCTGTGCAGGGCTCCAGTGTGGTCAGCACAGTGCCCCATGCTGGACAGGGCTCTAGTGTGGTCAGCACAGTGCCCCATGCTGTGCAGGGCTCCAGTGTGGTCAGCACAGTGCCCCATGGTGTGCAGGGCTCTAGTGTGGTCAGCACAGTGCCCCATGCTGGACAGGGCTCTAGTGTGGTCAGCACAGAGCCCCATGCTGTGCAGGGCTCCAGTGTGGTCAGCACAGTGCCCCATGCTGTGCAGGACTCTAGTGTGGTCAGCACAGTGCCCCATACTGGACAGGGCTCCAGTGTTGTCAGCGCAGCGCACAATTCTGGACAAGGCTCCAGTGTGGTCAGCACAGTGCCCCATGCTGGACATGCGGTAGTGTGGTCATCACAGCACTCCATGCTGGACAGGGCCATGCTGTGGTCAGCACAGTGCCCTTGCGGGACACGGCTCTCGTGTGGTCAGCACAGTGTACCATGCTGGACAGGGCTCCAGTGTGGTCAGCACAGTGCCCCATGCTGTACAGGGCTCTTGTGTCTTCAGCACAGTGCCCAATGCAGACAGGGCTCCAGTATAGTCAGCGGAGTGTCCCATGCTGCACAGGGCTCCAGTGTGGCTGGACAGCGCCCCATGCTGGGCAGGACTGTAGTGTGGTCAGCGCAGAGCTCCATGCTGTGCAGGGCTCGAGTGTGGTCAGCATAGTGCCCCATGCTGTGCAGGGCTCTAGTGTGGTCAGCACAGTGCCCCATGATGGACAGGGCTCCAGTGTGCTCAGCAGAGTGCCCCATGCTGTACAGGTCTCTAGTGTGATCAGCACAGTGCCCCATGCTGGACAGGGCTCTAGTGTGGTCAGCAACGTGCCCCATGCTGGGCAAGGCTCTCGTGTGGTCAGCACAGTGCCCCATGCTGGGCAGGACTGTAGTGTGGTCAGCGCAGAGCCCCATGCTGTGCAGGGCTCGAGTGTGGTCAGCACAGTGCCCCATGCTGTGCAGGGCTCGAGTGTGGTCAGCACAGTACCCCATGCTGTGCAGGGCTCCAGCGTGGTCAGCACAGTGTCCCATGCTGGGCAGGGCTCGAGTGTGGTCAGCACAGTGCCCCATACTGGACAGGGCTCCAGTGTTGTCAGCGCAGCGGCCAATGCTGGACAAGGCTCCAGTGTGGTCAGCACAGTGCCCCATGCTGGACAGGGCGGTAGTGTGGTCATCACAGCACTCCATGCTAGACAGGGTATTGCTGTGGTCAGCACAGTGCCCCTTGCGGTACACGGCTCTCGTGTGGTCAGCACAGTGTCCCATGCTGGACAGGGCTCCAGTGTGGTCAGCACAGTGCCCCATGCTGTACAGGGCTCTTGTGTCTTCAGCACAGTGCCCAATGCAGACAGGGCTCCAGTATAGTCAGCGGAGTGCCCGATGCAGCACAGGGCTCCAGTGTGGCTGGACAGCGCCCCATGCTGGGCAGGACTGTTGTGTGGTCAGCGCAGTGCCCCATGCTGGACAGGGCTCTAGTGTGGTCAGCAAAGTGCCCCATGCTAGGCAGGGCTCTCGTGTTGTCAGCACAGTGCCCCATGCTGGGCAGGACTGTAGTGTGGTCAGCGCAGAGCCCCATGCTGTGCAGGGCTCGAGTGTGGTCAGCACAGTGCCCCATGCTGTGCAGGGATCCAGTGTGGTCAGCACAGTGCCCCATGCTGTGCAGGGCTCTAGTGTGGTCAGCACAGTGCCCCATGCTGGACAGGGCTCTAGTGTGGTCAGCACAGTGCCCATTGCTGTGCAGGGCTCTAGTGTGGTGAGCACAGTGCCACATGATGGACAGGGCTCGAGTGTGGTCATCACAGCACTCCATGCTGGACAGGGCCATGCTGTGGTCGGCACAGTGTCCCTTGCGGTACACGGCTCTCGTGTGGTCAGCACAGTGTCCCATGCTGGACAGGGCTCCTGTGTCTTCAGCACAGTGCCCAATGCAGACAGGGATCCAGTATAGTCAGCGGAGTGTCCCATGCTGCACAGGGCTCCAGTGTGGCTGGACAGCGCCCCATGCTGGGCAGGACTGTAGTGTGGTCAGCGCAGAGCCCCATGCTGTGCAGGGCTCGAGTGTGGTCAGCACAGTGCCCCATGCTGTGCAGGGCTCTAGTGTGGTCAGCACAGTGCCCCATGCTGTGCAGGGCTCTAGTGTGGTCAGCACAGTGCCCCATGGTGTGCATGGCTCTAGTGTGGTCAGCACAGTGCCCCATGCTGGACAGGGCTCTAGTGTGGTCAGCACAGTGCCCCATGCTGTGCAGGGCTCTAGTGTGGTCAGCACAGTGCCCCATGATGGACAGGGCTCCTGTGTGGTCAGCACAGCGCCCCATGCTGGACAGGGCTCCAGTGTGGTCAGCACAGTGTCCCATGCTGGGCAGGGCTCTAGTGTAGTCAGCACAGTGCCCCATGCTGGACAGGGCTCCAGTGTTGTCAGCACAGTGCCCCATGCTGGGCAGGGCGGTAGTGTGGTCATCACAGCACTCCATGCTGGACAGGGCGGAAGTGTGTTCATCACAGCACTCCATGCTGGACAGGGCCATGCGTGGTCAGCACAGTGCCCCTTGCGGTACGCGGCTCTCGTGTGGTCAGCACAGTGTCCCATGCTGGACAGAGCTCCAGTGTGGTCAGCACAGTGCCACATGCTGTACAGGGCTCTTGTGTCTTCAGCACAGTGCCCAATGCAGACAGGGCTACAGTATAGTCAGCGGAGTGTCCCATGCAGCACAGGGCTCCAGTGTGGCTGGACAGCGCCCCATGCTGGGCAGGACTGTAGTGTGGTCAGCGCAGAGCCCCATGCTGTGCAGGGCTCGAGTGTGGTCAGCACAGTGCCCCATGCTGGACAGGGCTCTAGTGTGGTCAGCAAAGTGACCCATGCTGGGCAGGGCTCTCGTGTTGTCAGCACAGTGCCCCATGCTGGGCAGGACTGTAGTGTGGTCAGCGCAGAGCCCCATGCTGTGCAGGGCTCGAGTGTGGTCAGCACAGTGCCCCATGCTGTGCAGGGCTCCAGTGTGGTCAGCACAGTGCCCCATGCTGTGCAGGGCTCTAGTGTGGTCAGCACAGTGCCCCATGCTGGACAGGGCTCTAGTGTGGTCAGCACAGTGCCCCATGCTGTGCAGGGCTCTAGTGTGGTGAGCACAGTGCCACATGATGGACAGGGCTCGAGTGTGGTCATCACAGCACTCCATGCTGGACAGGGCCATGCTGTGGTCAGCACAGTGCCCCTTGCGGTACACGGCTCTCGTGTGGTCAGCACAGTGTCCCATGCTGGACAGGGCTCCAGTGTGGTCAGCACAGTGCCCCATGCTGTACAGGGCTCTTGTGTCTTCAGCACAGTGCCCAATGCAGAGAGGGATCCAGTATAGTCAGCGGAGTGTCCCATGCTGCACAGGGCTCCAGTGTGGCTGGACAGCGCCCCATGCTGGGCATGACTGTAGTGTGGTCAGCGCAGAGCCCCATGCTGTGCAGGGCTCGAGTGTGGTCAGCACAGTGCCCCATGCTGTGCAGGGCTCTAGTGTGGTCAGCACAGTGCCCCATGCTGTGCAGGGCTCTAGCGTGATCAGCACAGTGCCCCATGCTGTGCAGGGCTCTAGTGTGGTCAGCACAGTGCCCCATGGTGTGCAGGGCTCTAGTGTGGTCAGCACAGTGCCCCATGCTGTGCAGGGCTCTAGTGTGGTCAGCACAGTGCCCCATGATGGACAGGGCTCCTGTGTGGTCAGCACAGCGCCCCATGCTGGACAGGGCTCCAGTGTGGTCAGCACAGTGTCCCATGCTGGGCAGGGCTCTAGTGTAGTCAGCACAGTGCCCCATGCTGGACAGGGCTCCAGTGTTGTCAGCACAGTGCCCCATGCTGGGCAGGGCGGTAGTGTGGTCATCACAGCACTCCATGCTGGACAGGGCGGAAGTGTGTTCATCACAGCACTCCATGCTGGACAGGGCCATGCTGTGGTCAGCACAGTGCCCCTTGCGGTACACGGCTCTCGTGTGGTCAGCACAGTGTCCCATGCTGGACAGGGCTCCAGTGTGGTCAGCACAGTGCCACATGCTGTACAGGGCTCTTGTGTCTTCAGCACAGTGCCCAAAGCAGACAGGGCTACAGTATAGTCAGCGGAGTGTCCCATGCAGCACAGGGCTCCAGTGTGGCTGGACAGCGCCCCATGCTGGGCAGGACTGTAGTGTGGTCAGCGCAGAGCCCCATGCTGTGCAGGGCTCGAGTGTGGTCAGCACAGTGCCCCATGCTGGACAGGGCTCTAGTGTGGTCAGCAAAGTGCCCCATGCTGGGCAGGACTCTCGTGTTGTCAGCACAGTGCCCCATGCTGGGCAGGAATGTCGTGTGGTCAGCGCAGAGCCCCATGCTGTGCAGGGCTCGAGTGTGGTCAGCACAGTGCCCCATGCTGTGCAGGGCTCCAGTGTTGTCAGCACAGTGCCCCATGCTGGGCAGGGCGGTAGTGTGGTCATCACAGCACTCCATGCTGGACAGGGCGGAAGTGTGTTCATCACAGCACTCCATGCTGGACAGGGCCATGCTGTGGTCAGCACAGTGCCCCTTGCGGTACACGGCTCTCGTGTGGTCAGCACAGTGTCCCATGCTGGACAGGGCTCCAGTGTGGTCAGCACAGTGCCACATGCTGTACAGGGCTCTTTTGTCTTCAGCACAGTGCCCAATGCAGACAGGGCTACAGTATAGTCAGCGGAGTGTCCCATGCAGCACAGGGCTCCAGTGTGGCTGGACAGCGCCCCATGCTGGGCAGGACTGTAGTGTGGTCAGCGCAGAGCCCCATGCTGTGCAGGGCTCGAGTGTGGTCAGCACAGTGCCCCATGCTGGACAGGGCTCTAGTGTGGTCAGCAAAGTGCCCCATGCTGGGCAGGGCTCTCGTGTTGTCAGCACAGTGCCCCATGCGGGGCAGGACTGTCGTGTGGTCAGCGCAGAGCCCCATGCTGTGCAGTGCTCGAGTGTGGTCAGCACAGTGCCCCATGCTGTGCAGGGCTCCAGTGTGGTCAGCACAGTGCCCCATGCTGTGCAGGGCTCTAGTGTGTTCAGCACAGTGCCCCATGCTGGACAGGGCTCTAGTGTGGTCAGCACAGTGCCCCATGCTGTGCAGGGCTCTAGTGTGGTGAGCACAGTGCCACATGATGGACAGGGCTCGAGTGTGGTCATCACAGCGCTCCATGCTGGACAGGGCCATGCTGTGGTCAGCACAGTGCCCCTTGCGGTACACGGCTCTCGCGTGGTCAGCACAGTGTCCCATGCTGGACAGGGCTCCAGTGTGGTCAGCACAGTGCCCCATGCTGTACAGGGCTCTTGTGTCTTCAGCACAGTGCCCAATGCAGACAGGGATCCAGTATAGTCAGCGGAGTGTCCCATGCTGCACAGGGCTCCAGTGTGGCTGGACAGCGCCCCATGCTGGGCAGGACTGTAGTGTGGTCAGCGCAGAGCCCCATGCTGTGCAGGGCTCGAGTGTGGTCAGCACAGTGCCCCATGCTGTGCAGGACTCTAGTGTGGTCAGCACAGTGCCCCATGCTGTGCAGGGCTCTAGTGTGCTCAGCAGAGTGCCCCATGGTGTGCAGGGCTCTAGTGTGGTCAGCACAGTGCCCCATGCTGGACAGGGCTCTAGTGTGGTCAGCACAGTGTCCCATGCTGTGCAGGGCTCTAGTGTGGTCAGCACAGTGCCCCATGATGGACAGGGCTCCTGTGTGGTCAGCACAGCGCCCCATGCTGGACAGGGCTCCAGTGTGGTCAGCACAGTGTCCCATGCTGGGCAGGGCTCTAGTGTAGTCAGCACAGTGCCCCATGCTGGACAGGGCTCCAGTGTTGTCAGCACAGTGCCCCATGCTGGGCAGGGCGGTAGTGTGGTCATCACAGCACTCCATGCTGGACAGGGCGGAAGTGTGTTCATCACAGCACTCCATGCTGGACTGGGCCATGCTGTGGTCAGCACAGTGCCCCTTGCGGTACACGGCTCTCGTGTGGACAGCACAGTGTCCAATGCTGGACAGAGCTCCAGTGTGGTCAGCACAGTGCCACATGCTGTACAGGAATCTTGTGTCTTCAGCACAGTGCCCAATGCAGACAGGGCTACAGTATAGTCAGCGGAGTGTCCCATGCAGCACAGGGCTCCAGTGTGGCTGGACAGCGCCCCATGCTGGGCAGGACTGTAGTGTGGTCAGCGCAGAGCCCCATGCTGTGCAGGGCTGGAGTGTGGTCAGCACAGTGCCCCATGCTGGACAGGGCTCTAGTGTGGTCAGCACAGTGCCCCATGCTGGGCAGGGCTCTCGTGTTGTCAGCACAGTGCCCCATGCTGGGCAGGACTGTAGTGTGGTCAGCGCAGAGCCCCATGCTGTGCAGGGATCCAGTGTGGTCAGCACAGTGCCCCATGCTGTGCAGGGCTCTAGTGTGGTCAGCACAGTGCCCCATGCTGTGCAGGGCTCTAGTGTGGTGAGCACAGTGCCACATGATGGGCAGGGTTCGAGTGTGGTCATCACAGCACTCCATGCTGGACAGGGCCATGCTGTGGTCAGCACAGTGCCCCTTGCGGTACACGGCTCTCGTGTGGTCAGCACAGTGTCCCATGCTGGACAGAGCTCCAGTGTGGTCAGCACAGTGCCCCATGCTGTACAGGGCTCTTGTGTCTTCAGCACAGTGCCCAATGCAGACAGGGCTCCAGTATAGTCAGCGGAGTGTCACATGTTGCACAGGGCTCCAGTGTGACTGGACAGCGCCCCATGCTGGGCAGGACTGTAGTGTGGTCAGCGCAGAGCCCCATGCTGTGCAGGGCTCGAGTGTGGTCAGCACAGTGCCCCATGCTGTGCAGGACTCTAGTGTGGTCAGCACAGTGCCCCATGCTGTGCAGGGCTCTAGTGTGGTCAGCGCAGAGCCCCATGCTGTGCAGGGCTCGAGTGTGGTCAGCACAGTGCCCCATGCTGTGCAGGGCTCCAGTGTGGTCAGCACAGTGCCCCATGCTGGACAGGGCGGTAGTGTGGTCATCACAGCACTCCATGCTGGACAGGGCCATGCTGTGGTCAGCACAGTGCCCCTTGCAGTACGCGGCTCTCGTGTGGTCAGCACAGTTCCCCATGCTGTACAGGGCTCTTGTGTCTTCAGCACAGTGCCCAATGCAGACAGGGCTCCTGTATATTCAGCGGAGTGTCCCATGCTGCACAGGGCTCCAGTGTGGCTGGACAGCGCCCCATGCTGGGCAGGACTGTAGTGTGGTCAGCGCAGAGCCCCATACTGTGCAGGGCTCGAGTGTGGTCAGCACAGTGCCCCATGCTGTGCAGGGCTCTAGTGTGGTCAGCACAGTGCCCCATGCTGTGCAGGGCTCGAGTGTGGTCAGCACAGTGCCCCATGCTGGACAGGGCTCTAGTGTGGTCAGCACAGTGCCCCATGCTGTGCAGGGCTCCAGTGTGGTCAGCACAGTGCCCCATGGTGTGCAGGGCTCTAGTGTGGTCAGCACAGTGCCCCATGCTGGACAGGGCTCTAGTGTGGTCAGCACAGAGCCCCATGCTGTGCAGGGCTCCAGTGTGGTCAGCACAGTGCCCCATGCTGTGCAGGACTCTAGTGTGGTCAGCACAGTGCCCCATGCTGGACAGGGCTCTAGTGTGGTCAGCACAGTGCCCCATGCTGTGCAGGGCTCTAGCGTGGTCAGCACAGTGCCCCATAATGGACAGGGCTCCAGTGTGGTCAGCACAGCGCCCCATGCTGGACAGGGCTCCAGTGTGGTCAGCACAGGGTCCCATGCTGGGCAGGGATCGAGTGTGGTCAGCACAGTGCCCCATACTGGACAGGGCTCCAGTGTTGTCAGCGCAGCGCACAATTCTGGACAAGGCTCCAGTGTGGTCAGCACAGTGCCCCATGCTGGACAGGGTGGTAGTGTGGTCATCACAGCACTCCATGCTGGACAGGGCCATGCTGTGGTCAGCACAGTGCCCCTTGCGGTACACGGCTCTCGTGTGGTCAGCACAGTGTCCCATGCTGGACAGGGCTCCAGTGTGGTCAGCACAGTGCCCTATGCTGTCCAGGGCTCTTGTGTCTTCAGCACAGTGCCCAATGCAGACAGGGCTCCAGTATAGTCAGCAGAGAGTCCCATGCTGCACAGGGCTCCAGTGTGGCTGGACAGCGCCCCATGCTGGGCAGGACTGTAGTGTGGTCAGCGCAGAGCCCCATGCTTTGCAGGGCTCGAGTGTGGTCAGCACAGTGCCCCATGCTGTGAAGGGCTCTGGTGTGGTTAGCACAGTGCCCCATGCTGTACAGGTCTCTGGTGTGATCAGCACAGTGCCCCATGCTGGACAGGGCTCTAGTGTGGTCAGCAACGTGCCCCATGCTGGGCAGGACTGTAGTGTGGTCAGCGCAGAACCCCATGCTGTGCAGGGCTCGAGTGTGGTCAGCACAGTGCCCCATGCTGTGCAGGGCTCGAGTGTGGTCAGCACAGCACACCATGCTGTGCAGGGCTCCAGTGTGGTCTGCACAGTGTCCCATGCTGGGCAGGGCTCGAGTGTGGTCAGCACAGTGCCCCATACTGGACAGGGCTCCAGTGTTGTCAGCGCAGCGCCCAATGCTGGACAAGGCTCCAGTGTGGTCAGCACAGTGCCCCATGCTGAGCAGGGCGGTAGTGTGGTCATCACAGCACTCCATGCTGGAAAGGGCCATGCTGTGGTCAGCACAGTGCCCCTTGCGGTACACGGCTCTCGTGTGGTCAGCGGAGTGTCCCATGCAGCACAGGGCTCCAGTGTGGCTGGACAGCGCCCCATGCTGGGCAGGACTGTAGTGTTGTCAGCGCAGAGCCCCATGCTGTGCAGGGCTCGAGTGTGGTCAGCACAGTGCCCCATGCTGGACAAGGCTCTAGTGTGGTCAGCAAAGTGCCCCATGCTGGGCAGGGCTCTCGTGTTGTCAGCACAGTGCCCCATGCTGGGCAGGACTGTAGTGTGGTCTGCACAGTGCCCCATGCTGTGCAGGGCTCGAGTGTGGTCAGCACAGTGCCCCATGCTGGACAGGGCTCTAGTGTGGTCAGCACAGTGCCCCATGCTGTGCAGGGCTCTAGTGTGGTGAGCACAGTGCCACATGATGGACAGGGCTCGAGTGTGGTCATCACAGCACTCCATGTTGGAAAGGGCCATGCTGTGGTCAGCACAGTGCCCCTTGCGGTACACGGCTCTCGTGTGGTCAGCACAGTGTCCCATGCTGGACAGGGCTCCAGTGTGGTCAGCACAGTGCCCCATGCTGTACAGGGCTCTTGTGTCTTCAGCACAGTGCCCAATGCAGACAGGGATCCAGTATAGTCAGCGGAGTGTCCCATGCTGCACAGGGCTCCAGTGTGGCTGGACAGCGCCCCATGCTGGGCAGGACTGTAGTGTGGTCAGCGCAGAGCCCCATGCTGTGCAGGGCTCGAGTGTGGTCAGCACAGTGCCCCATGCTGTGCAGGACTCTAGTGTGGTCAGCACAGTGCCCCATGCTGTGCAGGGCTCTAGTGTGATCAGCACAGTGCCCCATGGTGTGCAGGGCTCTAGTGTGGTCAGCACAGTGCCCCATGCTGGACAGGGCTCTAGTGTGGTCAGCACAGTGTCCCATGCTGTGCAGGGCTCTAGTGTGGTCAGCACAGTGCCCCATGATGGACAGGGCTCCTGTGTGGTCAGCACAGCGCCCCATGCTGGACAGGGCTCCAGTGTGGTCAGCACAGTGTCCCATGCTGGGCAGGGCTCTAGTGTAGTCAGCACAGTGCCCCATGCTGGACAGGGCTCCAGTGTTGTCAGCACAGTGCCCCATGCTGGGCAGGGTGGTAGTGTGGTCATCACAGCACTCCATGCTGGACAGGGCGGAAGTGTGTTCATCACAGCACTCCATGCTGGACTGGGCCATGCTGTGGTCAGCACAGTGCCCCTTGCGGTACACGGCTCTCGTGTGGACAGCACAGTGTCCCATGCTGGACAGGGCTCCAGTGTGGTCAGCACAGTGCCACATGCTGTACAGGAATCTTGTGTCTTCAGCACAGTGCCCAATGCAGACAGGGCTCCAGTATAGTCAGCGGAGTGTCCCATGCAGCACAGGGCTCCAGTGTGGCTGGACAGCGCCCCATGCTGGGCAGGACTGTAGTGTGGTCAGCGCAGAGCCCCATGCTGTGCAGGGCTGGAGTGTGGTCAGCACAGTGCCCCATGCTGGACAGGGCTCTAGTGTGGTCAGCACAGTGCCCCATTCTGGGCAGGGCTCTCGTGTTGTCAGCACAGTGCCCCATGCTGGGCAGGACTGTAGTGTGGTCAGCGCAGAGCCCCATGCTGTGCAGGGCTCGAGTGTGGTCAGCACAGTGCCCCATGCTGTGCAGGGCTCGAGTGTGGTCAGCACAGTGCCCCGTGCTGTGCAGGGATCCAGTGTGGTCAGCACAGTGCCCCATGCTGTGCAGGGCTCTGGTGTGGTCAGCACAGTGCCCCATGCTGTGCAGGGCTCTAGTGTGGTGAGCACAGTGCCACATGATGGGCAGGGTTCGAGTGTGGTCATCACAGCACTCCATGCTGGACAGGGCCATGCTGTGGTCAGCACAGTGCCCCTTGCGGTACACGGCTCTCGTGTGGTCAGCACAGTGTCCCATGCTGGACAGAGCTCCAGTGTGGTCAGCACAGTGCCCCATGCTGTACAGGGCTCTTGTGTCTTCAGCACAGTGCCCAATGCAGACAGGGCTCCAGTATAGTCAGCGGAGTGTCACATGTTGCACAGGGCTCCAGTGTGACTGGACAGCGCCCCATGCTGGGCAGGACTGTAGTGTGGTCAGCGCAGAGCCCCATGCTGTGCAGGGCTCGAGTGTGGTCAGCACAGTGCCCCATGCTGTGCAGGGCTCCAGTGTGGTCAGCACAGTGCCCCATGCTGTGCAGGGCTCTCGTGTGGTCAGCACAGTGCCCCATGCTGGACAGGGCTCTAATGTGGTCAGCACAGTGCCCCATGCTGTGCAGGGCTCTAGTGTGGTCAGCACAGTGCCCCATGCTGTGCAGGGCTCCAGTGTGGTCAGCACAGTGCCCCATGCTGGACAGGGCGGTAGTGTGGTCATCACAGCACTCCATGCTGGACAGGGCCATGCTGTGGTCAGCACAGTGCCCCTTGCGGTACACGGCTCTCGTGTGGTCAGCACAGTCTCCCATGCTGGACAGGGCTCCAGTGTGGTCAGCACAGTGCCCCATGCTGTACAGGGCACTTGTGTCTTCAGCACAGTGCCCAATGCAGAGAGGGCTCCAGTATAGTCAGCGGAGTGTCCCATGCAGCACAGGGCTCCAGTGTGGCTGGACAGCGCCCCATGCTGGACAGGGCTCCAGTGTTGTCAGCGCAGAGCCCCATGCTGTGCAGGGCTCTAGTGTGGTCAGCACAGTGCCCCACACTGGGCAGGGCTCGGGTGTGGTCAGCACAGTGTCCCATGCTGGGCAGGGCTCTAGCGTGGTCAGCACAGTGCCCCATGCTGTACAGGGCTCTAGTGTTTTCAGCACAGTGCCCCATGCTATACAGGGCTCTAGTGTGGTCAGCACAGTGACCCATGCTGGACAGGGCTCTAGTGTGATCAGCACAGTGCCCCATGCTGGACAGGGCTCTAGTGTGGTCAGCACAGCGCCCCATACTGGACAGGGCCATGGTGTGGTCAGCACTGTGCCCCATGCTGGGCAGGGCTCTAGTGTGGTTAGCACATCGCCCCATGCCGGACAGGGCCATGGTGTGGTCAGCACTGAGCACCATGCTGTACAGGGCTATAGTGTGGTCGGCACAGTGCCCCATGCTGGACAGGGCTCTAATGTGGTCAGCACAGTGCCCCATTCTGTGCAGGGCTCTAGTGTGGTCAGCACAGTGCCCCATGCTGGACAGGGCTCTAGTGTGGTCAGCACAGTGCCCCATTCTGGACAGGGCTCTAGTGTGGTCAGCACAGTGCCGCATGCTATGCAGGGCTTTAGTATGGCCAGCACAGTGCCCCATGCTGTGCAGGGCTCTAGTGTGGTCAGCACAGTGCCCCATGATGGACAGGGCTTCAGTGTGGTCAGCACAGTGTCCCATGCTGTGCAGGGCTCTAGTGTGGTCAGCACAGTGCCCCATGCTGGACAGGGCTCCAGTGTTGTCAGCGCAGCGCCCCATTCTGGATCGGGCTCCAGTGTGGTCAGCATAGTGCCCCATGCTGGACAGGGCGGTAGTGTGGTCATCACAGCACTCCATGCTGGACAGGGCCAAGCTGTGGTCAGCACAATGCCCTTGCGGTATACGGCTCTCGTGTGGTCAGCACAGTGTCCCATGCTGGACAGGGCTCCAGTGTGGCCAGCACAGTGCCCCATGCTGTACAGGGCTCTAGTGTCTTCAGCACAGTGCCCAATGCAGACAGGGCTCCAGTATAGTCAGCGGAGTGTCCCATGCTGCACAGGGCTCTAGTGTGGCTGGACAGCGCCCCATGCTGGGCAGGACTGTAGTGTGGTCAGCACAGTGCCCCATGCTGTGCAGGGCTCGAGTGTGGTCAGCACAGTGCCCATGCTGTGCAGTGCTCTAGTGTGGTCAGCACAGTGCCCCATGCTGGACAGGGCTCTAGTGTGGTCAGCACAGTTCCCCATGGTGTGCAGGGCTCTAGTGTGGTCAGCACAGTGTCCCATGATGGACAGGGCTCCAGTGTGGTCAGCACAGTGCCCCATGATGGACAGGGCTCTAGTGTGGTCAGCACAGTGCCCCATGCTGAGCAGGGCTCTCGTGTAATCAGCACAGTGCCCCATGCTGGGCAGGACTGTAGTGTGGTAAGCGCAGAGCCCCATGCTGTGCAGGGCTCGAGTGTGGTCAGCACAGTGCCCCATGCTGTGCAGGGCTCTGGTGTGGTCAGCACAGTGCCCCATGCTGTCCTACCCACCCCGGGGTTTCCAAGAGCACTTTTCCTACCTACAACTATCCCAGGAGCAGTGTGTGAGGTGACTCTTATTCAGTAAGGACCTGGTCACAGAGTCATAGATTCATAGAGTCCTACAGCATCCATGCTGACCATAATGTTTATCTATACTAATCCCACCTGCCAACATTAATTCCATATCCCTCTATGCCTTACCTGTCCAGGTGCCTCTTAAATGTTGCTACTGTTCCTGCCTCCACCACCTCCTCTGGCAGCATATTCCAGACACCCACTATTATTTCTTTGAAAAATTTAAGCCTTTGATTCCCTTTAAACCTCCTCCCTCTCACATTAAATCTATGCCCTCTAGTTTTAGTCACCCCTGCCATGGGAAACATACTCTGACTATCTACCCTATCTTTGCCTCTCATAATTTTATATACCTCTATCATGTCCCCTCTCAGCCTCCTGACTCCAGGGAAAACAGACCCAGCCTATCCAATCTCTCTTTATAACGCAAGCCCTCCAAACCAGGCAACATCCTTGTGAATGTTTTCTGTACCCTCTCTGGCTTTATCACATATTTCCTGTAGTGCGGCGACAAGAACTGCACACAGTACTCCAAATGCTGCCTAACCAACGTTATTTACTACCGTAACATGACGTCCCAACTCTTGTACTCAATGCCTCAGCTGATGAAGGCAAGCATGCCATATGCCTTCTTCACCACCCTGTCTACCTGTGTTGCCACTTTCAGCGAAATATGTACTTGCACCCCAAGGTCGCACTGCTCAACAACACTCCCCAGGGCTCTGCCATTCACTGCATCTGTCCTGCCTTGGTTTCACTTCCCAAAATGCATCACTTCGTATTTCTCTGCTTTAAATTCCATTTGTCACTGCCTTACCCACTTTCCCAGTAGATCCATATCCTGTTTTAACCTGAGACAACTTTCTTCACTGTCCACTATACCACCAATTTTGGTGTCATCTGCAAACTTACTAATCATGCCCCCTACATACGATAGTTCGAGTACTTTAGATGGGTCTGTTTTTGTCCAGTGTGTGCAGGAGGGTTTTCTGACACAGTATGTAGACAGGCCAACCAGGGGCGATGCCACATAGGATTTGGTACTGGGTAATGAACCCGGCCAGGTGTTAAATTTAGATGTAGGTGAGCACTTTGGCGATAGTGTTCACAATTCGGTTAGGTTTACCTTAGCGATGGGCAGGGACAGGTAGATACCGCAGGGCAAGAATTATAGCGGGGGGAAAGGAAATTATGACGCGATTAGGCAAGATTTAGGATGTGTAGGATGGGGAAGGAAACTGCAGGGGATGGGCACAAACGAAATGTGGATCTTATTCAAGGAGCAGCTAATGCGTGTCCTTGATAAGTATGTACCTGTGAGGCAGGGAGGAAGTTGTCGAGCGAGGGAGCCGTGGTTTACTCAAGAAGTTGAAGCGCTTGTCAAGAGGAAGAGGGCGGCTTATGTTAGGATGTGACGTGAAGGCTCAGTTAGGGCGCTTGAGAGTTACAAGCTAGCCAGGAAGGATCTAAAGGGAGGGCTAAGAAGAGCAAGGAGAGGACACGAGAAGTCATTGGCGGATAGGATCAAGGAAAACCCTAAGGCTTTCTATAGGTATATCAGGAATAAAAGAATGACTAGAGTTAGAACAGGGCCAATCAAGGATAGAAGTGGGAAGTTGTGTGCGGAATCAGAGGAGATAGGGGAAGCGTTAAATGAATATTTTTCGTCAGTATTTACAGTAGAGAAAGAAAATGTTGTCGAGGAGATTACTGTGATACAGCCTACTAGGCTAGATGGGATTGAGATTCACAAGGAGGAGGTGTTAGCAATTTTGGAAAGTGTGAAAATAGATTAGTCCCTTGGGCCAGATGGAATTTATCCTAGGATTCTCTGGGAAGCCAGGGAGGAGATTGCAGAGCCGTTGTTGTTGATCTTTATGTCGTCATTGTCGACAGAAGTAGTGCCGGAAGACTGGAGGATGGCAAATGTTGTCCCCTTGTTCAAGAAGGGGAGTAGAGACAGCCCTGGTAATTATAGACCTGTGAGCCTTACTTCGGTTGTGGGTAAAATGTTGGAAAAGGTTATAAGAGATAGGATTTATAATCATCTTGAAAAGAATAAGTTCATTTGCGATAGTCAGCACGGTTTTGTGAAAGGTAGGTCGTGCCTCACAAACCTTATTGAGTTTTTCGAGAAGGTGACCAAACAGGTGGATGAGGGTAAAGCCGTGGATGTGGTGTATATGGATTTCAGTAAGGCGTTTGATAAGGTTCCCCACGGTAGGCTATTGCAGAAAATACGGAAGTATGGGGTTGAAGGTGATTTAGAGCTTTGGTTCAGAAATTGGCTAGCTGAAAGAAGACAGAGGGTGGTGGTTGATGGCAAATGTTCATCCTGGAGTTTAGTTACTAGTGGTGTACCGCAAGGTTCTGTTTTGGGGCCACTGCTGTTTGTCATGTTTATAAATGACCTGGATGAGGGTGTAGAAGGGTGGGTTAGTAAATTTGCGGATGACACGAAGGTCGGTGGAGTTGTGGATAGTGTCGAAGGGTGTTGTAGGGTACAGAGGGACATAGATAGGCTGCAGAGCTGGGCTGAGAGATGGCAAATGGAGTTTAATGCGGAAAAGTGTGAGGTGATTCACTTTGGAAGGAGTAACAGCAATGCAGAGTACTGGGCTAATGGGAAGATTCTTGGTAGTGTAGATGAGCAGAGAGATCTTGGTGTCCAGGTATATAAATCCCTGAAAGTTGCTACCCAGGTTAATAGGGCTGTTAAGAAGGCATATGGTGTGTCAGCTTTTATTAGTAGGGGATCGAGTTTCGGAGCCACGAGGTCATGATGCAGCTGTACAAAACTCTGGTGAGGCCGCACCTTGAGTATTGCATGCAGTTCCGGTCACCGCATTATAGGAAGGATGTGGAAGCTTTGGAAAGGGTGCAGAGGAGATTTACTAAGATGTTGCCTGGTATGGAGGGAAGGTCTTACGAGGAAAGGCTGAGGGACTTGAGGTTGTTTTCGTTAGAGAGAAGGAGGAGGAGAGGTGACTTAATAGAGACATACAAGATAATCAGAGGGTTAGATAGGGTGGATAGTGAGAGTCTTTTTCCTCGGATGATGATGGCAAACACGAGGGGACATAGCTTTAAGTTGAGGGGTGAAAGATATAGGACAGATGTCAGAGGTAGTTTCTTTACGCAGAGAGTAGTAGGGGCGTGGAACGCCCTGCCTGCAACAGTAGTAGGCTCGCCAACTTTAAGGGCATTTAAGTGGTCATTGGATAGACATATGGATGAAAATGGAATAGTGTAGGTCAGATGGTCGGCGCATCATCGAGGGCCGAAGGGCCTGTACTGCGCTGTAATGTTCTAAATTCTAATTCTAATTCACATCCAAGTCATTAATATATATGACAAACAGAGGGCCCAGCACCGATCCCTGTGGCACATCACTGGTCACCGGCCTCCAATGTGAAAAACAACTCTCCACTACCACTGTCTGCTTCTATTATTATCCAGTTGGCTAGCTCACCCTGGATCACATGTGTTCAAACCTTCTAGATCAGCCTACCATGCGGGATCTTGACAAATGCCTTGCTAACGTCCATGTAGAAAACGTCTGCCGGCCTGCCCTCTTCAATAATCCCAGTCACCTCCTCAAAAAACTCGTTCAAACTCGTCAGACATGATTTCCCATACACAAAGCCATGCTGACTATCCCTAATCAGACCTTGCTTTTCCAAATGCAAATAAATCCTGTCTCGCAGAATCCCACCACTGATGTAAGGCTCACCGGCCTACAGTTCCCTGGCTTATCCTTGCTGCCCTTCTTAAATAAAGACACAACATTAGTTATCCTCCTGTCATCTGGTACCTCACCCGTGGCTAATGATGATACAAGAATCTCTGCCAGGGCCCCAGCAATCTCCTGCCTTGCTTCCCATAGCATCCTAGGACACACCTGGTCATGCCATGGGGATTTACCCGCCTTAATGCGCATCAGAACCTCCAACACCTGCTCCTTTGTAATGTTGATATGATCCACAATATTGCTGTTCTCTCCCTTGAACTCAGTAGCTTACATGTCGTTCTCCACGGTAAATACAGACGAGAAATATTCATTTAAGACCACGCCCATTTTCCGTGGCTCCACACATAGATTGCCACAGTGATCTTTAAGGGGACCTACTCTCTCCGTAGCTACCCTTTTACACTTAATATGCTTATAGAATCTTTTCGGATTCTCCTTTATCTTATCTGCCAGGGAAATCTCATGGCCCCTGTTCGCCCTCCTAATTTCCGTCTTCAGTGTACTCCGACATCCCCTGTACTCCTCGAGGGACTCGCTTGATCCCAGCTGCTATACCTGACATATGCCTCCTTCTTTGTCCTGACCAGACCCTCAATATCCTTCGTCAACCAAGGTTCCCTAAACTTTCCAGCCTTGCCCTTCCATCTAACAAGAACATGCCAGCCCTGAACTCTTCCTATCTAACTTTCAAAAGCATCCCACTTGCAAGACGTCCCTTGACCTGTAAACAGCCTCTCCCATTCAATTTTTGGGAGTTCCTGTCCGATGACATCGAAATTAGCCTTCCCCCAATATAGGACTTCAACCTGATGACCAGCCCTATCCTTTTCCATAACTATCTTGAAGCTAATAGAGTTATGGTCACTGGTCCCAAAGTGAACCCCCACTGACACATCAACCACCAGCCCATCCTCATTTCCTAAGAGGAGGTCGAGTGTAGCCCCTTATCTAGTAGGGCCATCCACATACTACTTCAGAAAACTATTCTGGACGCACGGAACAAATTCTTGCCCATCTGATTCCTTAGCATTAATGCAGTCGCAGTCAATATTAGGGAAGTTAAAATCACCTACCATTACAACCCTATAATTCCTACACCTATCTGTGATTTCCCTACATATGTGCTCCTCCACTATTGGGGGGCCTATAGTATGATCCAATCAAAATGTTCACTCCTTTCTTATTTCTAAGTTCTACCCATATGGCCTCGCTGGACATTCTTCCCGGGATATTATCTCTATGTACTGCCGTGATATCCTCCCTAATCAACAGTACAACGCCCCCTCCTCTCTTACCTCCACCTCTGTCACACTGGAAGCGTCAATACCATGGAACATTGAGCTGCCAGTCCTGCCCATCCCTCAACCACGTTTCCGTAACAGCTATAATATCACAATCCCATGTACCGATCCATGTTCTGAGTTCATCTGCCTTACCTGGCTTCTTGCATTCATGTAAATGCAGTTTAGCCAACCAGATCTTCCACGCTCCCTGTCCTGCCCCTGCCCCGCCTGCTTACTGGACTTGCTTGCTTTCACCTCTACATTTGCCTCAACTATCTCATCGGAAAGACTACTACTTTGGGTCCCACCCCCGCTGCCAGACTCGTTTAAGCCCTCCCGCGTAGTACGAGCAAACCTCTCCACACGGATATTGGTCTCCTTCCAGTTCAGATACAACCCGCCCTTCTTGTACAGGTCACCTCTGCCCCAGAAGAGATCCCAATGAGCAAAGTAGCTGAAGCCCTCTAGCCTACACCAGCTTTTCAGCCACGCATTAATTTGCCTAATCCTTCTATTCCTACCTTCACTAGCATGTTGCACAGGGAGTAATCCTGCGATTACAACCGTAAAAGTCCTAGATTTCAAACTTCTGTCTAACTCCTTATATTCACTTTGCAGGACCTCATCTCTCTTCCTGCCTATGTCGTTAGTACCAATATGGACCACGACTTCTGGCGGCTCACCCTCCCCTTTCAGAAGGCTCTGCAGCCGCTCCAAGACATCCTTGGCCTTAGCACCAGGGATGCAACATACCATCCTGGAGCCTCGTTTGCGGCCACAGAAACGTCTATCTGCACCCCTTACGGTAGATTCCCCTATTAATATAGCTCTTCCCCCTTTTTCTCCCCTGCTGTGCAGCAGAGCCAAGATCTTGGCTGTTGCTGCTTTCTCCTGGGAGGTCATCCCCCAATTGTATCCAAACCGGTAAATCTGGTTGAGAAGGGGATGGCCACAGGGGACTCCTGCACTACCTGCCTGCGCCTACTAGTCCATAAGTTGGACACCCATCTCTTTTCTGCCAGTGCAGACATTACCTGCGTCAGAGCTGTGTCGCCTCCTGTAACACGACCTGGAGCCTCACACCAGGGTGAGGACGGAGCTGTCAGTGGCTGTTAATGTCAGTTTCATTGAACTTCTATGTAACTTGATTTTTCCAGGCAGGTGTAGGCGACATATCCAACACAGGGTCGGAGACAGTGACAGAGTCATATACCACACAGAAGGAGGCCCTGCGGCTCCTGTGTGCCAGCTCTCTGTGGAACAATCCAGTCAGTCCCACTCCCCCTCTCAATCCCTGTCACCCTGCATAGAGATATAAAGTTATACAGCACATAAACAGGCCATTCCGCCCATCGTGTCCGTGCCAGCCAACAAACAACTCTCTAATCCAATCCCATTTTCCAGCAATTGGCCCGTAGCCTTGTATGCTATGGCGCTTCAAGTGCTCATCTAAATACTTTGTAAATGTTGTGAGGGCTCCTGCCTCTACCACCACTTCAGGCAGTGCGTTCCAGATTCCAACCACCCTGTGGGTGAAAAGAGTTTTCCTCCAATCCCCTCTAAACCTACCGCCCCTCACCCTAAATCTATACCCCCTGGTTATTGACTCCTCCGCTAACGGAAAACGTGCCTTCCTATCTGCCCTATCTTTGCCCTTCATAATTTTGTATACCTCAATCAGGTCCCCCCTCAGCCTTCTCTGCTCTAAGGAAAACAACCCTAGCCTTTTCAATCTCTCTTCATAGCTGAAATGCTCCAGTCAAGGCCACATCCTGGTTAATCTCCTCTGCACCCTCTCCAGTGCAATCACATCCTTTCTATAATGTGGTGACCAGAACTGTACACAGTACTCCAGCTGTGGCCTAACTAGCTTTATACAGCTCCATCATAACCTCCTTGCTCTTAGATTCTGTGCCCCTCGTCTATTAAAGGCAGGTATCCCATATGCATTCCTAACCACTTTATCTACCTGTGCTGCTGGCTTCTGTGATCTATGGACAAGTACATCAAGGTGCCTCTGACCTTCTGTACTTCCTGGGTCCTACCATCCATTGAATATTCCATTGCCTTGTTAGTGCTCCCAAAATGCATACTCTCACATTTCTCAGGCACAGTGGCGCCGTGGTTAGCACCGCAGCCTCACAGCTGCAGGGACCCGGGTTCAATTCTAGGTACTGCCTGTGTGGAGTTTGCAAGTTTTCCCTCTGTCTGCGTGGATTTTCGCCAGGGGATCTGGTTTCTTCCCACCGCCAAAGACTTACAGGTGATCTGTAAATTGGCCAATGTAAATTGCTAGTAAGGTAGGTCGGTGGTAAGGAATATGGGAATACTGTAGGGTTAGTACAAGTGGGTGGTTCTTGGTCGTACAGAATCGGCGGGCGAAGCGCCTGTTTCAGTGCTGTATCTCTAAATAAATAAACTCCATTTGCCAGTGCTCGCCTATCTTAGTAGCCCATCTATATTGTCCTGTAATCGAAGGCCTTACCCCTCACTATTTAGCATATCACATATTTTGGTGTCATCTGCGAAGTTACTGATCATACCTCCTTCATTCACGTCTAAATCATTAATGTGCACAGCAAGGGTACCAGCACTGATCCCTGTGGTACGCCACTGGTCACACGCTTCCACTCGCAAAAACAACCCTCGACCTCTGCCTCCTTCCACGAATCCAATTTTAGATCCAATTTGCCAAATTACCCTGGATCCCATGGCCTCTTACCTGCTTAACCAATCTCCCATGCGAGACCTTATCAAAAGCCTTACTTGAAGTCCATGTAGACTACATCAACTGCTTTACCCTCATCTACACACCGCCTCGAAAAAATAAATCAAGTTAGTTAGACAAGATCTCCCCCCAACAAAGACATACTGACTGTCCCTGATTAATCCCTGATTCTCCTAATGGAGATTAATCTTGTCCCTCAGAATTTTTTCCAATGGTCTCCTAACCAGTGTTGTTAGATTCACCTGCCTGTAATTACCTGGTTTATTCCTGCTACCCTTCTTGAATAAAGGTACCACATTTGCTGTCCTCCAGTCCTCTGGTACCTCTCCTGTGGCCAAAGAGGTTTTGAAAATTTGTGTCACAGCCCCTGTTATCTCCTCCCTTGTCTCACATTACAGCCTGGGATACATCTCATCTGGTCCTGGGGATTTATCCAATTTTAAGCCCTCTAATACTTCCTCCCGTTCAATGCTAATATGTTCAAGTATATCACAATCCCCCTCCCTGTTCTCTACACCTACTTCGTTCGTCCCCATAATGAAAACGGATGAAAAGCAATCATTTAAAACGTCAAGTACTACCTCCAGCTTCACACACTGGTTGCCTCTTTCGTCCCGAATGGGCCCTACTCTTTCCGTGTTTATCTTCTTACCCTTAATATACTTGTAAAACACCTTTGGATTTTCCTTTATGTTGCCCACAGGTTTTTTTTATGTCCCCTCTTCGCTCTCCTAATTAATTTTTACGGCGCTCCTTACACTTTCGATCCTCTTCTCGTGCCTCCACTGTTTTCAGTGCTTGGGATCTGTCATAAGCATCCTTTGTTTTTCTAATCCAATCCTCTATATCCCTTGACATCCAGGGTTCCCTGGACTTGTTGGTCCTACCCTTCACCTTAACGAGTACATGTTGCCTCTGAACACTCACTATTTCCTTTTTGTATGACTCCAACTGGTCTACTGCAGACTTTCCTACAAGCAGCTGGTCTCAGTCCACTTTGGCCAGATCCTTTTTTATCATATTGAAATCGGCCTTCCCCCAATTCAGTACTTTTAATTCCGGTCCATCTTTGCCCTTTTCACAGCTAACTCTTACAGAGTTATAGTAACTATTATTGAAATTTTCCCCCACTGACACTTCTACCACTTGTCTGGCTTAATTCCCTAGGATTAGGTTCAGTACTGCCCCTTCTCTTGTAGAACTTTTGCGTACTGACTCAAAAACCTCTCCTGTATGCATTTTAAGAATTCATCCCCCTTTAAGCCTTTTGCACGAAGACTATCCCAGTTGATATTGGGGAAGTTGAAATCCCCTAATATCATTTTTACACCTCTCTGAGAGCAACCTACATATCGCTCCTCTATCTCTCCCTGTCTATTTTGCAGCCTGTCCTACACTCCCAGCCAAGTGATTGGCCCTTATTGTTTTTAGGTTCTACCCAAAAGGCCTCATTTGAGAAACCGCCTAATATATCATCCCTCCTTACTGCAGTAATTGGCTACTTCATCGACTGTGCAATACCACCTCCTCTTTTACACCCGCCCCTGTCTCGACTGAAGATTTTATATCCTGGACTATTGAGCTGCCATCCTGCCCCTCTCTCAACCATGTCTCTGTGATAGCAATAATATCATAATCCCATGTGCTAATCAACACCTCCAATTCATCTGCCTTACTAGTATGACTCCTTGTGTTAAAATAAATGCAATCCAGCCTTGCATTATTCACTTGTATCTTAAACAGGTCGATATTTGCTCTGCCTTCCAGACCGACTAAGTTTCCCTTCTATATTTGACTATGCATCAGCCCCTACTGTACCTCCACTCTGTATCCCATTCCCCCTGCCAAATTAGTTTAACGCCCACCACCACACCCTCCCCACCACCACCACCCCCGCCCCTCAACAGCACTAGCAAAACTCCCAGCAGGGATGTTAGTCCCATTTCGGTTCAGGTGCCACATGTCCAGTTTGTACAGGTCCCACTGTTGCCAGATACAGACCCAGTGATCCGGGAAACTAAAGCCCTCCCTCCTGCACTATCTCCTCAGCCATGCATTCATTTGCACTTCCTCCTATTCCAATAAACACTAGCACGTGGCCCTGGGAGTAATGCAGAGATTGCAACTTTAATGGTCCTGCTTTTTAATCTGCTACCTAGCTCCCTAAATTCTTGTTTCAGGACCTCATCCGTCTGTCTACCTATGTCGTTGGTACAACTGTGTACCACGATCTCTGACTATTCACCCTCCCCCTTCTGAATATCCTTTAGCCGCTCCGTGACATCCTTTACCCAAGCAACAGGGAGGCAACATACCATCCCGGAGTCACATTTACCGTCACAGAAATGTCTATCCTTAGCCCTTACGATAGAACTCCCTATCCCCTTAGTTCTCCCCCTCTTTTCCTACTCTCCTGTGCAGATGAACCACCCGTGGTACCACAGGCTTGGCTCTTGTGGCATTTCCCTGAGATGTTATCTCCCCCAACACTATACAAAGCAGAACATCTGTTAGAGAGTGCAATGGGCCTAGGGGACTCCTGCACTACCTGCCTAGTTGGTCTACTCTACCTGGCAGTCACCCATTCCCTTTCTGCCTGAGCAGTCTTTACCTGCGGTGTGACCGCCTCCCTGTACGTGCTATCCACAATGAACTCAGCCTCGAAGATGCTCCACAGTGTCCCCAGCCACGGCTCCAGATCCGAAACACGGACTTCGAGTATCTGCATCTGAAAACACTTCCTGCACACGTGTTCACTCTGGAGACTGGAAGTGTCACTAACTTCCCGCATTGCACAGGAGGAACACTCCACTCTGCTGAGCTGCCCTTTCCTGACTTATCCTTAATTTACTCAAATAATTTGAGATTATTTACACTCGGGGCCTTGATTACCTAAAAAAAAATTCTCCTTACTAGATATATTTCAAAAGTTGTTCTTGTTGTTCCATTACCTCCACAATCCCCTCCTCCAAGCCACACACCATCTAGACTTTGACATATATCACCCTTCCTTCATCATCACTGGGTTCAAAGCCTGAAATCCTTTCTGTAACAGTATTGTGGGAACACCTTCACCACATGGACTGCAGTGGTTCAGGATGAAGGCCCACCATTTTCTCATGGTAACCAGGGATGGGGAAGTAATGTCAGTATCACCCATATCCTGAGAACAAATAGACAGGAAATACAATAGGAATAACATCAATGAGTTTGTAACTGATGGGTTGAAACAAGGCGAGGTCTGTGATCAGAGCGGGATTTCATTCTCTGCTAAGATATTATCATCACAACTTGTCTCACCAGGCCATTGTGTTTGCTGTTCTGCTGTTCCTTTTATCAGAGATAAAGTAACAATTAATCTCTGGCTCCAAAACTACTGAATGTCAATTGTGTAGATGGGAATTGGACGCTTTGTCTTCTGTTATCACAGTATCAGTGAATCATAAAGCACAGGATTAGGCCGTTCGGTCCATCATGTCTGTGCTGGCTCCTTGAAAGTTCTCTCGAATTAGCCCTTCTTTCCTGTTCTTTCCCCATCGCTCTGTAAATCTCACCGCTCCCATCCCCTCTCCCCTCTGTCCATCAGAGTTTATCCAACTCCATTTTGAATGTTATTATTAAATCTGCTTCCACCTGCCTTTCAGGCCAGGAATTCCAGATTCTAGCAGCTTTCTCCCCTTGGTTCTCTGAGCATTCACCTTAAAACTGGCTCCTCTGATACCCACCCTTCTTCCAGTGAAACCAGATTCTCCTTATTTAATCTGTCAAAATCAGACAAAATGTTGAACACCTATATTACTTCTCCCACTTACTGTGTCTTTCCTAAGGAAAACACTCCCAGTTTCTCCAGTCACTCCAGAGAACTCTAGTCTCTCATAAAAAAACATACAAGCTTATAAACATACGAATTAGGAGAGGAGTAGGCCATTCAGCCCCTCAAGCATGCTCCACCATTCAATAAGATCATAGCTAATCTGATTATAACCTCAATTCCACATCCCCACCTACTCCCAATCATGGCAGGGAGGTAAATGCTCACTGGGTGATCGTGTCTGCATGACTCCTTGTAACATGTTTGTGATTAATGGATGTATTGCTAACGGGTGCATTGTGAATAAGGATGTTGTATAATTATTATCTCGTAGTATGATTGAATCTAGTCGAATTGGTGTTTAATTTGAGCTTTGAGGACTGCCCCATTATTTCTTGTAATTCTCATGTTCGAACCAAACAAAAAATATGACAATTTATAAGCAACAATTGTTTCGATATGTTGACATGAGGCTTCACATTACCATTCCCTGGAATGTCGACATAAAGAAATGTATCCAGAGTTATGGCCTTGACTAGATAACGACCCTTGTGAAAACTCTGGAATACCATTCTGACACCTTTTTTATGGGATGTGGGCGTCGTTTGCAAAACCAGCAAAACCACCATCTATAATTCTCCTTGACAACTGAGTGACTTGCTAGAGTATTTCAGAGGACAGTTAAAAGTGAACCACATTGAGTTACATGTAGACCAGATCAGGTAAGGATGGCAGATCTCCTTCCCTAAAGGACATTAGTGAACCAGATAGATTGTTCCAAAAATCAATGATCGTTTCATGGCAACATTACTAAGCCCGGCTTTCAATTCCAGATTTTATCTATCAATTGAATGTATTAATTAATTGAATTTCAAATTCCGCCAGCTGCTATGGTGGGATTTGAACACATGTGTCCAGGATATTAGCCCGAGCCTCTGGATTACCAGTTCACTACATTACCACGACACCACTGTCACTGACTCTCGACCTCACGTCCCTCCCTTAAGACACTACATAAACCTTCCTCTTTGACCAAGTGTTGGTCATCTGACCTCATATCTCCTGTTGTGTCTCAATGTCATACTTTGCTTGATAATGATCCTCTGAAGCACCTTGGGATGTTTTATTACATTAAAGGTACTCAATAAATATAACATGTTGTTGACGTTCACCAGATATGACTTGTCTTACCATATCCTTGCTGCTGGCCATTTGTTGTCCATTGTTTAGTTTTGTTTTCTTTCAAGCAGCAAATACTTTTGTCCAGGGATGTAAACTGGAAATTTCCCCATCAGTGACGTTAAACTGACTGGTCAGTAAATAAAGAGTTTACTTAATCTCTCCTTTTTTAATCAGGTTGCAACATTTATAACCCTTCAGTCCTCTGCCACGACTCCCATTTCCAAGGAGGATTGGAAGATTCTGGCCAATACATTTGCTATTTCCAACTTTTCCTCCCTCAGCACCCCTCATACATATCATCCAGACTGGGTAAATGTTGTAGTTTATTGTGTTATTAAAAGTGTTGGATTGAAAGGGGTTAACTGAACCTGTTTGTTCAGTGACTGTAATTAATGTCAGTCTCCATGGACCCTAATTGTGTCGCTGGAGGGTTTTCCTTTTCTGTTAATAAGGGACTCTTTTCAATGTGTTGTCACATAGAGTCGGAGGGAGCATCACCTGCGGCACTAAGAGGGATCAGCAGCTCCAGAGAGTGGGAGAAGATAGATTAGAATCTGGGAACAACAGATTGCAATGTTACAACAATGGGTCAGAATCTGAGAACAATAGATTGGAATGTTACAACAATGGACAGGAGTTTATCCTCGGATCTTTACATTCTATCTACATATTATGATCAGCTACCATTAGACTATCGGATACGATATGCACTTGAAATTATTCAATACATTTACTATCCGATCCTGGCTATTGTTGGTGTCCCTGGTAAGTCACTCTATAAAGCTATTAATTCTATAAGCCATATTTACCTACATTACTGTTCTTGCCATTTACTCTGCCCTCCTTGCTGCTGCTGTTATTCCTGGTGAATCTCTACCTCCAGCTATTAGCTGTGAAGCCATTGCTAATTGTACTACAGTTCTTGTAATTTCATCTCTCATCTTGGTTGCTATCTGTGCCCCTGGTAAGTCTCTATTTCACGCTAGGAGATCTGTAAACACTGTTCCACTGAAATACGGCTCTGTAATGTAAATTTTGGGAAGACTGAAGCCAGTGTTATTGGTCTCCATCACAAGCTCCATCCCCTATCTGGGAAACGCATACCCCTCCCTGCCCAATGTCTGAGAATAAACCAAACCGTTTACAACCGTTGTGTTCTATTTAAACCTGAGCAGAGTTCATCTCCATATTCTCTCCATCACCAACTCTGCCTACTACCAACTTTGTAATATCACCCGTCTCCACCTCTGCCTCAGCCATCTGCTGCATAAACCCTCATCCGTGCCTTTGTTGAATCGGCACTTGACTATTCCAATTCTATCATGCCCACCGTCGCAGTTATAAACCTCCATAAACCACAGCCCATCCTGAACTCTGCTGTCTGTATCTTAACTCACACCCAATCCCGATCACCCATCACCCCTGTGCTCACTGACCTACATTGGCTCCCGTTCTGGCAGCACCTTAATTTTAATATTCTCATTCTTGTGTTTGAATCCCTACATGGCCTCACCCCCACAATTAGTCCCATCCCCCTGTCCATTCCCATATTCCAGAAAATCATTAGCCATGAAGTCTATTCCCATGTCACCTTTCAAAGTGAATTTCCTTCCCTCTCTATCTCTTCCTGGTGGTGCTTTTCGACTCTACAGCACCACTGTTGCCCACACAGTGGGTGCCTGGATCCCTAAAAGGGGGTGGACCGAGCTACCAGCCAATTCTGGTGTGGCCTGCACCCTGCCTCGTGTTGTGCCCGGGTGTACATCATGTGTACTAGTAGCATGAGGAGTTGTGGAATGTCGCGTCAAACTGCTGTTGCAGCAGCTTTGATGCACGTCTTTGAAACTTGGTCTGTGCATGTCCACTGACCGCCTGTGTCAGTCACTCTCAGCTGAACATACATTCAGCAGCACGAGGAACCCCCTCTAGTGTTATTTAAAAGGACCAGCCATCCAACTTACAGGTGAGGGGCTTTTGACTTACTTCTGCTATTGTAAAGTTAGTGGTTTTCTGGCAGTTGTGTTGTGAGCTGCGGCAGACATTCAGGGAGGGCAGAGGATTTGGTGACCCAACTCAGGACGAGTTTAGTAAACTGTAGTTACAGCGTCTCTGGGTCTGTAACATGACCAACAAACGGAGCAGAGGTTGCAGAGAGGGGAAGCTCTGTAAAGAGGGAGGACGAGGGGGCACTGCCATACCCACCCCGGGAATTCCAAGAGCACTTTTCCTACCTACTGCTAACCCAGGAGCAGTGTGTGAGGTGACTCTGATTCAATAAGGAGGACAAAGAACTGAATAACCTCCTGTAACACGGCCTGGAGACCCCCTCCAGGGTAAGGACATAGTTGTCAGTGGCTGTTAAGGTCACAGTTTCATTGAACGTCTATGTATCTGGATTTCTCCAAGCCTTATCCAACATAGAGTCATAGACAGTGATAGTCACAGAAAGTGTCCATTTGGTCCGTTGAGACCATGCCGACTGTCTCTGAAGCTATTCAGTCAGTCCCACACCCCCGCTTAATCCTTGTAGCCTGCAGGTTCACATCCTTCAAGCACCCATCCAGTTAACCTTTGAAATTGGAAGGAGGGATCAAATTGGATGCAAGCAAAGCTGGTAACAGAAGGTAGAAAAGTAGAAGGTGATATTAGAAGGCAGGTGAAACAAAGGTTAGCATCAACTGGAATGCAGAATGTCAAGAAGACACGGTTAAGGGCACTCTACCTGAATGCACGCAGTATTCGGAACGAAGTAGATAATTTAAAGGCCCAAATAATGGTAAATGGGTATGATCGAATTGTCATAACGGAAACGTGGCGACAGGGTGTCCAAGGCTGGAACTGAATATTCAAGCATATTCGACACTTACGAAGGACAGGCAAAAAGGAATAGGAGTTGGTGTTGTACTGATAATAAGGGATGGGGGCAGTACATTAGTAAGGCAGGATCTCACGTCTGAAGAACAAAATGTGGAATCTGCTTGGGTGGAGCTAATAAACAGCAAGGCGCAGCAAACATTAGTAAGAGTTGTTTATAGGCCACCAAACAGTATTGGTAGTGTGGGGCATGGCATTTATCAGGAGATTAGTGAATCATCTAACAATGGTAACACAGTAATCATGGGTGACTTCAATCTTTATATAGATTGGGTAAACCTAATGAGAACTAATGCTATGGAGGACGAGTTTCTGGAGTGTGTTATGCATGATTTTTTAGATCCGTATTTTGAAGAACTGACTATAGAAGAGTCGATATTGCATCTAGAATTATGCAATCAGACAGGGCACATTGATCTTATCGTAAAATAACCTTTAGGGATGAGTGCGCATAATGTTCTAAAATGTTACATTGTTTAAAAGTGAGGTAGTTCAATCTGAAGCCACGGTGTTACATTTTAACAAAGGAAATTTTGAAGGTAGAAGGGGCAACTGGTAAACATTAGAAATGTAACAGTTTGTCATTTCATCTCTCCCCTCTCTGTCCCATCACGGTCCTTCCTTCTTGTTCTTCTTCCCCCTTTCCCTCTTTCATTTGCTCAAAGACTGTCACATTTCTAACGTTTGCCAGTTCTGATGAAGGATCACAGATCTGAAACATTAACACTGTTTCTGTCTACATAGATGCCGCCAGACCTGCTGAGCATTTCTGACACTTTCTGTTCTCATCCCTAAACTCTGGAATTCTCTCCCTAGTCCCTAAATACATTAAGTTGCACAGAGTCCAGTTTTAGGGAGTACTGCTTGCACAGAGTACTAAATACAGTAAAGTTAATGAGGGACTGAATTTGAAGAGGTCCAAGAGTTGATCTCTTTCCAAAATTTAGTAAATTTTACATTTAGCATTTCACTTAATTTTAAGCTGAACTTGTAGTGTCTTTCACAGTCTGTTTTTGACATCTGGACAGTTGATTGATGCACATGGAATGGGAGGTTCAGTGTCAGCTTGGATTAAAAAAAACTGGCTTAATGGTAGAAAACAGTGAGTTGTCATAAATAATTGTTTTTCAGACTAGAGGAATGTAGCCAGTGGTGTTCCCCAAGGGTCAGTGCTAGGACCAGTGCTTTTTTTCTGGTATGTATAAATGATTTGGATATTGGAATACAGAGCAAAATTTCAAAATTTGCTCTGGTACCAAATCTGGAGGTGGGGCAGACAGTGAGGTTGATACTGATCGATGTAACAAGAAATAGCCAGGCTAGCAGAATGGGCAGATAAGAGGCAGATGGAAGTTAATAGAGACAAGTGTGAGGTAATGCATTTTATCAGAAGTAACAGGGAGAGGCAATATATACTTCATGACACAGTTCTAAAGAGTATGCAGGGACAGAGGGACATGGGGTTCATGTACATAGATCATTGAAGGTGGCAGGACATATTGAGAGAGTCGTTAATAAAGCATATGGGATCTTGGGCTTCATAAATGGAAGTAGTGAGAACAGAAGAAGGACAGTTATGCTGCACGTTTATAAAGATCTGGTTAGGCCCCAACTGGAGTACTGCATCCAGTTCTGGTCACCACACTTTAGGAAGGATGTGAGGATCCTTAACAGGGTGCAGAGGAGATTTACCAGAATGGTTCCAGGGTTGGAGGATTTTATCTGCAAGGTTAATCTGGAAAAGATGGGATTGTTTTCCTTGCAGTAAAGAGATTGAGGGGAGATTTGATAGAGGCATACAAGATGAAAACATGTTCGGATAAGGTAGACAGGAAAAGATGCTCCCATTAACTAATGGTACAAGGACTTGAGTGAAGTTTGAGGGCAAAAGATGCAGGGGGATGAGAGGAACAACTTTTTTACACAACGAGAGCGAATAGCCTGGAAATCATTGCCTACGAGGGGGGTGGAAGCAGAGATGGTGACAGTAGGGCAGTGGTTAGCACCGCAGCCTTAGAGCTCCCGGGACCTGGATTCGATTCTGGGTATTGCCTGTAGGGAGTTTGAAAGTTCTTTCTGTGCCTGCGTGGGTTTTTGCCGGGTGCTCTGGTTTCCTCCCACATCCAAAGAATTGCAGGTGATAGGTAAATTGTTCGATGTAAATTGCCCCGAGTGTAGGCAGGTGACAGGGAATATGGGATTACTGTAGGGTTAGTATAAATGGGTGGTTGTTGGTCGGCACAGACACGGTGGGCCGAAGGGCCTGATTCAGTGCTGCATCATAAAAAATAAATAAGAGAATGATTTCAAAAGGATATTGGATGAACACTTGAGGGAAATAAACTTGCAGGAATATGGAGACAGAGCTGGGGATTCAGACTGACTGGATTTAGCAACAAAGGGCTGACATGGACACGATGGGACGAATGGCCTCATTCTCTGCTGAAATGACTATGACTCTCTGATAGGTGAATATTATTACAACTGCTTTCCTATACTGGGGAAGTTTGTAATGGACTGGGCAGTATCACCCTGTTGAACCCCGTGATGTAAGTGAAATGTTTGATGCCCCAGAACATGGTTAACAAATGTCCTTCACAAACAGAGTAAATCAATTCATCCCCACTCACAATTCTGGAGTTATTCACAATGGGGAGTAGTTTCTGCTGGTTTTCTCGACATAGGACAGCAGTCAGGCTTTTCACTGTGTCCCCCACCTCCATATGGAAAGTCTTGTCAGGGTTAGGTGAAATAAGACAGGGTACCTGGGCGATAGCTTTCTTCAGTTGTGTTACTGCTTCCGTGCTCACTTCAGTCCAACCGGGTTAAACCTGGTCATCATCACCATTAGGTAGTTCATAAAGAAGAGTCACAGTATCTGAAAATCAAGGAATGAGTGTCCACTGATGGCCCCCAGCCTGAGGATAGGACACAGGGCAGGCTTTGAGGTGGATAGGGGTAGACACTGGATGAGGGTCCACTGATAACCCACCAGCCTGAGGATAGGACACAGGGCAGTCTTTGAGGCGGACAGAGGTAGACACTGGATGAGGGTCCACTGATAACCCACCAGCCTGAGGATAGGACACAGGGCAGTCTTTGAGGTGGATAGGGGTAGACACTGGATGAGGGTCCACTGATACCCCACCAGCCTGAGGATAGTACTCATGGCAGTCCTTGAGGAGGACAGGGGTAGACACTGGATGGTCTCGATCTGATGTTGCTCTGGGCTGATGCTGGATGATCCAATATGGACACCTAGAAAGGTGACGCGATCTTACACCAGCTGGGCCTTATGTGGATGTTCTTTTAGTCCAACTCGCAAAGTAACTGCAGTAGTTCCTGTAAAAGGGTTAAATGTGCAGACACGGTCTGTGGTGATGAGGAGGAGATCATCAACACATTGCAGCAAGCAGGAAGACTGTGAAAGGTTCATAGCGGCCCCGGCCATACGTTAGTGGAAAATAGTCGGATTATTGTGGAACCCCTTCTGACAGACATGTCCAGGGGAATCTCTGGTCCTCAGAAGTAAATGTGAATTTAAATTGTTTCTCTCCTTTTACTGGGATACTCCAATAACCATTAGAGTTACCCAGGGTGGTGAAGACAGCCCTCCCGCTGGGAATCCGGGAGAGTAGGGTGGGTGTCTCTCAGACAACCGGGTTCATACAGGAGTGACTGAGTTGAGTTTGTGATGGTCAGTAGTCAGTCACCAGATGCCATCCGGTTTTCTAACCGGCCAAATGGGGCAGTTAGTAATGAATGTGTCTTTGTGAACTACACCCTGGTATAACAATGATTGATAGTGTCTGGAATATGTGGTATAATCTCAGCTCGGAAAGAGTATTGCTTCATGGAGCATGCAATGGTCAGTTAATTTCTTCAGGTCTGCTCATGTTTCCACAGTCATCGTTATGAGTTGTGAATACACTCAGCACCGACTCGAGAATCGCCTGTACCTCAGGGTCATCAGAGGTGTCTGGTACCCACTCCTCTGATATTATAATCATGAATATTGAGGGTGCAATGGACACCAGAGTAGGGGTAAGTTTTAATGTTCTTCAGTTCCACAATATACAAATATAGGGATAATCAATTACTGCTGATAACCTTTGAGCACATTACTGCCCAGTAGTCCCTGTCCATTATGCAGGATCATATAAAAGGGAGGCAGGACTTTGACATGAACTCCGTTCCCTCTCCTACACCACGAAGGGTCACAAGCAGTTTATTGAGGAATAACAGTTCAGATACAGCATACCATCAGAATAGACAGAGTTGACATGCGGCCTGTGGCAGGTGAGAAAGGCTTTATGGCTATGGTTCAGATGTTAGAAGCGATTGATGTTTATGTCGTCATTGTCAACAGGAATAGTGCTGGAAGACTGGAGGATAGCAAATGTTGTCCCCTTGTTCAAGAAGGGGAGTAGAGACAGCCCTGGTAATTATAGACCTGTGAGCCTTACTTCGGTTGTGGGTAAAATGTTGGAAAAGGTTATAAGAGACAGGATTTATAATCATCTCGAAAATAATAAGTTCATTTGCGATAGTCAGCATGTTTTTGTGAAGCGTAGGTCGTGCCTCACAAACCTTATTGAGTTTTTCGAGAAGGTGACAAACAGGTGGATGAGGGTAAAGCAGTCGATGTGGTGTATATGGATTTCAGTAAGGCATTTGATAAGGTTCCCCACGGTAGGCTATTGCAGAAAATACGGAAGTATGGTGTTGAAGGTGATTTAGAGCTTTGGATCAGAAATTGGCTAGCTGAAAGAAGACAGAGGGTGGTGGTTGATGGTAAATGTTCATCCTGGAGTTTAGTTACTAGTGGTGTACCGCAAGGTTCTGTTTTGGGGCCACTGCTGTTTGTCATTTTTATAAATGACCTGGATGAGGGTGTAGAAGGGTGGGTTAGTAAATTTGCGGATGACACGAAGGTCAGTGGAGTTTTGGATAGTGCCGAAGGATGTTGTCGGGTACAGAGAGACATAGATAGGCTGCAGAGCTGGGCTGAGAGATGGCAAATGGAGTTTAATGCGGAAAAGTGTGAGGTGATTCACTTTGGAAGGAGTAACAGGAATGCAGAGTACTGGGCTAATGGGAAGATTCTTGGTAGTGTAGATGAACAGAGAGATCTTGGTGTCCAGGTACATAAATCCCTGAAAGTTGCTACCCAGGTTAATAGGGCTGTTAAGAAGGCATATGGTGTGTTAGCTTTTATTAGTAGGGGGATCGAGTTTCGGAGCCACGAGGTCATGCTGCAGCTGTACAAAACTCTGGTGAGACCGCACCTGGAGTATTGCGTGCAGTTCTGGTCACCGCATTATAGGAAGGATGTGGAAGCTTTGGAAAGGGTGCAGAGGAGATTTACTAGGATGTTGCCTGGTATGGAGGGAAGGTCTTATGAGGAAAGGCTGAGGGACTTGAGGTTGTTTTCGTTGGAGAGAAGGAGGAGGAGAGGTGACTTAATAGAGACATATAAGATAATCAGAGGGTTAGATAGGGTGGATAGTGAGAGTCTATTTCCCCGGATGGTGATGACAAACACGAGGGGACATAGCTTTAAGTTGAGGGGTGATAGATATAGGACAGATGTCAGAGGTAGTTTCTTTACTCAGAGAGTAGTAGGGGCGTGGAACGCCCTGTCTGCAGCAGTAGTGGACTCGCCGACTTTAAGGGCATTTAAGTGGTCATTGGATAGACATATGGATGAAAATGGAATAGTGTAGGTCAGATGGTTTCACAGGTCGGCGCAACATCGAGGGCCGAAGGGCCTGTACTGCGCTGTAATGTTCTAATCTAATCTAATTAGTAAAGACGTTTCGTTTAGAGATACAGCACAGAAACAGACCCTTCGGCCCACCGAGTTTGTGCCGACCATCATCCACCCATTTATACTAATCTATTTATACTAACCCATTTATACTAATTCCATATTCATACCATCTACCTATACTAGGGGCAATTTATAATGGCCAATTAACCTATCAACCAGCAGGTCTTTGGCATGTGGGAGGAAAACGGAGCACCCGAAGGAAACAGACGCAGACACAGGGATAACTTGCAAACTCCACACAGGCAGTACCCAGAATTGAACTCGGGTTATTGGAGCTGTGAGGCTGCGGTGCTAACCACTGCGCCACTGTGCCGCCCACATGGCAGGGCACGCAGAATAATTCAAGGTGATCAGGCAGAGTCAACATGCTTTTGTGAAACGGAAACCATGTTTAACCAATTTATTGGAGTTCTTTGAAGAAGTAACAGGTGCTGTGGATAAAGGGGAACTGGTGGATGTACTGTACTTAGATTTCCAGAAGGGATTTCATAATGTGCCACATCAAAGTTCATTGTGGAATATAAAAGCTCATGGTGTAGGGGGCAACCTATTGGCATCGATGGAAGATTGGCTAACTAACAGGAAACAGAGAGTAGGCTTAAATGGATCATTTTCTGTTTGGCAAGATGTAAAGAGTGGTGTGTCACAGGGATCAGTGCTGGGGACTTAACTCTTAACAATTTATATATATCACTTGGATGAAGGGACCAAAGGTATGGTTGCTAAATTTTCTGATGACAGAAACGTCGGTTGGAAAGTAAGTTGTGACGAGGACACAAGTGAGCCAGAAAGGGATAGATAGATTGAGTGAGTGGGTAAAGATCTGGTAAATGGAGCATAATGTGGGAAAATATGAAATTGTCCATTTTGGCAGGAAGAATAAAAATTAAGCACATAACCACAATGGTGAGAGATTTCAGAGCTCCACCATCCAGGGTGAACTGGGAGTCCTTGTGCATACATTGTAAAAGGTTAGTATGTTGGTACTGCAAATAATTAGGAAAACTAATAGAATGTTATCGTCCAATGCAGGAGGAATTGAATACAAATGTAGGGAGGTTATGTTTCAGTTATCCAGGGCATTGATGAGACCACATCTGGAATACTGTGCACAGTATTGGTTTCCTTATTTAAGGACAGATGTAAATGCGTTCGAAGAAGTTCAGAGATGGTTTACTAGACTAATGCCTGGAATGGGCGGGTTGTCTTATGAGGAAATGCTCGACAGGCTATGCTTATATCAGCTGGAGTTTAGAAGAGTAAGAGGCGATTTGATTGAAACTTATATGATTCTGAGTGGGACAGAGCAAATCAGGGCGACAGAGAGAGAAATAACGAGAGAGAGAGAGAGTTCAACTCATCTGCTGCTAAAACCCTCTACCCATGCCTTTTTTGATCTCGAGACTTGACTATTCTAACACTCTCCTGGCTGGTCTCCCACATTCCACTCACTGTAACATTGTGATCATCCAAAACTCTGCTGCCATCTTCTAATTTACACCAAATTCTGTTCACCCAACATCCCTTTGCTCACAGACCTACATTGGCTCTTGGTCAAGTGACACCTCAATTTTAATATTCTCACACATGTGATCAAATCCCTCCATGGCCTCACCCCTCTGATTATCCCAAACCCTGACCATTTCCAATATTCCTGAAACTTGTTCATCTGAAAGTCTTTTTCTAATTCCTTTTTTAAGGTGAGTTTCTTTCCCTCTGTCTCTCTCCCTGACCACACATTTCATCTCTCCAGCTCCACTGGTGCTGTGGAAGTTTGGATCCATAAAATGGTGTGAGCTGCACTGCCGGTCACATCCAGCACATTGTACAGGACACCCAGGCTGGCCAGAGTGATAGCGTGGGTGTAACGTGTGCGTGTCTGTAGTATGAGGAGGATCTGAATATTGTGTCAATCAGCCATTCCGGCAGCTTTGAAATCCGTCTTTGAAACTTGGTCTGTGCATGTCCACTGACCGCCTGTGCCAGTCACTCTCAGCTGAACATACATTCAGCAGCACGAGGAACCCCCTCTCGTGCTATTTAAAAGGACCAAGCATCCAACCTATAGGTGAGGTGCTTTTGACTTACTTCTGCTATTCTAAAGTTAGTGGAGGTGCTGTGGATGGTTTTCTGGATGTTGTGTTGTGAGCTACGACAGACATTCAAGAAGGACAGAGGATTTGGTGACCCGAGCCTGGACGAGGTCTGGGGACTGTGCGTACAGTGTCTCTGGGTCTGTAACATGACCAAAAAATGGAGCAGAAACTGCAGAGAGTGGAGGCTCAGTAAAGAGCGAGGAGGAAGGGGTTCTGCCTTACCCACCCCGGGATTTCAAAGATCAAAAAGAGCAGTGATCCTAATACAAAGCCCTGGGGAACACCACTGTATACTCCCATCGAGTCTGAACAACAACCTTTCACCACTTCTCTCTGTTTGCTGTTCCTTAGCCAATATTTAATATTTGGAAGACTGAAGCCATTGTTTTCACTCCCCACTCCAACTCTGTTCCCTGGCTATTGATTCCATCCCTCTCCCTGCTAACAATCTGAGATTCAGACAGTCTGTTTGCAACCTCAGTGTCACATTTCACCACAAAATGAGCTTTAACCTCATTTTCAGGATATCATTAAAGCCGCCTACTTCCACCTCAGTAACATCGCCCGACTTCACCGCTGCCTCAGCCCATCTGCAGCTGAAACCTCATTCATGCCTTTGTCACCTCTAGATGTGATTATTCCAACTCACTCCTGGCTGATCTTCCACATCTACTGTCTGAAAACTTGAAGTCATCCAAAACTCTGCTCCCCATGTCTTAGCTCACACCAAGTCCCGTTCATCTATTACTGACTGACATTGTCTCCCAGTCAACCAAATTCTTGATTTTAAAATTCTCCACCTTGTTTCCATATCCTTCCATGGCCTCGTCCCTTCCTACCTCTGTTATCTCCTCCGGCTCCACAACCCACCGAGCTATCTGAGCTCCTCTAATTCTGGCCTCTTGTGCATCCCTGATTTTAATCACTGCAACACTGGCGGCCGTGCCTTCAGCTGCCGGGGCCCTAAGCTGTGTAATATCTTCCCTGCACCTCTTCGCCTCTCCACATCGCTTTCCTCCTTTAAGACACTCCTTAAAACCTACCTCTTTGACTAAGCTGTAGGTCATCTGACCTAATTTCTCCTATTGTGTCTCAGTGTTATACCTTCCTTCTTAATGCCCCTGTGAAGCACCTTGGGATATTTTACAACGTTTAAGGCATTATAAAAATATAAGTTTTTGTTGTTGAATTTTGCCAGAAATGATTTTTCATGAGCATATCCATGTTGCTAGCCAGTTACTATCCACTGGTTTTCCAAGTAACAAATATTTTTCTCCTGGGTTGTCACCTTTAGATTTTCCCCCAGTGGTGACACTAGTCTGACTGGTCAATAATTGCAGGGTTTATCCTATCTCTCCTTTTTTAAACAGGTTGTAACATTTGCAACCGTCCAGTCCTCTGTCACCACTCCAATATCCAAGGAGAATTGAATGATTCTGGCCAGTTCCTCTGCTATTGCCACCATTCCTTCCCTCAGCAACCCTCATACATCCCATCCAGACTGGGTAAATGTTCTAATTTATTGTGATACTGAAACTGCTGGATTGAAAGGTGTTAACTGAATCTGTTTGTTCAGTGATTGTAATTAATGTCAGTCTCCATGGATCCTAATTGTGTCACTGGAGGGTTTCCATCTTCTATTAAAATGGGACTCCTTTCAACGTGTTATCCCATACTGTGAGCTGGAGCATAACCCCGGCACTAACAGGGATCAGCGGCTCCAGAGAGAGGGAGAGGATAGATCAGAATCTGGGAACAATAGATTGTAATGTTACAACAATGGGTCAGAATCTGAGAACAATAGATTGGAATGCTACAACAATGGGTCAGAATCTCAGAACCATAGATTGGAATGTTACAACAATAGATAGGAGATTATCCTGGGATATATACATTCTTTCTACATATTATGATCGGTTCTCATTAAACTCTGGGATCTATCGCGCACTTCAGATTATTGAATACATTTACTATCCCATCCTCGCTAGTGTTGGTGTCCCTGGTAAGTCTCTCTCTCTCTCTCTCTGTCCAGCTATTAATTCTATAAACCGTTTTTAACTGCATTACTGCTCCTGTCATTTTCTCTGCCCTGCTTGCTGCTGTTATTATTCTTGGTGAATATCTCCAACTAATAGCTCTACAAACCATTGCTAATAGTATTACTGTTCTTGTCATTTACTCTCTCATCTTTGCTTCTGCTGCTGTTTACATTTCCAGCTAGGAGATCTGTAAACCCTGTTTCACTGAAATACGGTTCTGCAATGTAAACTTTGGGAAGACTGAAGCCGGTGTCATTGGTCTCCATCACATACTCCATCCCCTATCTGTCAAACTCATCCCCCACCCTGTCTAATGTCTGAGGCAGAACCAGACTGTTTACAACCTCTGTGTTCGATATAAACCTGAGCTGAGTATATTTCCATATTGTCTCCATCATCAACCGTGCCTACTACCACCTCTGTAATATCACCCATATTCACCACTGCCTCAGCTGATCTGCTGCATAAACCCTCATCTGTACCTTTGTTAAATCTACACTTGACTATTCCAAATCTATCCTGGTCACCTCCCAGTTATAAAATTCCATAAACCACAGACCATCCAGAGCTCTGCTGCCTGTTTCCGGACTGACACCAAATCCCGATCACCCATCACCCCTGTGCTCACTGATCGACATTGACTCCCGGTCTGACAGCATCTTAATTTTAATATTCTCATTCTTGTGTTTGAATCTCTTCATGACCTCGCCCCTCCCATTAGACCCATTCCCCTTCCATTTCACATATTCTTGAAAATCTTATCCCTTCAACCTAATATCCAATTTCCTTTTTAAAGTGAGTTGCTTTAAATCCCTATCTTCCACGACTGTGATTTTCAATCTGTGGCACCACTGGTGCCAACACTACGCTAACCCGGCTTCATAAAATGACGTCAACAGCACAGCCGGCTACTTCTATCATGGTGAACACAATGCCCCATGCTGGACAGGGCTCTACTGTGGTCAGCAGAGTGCCCCATGCTGGGCAGGGCTCTAGTGTGGTCAGCACAGTGCCCCATGCTGGACAGGGCTCTGGTGTGGACAGCACAGTGTCCCATGCTGGACAGAGCTTTAGTGTGGTCAGTACAGTGCCCCATGCTGGGCAGGGCTCTAGTGTGGTCAGCACAGTGTCCCATGCTGGGCACGGCTCTAGTGTCGTCAGCACAGTGCCCCATGCTGCGCAGGGCTCTAGTGTGGTTAGTACAGTGCCCCATGCTGGACAGGGCTGTAGTGTGGTCAGCACACTGCCCCATGCTGGACAGGGCTCTAGTGTGGTCAGCACAGTGCCCCAGGCTGGACAGGGCTCGAGTGTGGTTAGCACAGTGCCCATGCTGGACAGGGCTGTAGTGTGGTCAGCACAGTGTCCCATGCTGGGCAGGGCTCTAGTGTGGTCAGCACAGTGCCTCATGCAGGACACTGCTCTAGTGTGGTCAGCACACTGTCCCATGCTGGACAGGGCTCTAGTGTGGTCAGCACAGTGCCCCATGCAGGACACTGCTCTAGTGTGGTCAGCACAATGCCCCATGCTGGACACGGCTCCAGTGTGGTCAGCACAGTGTCCCATGCTGGACAGGGCTCTAGTGTGGTCAGCACAGTGCCCCATGCTGGACAGGGCTCTCGTGTGGTCAGCACAGTGCCCCATGCTGGACAGGGCTCTAGTGTGGTCAGCACAGTGTCCCATGCTGGACAGGGCTCTAGTGTGGTCAGCATAGTGTCCCATGCTGGACAGGGCTCTAGTGTGGTCAGCACAGTGCCCCATGCTGGACAGGGCTCTAGTGTGGTCAGCACAGTGCCTCATGCAGGACACTGCTCTATTGTGGTCAGCAGACTGTCCCATGCTGGACACGGCTCTAGTGTGGTCAGCACAGTGCCCCATGCAGGACAGGGCTCTAGTGTGGTCAGCACAGTGCCCCATGCTGGTCACGGCTCTAGTATGGTCAGCACAGTGTCCCATGCTGGACAGGGCTCTAGTGTGGTCAGCACAGTGCCCCATGCTGGACAGGGATCTAGTGTGGTCAGCACAGTGCCCCATGCTGGATAGGGCTCTAGTGTGGTCAGCACAGTGCCCCATGCTGGACAGGGCTCTCGTGTGGTCAGCACAGTGTCCCATGCTGGACAGGGATCTAGTGTGGTCAGCACAGTGCCCCATGCTAGACAGGGATCTAGTGTGGTCAGCACAGTGCCCATGCTGGACAGGGCTCTCGTGTGGTCAGCACAGTGTCCCATGCTGGACAGGGCTCCAGTGTGGTCAGCACAGTGTCCCAGGCTGGACAGGGCTCTTGTGTGGTCAGCACAGTGCCCCATGCTTGGCAGGGCTCTAGTGTGGTCAGCACAGTGCCCCATGCTTGGCAGGGCTCTATTGTGGTCAGCACAGTGAGCCATGCTGGACAGCGCTCTGGTGTGGTCAGCACAGTGCCCCATGCGGGGCAAGGGTCTCGTCCTGTTATAACATGCATGTGATGCTCATATGTGGAGTGTTTTGAATGTTACGTCAGTCAGCGATTCTGACAGCTTTGATGTACGTCTTTGAAACTTGATCTGTGCATGTCCACTGACCTCCCGTTTAACCACTGTCGGATGAACATACATTCAGCAGCACGAGGAACTCCCTCCAATGTTATTTAAAAGGACCAGGCATCCAACTTACAGGTGAGGGACTTTAGACTTACTTCTGCTATTGAAAAGTTAGTGACGTGCTGTGGATGGTTTTCTGCAGGTTGTGTTGTGAGCAACTACAGACATTCAGGGAGGACAGAGGATTTGGTGACCTAACACTGGACGAGTTATGGGGACTGTAGTTAAAGTGTTTCTGGGTCTGTAACATGATCAATAAATGGAGCAGAGTCTGCTGAGAGGTGAAGCTCTGTGAAGAGGAAGGAGGAGGGGGCTCTGACCTACCCACTCCGGGTTTTCCAAGAGCACCATTCCGACATACACCTAACCCCGGAGCAATGTGTGAGGTGACTCTGATTCAATAAGGATGTGGTCACAGAGCAGTGTCACCTCCTGTAGAACGTCCTGGAGCCTCACACCACGGTGAGGACGGAACTGTCAGTGGCTGTTCAGGTCACAGTTTCATTGAACCTCTATGTATCTGGATCTTTCAAGGCAATAGCAGGCGTCACAGTGGCGCAGTGGTAAGCACCGCAACCACACCACTCCCGCAACCCGGGTTCAATTCTGGGTACTGCCTGTGCGGAGTTTGCATGTTTTCCCTGTTTTTGCATGGGTTTCCTCCCACATGCCAAAGACTTGCAGGTTGATAGGTAAATTGGCCGTTCACAATTTTCCCTAGTGTAGGTAGGTGGGAAATATAGGGACAGGTGGGGATGTGGTAGGAATATGAGATTAGTGTAGCATTAGTATAAATGGGTGGTTGATGGTCAGCACAGACTCGGTGGGCCGAAGGGCCTGTTTCAGTGCTGTATCTCTAAACTAAACTAAACTGACATAGAGTGGTAGAAATTGATGGAGTCATGGAGTCAAGTACGACACAGAAGGTGGCCATTCTGCCCCTCCGTGTTCAGTCAATCCCAATAACCCGTTCATTCCCCAGATCCCTGCAAGTTTATTTCCTTCAGGTGCCCATCCAGTTTCCTTTTGAAATCATTGATTGTCTTGCCTTCCACCACCCTCATGGGCAGTGAGTTCCAGCTCGTTACCACCCACTGTGTAAAAAAGATCTTCCTTATTTTCCCCCTGCATCTATTACCCAAAACCTTCCATTTGTATCCCCGAGTCCGTGTTTCATCAGTTAATGGAACAGTTTTTCCTTGTCTATCTTATCTAAGCCATCATAATCTTGTACAACTCTATCAAATCTCTCTCAATCCCCTTTACTTCAAGGGAGAACAACTCCATCTTCTCAAAACTATCCTTGTAACTAACCATCCGCCGCTCCCCCCTCCCATCCCTGGAACTATTCGGGTAAATCTCCTCTGCACCCTCTCAAGTACCTTCACATCCTTCCTGAAGTGTGGTGACCAGAACTGGACACAGTTCTCTAGTTGGGGCCTAACCAAAGCTTTACACATTTTCAGCATAACTTCCCTGATTTTGTATCTTTGCCTCTAATCATGAAGCCCAATATCTGATAAGCTTTGATTAACACTCTCCCAATATGTCCTTCCACCTTCAAAGATCAAGGCATATGGAGCCCCAGGTCCCTCTGTTCCTGCACAATCTTTAGACCTATGCCATTAAGTCTATATTGCTTTCCTATTCTTTCTGCCAAAATGCATCACCTCACACTCCTCTGCATTAAATTCCACCTGCCACTTCTCTGCGCATTCTGCTAGCCTATCTATATCCTGTTGTAGGCAGTTTGCATCATCATCACTGTTTACCACACCTCCAAGTATGGTATCATCGGAAAATTTTGTAATTCTAATCTGAATTCCAAGCTCCATCTCATTTATATATAGCAAAAAAAATGAGCTGGTCCCATCACTGACCCTTGGAAAACATCACTGTCTACCGTCCTCCAGTGTGAAAAATAACCGTTTACCACCACTCTGCCCGAAATATCTCTTCTTTGAAGGTAGCTCCTGTTTTCCGGCCAAACGTTGACTCTAATTTATTCGCCCCAGCTCCATTTTTACACCGGTTGACTTGTTGAAGTTGACTTTCTCATAGTTAATTATTCTTACTCTGGATTGCTCTTTGTCCTTTCCCATAGTCAACAAAAACCTTATGATACAATGATCACTGTCCCCTAAATGTTCTCCTACTAATACTTAATCCACTTGGGTCCAGCTCATTCTCGAGAACCAGGTCTAGCAGTGCCTCCTTTCTCGTTGGACTAGCAACATACTGTTGTAGAAAAATTTCCTGCACGCACAGTAGTAACTCCTGCCTCCCTCTGCCCTTTACATTACTACTATCCCAGTCCATATTAGGATAATGAATGTTCCCCCATTGTAACTACTCTATAATTCTTGCATCTTTCATTAATTTTCTTGCAGATTTGTTCCTCCACATCCTTCCCATTAGCTGATGGCCTATAGTCAACACCAAGCAATGTAAATGCACCTTTTTTGTTCTTTAGCTCTATCCAAATAGATTATGTCCTTCACCCACCCACGCCCCCACCCACCCCCACTCCCACCTCCCATCTCCCCACACATGCCCCCGGGACTTTCACTCTCTCCAGCACTATAATGTTCTCCTTAATCAATACCACCACCCTTACTCCTTTTCTCCCTTTCCTATTTTTTCTGAACACCTTGTATCCAGGAATATTTAACACCCAGTTCTGCCCTTCTTGGAGCCAGATCTCTGTTATAGCCACAGCAACATATTTCCATATGGCAATCTGCACCTGTACCTCACCAGTCTTATTAACCACACTCCGTATTCACATCCATACACATCAACCCTGATGTAAACTTTATTACTTCCTCCCTTCCTCAGACCCCAACTAATAACTTTATAAACCCTACTATAGTGTTATCCATCTCTCCCAGTATTCTGTGCAGTTTAAATTCCTCTCTGATGTTTACCCCTGGTTCCCACACCCCTGTCAATTTAGTGTAAACCCTCTCCAGTCGCACTAACAAAACACCCTGCAAGGAAATTAGTCCAGCTCTGTTCAGGTGCAACCGTCCGGCCGGTACAGATCCCTCATTCTCCAGAACTGGTCCCAGTGTCCAGAAATATAAACCTCACTGCTTCTGCAGCATCCTTCCAGCCACACATACATCTGTGCAATCCTCCTATTTCTGTACTCACTCGCACGGGGTACTGGGAGTACTCCGGAGATTACTGCTTTGAGATGGCTACCTTCTTTCCCAGCGCCCGGAATTCTGACTGCAGGACCACCTTCCACTGTCTGCCCAGCTCATTCGGACCGATGTGGACCACGACTGCTGGCTGTTCACCCCCCACATTTAGGATGCTCTGCAGCCACTCAGTGATATCCTTGACCCTGACACCAGGGAGAAAACACACCATCCTGGATACATGTCTGCGGCCTCAGAAACGCTCGTCTGTTCCCGTGACTATCGAATATCCTGTCACTGTCAACATTCTAGTCTTCCCTGTACACCCTCCCACCCACAGTACTGGTGAGACAGCCAGGGTACCATGGCCTTGTCTCTGGCTGCAGTCCCCAGATGAAACATCACATTCCTCAGTATTGAATACTGGTTGGAGAGTGATATGCACTCTGGGGTCTCCTGTGCTACCTGCCTGATTCTTCCTGACGTCTGGTGATCACCCATTCCCTCTCTCTCTCTCTGCATACCCATAAGCTGTGGGGTGACCACATCTATAAACGTGCTCTCCACAAATCACTCAACCTCACATATACACTGCAGTGACATCCATGGTCCCACCATCTGCAGCTTGTACATCATCCCAGACAGCAGGATGAGGGGGAGGTGGGAGTTAAGAAGGGGCATAAGGCAGGAACATAATGTCATCCTGAATACTCCCGGTGATGCCGGATGCCATGGGCTCTGTCACAGCCGTTCCCATGAGGTGGGGAACCATTTCCTCCCTCAGGCTCAGGGGATGAAGCTATGCCTGGTCCCCGCCGGTTCACTGCTGCTCCCTGTGATTATGGGTCACCTTGTCCTGCAAGAGAGAGGGCAGAATTTCAGTGATGGTGTTGCACTGTGTTTGGGTGATATGCCTGCCATAGCTGAATAGCTGGTGGTATGTGAAGGCAGTGAGAGGTGGATGTGAGGCTGGTATCAGTGGAAGATATGTAAGGGTGATGTGGAGTATGTGAATGTTGAGTGTGAGTCCTGAGTGTTAGGGACTGCTGATGGGTGAGTGATGGGGGTGTGGTACATTGAGTCGTGTGAGAGGTTGGTGATGTTGGGGTAGGAGATGCCATGTGGTGATGAATTCACTGACATTGACCACCCGTGTGAGTTCATTTAACTTCTTCTGACACTGCTGCCAGGTCCTCGGGGCCAGACTTCTTGCATTGACCTCCCTGGCCACCTGCTCCCATTCCCTTCAAAGTGCGGTTATTGAGAGTCTCCACCCCACCCCACAGAAACATGGCCTCTCTTCTCCTGTCACCCTCCATGACTAAGGCCTCCAGCACCACAACAGTGAACCGCAGAGCCCTGTGCTAGTATTCCATCTACCTTTTCTCCAATTGCAGCATTCACAGTCAGCAGCAGCAGCCTCCTGTGATTCAGTGCAGCTTCCTTTTAAGAGGGACAGACTGTCTTTAAAGGCTGAATCCTGGCTGAAACACGTGCTAGTCTCAGAAACTGTTAAGGCTCCTGTTAAGCGTACAGACAGACAGCAGCGTGGGTCACCCTGGGCGGCCCCTCGACTTAATGGAAATGAAATGTGGAGGCCGCAGAAATTTTGTGTCACCTGCCTCAACTGGCAGATCATGACCCTTCTGCCCAAAAAGCGATGCAAACCCTGTTTTCTCCCTCTTTCGATTTTCCTTTCCCTCTTTCCCCTTTCTCATTCTCTCTCCCTTCACTCTCTGTCTGCTGCTCAAAGAATTAGAGACATATGCAGCACAGAAGGAGGCTATTCGGTCCTTTGTGTTGGTGCTGTTTCTTTGAAAGAGCTGTCTAATTATTACCACTCTCCTTCTTTATCCCAGACTCTTTTTTTCGCCTTTTCCTGTCTTTTTTAAAAATTCCCTTTTGAAAGATATTATTGAATCTACTTCCACCATGTTTTCGGGCAGTGAATTCCAGATCCCAACAGCTCGCTGTGAAGGAAAATTCTCCTCATTTCACCTCTGGTTCCTTGTCAATTACATTCAATCTGTGTCTTCTTAATACTGAACTTTCTGACACTGGAAACAGTTTCACATTAATTACTCTCTCAAAACTCTTCATGATTTTGAACTCGATATTAAATCTCCTCTTACCCTTCACTGCTCTAAAGAGAAAAATCCCAGCTTTTCCAATCTCTCCATGTAACTGAATTCCCAGATCCCTGGTACCATATGTTTCAAATTCTGCTATTCCATGTGTCATGTACTGGGATGTGCTGTCGTGTTTTATATAGATTTAACATAACTTCCCAGTTTTATTTTCTATCCCTCTATTTATAAAGCCCAGGATCTCATATGCTTCATTGCCTGCATTGTTAACTTGTCCTGTGATCGTCAACGATTTACACATAAACTGCCCAGGTCTCTCTCTTCTTTCACTCCCTTTACACTGTCACATGTAGCTTGTGTTGTCTCGCCACAGACATCCTTCTAAAATGTATTACCTCACATCTCTGCTGTGACAATTCAAATTTCAGAAGATTGAAGACATTGTTTTCAGGCCCTGCTCCTAACTTCATTCCCTAGCTACCGACTCTATCCCTCTCCCTGGCAACCGTGTGAGACTAAACCAGACTGTTCACACCTTGGTATCCTATTTGACCCCGAGATGAACATCTGACCACATATGCACACCTTCACTAAAACCGCCTATCTGCACCTAGAAAAGCATAGAACAATCATAGAATGTTTACAACACAGAAAGAGGCCACTTGGCCCATTGTGTCTCTGCTGTCCAAAACACGACCTCCACAGCCCAATCCCGCCTTCCAGCATTTGGTCTCTAGCTCTGCAGATTAAATCACTTGAGGTGTAACAGGCACATTTAAAATGAGATGAGGTTTTCAGCCCCTTCTACCATTTCAGAAAGTGAGTTACAGACCCCTACCCCACCACACCCTGGGTTATTATTTTTCTCATCTCCCCTCTAATTTTTCTACCAATCTTTTAAGTCCATGCCCTGTTGTAACTGATCTCTCTGCTAAGGTGAATAGACCCTTCACCTCCACTATATCCACGGCCCTCAACCTTTTGTACGTTTCAATCAGATTTCCCCTCAGCCTTCTCTGTTCCAAGGAGAACAACCCCAGCCTATCCAATCTTTCTTCATAGTTGCATTTTCCCAGTCCCGGCAACATGTTTGTTAATCTCCTCTGTACCCTCTCTCGTGCAATTACATCCTTTATGTAATGAAGTGACCAGAACTACACTCAGTATTCAAGTTGTGGCCTAACCAATGATTTACGTAGTTCCAGCATAACTTCCCAGCTCTTATATTCTTTACCACAGCGAATAAGGGAAAGCATTCCATATGCCTTCTTAATCACCTTATTGACCTGTCCTGCTACCTTCAGCTATCTGTGGGCATTCACTCAAAGGTCAGTCACTACCTCTACACTTCTCAGTATTCTCCACCCCTCAGGATTTGGTCGTCACTGTCTGGGCCTGCATTTATTGCCCATCCTCATTGCCCTTGAACTGAGTGGCTTGTGAAGCCATTTAAGAGTCCATCACTTTGCTGTGGGTCTGGAGTCACATGTGGCCAGGCCAGGTAAGGACTGCAGATCTCCTTCCCTACAGGGCATTAGTGAACCAGATGGGCTTTTTCAAACAATCGACAATGGTTTCATGGTCACCATTAGAGTAGCTGTTTAATTCCAGAACTATTAATTGATTTCAAATTTCATTATGTGTCATGGTGGGATTCGAATCTACGTCCCCAGAGTGTTAACCTGGGTATGCTGGATTTACAAGTGCAGTGACATTGCCACTACACCACTGTCTCCATTAAATGCTGCTGGAAACATCCCTCCAGTCGCTAAAACGCCTGTCAGCAATTACTCTTTCTTTCCTGCCACTGAGCTAATTTTGCATCCACCTTGCTGCATTTCCCTGGATCCCATGGGATTTTATTTTTAACAAGTCTGCTATGTGGGCCCTTGCCAAAAACCTTGCTAAAATCCAAGTAGACGCATCAACGACATTAACCTCATCTATCGTCCTTGTTACTTCATCAATAAATCATGCAAGTTAGTCAGACACAATCTTGCCTTAACACATCTATGGTGATTATCCCTGATGAACCTGTGCCTTTCTAAGTGACAGTTTACCCTGTCTCTAAGAATAGATTACAATAATTTTCCCACTCTGAGGTTAGACTGACTGGCCTGTAATTATTCGGTCTATTCTTCGCTCCCTTTTTAAACAGTGGTTCAATGTTAGCAGTTCTCCAATCCTCCAGCACCACACCTGTATCCAGTGAGAACTGGAAAATCATGGACATACCTTTGGTTATTCCTTCTGTTGCTTCTTTTAACAACCTGGGGTACATTTCATCACGCCATGGTGATGTATCAACTTTCAATGAGGCTAATTCCATTAGTAATTCCTCTCTGCCTATGTTTATCACATCCAATAATTCACACACCTCCTCCTTAACTACAATATCTGCACCGTTCCCCTCTTTTGTGAAGACAGTTACAAAGTATTCATTAAGAACCATATCAGTAACTACTGTCCCTACACATAGGTTACATTTTCGGTCATTAATGGGCTCTACTCGCTCCTTAGTTGTCCTCTTAGCCTTAATGTATTGAAAGAAAAAACATACATGGGTTCACCTTGATTTAGTTTGCCAATATTTTTTTATGATCTCTCCTTGCTTTCGTAAATTCCTTTTTGATATTAGCTCTCCACTTTCTATACTCCTCTTGGTTTTCTGTTGTATTGAGTTATCGGTGTGGGACATAAACTTGCCCTTCCTGCTGTATCTTACCCTGTAAGCTCCTTGACATCCATGGGGCTGGGGAATGAGACTGACTTGATTTATCTACAAAGCGCTGGCAGGGACTCGATGAGTTGAAATTTCCCATTCAGCGCCAGAATTGATGATGCCACTATGACTCTATGACATGGGTATTCTAATACAACAACTTTCCTATACTGGGAAAGTTTATAATGGACTGGACAGCATCACCCTGATGAACCCCGTGATGTAAGTGAAATGTTTGATGCCCCAGAACGTGGTTAACAAATGTCCTTCACAAACAGAGTAAATCAGTTCAGCCCAAATCACAATTCTGGATCATTCACAATGGGGAGTAGTTTCACCTGGTTTTCTCAACATAGGACAGCAGCCAGGCTTTTCACTGTGTCCCCTACCTCCATGTGGAAAGTTTTGTCAGGGTTAGGTGAGAGAAGACACGTTGCCTGGGCGACAGCTTTCTTAAATTGTGTTACTGCTACTTACTGCCACTCTTCTGTCCAACTCGGTTAAACCTGGTCATTATCACCATTAGGTTGTTCATAAAGAGGAGTCGCAGTCTCTGCAAATCGAGGGATGAGGGTCCGCTGATACCCTGCCAGGCTGCGGATAGGACACAGGGCAGTCTTGGAGGTGGACATGGGTAGACACTGGATGAGGGTCCACTGATACCCCACCAGCCTGAGGATGGGACACAGGGCAGTCTTTGTGGTGGACAGGGGTAGTCACTGGATGAGGGTCCACTGATACCCCACCAGCCTGAGGATAGGACACCGGGCAGTCTTTGTGGTGGACAGGGATAGACACTGGGTGAGGGTCCACTGATACCCTACCAGCCTGAGGATAGGACACCGGGCACTCTTTGTGGTGGACAGGGATAGACACTGGATGAGGGTCCACTGATACCCCACCAGTCTGAGGATAGGACACCGGGCAGTCTTTGTGGTGGACAGGGGTAGACACTGGATGAGGGTCCACTGATACCCCACCAGTCTGAGGATAGGACACAGGGCAGTCTTTGAGGTAGACAGGGGTAGACACTGGATGAGGGTCCACTGATACCCCACCAGTCTGAGGATAGGACACAGGGCAGTCTTTGAGGTGGACAGGAGTAGACACTGGATGGTCTCGACCTGATGTTGGTCTGGTCTGATGCTGGATGATCCAATCTGGACACCTGGAACGGTGACACGATCTTACACCAGCTGGGCCTTACGTGGATGGTCTATTAGTCCAGCTCCCAAAGTAATTGCAGTAGTTCCTGTAAAAGGGTTAAATGTGTAGACACGGTCTGTGGTGATGTGGAGATCATCGACATGTTAAGGCGAGCAGGAAGACTGTGAAAATCTCAGATGGGCCCGGCCATACATTTGTGGAGAATAGTGGGGTTATTGTGGAACCCCTTGTGACAGACATGTCCAGGGTATCTCTGGTCCTCAGAAGTGAATGTGAATTTAAATTGTTTCTCTACTTTTACTGGGATACTCCAATAAACATTAGAGATGTCCAGGGTGCTGAAGTCAGCCCTGTTGCTGGGAATCCGGGAGAGTAGGGTGGGTGTCTCTCAGACAACCAGGTTCACACAGCGGCGACTGAGTTAAGTTTGTGGTGGTCAATAGACAGTCACCAGCTGCCATCCGGTTTTCTAACCGGCCAAATCGGGAAGTTAATAATGATTGTGTCTTTGTGAACTGCACCCTGGTATAACAATGAACTGATAGTGTCTGGAATATATGATATAATCTCAGCTCGGTAAGAATACAGCTTCATGGAGCATGCAATGGTCAGTTAATTTCTTCAGGTCTGCTCATGTTTCCACAGTCATCGTTATGAGTTGTGAATACACTCAGCACCGACTCGAGAATCACCTGTACCTCAGGGTGATCAGAGGTGTCTGGTTCACACTCCTCTGATATTTTAATCAGGAATATTGAGGTTACACTGGACACCAGAGTAGGGGTATGTTTTAATGTTCTAAAATATACAAATATAGGGATAATCAATTACTGCTGATAACCTTTGAGCACATTACTGCCCAGTAGTCACTGTCCATTATACAGGATCATATAAAAGGGAGGCAGGACTTTGACATGAACTCTTTTCGCTCTCCTACACCACTGTAAGATCTGATCGAGGTTCACAGTTTACCCAAAAGGAGGTCGAAGGGTCACAAGCAGTTTATTGCAAGGAAACTATTGGAAAAACAAATTGGAGGGGCAGGAATAATGTCCACTTGGAGTGGCAGGGATTAATTAGAGATAGTCAGCAGGGCTCTGCCAGGGGGTAATCCTGTCTAACTAACTTGATTAATTTTTTTCGAGGCAATAACTTGATGTGCAGATGAGGGTAAAGCAGTTGATGTAGTCTACATGGACTTTTGTAAGGATTTTGATAGGATCCTGCATGTGAGATTGGTTAAGAAGGAAAGAGCCCATGGGATCCAGGGCAATTTGGCAAATTGCATCCAAAATTGGCTTAGTGGCAAAAGGCAGACCATGCTGGTCGAGGGTTGTTTTTGTGAGTGGAAGCCTGTGACCACTGGTGTGCCACCGGGATCGGTGCTGGGACCCTTACTGTTTGTAGTGTGCATTAATTATTTGGACGTGGATATAGGAGGTATGATCAGTAAGTTCGCAGATGACGCTACAATTGGTTGTGTTGTAAATCCTGAGGAGGAAAGCCTTAGATTACAGAATGATATAGCTGGGCTTGTAAGATGGGTGGCGCATTGGCAAATGGAATTTAATCCTGAGAAGTGTGAGGTGATCTCTTGTGGGAGGACTAACAAGGCAAGGAAATATACAATGGCTGGTAGGACCCTAGGAAGTACAGAGGGTCAGAGGGACCTTAGAGTACTTGTCCCGAAATAACGGAAGGCAGCAGCACAGGTAGATAAGGTGGTTAGGAAGGCATATGGAATACTTGCCTGTACTAGCTGAGGCATGGAATATAAGAGCAGGGAGGTTGTGATGAAGCTGTATAAAACGCTATTTAGGCCACAGCTGGAGTACTGTGTACAGTTCTGGTTGCCACACTATAGGACGGATGTGATTGCATTGAGAGGGTGCAGAATAGATTCACCAGGATGTTGCCTGGGCTGGAGCATTTCAGCTATGAAGAGAGACTGAAAAGGCGAGGGTTATTTACCTTAGAGCAGAGAAGGCTGAGGGTGTCGTGATTGAGATATACAAAATTCTGAGGGGCATCGATAGGTTAGATAGGAAGAAACCTTCGTTTTCCTCTTAGCTGAGGGGTCAATAACCAGGGGATATTGATTTAAGGTAAGGGGCAGGAGGTTTAGAGGGGATTTGAGGAAAATAATTTTCACCCGGAGGGTGGTTCGCTTCTGGAACCCACTGCCTGAAGAGGTAGTGGAGGCAGGAAACCTTACTACATTTAAGAAGTATCTAGATGAGCACTTGAAACGCCATAGCATACAAGGCTCCAGGCCAAGTGCTGGAACTGGGATTAGAATAGTTAGGTGTTTGATGGCCGGAACAGGCATAGTCGGCCGAAGGGCCTGTTTCGCTGCTGTATTTCTCTACATCTGTATGACTCTATTGAGGAGTAACAGTTCAAATACAGCACAGCATCAGAATAAACATAGTAGACATACGACCTCTGGCAGGTGAGAAAGGCTTTCTGGCAATGGATCAGATGTTGTAAGCTATTATTAAAGACGTTATAGCAGGGCACGTGGAAACATTCAAGGTGATCAGGCAGAGTCAACATGGCTTTGTGAAAGGGAAATGATGTTTAACCAATGTATTGGAGTTCTTTGAAGGAGTAACATGCAGAGTGGATAAAGGGGAACTGATGGATGCACTGAACATAGATTACCAGAAGGCATTTGATAAGGTACCACATCAAACGTCATTGTGGAAAATAAAAACTCATGGTATAGGGGGGTAACATATTGGCATGGATAGAAGATTGGCTAGCTAACAGGAAACAGAGAGTAGGCATATCCGATTGGCAAGATGCTACGAGTGGTGTGCCACAGGGATTATTGCTGGGGCCTGAACTTTTTACAATTTATATAAATGACTTGGATGAATGGACCAAAGGTATGGTTGTAAAATTTGCCAATGACTCAAAGATAGGTAAGATGGTAAGTTCTGAAGAGGACATAGGGCGGCTACAAAGGGATATAGATAGGTTAAGTGTGTGCGCAAAGATATAGCAAATGGAGTATAATGTGAGAAGAGGTGAAATTGTCCATTTTGGCTGGAAGTCTGTTAACTCGAGACTTGACTATTCTAATACACTCCTGGCTGCTCGCCCACATTCTACTCTCTGTAACCTTGTGGTCATCCAAAACTCTGCTGCTATCTTCTAATTTACACCAAATTCAATTCACCCAACATCCCTGTGCTCAGTGACCTACATTGGCTCTTGGTCCAGTAACACCTCAATTTTAATATTCTTACTCATGCGATCAAATCCCTCCATGTCCTCACCCCTCTGATTATCCCACTCCCTGACCATTTCCAATATTCGTGAATCTGATTCATCTTAAAGTCTTTTTCGAATTCCTTTTTTAAAGTGAGTTTCTTTCCCTCTGTCTCTCTCCCAAATCACACATTTCATCTCTCCAGCTCCACAGGGGCTGTGAAAGTTTGGATCCATAAAAAGGTGTGAGCTGCACGGCCGGTCACATCCAACACATTGTCCAGGACAGCGAGGCTGGCCAAGGTGCAAGAGTGGGTGTAACATGTGTGTGTCTGTCGCGTGAGGAGGGAATTGAATGTGAGGTCAATCAGCCATTCAGGCAGCTTTGATGTACGCCTTTGAAAGTTGGTCCACCGACCACCTGTTAGTCACTCTCAGCTGAACACACATTCAGCAGCAAGAGGAACCCACTCGAGTGTTATTTAAAAGGACCAGGCATCCGAATTACAGGCGAGGGGCTTTTGACTTACTTCTGCTATTGTAAAGTTAGTGGAGGTGCTGTGGATGGTTTTCTGGAGGTTGTGTTGTGAGCTACTGCAGACATTCTGGGAGGAGAGATGATGTGGTGACCCAACACTGGACGAGGTATGTGGACTGTAGTTACAGTGTCTCTGTGTCTGTAACATGACTAACAAATGGAGCAGAGGCTGCAGAGAGGGGAAGCTCTGTAAAGAGGGAGGAGGGGGGGCTCTGCCCTATCCTCCCCGGGTTTTCCAAGAGCACTTTTCCCACCTACACCTAACCCAGGAGCAGTGTGTGGGAGACTCTGATTCAATATGGAAATGGTCACAGAGCTGTGTCACTTCCTGAAACACGACCTGGAGGCTCACACCAGGGTGAGGACGGAGCTGTCAGTGGCTGTTAAGGTCACAGTTTTATTTAACGTCTATGTATCTGGATCTTTCCAGGCAGGAGCAGGAGACATATCCAACATAGAGTCATAGAGAGGAATGGAGTCATTTACAACACAGAAGGAGGCCATTCACCTCCTCCATGCCAGCTCACTGTGGAACAATCCAGTCATTCCCACTCTCCTGCTCAATCTCTGTATCCTTGCAAGTTCATTTCCTTCAGGTGCCCATCCAGTTTCCTTTTGAAATCATTGATTGTCTCGGCTTCCACCAGCCTCATGGGCAGTGAGTTCGAGCTCATTACCATCCACTGTGTAAAAAAGTTCTTCCTCATATTCCCCCTGTATCTCTTGCCCAAAACCATCCATCTGTGTCCCCTAGTCTGTGCTTCATCAGTTAATGGGAACAGTTTTTCCTTGTCTATCTTATCTAAACCTGTCAAAATCATGAGGGGTCTGGACAGATTAGGTGGGGAGAAACTGTTCCCATTTGTCAAAGGATCAAAAATTGATGGGCACAGATTTAATGTACTTGTTTAAAGAAAACAATGCGAGCATGAGGAAAACATTTTTGCACAGTGAGTGGTTCGATTCTGGATTGCACTGTCTGAGAGTGCGATGGAGGCAGGTTCACTTCAGGCATTGGAAAGGGAATTATTTCGTGACCTGAAAAGGAATAATGTACAGGGTTATGGGAAATAGACACTAAGTGAATTGCTCACTCAGTGAGCCGGTGCTGATATGATGGGCCGAATGGCCTCCTTCTGTGCTGCAATTAATCTGTGATTTTCTGTGATTCTGTCACAATCTTGCACACTTCTAGTAAATATTCCCGCAATCTTCTTTACCCCAGGGAGAACAATCCCAGTTTTTTCCAGACTAACCTTGTTGCTAAAATCCCCCAACCCTGGAACCATTCTGGTAAATATCCACTGCACCCTCTCAATGGCCCTCACATCCTTCCTAAAGTGTGGTGAACAGAACTGTTCACAATACCCCACTTGGGGCCTAACCAGAGCTGTATACATTTTAAGCATAATTTCCCTGCTTTTGTTCTCTATTCCTCTATTTATGAATCCCGAGGTCTCATATGCTTTGTCATCACTCTCTCAATATGTCCTGCCACCTTCAAAGATTTATACACATCCACACACAGGTCCGTCTGTTCCTGCACACACTGAAGAACTATACCATTCTGTCTGCATCGCCTGACACTATCCCTTCTGCCAAAATTCATCACCTCACACTCCTGTGTATTAAATTCGATCTGCCACTTCTCTGCCCATTCTGCCTTTCTATCCGTGTCCTGTTGCAGGCAGTTTGTATCATCCTCACTGTTTGTCTGTCCTCCAAATTTGGTATCATCGTCAAATTGTGAGACTCCACTGTGAATTCCAAGATCGAAGTCATTTATGTATAGCAAAAAAAAAAGCAGAGGTCCTAGCACTGATCCTCGGGGAACACCCATTATCTACCATTCTCCAGTCTGAAAAACAAACATTTCAAACAATTCTCTGTTTTCTGTCCTGAAGCCAATTTTTGATTCAATTGGACACCGACCCTTCAATTTCATGAAGCTCAGTTTTGTTCACCAGCCTTTTATGTGGCACCATATCAAACGCTTTTTAAAAAACCTTTATAAACAGCATCCACCACATTCCCTTCATCATTGTTATCTGATACATCATCAAACAATTCTATTAGATTAGTAAAGCATGATCTTCCTATTAAAAAAATTCATGCTGACAATCCTTAATTAACTCAAACCTCTATAAGTGTGTGTTGATAGTGTCTTCCCTTGATGATTGTTTCTTAAACCTTACTCACCACTGATGTTAAACTAACTGATCAGTAGTTACGAGGACTGTGTGTTGTCCATTGATAATTCAGTGAGGTGAGGGTGACCATCTATCTCATCATTTTCTCCCTCATCAGGGAGAAGCTGGATGAGAGATCCAGTGGCTTTGTCAGGATAGCGGGATTCCTGATGGTGTAGGTGGCTCTGCGGGGCCTCCATATCAACAGGGAGAGGTACAGGGACTGAACGAACTCTCACTCCATTAATGTACAGTTGGTGTGTGAGCATGTCCACTAACCTCGCAGCAGCCACCATAACTCCATTCTGAAGCAGTCAGCCGGTCCTAACACTTCGGGGCTCCATGCAGAACCAGAATGTGGTTCATCAGAGACAAATAAACCCCCCTCTAGACACGGCTCATGTTTCTACATCCTCAAACCACCCCCACCGCCAACCAACCTCACACAATTAACATGTGCATTATGAGAGCAATGGAGTCACCAGGAACATGGTGGAACAGACCATCGGTGTGATGAAGCAATGTTTCTGATATCTGAACCGCTCGGGGCGAGCCCTCCAGTACACACTGGAGCAGGTGTCAAAGTTCATGGTGTTCTGCTGCACCATTCACATCATCACCATCATGAGGACACAGGCATTGGCATCAGGAATCCGGAGGCTACCTCAGGAGGAGGAGGCAGGAAGGATATTTCTTGGATGCCTTCCAGCCGGACAGGCTGTCGGAGAGACCCTGCTAAGATTCGAGCTCCCATAGGACAACTTCCCTTTCCCTCCATGGATCCCCCATTCTCCACCATTACACCCATCTGACACGCCTCATCACAGCGTCCCCTTGGTCACCATCCTGCTATGAAACAATCAGAATTAATACATTACAGAAGGACCAATTCAGCTTTTCGTGTCTGCACTGGCTCTCTGAATGAACAATTCACTGAATGCCGTTCCCTGCATTCTCCATGTAACCTGCGCACTCTTCCTTCTCAGATTAAAGTCTATTCAGCCTCAGTTGAACCTGCCTCCACCACACTCTCAGGCAGTGCATTCCAGACCCTGTTTCACTGTGTGAAAAAAGCTTTTCCTCATGTCGTCTTTGAACCTTTTACCCATTACTTTAAATCTGTGCCCTCTCGTTCTTGATCCTTTCACGAGTGGGAACAGTTTCTCTCTGTCTACTCTGTCCAGACACATCATGATTTTTGAAACCTCTAATAAATCAACTCTCAGCCTTCTCCAAGGAAAACAGTCCTAACTTCTCCAATCTATCTTCATAACTGCAATTCCTCATCCTGGGTATCATTCTCGTGAATCTTTTCTGCACTCTCTCCAATGCCCTCACGTCTTTCCTCAAGTGTGGTGCCAGAACTGGATGCAATACTCCAGCTGAGGCCGAAGTAGCGTCTTATGCAAGTTCAATATAGCATCCTTGCTCTTGTACTCTATGTCCCTATTAATAAAGCCTAGGGGATTATATGATTTCTTAAATGCTCACTCAACCTGTCCTGCCACCTTCAATGACTTATGCACATATACACCCAGGTCGATCTGATCCTTCACCCCCTTTATTTTACATTGTCTCTCCATGTTCTTCCTACCAAAATGAATCACTTCACGTTTCTCTGCATTGAACTTCATCTGCCACCTGTCTTCCCATTCCAGCAACATTTCAATGTCCTTTTGAAGTTCTTCACTATCCTCCTCACAGTTCACAATGCTTCCAGTTTCATATCATCTGCAAACTTTGAAATTGTTGCCTGTACACCAAGGTCTAGGTCATTAATATATATCAGGAAAAGAAAGGATCCGAACACTGATCCCTGGGGAACTCCACCACAAACCTTCCTCCAGCCTGAAACACATCTATTAACCACTACTCTTTGTTTCCTGTCACTCAGCTAATTTCGTATCCATGTTGCAACCCCCGTCCCTTTTATTCCATGAGCTGCAAGTTTGATCACAGGTCTGTTGTGTGGCACTGTGTTAAAATGTTTTTGCACGCAGTGAGTGGTTAAATGTCTGGAATGCACTGCCTGAGTGTGGTGGAGGCAGGTTCCATTGAAACTGAATAGACTGTTATATGAAAATCCATGTTTACCACATCAACAGCATTACCCTTATCAACTCTCTCTGTTACCACTTCAAAAAACTCCATCAAGTTAGTTAAACATGATTTTCCCTTAAGAAATCCATGCTGGCTTGCTTAATTAACTCGCATATGTCCATGTGATTATTGATTTTGCCCAAAATTATTTTTTCTAGAAGTTTTCCCACCACTGTAGTTAAACTGACTGGCCTGTTGTTGCTGGGTTGATCTTTACACCCTTTTTTGATCAAGGGTGTTACGTTTACAATTCTCCAGTCCTCTGGCATCGCCCCGAGTCCAAGGAAGACTGAAAAATTATGTCCAGTGCCTCTGTGATTTCCACCCTCACTTCCCTCAGTATCCTTGGATACATCCCATCTGGTCCTGGTGTTTTATCCACTTTAAGTCCAGACAGCCTATCTAATACTTCCTCTTTATCAATTTTAAACCCCACTAGTGTCTGACTCACCTCCGCTTTCAATATTGCCTGGGTTGCATCTTAGAACCATAGAAAGTTTATGGCACAGAGAGAGACCACTTGGCCCATCGTGTCTATGCTGTCTGAAAAACGATCCATCCATTCCGATCCTAACTTCCAGCATTTGATTGATTACAGCACTTGAGGTGCCTATCCAGACACCTTTTGAATGAGTTGTGCGTTTCTGCCTCAACTACCCTTTCGGACTGTGAGTTCCAGGCTCCCACTACCCGCTGGGTGAAAAATAAAATTCGCAGCTCACTTATAATCTTCCTACCAATCACTTTAAATCTATGCCCCCTTGTCACTGACCTCTTTGCTAAGGGGAATAGACCCTTCACCTCCACTTTAACCAGGCCCCTCAACATTTTGCACATTCCAATCAGATTTCCCCTCAGCCTTCTCTGTTCCAAGGAAAACAAGCTCAGCTTACCCAATCTTTCCTCAAAGCTGCACTTTTCCAGTCCTGGCAACATCCTCATAAATCTCCTCAGTACCCTCTCTAGTGCAATTACATCCTTTCTGTAATGAGGTTACCAGAACTGCACACCGTACTCAGGTTGTGGCCTAAGCAATGAGTATTACTGTTCCAGCATAACCTCCCTACTCTTATATTCTATACCTCGACCAATAAAGGAAAGGATTCCATATCATCTTCCTTGTTAAAGACAGATGCAAAGTATTTATTTAGTACCTCAGCTATGCCCTCTGCCTCCATGTGTAAATCCCATTTCTGGTGCTGAGTCAGCCTCATTCCTCCTTTTACTACCCTTTTTACTATTTATATGTTTGCATAAAACATTGGAATTTTCTTTTATGCTAGCTGCCAGTCTCTTTTCATGCTCTCTCTTTGCTTCTGTTATTTGCTTTTTCACTTCCCCTCTGGACCCTCCATATTCAGCCTGGTTCTCAATAGAATTTTCTACCTGGCCTCTGTCATAAGTTTGAACATCGGTGAATAATATTCTCAACTTTTCGTGCGACCTTCAAAGATCTGTGTGAATACACTCCAAGTTGTTCTGTTCCTGTCTCCTCATTTAAACAATACCCATTTGTTTATATTGCCTTCCCTTACACTTCCTGCAAAAACATATCACTTAAATTACATCTGCCATGTTCCTTCCCATTTCACCAGTCAGTCTCCATCATCCTGAAGTCTGTTACTATCCTTCTCACTGTGTATTAACATTTCCAACTTTTCTGTCATCTGGAAACTTTGACATTATCCCCTCTGTACACAAGCCCATTGCATTAACATACAGCAACAGTAATCCCAACAGTGACCGTGGGGAACCCCACTGTGTACTTCCCTCCAGACTGAACAATAACCATTCTCCACTACTGCCTGCTTTCTGTCACTCAGCTAATTTCCTGCATGCTGCCATTGAAAATAAAAGACTTTCATTGATATAGCGCCTTGAATGACGACTGCATGTCCCAAAGTGATTTACAACAAATGAGGACTTTCTAAAGTGTAGTCACACTTGTAATGTAGGAAACAGAGCAGACAATTTCTGCTCAGCAAGATCCCACAAGCAGCAATGTGATAATGATCAGATCAGTTTTTGTGATGTTGATTGAAGGAGAAATATTGACCAGGACACCGGGAATAATTCCCTTGCTCTGCTTCTACATAGTGCGGTGGGATCTTTACTATCCACCTGAGAGGACAGACTGCAACTTGGTTTAAAGTTTCATTCGATAGACTGCACCTCTGACAGTGCAACACACCCTCAGTACTGCACTGCAATGTCAGCATTGATTCTTGTGATCAAGTCCTGCAGTGACACTTGATCCTAGAAGCTTGTGACTGAAAGGGGAGAGAGATACAAACTGAGTCACGGCTGATATTGGTCCTTTAATCTCATGTGTTTCTAATTTGGAAACATGGCTGTTATTAGAAATATAATTAGAACATGACAGCGCCGTACAGGCCCTTCAGCCCTCGATGTTACGCCGACCTGTGAAACCATCTGAGCTACACTATCCCATTTTCATCCATATGTCTATCCAATGACCACTTAAATGCCCTTAAAGTTGGCGAGTCTACTACTGTTGCAGGCAGGGCGTTCCACGCCCCAACTGCTCTCTGAGTATTGAAACTACCTCTAACATCTGTCCTCTATCTATCACCCCTCAACTTAAAGCTATGTCCCCTCGTGTTTGCCATCAGCATCCGAGGAAAAAGACTCTCACTATCCACCCTATCTAACCCTCTGATTATCTTATATGTCTCTATTAAGTCACCTCTCCTCCTCCTTCTCTCTAACGAAAACAACCCCAAGTCCCTCAGCCTTTCCTCGTAAGACCTTCCCTCCATACTAGGCAACATCCTAGTAAATCTCCTCTGCACCCTTTCCAAAGCTTCCACATCCTTCCCATAATGTGGTGACCAGAACTGCACGCAATACTCCAGGTGCGGCCTCACCAGAGTTTTGTAAAGCTGCAGCATGACCTCGTGGCTCCGAAACTCGATCCCCTTATTAATAAAAGGTAACACACCATATGCCTTCTTAACAGCCCTATTAACCTGGGTAGCAACTTTCAGGGATCTATGTCCCTGGACACCAAGATCTCTCTGTTCATCTGCATTACCAAGAATCTTCCCATTCGCCCAGTACTCTGCATTCCTGTTACTCCTTCCAAAGTGAATCACCTCACACTTTTCCGCATTAAACTCCATTTGCCATCTCTCAGCCCAGCTCTGCAGCCTATCTATGTCCCTCTGTACCCTACAACATCCTTCGGCACTATCCACAACTCTACCGACCTACGTGTCATCCGCAAATTTACTAACCCACCCTTCTACACACTCATCCAGGTCATTTATAAAAGTGACAAACAGCAGTGGCCCGAAAACAGATCCTTGCGGTACACCACTAGTAACTAAACTCCAGGATGAACATTTGCCATCAACCACCACCCTCTGTCTTCTCTCAGCTAGCCAATTTCTGATCCAAAGCTCTAAATCACCTTCAACCCCATACTTCTGTATTTTCTGCAATAGCCTACCGTGGGGAACCTTATCAAACGCCTTACTGAAATCCATATACAGCACATCCACTGCTTTACCCTCATCCACCTGTTTGGTCACCTTTTCGAAAAACTCAATAAGGTTTGTGAGGCACGACCTACCCTTCACAAAACCATGCTGACTATCGCTAATGAACTTATTCTTTTCAAGATGATTATAAATCCTGTCTCTTTTAACCTTTTCCAACATTTTATCCACAACCGAAGTAAGGCTCACAGGTCTATAATTACCAGGGCTGTCTCTACTCCCCGTCTTGAACAAGGGGACAACATTTGCTATCCTCCAGTCTTCCGGCACTAATCCTGTCGACAATGACGACATAAAGATCAAGGACAAAGGCTCTGCAATCTCCTCCCTGGCTTCCCAGAGAATTCTAGGATAAATCCCAACTGGCCCAGGGGACTTATCTATTTTCACACTTTCCAAAATTGCTAGCACCTCCTCCTTGTGAACCTCAAACCCATCTAGCCTAGTAGTCTGAATCTCCGTATTCTCCTCGACAACATTTTCTTTCTCTACTGTAAATACTGACGAAAAATATTCATTTAACGCTTCCCCTATCTCCTCTGATTCCACACACAACTTCCCACTACTATCCTTGATTGGCCCTAATCTAACTCTAGTCATTCTTTTACTCCTGATATACCTATAGAAAGCCTTAGGGTTTTCCTTGATCCTATCCGCCAATAACTTCTCGTGTCCTCTCCTTGCTCTTCTTAGCTCTCCCTTTAGATCCTTCCTGGCTCGCTTGTAACTCTCAAGCGCCCTAACTGAGCCTTCACGCCTCATCCTAACATAAGCCTTCTTCTTCCTCTTGACAAGCGCTTCAACTGCTTTATTAAACCACGGCTCCCTCGCTCGACAACTTCCTCCCTGCCTGACAGGTACATACTTATCAAGGACACGCAGTAGCTGCTCCTTGAATAAGCGCCACATTTTTATTGTGCCCATCCCCTGCAGTTTCCTTCCCCATCCTACACATCCTAAATCTTGCCTAATCGCATCATAATTTCCTTTCCCCCAGTTATAATTCTTGCCCTGCGGTATATACCTGTCCCTGCCCATCGCTAAGGTAAACCTAACCGAATTGTGATCACTATCACCAAAGTGCTCACCTACATCTAAATCGAACACCTGGCCGGGTTCATTACCCAGTACCAAATCCAATGTGGCATCACCCCTGGTTGCCCTGTCTACATGCTGTGTCAGAAATCCCTCCTGCACACACTGGACAAAAACTGACCCATCTAAAGGACTCGAAATATAGTATTTCCAGTCAATATTTGGAAAGTTAAAGTCCCCCATAACCACTACCCTGTTACTCTCGCTCCTGTCGAGAATCATCTTCGCTATCCTTTCCTCTACTTCTCTTGAACTATTCGGAGGTCTATAGAAGACTCCCAACAGGGTGACCTCTCTCCTGTTTCTTACCTCGGCCCATACTACCTCAGTAGACGAGTCCTCAAACGTCCTTTCTGCCGCTGTAATACTCTCCTTGATTAGCAATGCCACCCCCCCCCCCCTCTTTTACCATCTTCTCTGTTCTTACTGAAACATGTAAATCCCGGAACCTGCAACATCCATTCCTGCCCCTGCTCTACCCATGTCTCCGAAATGGCCACTACATCGAGATCCCAGGTACCAACCCATGCTGCAAGCTCACCCACCTTATTCCGGATGCTCCTGGCGTTGAAGTAGACACGCTTTAAACCAGGTTCTGACTTGCCAGTGCCCTCTTGCGTCCTGGTCACCTTATCCCTGACCTCACTACTCTCAACATCCTGTACACTGCAACTACAATTTAGTTTCCCATTCCCCTTCTGAATTAGTTTAAACGCCCCCCCCCCCCCGAAGAGCACTAGCAAATCTCCCCCCCCCCCAGGATATTGGTACCCCTCTGGTTCAGGTGAAGACCATCCTGTTTGTAGAGGTCCCAGCTACTCCAGAAAAACCCCAATTATCCAGGAAACCAAAACCCTCCCTCCTACACCATCCCTGCAGCTGCGTGTTCAACTCCTCTCTCTCCCTATTCCTCGCTTCGATATCACGTGGCACGGGTAACAACCCAGAGATAACAACTCTGTTTGTTCTTGCTCTCAGCTTCCACCCTAGCTCCCTGAATTTCTGTCTTTAATCCCCATCTCTCTTCCTACCTGTGTCGTTGTTATGTGGTACTTTCTCAAATGCATGTTGAAAGGATCGGAATATTGTGAAAGTACAGGCAGGAGCAATCATAGAATCATAGAATAGATTAGACTGAATGAGGCAATTCGGCCCATCAAGTCTGTGCTGACCCTTTCAAAGAGCAATCCAGTTAGTCCCACTCCCTGGCTCATTCACTATATTCTTGAATTTCTTTCTGCTTCGGATATTTATCCAATTCCCTTTTGGGATCTATTATTGAATCTGTATCCATCAGCCTATCAGACAGTGCCTCCCAAATCCAAACCACTCAGAAACAAAAATCCTCATATCTGCTTCTTTTATCAATCGCCTTAAATCTGTGTCTCTGGATAACGGCCCCTTGGAAAGTGGAAACAGTTTCTCTTTATTTAATTTATCTGAACCCTTCCTAATGTTAAACACCTCAGTCAAATATCTTCTGAAAGTTCCCTGCTCTAAGCAGAACAACCCCAGCTGCACAACTGTAATCCCTCATGCCTGGACAAATTCTAGTAAAACAGTTCTGTGCCCTCTCTGAAGGCTTCATGTCCTTCCTAAAGTGTGGTTCCCAGTATTCGACACAAGACTCCAGGTGCAGCTGAACTAGTATTTTATATATGTTTCACATAATGTCCTTGCTTTTGTTCTTTTTGCCTCTATTTATAAACCCTAGGATCCCATATATTTATTAACTGTCTAGTTAAACTTTCCTGCCACCTTCAAAGATTTGTGTACAAACACCCCAAGTGTCTCTGTTACTTCACCATCTTTATAGTTACACCATTGAACTTGTATTGTCTCTCCTCATTCATCCTTTCAAGATGTATTACCTCACACTTCTGCAATTCCAATTAAATATTGAGAAGATTGAAGTCATTGTTTTCTGTCTCTGCTCCAAACATTTCCTTGTTACACACTTCATTCCTCTCCTTTGTAAATGTTTGAGACTAACCGAAACTGTTCACATACTTGGTTACATAGTTCACCTTGAGATGCCTTGAGATGAGTTTCCTACCAAATATTCACACCATCAGTAAAACGGCCTATCTCCACCCTTGGTGGAGTTGCATGCTGGTTAAAGAGGAAATGAACGCAATAGTGAGGCAGGATATTAGATCTGACGATGTCGAATATGTATGGGTAGAGTTGACAAACACTAAGGGGCAAAAAACCATGGTGGGGGTTGCATATAGACCCCCAGACTGGAGTGCTGAATTTGGGAATGGCATTGAACAGGAAATTAGAGACGCATGCGCTAAAGGAACATCTGTAATTATGTGTTTCTTGAATCTGCATATAGATTGGGCAAATCAAATCGGTCACAATACATTGTGGAGGAATTCCTGGAGAATATACGGAATGGTTTTCAGCACCAATTCTTTGAGGCACCAACTGGAGAACAGGCCATGCTAGACTGGTTATTGTGTAATGAGAGAGGAATAATTGACAATCTAGTTGTGACAGATCCCTTGGGGATGAACGACCATAATATGATAAAATTCTTCATCATGATGGAGAGTGACCTAATTGATTCTGAGATTAGGGTTGTGAATCTTAATAATGTAAGCTACGAAGGTATGAGGCATGAGCTGTCGATGATACATTGGGAAACGTCACTTAAAGGGATGACCCTGGATAGGCAATGGCAAACATTCAAAGAGTGCATGGATAAACTGCAACAATTGTTCACTCCTGTCTGGCGCAAAAGTAAAACGAAAAAGGGAGCCAAATCATGGCTTACAAGGAGAATTAGAGATAGCATTAGATCCAAGGAAGTGGCATATAAATTTTCCAGGAAAAAACAACAGACCTGAGGATTGGGAGCATTTAAAATTCAGCAAAGGAGCACCAAGGGATTGATTGAGAAGGGGAAAATGGAGTATGAGAGTAAGCTATGGGGAACATAAAAACTGACTGTAAAGGTATGTGAAGCGGAAAATATTGGCGAAGACAAATGTAGGTCCGTTACAGTCAGAAACAGGGGAATGTATTCTGAGAAACAAAGAAATGGCTGACCAACTAAATGCAAACTTTAGTTCTGTCTTCACAAAGGAGGACACAAATATCATACCAGAAATGTTGGTGAATACAGGGTTTAGTGAGAGAGAGGAATTGAAAGAAATCAGTATTAGTGGAGAAATGGTGTTGGGGATGGAGATGGTATTGAAGGCCGATAAATCCCCAGGGCCTAGTAATCTACATCCCAGAGTACATAAGGTTGTGGCCCTAGAAATAGCGGATGCATTGGTGGTCATCCTCCAAGATTCTATAGACTCTGGAACAGTTCCTACAGATTGGAAGGTAGCTAATGTTACCCCACTATTAAAAATGGGAGGTAGAGAGAAAGCAGGGAATTATATACCATTCAGCCTGACATCGGTCGTGGGGAAAATCCTGGAGTCCATTATTAAATATTTTGCAGCAGAGCACTTAGAGAACAGGAGAATCGGGAAGAGTCAGCATGGATTTATGAAAGGGAAATCATGCTTGATAAATCTGCTCGAATTCTTCGAGGATGTAACCAGTCGAGTTGATGTGGGGGAGCCAGTGGGTGTGGTTTATTTGCACTTTCAGAAGGCTCTCGACAAAGTTCCACGTAAGGGTTTAGCATGTAAAATTAAAGTGGACGAGACTGGGGGTAGTGTATTGCGACGGATAGAAAATTGGTTGGCAGACAGGAAACAAAGCATTGGAACATACGGATCTTTTTCTCAATGTCAGCCAGTGATTAGTGGGGTACGGCAGGGATCGGAGCTCGGACCCCAGCTATTCACAATATATATTAATGATTTAGATGAGGAAACTAAATGTAATATCTCCAAATTTGCAGATGATACAAAATTGAGTGCGAGGGTGAGTTGTGAGGAGGATGCAGAGAGGCTTCAGGGTGATTTGGGCAAGTTGAGTGAGTGGGCAAATGCACAGCAGATGCAGTATAATGTGGATAAATGTGAAGTTATCCACTTTACTAGCAAAAACAGGAAGGCAGATTATTATCTGAAAGGCTATAAACTGAGAGAGGGGAATACGCAGCGAGACCTGGGTGTTCTCGTACACCAGTCACTGAAGGTGAGCATGCAGGTGCAACAGGCGGTAGAAAAAGGAGAATGTATGTTGGCCTTCATAGAGACAGGATTCGAGTACAGGAGTAGGGATGTTTTGCTGCAATTATACAGAGCCTTTGTGAGGCCACACTTGGAATATTGTGTGCAGTTTTGGTCTCCTTATCTGAGGAAGGATGTTCTTGCTATAGAGGGAGTGCAGTAGAGTTTTACCAGACTGATTCCTGGGGTGGTAGGACTGTTGTAGGAGGAGAGATTGAGTCGGTTAGGACTGTATTCACTGGAATTCAGAAGAGTGAGGAGGGATCTCATCGAAACCTATAACATTCCAACATGACTTGACAGGGTAGATGCAGGAAGGATGTTCCCGATGGTGGGGGACTCCCGAACCACGGTTATAGTCTAAGGATATGGGGTAAAACCTTCAGGACTGAGATGAGGAGACGTTTCTTCATCCAAAGAGTGGTGAGCCTGTGGAAACCTCTCATCACGCCCATATCCAAGGGGGATTGGAAGATTCTGGCCAGTGCCTCGGTTATTTCCACCATTGCTTCCCTCAGCAACCCCCATACATCCCATCCAGACTGGATAAATATTCAACTTTATAGTGGTACTAAAGTGTTGGATTGAAAAGGGTTAACTGAATCTGTTTGTTCCGTGACTGTAATTAATGTCAGTCTCCATGGACCCTAATTGTGTCACTGGACGTTTTCCATCTCCTATTAATAAGGGGATTCTTTCAATGTGTTATTCCACAGTGTCAGTGGGAACATCAGCCCCGGCACTAACAGAGATCAGCTGCTCCAGAGAGATAGAGAGAGGATAGGTTAGAATCTGAGAACAAAAGACTGGAATGTGACAACAATGGGTCAGAATCTGAGAACAATAGATTGGAATGTTCCAACAATGGTTCAGAATCTGAGAACAATAGATGGGAATGTTACAACAATGGACAGGAGTTTATCCTCGGATCTTTACTATCTTTCTACATATTATGATCGGTACTCAATTAACACTCGCATCTATCTCGCACTGAAGATTATTCAATACATTTACTATCCCATCCTGGCTATAATTGGTGCCCCTGGTAAGTCTTTCTATCTAGCTATTAATTCTTTAAACCATGTTTGACTGCATTACTGCTCCTGTAATTTACTCTGCCCATCTTGTGTGCCGTTGTATGCCTGGTGAATATCTCCAGCTATTAGCTCAACAAACCGTTGTGAACTGTATTACAGTTCTTGTCATTTACTCTCTCATCTTTGCTGCTGTTGCTGTCTCTATTTCAGGCCAGGAGATCTGTAAACACTGTTTCACTGAAATACTGTTCTGTAATGTAAATTTTGGGAAGAATGAAGCCAGTGTCATTGGTCTCCATCACAAACTCCATCCCCTATCTGGGAAGCACATACTCCACCCTGCCCAATATCTGAGGCTCAACCAGACAGATTACAACTTCTGTGTTATATTTAAACCTGAGCTGAGTTCATCTCCATATTCTTTCCATCACCAACCCTGCTGAAAACCATCTCTGTGATATCACCCATCTCCACGTCTGCCTCAGCCTCTCTACTGCGTAAACCCTCATCCACATCACAGTTAAATACACAGTTGACAATTCCAATTCCATCTTGGTCACCCTTCCCAGTTATAAACCTCCATAAACCACAGCCCATCCAGAACTCTGCTGCCTGCATCCGATCTCACACCAAATCCCGATCACCAATCACCCCTGTGCTCACTGATCTCCATTGGCTCCCGGTCTGGCAGCACCTTAATTTTAATATTCTCATTCGTGTGTTTGAATCTCTCCATGGCCTCACCCCTCCATTTATTCATTTTCCCCTGTCCATTTCACATAACCTGCAAATCTTTCGACTTCACACTTTTTTCTGTTCTCCTTGTAAAGTGAATTTATTTCCCTCTGTATGTGTCCCGAGCCAGGATTATAGACTCTGCAGCAAAACTGCTGCTGTCGGTACAGAAGCTGGGATTCATAAAGAGATGTGAATCGCACAGCCGGCCACTTCCAGTGCGGTCTGCACAATATCCCATGCTGGGCGGGGCTCCAGCCCAGTCGTATCATCTATGTGCTGTTAGCGTGGTCTTCACAGCCGGCCACTTCTACTGTGGCCTGCACACTGTCCCAAGCTGGGCAGGGCTCTAGCTCAATTGTACCTTGTATGTGTTGTTCCTTTGAGGGTGGATTTGAAAGTGATGTCAATGTACCATAGCAGCAGCTTTGATGTACCTCTTTGAAACTTGGTCAGTGCATGTCCAATGACCGCCTGTGTTAGTCACTCTCAGTTGAACATACATTCAAAGGATGAATTTGAAAGGACCAGGCATCCAACTGACAGGTGAGGGGCTTTTGACTTACTTCTGCTATTGTAAAGTTAGTGGAGGTGCTGTGGATGGTTTTCTGGAGGTTGTGTTGTGAGCTGCTGCAGACATGCAGGGAGGACAGTAGATTTGGTGACCCAACTCTGGACGAGGTATGGGGACTGTAGTTGCAGTGAAACTGGGTCTGTCACATGACCAACAAATGGAGCAGAGGCTGCAGAGAGGGGAAGCTCTGTAAAGAGGGAGGAGGAGGGGGCTGTGCACTACCCACCCCGGGTTTTCCAAGAGCACTTTTCCTACCTGCACCTAACGCAGGAGCAGTGTGTGAGATGACTCTGATTCAATAAGGAGGTGGTCACAGAGCTGTGTCACTTCCTGTAACACAACCTGGAGCCTCACACCAGGGTTAGGACGGAGTTGTCAGTGGCCGTTAAGGTCACAGTTTCATTGAACGTCTATGTATTTGGATCGTTCCAGGCAGGAGCAGGAGACATATCCAACATAGAGTGGTAGAAATCGATAGTCATTTACAACACAGAAGGAGGCCATTCAGCCCCTGCATGCCAGCTCTTTTTGGAACAATCCAGTCAGTTCCACTTCCCCGCTCAATTCCCGTATCCCTGCAAGTTCATTCCCTTCAGGTGTCCATCCAGTTTCCTTTTGAAATCATTGATTGTCTCATCTTCCACCACCCTCATGGGCAGTGATTTCCAGCTCATTACCATCCACTGTGTAAAAAGGTTCTTCCTCATATTCCCCCTGTATCTCTTACCCGAAACCTTCCATTTGTCTCCCCTAGTCTGTGTTTCATCAGTTAATGGGAACAGTTTTTCCTTGTCTATCTTATCTAAGTCCATCATAATCATGTACACCTCTATCAAATCTCTCTCAATCTCCAGGAGAACAACTCCATCTTCTCCAAACTCACTTTGTAACTAAACTCCCATCCCTGAAATCATTCTGGTAAGTCTCCTCTGCACCCTTTCAGGGACTTTCACATCCTTCCGACAGTGTGGTGACCAGAACGGTACACAGTTCTCGAGTTGGTCTCTAACCAAAGCTTTATGAAGGGACCGCATAACTTCCCTTATTTTGTATCTTTGCCTCTAATGATGAATCCCAATATCTTATATGATTTGCTAAACACCCTCCTAATATGTCCTGGCACCTTCAAAGATCAATACATATGGAGTCCCAGGTCCCTCTGTTCCTGCACAATCTTTAGAACTGCGTCATTAAGTCTATATTGCCTTCCTTTTCCAACTGACAAAATACATCACATCACACTCCTCTTTATTAAGTTCTACCTGCCACTTCTCTGTCCATTCTGCTAGCCGATCTATATCATGTTGCAGGTGGTTTGTGACATCCTCCAAGATTGCAATCATCAGAAAAAATGCAAATTCTTCTCTGTATTCCAAGATCCATGTCATTTATATGTAGCAAAAAAAAAGCACAGTGTTCCTCGCACTGACCATTGGGAAACATCACTGTCTACCATCCTCCAGTCTGAAAAACAACCATTTAACACATTTCTCTTTTTTCTGTCATTTGGACAATTTTTGATCCAAATGGATGCTAATCCTGAGCTTCAATTTTGTTAACCAAGCTTTTGTGTGGTTGTTCATCAAACAATTTCATAAAATGCATGCATACAACATCCACCACATTCCCTTCATCAACCTTCTCAGATCATCGAAATAAATTCAATTCGTTCAGTCAAGCATGATCTGCCTTTTTAGAAATCCGTGCTGACAATCCTTAAATAACTCAAACCTCTCCAAGTGTGTGTTGATTTTTCCCTGATTATTGCTTCCAAAACCTGACTCACCAATGATGTTAACCTAACTGAACAGTAGTTGCGAGGCCTGTGTGTTGTCCATTGATAATTCTGGGAGGTGAGGGTAACCATCTATGTCATCATTTTCTCCCTCAGCAGGGAGAAGCAGGATGAGTGATCCCGTAGCTTTGTCAGGATAGCGGGATTCCTGATGACATAGGTGGCTCTGCGGGGCCCCCATGTCATCGGGGAGAGGTACAGGAACTGGAAGCACTCTCACTCCATTAATGTACAGTTGGTGTGTGAGCATGCCCAGTACATCATGTTGGTGAATGTCCACTATCCTGGCAGCAGCAAGGATACCTTCATTCTGAATCAGTCAGCCGGTCCCAATACTCCGGGGCTCCTTGCAGAACCAGAATGTGGCTTCTCGGAGGCGAAGGAAACTCCTCTAGACACAGCTCATGTTTCTGCACCCCCAAATCACATCCCACACCAACCAACCTCACAAAATTACCATGTGTATAATGTGAGCAATGGAGTCACCAGGAACATGGTGGAACAGACCATCGGTGTGATGAAGCAATGCTTCCGATGTCTGAACTGCTCGGGGGTGCCCTCCAGTACACACTGGAGCAGGTGTCCAGGTTCATGGTGTTCTGCTGCATCCTTCATATCATCACCATCATGAGGACACAGGCATTGGCACCAGGAATCTGGAGGATGCCTCAGGAGGAGGAGGAGGCAGGGAGGATATTTCCTGGATGCCTTCCAGCCGGACAGGTTGTCGGAGAGTCCCTGCTAAGATACCAGTTCCCATAGGACAACTTCTCTTTCCCGCCATGGATCCCCCATTCTCCACCATTACACCCATCTGAGATGCCCCATCACAGTGTTATTACAGCACAGAAGGAACTATTCAGCTCATAGTGTCTGCACCCGCTCTCCGAATGCACAATTCACCTAATCCCATTCCCTGCCTTCTTCCCGGAACCCTGCACATTCTTCCTTCTCATATACCAGTTTATTCAGCTTTAGCATGTTCATAGATGTGGTCACCACACTGCTGAAGAGCATGCAGGCAGAGAGGGAATGGGTGATCAGCAGGCAGTCAAAAATTATCAGGCAGGTAGTGCCGGAGACCCCTGAGTGCATCTCAGTCTCCAACAGGTATTCAGTTCTGAATACTGAGGGAAGTGATGCTTCACCTGAGGAGAGCAGCCACAGCAAGTCCATGGCACCACGGGTGGCTCAGCTGCAGAAAGGATACAGGGATGACTGGAACAGCCATAGTGATAGGTGAGTCAATAGTCAGGGCAACAGACAGGCGTTTCTGTGGCCACAGACGTGAATCCAGGATGGGGTGTTGTCTCCCAGGTGCTAGGGTCAAGGATGTCACTCAGCGACTGTAGAGCATCTTGAAGCAGGAGGGGAACAGCCAGAAGTCGTGGTCCACATGGGAACCAACGACAGAGGTAGAAAGCGGGATGTGGTCTTGCAGTCAGAATTTAGGGAGCTAGGGAAGAAATTAGCAAGCAGGACCACAAACACAGTCAAAAAGTAGAATTCTCCAGATTACTCCCAGTGCCAGGTGCAACGTAGTATATAAATAGAAAGATAAGGCAGACGAATCTGTGGCTGGAAAGATGGTGCAGGAGGGAGGGATTCATATTCCTGGGACACTGAAACCGGCTCTGGGGGAGATGGAACCTTTACAGGCCGGACGGGCTGCACGTGAACAGAGCCAGGACTGGGTTCCTTGCGGAACGTTTTGCGAGTACTGTTGGGTAGGGTTTAAACTAGTTTAGCAGGGAGGTGGGGGACCTGAGGGTAGACCTAGCTGGGACAAAATCAGAAATGAAAATGGAAGGTGGCAAATTAATGGATGAGTCTAGAAGACAGAGGAAATGAGGGTGAGAAAATGAAAAAAAGGGTTTGGCAGTGCTCAAGGCTATCTGTTTCAATGTATGGAGTGCTGCAAATAAAGCAGATGAGCGGAGGGGAAAGATAGACATGTGGCAGTATGATATCATAGTTGTTACAGAAACTTGGCTTAAGGGTGGACAGGAATGGCAGCTCAACGTTCCTGGTTATCAGGTTTTTAGATGCGATAGGGAGGGGGTTAAGAAAGGAGGGGATTGACAATTCTGGTCAAGGAATCTTTTGCAGCTGTGAGGAGGGATGATATGTTGGAAGGTTCATCAAGTGAGGCCATATCGATTCAGCGAAGGGACCATAAAGGGGCAATCTCACTGCTGGGAGAGTGATCTCGACAGCCAAATAGTCAGAGGTTGATAGAGGAGCAGATAAGTAGGCAAGTCTCTGAGAAGTGCAAGAACAATAGGGCAGTAATAGTAGGTTATTTTAATCACCCCGATGTTAACGAGGATAATTTTAGTATGAAAAGAATTGAGGGAGCAGCATTCTTGAGGTGCATTCAGGACAACATTTTTGTCCAGCATGCAGAAAGTCCAACAGGAGAGGGTGCAGTTTTAGATTTTGTTTTAGGAAATGACGACGGGCAGGTGTATGGAGTGTCAGGGGAGAGCATTTTGGTGGGAGTGATCATAATTCAGTCAGTTATAACATAACTATGGAAACGTACAGACATAGAATAGGATTTAGAGTTCTCAATTGGTGCAAGGCCAATTTTACTAAACCGAGGAGCGTAAGTGGACTGGAAACAGCGACTTGAAGGTAAATCAGTCTCAGAGCACTGGGAGGCATTCAAAGTGGAGATTCAAGGGGTTCAGTGTAAACATGTTCCCACAAAGAAAAAGGGTGAGGCGGCCAAATCTAGAGTCCCATGGATGTCAAAGAGCCTATATTGTAAGATAAAACAGAAAAGGGAAGCATACATCCGACACTGAGAACTCAATACTACATAAAGTTGACAGGACTTTAGAAAGTGGAAGGATTAAATCAAAAAGGAAATTAGGACAGCAAAGAGAGAGCATGAAAGAATATTGGCAAGCAAAGTCAAGGTGAACCCAAAGATGTTTTCTCAATACATTAAGTGTAAGAGGCTAACTAAGGGGAGAGTAGGGCCCATAATAGACCAAAAAGGTAACCTATGTGTAGGGGTGGAAGATATTGGTATGGTTTTATTGAATACATTTAGTGTCTTCAGAAAAGAGGGGGGATGCAGATATTGTAGTTAAGGAGGAAGAGTGTGAATTATTGAATGTGATCAACATACTGAGAGAGGAAGCGTTAATGGGATTAGTATCCTTGAAAGTTGATAAATCACCTGATCCAATTGAAATATGTCCCAGGTTGCTACAAGAAGCAACAGAGGAAATAGCAAAGGGTCTGACTATCAGTTTCCAGTCCTCACTGGATACAGTATGTGGTGCCGGAGTATTGGAGAATTGCTGACGTTGGACCTCTGTTTAAAAAGGGAGTGAAGGATAGTCTGAATAATTACAGGCCTGTCAGTCTAACCGCAGTAGTGGGAAAATGATTGGAATCTATTCTGAGAGACAGGGTAAACTGTCACTGAGACAGGCACAGGTTAATCAAGGATAGTCAGCATGAATTTGTTAAGGGAAGAGCTTGTTTGACCAACCTGATCGAATTTTTCGAAGATGTAACAAGGGATATCGATGAAAGTAGTGCAGTTGATGTGGTTTACATGGATTTCAGCAAGGCTTTTGACAAGATCCCACATGACAGACTGGTTCAAAAAGAAAATTCCATGTAATCCAGGGAAATGCAGCGAGGTGGATAAAAAATTGGTTCAGTGGCAGGAAACAAAGGGTAATTGTTGACGGGCGTTTTTGCAACTGGAGGGCTGTTTCCAGTGGTATTCCAGAGGGCTGAGTACTGAATCTCCTGCTTTTTGTGGTGTATATTAACGATTTCGACATAAATGTAGGGGGCATGATCAAGAAATCTACGGATGACACAAAGATCGGCCATGTGGTAGATAGCGAGAAGGATAGCTGTAGACTGCAGTAAGTTATTGGCGGTCTGGACAGATGGGCAGAAAAATGGCAAATGGAATTCAACATGGAGAAGTGTGAGGTGATGCAATTGGGGAGCTCAAATAAGACAAAGGAATACACGATTACTGGGAAAATACTGAGAAGTGTGGAGGAAGTGAGGGACCTTGGAGTCAATGTCCACAGATCCCTGAAGATAGCAGGACAGGTCAATAAGGTGGTTAAGAAGGCATATGAATCCTTGCCCTTATTAGCCGAGGTACAGAATATAAGAGCAGGGAAGTTATGCTGGAACTGTATAAATCATTGGTTGGACCACTACTTGAGTACTGTGTTCAGTTCTGGCAACAACATTACAGAAAGGATGCAATTGCACTAGTGAGGGTACAGAGGAGATTTACGAGGATGTTGCCAGGACTGAAATAATGCAGTTATGAGGAAAGATTGGATAGGCTGGGGTTGTTCTCCTTGGAACAGAGAAGGCTGAGAGGAGATCTGATTGAAATGTACAAAATTGTGAGTGGCATGGATTGACTGGAGGTGAAGGGTCTATTCACCTGAGCAGAGAGGTAAGTGATTGGTAGAAAGATCAGAGGGGAGATGAGGAAAAACTTGTACAACCAGAAATACAAAATTGGCTCAGTGGCAGTAAACAAAGGGTAATTGTTGAAGGGTATTTTAGTGACTGGAGCACTGTTTCCCGTGGTGTTCCAGAGGGCTCAGTACTGGGTCCCCGGCTTTTAGTGACGGTCTGGAACCCACTGTCGGCAAGGATGTTTGAGGCAGAAACCCTCTAATCATTAAAAAGCAGTCTGAATATGCACCTCAAGTATAATAATCTGTAGGGCTATGGATCAAATGCTGGAAGGTGGGATTCGAATAGGTGGATCATTTTTCGGCTGGTACAGACACGATGGGCCAAGTGGCCTCTTTCTGTCCCTTAAGGTTTCTACTAGTCTATCATTCTATAACATGAAACACGCTATCCTCATTAACACTCACAGTTATATCAAGAAACCCTATCAAGATTATAAGAAACGATTTTCCATTAACCTATCCGTGCTGCTTGTCATTTATTATCCCATGATTTTACAAGCAAGATATATTTTTATGTCAGGCTGCTGCTTGACTAGTCTGTGGGACAGCTCTCCCAACTTTGGCACAAGCCCCCAGATGTTAGTAAGGAGGACATTGGAGGGTCGACAGGGCTGGGTTTGTCCGTGTCGTTTCCGGTGCCTTGGTCGATGCTGGGTAGTCCATCCGGTGTCATTCCTTTTTATTGACTTCATAGTAGTTAGATACAACTGAGTGGCTTGCTAGCCCATTTCAGAAGGCATGTGAAAGCCAACCACATTGATTTGGTCTGGAGTCATATGTAGGCCACCAGGTAAGGGCAGCAGATTTCCTTCCCTAAAGAACATTAGTGAACCTTATGTTTCACTGGAGAGTTTCCATCTTCTATCACTCTCATATCCAAGGATGACTGAAAGATTCTGGCCAGTGTCTCTGCTGCTTCCACCATACCTTCCCTCAGCAACCCTCATTCATCCCATCCAGACCAGGCAAATGTTCAACTTTGTTATTGTACAAAAAGTGTGGAATTGAAAGGGGTTAACAGAACCTGTTTGTTCAGTGACTGTATTTAATGTTAGTCTCCATGGACCCAAATTGTGTCACTGGAGTGTTTTCAACTTCTATTAATAAGGGGCTCCTTTCAATGTGCTATTCCATGGTATCAGCAGCAGCATCGCCTCCGGCACTAACAGAGATCAGTGGCTTCAGACAGAGGGAGAGGATAGATCAGAATCCGAGAACAATAGATTGGAATGTTACAACAATGGGTCAGAATCCGAGAACAATAGATTGGAATGTTACAACAATGGATCAGAATCTGAGAACAATAAATTGGAATGTTACAACAATGGGTCAGAATCTGAGAACAATAGATTGGAATGTTACAACAATGGGTCAGAATCTGAGAACAATAGATTGGAATGTTACAACAATGGACAGGAGTTTATCCTCTTCGTTTGATCTGGTTACTGCAGATTATTATTGGATGACATTAGAATTGCGGATCTATTATGCACTGAGGATGATTCAATTTATTTACTATCCCATACTCGCTATTATTGGTGTCCCTGGTAAGTCTCCATCTGCAACTATTGGATTCAGAAAACATATTTCACTGATTTAATGTTCTTGTCATTTAAATCATGAGAAGACTGAATTCATTGTCTTCAGTTTTTGTCACATACTCTATTCCCTATCCACGGTCTGCATCCCCCTCACTGACCGTTGTCTGAGGCTGAACCAGGAAGTTTACAATCTCTGGTACCTGTTTAATGCTGAGCTGAGTTCATCCCCATATTCTCGCGATACCCAACCCTGCCTATTGTTACGGCCAGGTGAGGATGGTTCACAGTCGCTCGTCTTATTTGACCACAACTCTGTTTGTTCTTTTTAACCAGTGGATGTGCGAACCCTCTCATTGAGTATTTGACCTTTTACCTTTGGAGTGATTGTGAAGGACCTGATCGGGCAGGTTCTCTTGAGTTTAAACAGGAAAGAGGTAAGTTTATTATACTTAACAATGTCAACCCGATCTCAATAAAATCATAAAAAAATACACCACACATTTACGCACACATTCGTACGAGATTTACACAGAAATAGATTACAGAGTGAGAAGATGGGAGTCCGGCATAAATAGAAAAATAAAATACTCATTCTGTGATGTTGGATGACACGGCGTCTTCCGGCTGCAGTTGTATTCTTGAAGTCTTTGGCTGGTCGAAGCACCCTTTGTGACTGGCCCACGTGGCTCAGGGATTTCTTTGAGGCAGACTTGTAGGTGGCTTTCTTTCCCTGCTGTCTCTGTCTGTAGTAATCTGTCGGCTTGGAGGGACCACAGTCGCATGTGGTATTCAAACTTGTGACGTTATCTGGAGAGAGAGAGACGGGGGGGACACAGCCCTTCTGATTCTGCACAGTTTGAATCACTGGCTTGTCTGTCTTTGTCCAGGGGAAACTCCCAACTTTCACATAGATGGACAGAAGGCCTCATGACTGTCTCAGTGCATTCGCTGGAACCTGATAATGAGATTCAAAGTTAGAAACTTCTGTCACCCCGGGGCTCAGGATGCCAGTATTTATAATTGTAGGAGTTTGCTCTTTCAAAGTCAATATGTCAGGATGCCCTTGTATGCCGTGTTAATGAAAGTAATTTAAGGTAATTCAATCACTAGAGCAAGCCAATGATACAGATCGAGACTCAGCAGACATGTGTCTCCCGTTGGTGGCCTATGAATGTGAAAAGGTGTTTCAGATGCCAATTGCGGTGGGCATCTTGGCTGCCAGTTTTGTCAAGGTTAACTGTGGGATTTCTTTTTTCATTAAAGGTTTATTGCAAGTTTCAAATCGGTGAATTAAAATTCCTCATTGGGCATATGGTGTTATCTTGACACCACCACAGCACACTGAAAGAAATGTGATAATAGGAACATTTCATTACAGAATTGTGGGAAGAAATAGAAGGAAATACACATTCATTCTCAATAATCACTTCTCAAATTCACACATGAATCTTGGAATTACTGCAGCTGTCATTGTCTGTTACAGTTGTGCTGATTTAATTGTTTTGGAGTTTTGTCTGGGATGGTTATGTGTCGGGTTCGACCCTGGACATTGCATCAGCGATTACATAGGTTTTTTTTCTCTCCTGCAATGTAGCTTTAACTATTCAGGTTCCTGCACCTTGATGATCTTTCTCCCTGTGAGGTGTCTGAGATTTCCTGTGGACCTTTGTTCTTGCTGAGCACCGCTTTGAAATTTATTTATTTAGAGGTACAGCACTGAAACAGGCCTTTCGGCCCACCAAGTCTCTGCCGACCATCAACCACCCATTTATACTAATCCTACATGAATCCCATATTCCTACCACATCCCCACCTTCCCCTGCCACCTACCTATACTAGGGGCAATTTATAATGGCCAATTTACCTATCAACCTGCAAGTCTTTGGCTGTGTGAGGAAACCGGAGCACCCGACAAAAACCCACGTGGTCAAAGGGAGAACTTGCAAACTCTACACGGGCAATACCGAGAATCGAACCTGGGTCACAGGAGCTATGAGGTTGTAGCGCTAATCACTGCACAACCTTGCAGCCCCAAGTTGCAGGGTTTGATTAGCTTTGGGTTTGGGATCTGATCATTGGGTTCTTCAGTGGGTAGATCCACACTGACCTTACTTTTAACTTTCTGCTGAGGTACGCAAGTGCTGTTCACTTTAGGGCAATTTCCCTTCCCTTTTCTCTTCACTATGAGGAGGATATTTTTCCTAATCTGCCCTATTTCCTCTGGGACAGTAGTGTTCGCCAGTGTCGGTCCAGCTTTCACTGAACTTTCCAGCGGCACTTTGACTAGTTCAGACATCTCCCTTACCATTGGCATGCCTTTTTGGGAACTTTCTTTGTCCCTCCACGTTTCTGTAAATGTTGTTCGCAGCCTTTTTATGGTCCCTGTTTGACCTGCATTTAAGGAGGAGAGTGAGTGGTCTAATTTCTCTAACATTTCAGGGTTGGCTAATCGGAGAATAGGGGGTTCCAATTGGTAATCCTCCTGGCCCTCCTCCAACCTGTCCTCACTGTCCTTTTGAATCCTTCCCTCCTGACTGTCTGACAGATCTGTACTTGTCTGTCCCCTCCACAGACTTGATTTTTTGCCTTTGCTCTGGGGAGTCAATTATATAATTTACCCGCTATTCTTTTTGTCACTCGATATGGACCACTGAAACGGGATTTCAGGGGTAGACCCTCTATTGGGAGTAATAACAATACATGGTCTCTGGGTGGAAATGTTCTCGCCTTGCCATTTTTTCCTGCTTACCTTCTCATGGCTGCCTGGGGGTCTTTGGTTGTTCCTGAGTCATTGCACAGGCTCCCGTGAGCCGATCCCAGAGCATGGAAATGTATTCTAACATGGAAGACTCATCCCTGTGTCCGAAAAACTTCTTGAATCATTTAAGCAGAGCTCTCACCTCGTGTCCATAAATTAATTCAAAGAGGCTAAAGCCAGTGGAAGCATTGAATAAGTCCCTGGTAACCAACAGGTGAAATCCTAGCCCTTTGTCCCAGTCATGGGGTTACTCATAGCAGTATGGCCTGTTCATTGTCTTTAGGGTCTGGTGGTAACGCTCCAAAGCCCCTTGTGACTGTGGGTGGTAGGCTAAGGACCTTAGCTGGGTTATGTCCAGATTGCCCATGACCTTTTCAAAAATACTGGACATAAAATGTGTGCCCTGATCCAACTGGATCTCAGCAGGCAGCCCATTATCGGGTAAAGAATTGGGTTAGCCCCTCCAGCACTACCTTGGCAGAGATAGCCCTTTCTGAGAATGGCCTCTGGGAATCAGGTCACCACATCCATAATGGTGAGAAGATACTGGTAGTCCCGTTTTGTTTTCAGCAGGTGTCCCACACAATCCACCAGCACTCTGCTGAAGGGTTCCCCAAAAGCTGGTAGATGAATTTGGGTGCAGATTTTATTGCAGGTTGGGGCTTCCCCACCACCTAGCGCATGTGACTAGTTTTACAGAACTCCACCACATCTTTGAGGAGTTGTGGCCAGTCAAAATGCTGTCTTATGCGGCTTCGATTTTACATACACTGACATGTCCAGTCATTGGAAGTTCGTCGGCCATTCTTAATATTTCTTTAAGGGACCTCAGCGGCACCACTATCTGGTGAACCACTGTCCTCTCTTCATCCGCAGGTCTGTGAGGAGGTCTCCACTTCCTCATCAGCACCTCGTTCCTTAAATAGTAGCACTCTGCAATTCCCTCTGCTTCAGTTTTGGTTTGGACAGTCTGTGCTATTTTTTAACACTGAGTCGGGATATTGAGCCTCAACTAAGGAAGATCTGTTTAGCAAATCCTTTCTGTTCTCTAACTTCCCAAAGAAGGTTGCAGACAGCCAGGCAGTCGGGTCATCCATCTACAGTGTCAGTTCAGGGATTGTTTGGCCGTGGACCGTGTCACCACACAATCAGGGAGAATGTCAGGGGCCTTCTCCTGTAACTGCTCTGTCTCCCTGCGTTATTTTAGTCTCTCGAGAACTACCGGGGAAGCTGGCACCTTTTCCCCTGTCAGATCATTACCCAGGAGCAGGTCGACCCATCCCTCGGTAAACTAGGTATAATCCCCTTGGTTACCGGTCCTGAAACTGGGTCACACTCCAAATGCAGTCGTTATAAAGGTATGGACATATACTGTCTTCCGATACAATTCACTAACTCTTTAGCATTCACTGCACTATCGAAGAAAGGTCATTCCTTTTCCCAGCAGAAGGGATTGGGTGGCCCCTGTATCCCTTAGTATGACTTTGGGCTTGCTTGCCTCACTCAAGGTGGATGGGGTCACTTTTCCTTGGGATTATAATTCCTGGTAACTCTCAGGGATTTTGTTAAGATTTCCTGCACTCTCAGTGGTAGGTTTACTGGGTCTGACTGCCACAGTTAAAGGCACAGCCTGATCTGCTGTGATTTCCATCAGGGCCCGTTTTCCTGCACTGATCTGGTGGACATTTAAAAAAAAATATTCATTCACAGAATGTGGGCGTGGCTGGCCAGGCCAGCATTTATTGCCCAACCCTAATCGCCCTTGCCAAGGTGGTGGTGAGCTGCCTGCTTGAACCGCAGTAGTCCATATGGGGTAGGTATACCCACAGTGCTATTGGGAAGGGAGTTCCAGGATTTTGACCCAGCGACAGTGAAGGAACGACGATAAAGTTCAAAGTCAGGATGGTGTGTGACTTGTAGGGGAACTTGCAGATGGTGGTGTTCCCATGTATTTGCTGCCCTTGTCCTTCTAGTTGGTAGAGGTCGCGGGTTTGGAAGGTGCTGTCTAAGGAGCCTTGGTGCATTGCTGCAGTGCATCTTGTAGATGGTACACACTGCTGCCATTGTGCGTCGGTTGTGGAGGGAGTGAATGTTTGTAGATGGGGTGCCAATCAAGCGGGCTGCTTTGTCCTGGATGGTGTTAAGCGTCTTGAGTGTTGTTGGAGCTGCACCCATCCAGGCAAGTGGAGAGTATTCCATCACACTCCTAACTTGTGCCTTGTCGATTGTGGACAGGCTTTGGGGAGTCAGGAGGTGAGTTACTCGCCTCAGGATTCCTAGCCTCTGACCTGCTCTTGTAGCCACGGTATTTATATGGCTACTCCAGTTCGGCTCCTGGTCAATGGCAGCCCCTAGGATGTTGATAGTGGGGGATTCAGCGATGGTAATGCTGTTGAATGTCAAGGACAGATGGTTAGATTCTCTCTTCTTGGAGATGCTCATTGCCTGGCACTTGTGTGGCGCGAATGCTACTTTCCACTTATCAGCCCGAGCCTGGATATTTTCCAGGTCTTGCTGCATTTCTACACAGACTGCTTCAGTATCTGAGGAGTCGCGAATGGTGCTGAACATTGTGCAATCATCAACGAACATCCCCACTTCTGACCTCATGATTGAAGGAAGGTCATTGATGAAGCAGCTGAAGATGGTTGGGCCCAGGACAGTACCCTGAGGTAATCCTGCAGTGATGTCCTGAAGCTCAGCTGATTGACCTCCAACAACCACAATCATCTTCCTTTGCGCTAGGTATGACTCCAGCCAGCGGAGGGTTTTCCCCCTGATTCCCATTGCCCTCAGTTTTGCTAGGGCTCCTTGATGCCAGACTCGGACAAATGCTTCATTGATGTCAAGGGCAGTCACTCTCACTTCACCTCTTGAGTTCAGCTCTTTTGTCCATTTTTGAACCAAGGCTGTATTGAGATCAGGATGAGTGGCCCTGTTGGAACCCAAACTGAGCATCACTGAGCAGGTTGTTGCTAAGCAAGTGTCGTTTGATGGCACTGTTGATGACACCTTCCATCACTTTACTGATGATTGAGAGGAGGCTAATGGGGCGGTAGTTGGCCGGGTAGGATTGGTCCTGTTTTTTGTGTACAGGACATACCTGGGTAATTTTCCACATTGCAGGGTAGATGCCAGTGTTGTAGCTGTACTGGAACAGCTTGGCTAGGGCCGCAGCAAGTTCTGGAGCACAGGTCTTCAGTACTATTGCCGGAATATTGTCAGGCCCCATAGCTTTTTCAGTATCCATTTGCTGCAGTCGTTTCTGGATATCACGCGGAGTGAATCGAATTGGCTAAAGTTTGGCATCTGTGATGCTGGGGACTTCAGGAGGAGGCCGAGATGGATCAACTCGGCACTTCTGGCTGAAGATTGTTGCAAATGCTTCAGCCTTATCTTTTGCACTGATGTGCTGGGCTCCCCCATCATTGAGGATGGGGATATTTGTGGAGCCACCTCCTCCAGTTAGTTGTTTAATTGTCCACCACCATTCACGGCTGGATGTGGCAGGACTGCAGAGCTGAGATCGGATCCGTTGTTTATGGGATCGCTTAGCTCTACGCAGTTTGGCATGCAAGTTGTCCTGGGTTGTAGCTTCACCAGGTTGACACCTCATTTTGAGGTATGCCTGGTGCTGCTCCTGGCATGCCCTCCTGCACTCTTCATTGAACTAGGGTTGGTATCCTGGCTTGATGGTAATGGTAGAGTAGGGGATATGCCGGGCCATGAGGTTACATATTGTGGTTGAGTACAATTCTGCTGCTGCTGATAGCCCACAGCGCCTCATGGATGCCCAGTTTTGCATTGCTAGATCTGTTGGAAATCTGTCCCATTTAGCACGGTGATAGTGCCACACAACACAATGGACGGTATCCTCAATCTGAAGGCGGGACTTCGTCTCCACAAGGACTATGCAGTGGTCACTCCTACCAATACTGTCATGGACAGATGCATCTGTGGCAGGCGGATCGGTGAGGACGAGGTCAAGTATGTTGTTCCCTCGTGTTGGTTCCCCCACCACCTGCCGCAGCCCCAGTCTAGCAGCTGTGTCCTTTAGGACTCGGCCAGCTTGGTCAGTAGTGGTGCGACCGAGCCACTCATGGTGATGGACAATGAAGTCCCCCACCCAGAGTACATTTTGTGCCCTTGCTACCCTCAGTGCTTCTTACAAGTGGTGTTCAACATGGAGGAGTACTGAGTCATTAGCTGAGGAGGGCGGTAGGTGGTAATCAGGACTCTCATTAATCTTACAGGTTTTCCCGACACTTCCACCAGTCAGCATGACGGTGATCTGCCTCATTACAATGGAAACACACATGGCTTCGGCTGTTACTCCTGCTCTCAGTACCGTCCTATTTGGCCTGAGGAAGGGCTCCCGTGTGTCCAGCTTTTCCTTCTTGCCCATGGCTGTTCAGGGTCCGATCAGCCTCCCACCTTTTATTCTCGGGTCTTTGGGGTTACTAGGGAAGGGTTTCCCTTTGGGGCTAAGGCCTTGTATACAAGGGAAAATTCATCAGCCAGAAGTGCAACCTGCCTGGCTCTTTGAACCTTCTGTTCCTCTGTGTGTGTTTTAATGGGAGGGAGAGCGAGTTTGTGAACTCTTCGAGATGGATCACTGCTCTGAGATTTATATATGTGGGCTGTATCCTGATCTTCTGTATCCACTGGTCAAAAGTAAGCACCAAAACAGACTGGAAATCTTCTATTGGTTCATAAAATGGTAATGTTTAGCTTAGACAAATGTAGGGCCATTACAGGCAGAGTCAGGAGAATCTATAATGGGGAATTGAGAAATGACAGAGAAGTGAAATGTGATTAGCACCGCAGCCTCTAAGCTCCAGCGACCCAGGTTCAATTCTGGGTACTGCCTGTGTGGAGTTTGCAAGTTCTTCCTGCATCTACGTGGGATTTCTCCGGGTGCTCAGGTTTCCTCCCACAGCCAAAAGACTTGCAGGTTGGTAGGTTAGTTGACCATTATAAATTGCCCTTAGTATAGGTAGGTGGTAGGGAAATATCGGGACAGGTGGGGATGTGGTAGGAATATGGGATTAGTGTAGTATAAAATGAGAGGTTGATGGTCGGCATAGACTCGGTGGGCCGAAGGGCCTGTTTCAGTGCTGTATCTCTAAACTAAACAAAAAAATATTTTGTGTCTGTCTTCACTGAGGAAGATACAAGAAATCTCCCAGAATTAGAGATCCAAGGGATTGGGAGAATGAAGAATTGAAGGAAATTGGTATTAGTGAGAAGTTTGTATTGGAGACATTAGTAGGGCTGATGTTTGACAATTATCCAGGATCTGATATTCTATATCCCAGAGTGTTGAAGGAAGTAGTAATGGAGATTGTTCATGCATTGGCGGTCATCGTTCAAAATTCTATCACTTCCGGAACGCTTCCTGCAGATTGGAAGGTAGCAAATCTCATCCCACTGTTTAAGAAGGGAGGGAAAGAGAAAATTGGGAACAACAACCACCCATTTATGCTAACACTACAGTAATACCATATTCCCTACCACCTACCTACACTAGGGGTAATTTATAATGGCTAATTTATCTATCACCTGCAAGTCTTTGGCTGTGGGAGGAAACCGGAGCACCCGGCGAAAACCCACGTGGTTAGCATTTCATCAGTACTAGGGAACATGTTAGAATCTATTCTAAATTATGCGATAAATAGATCTGATTGGGCAGAGTCAACATGGATTTATGAATGGGAAATCATGCTTGATGAACCTGTTGGTTTTTATTTTTTGGATGTCACGAACAAAATAGAGAAGGGGAGTCGGTGGATTTTCAGAAAGCTTTTGATAAAGTGCCCCACAGTATGTTGGTCAGCAAAATTAAAGAACATGGGATCGGAGGTAATATACTGACTAGCAGTAAGGATTGGTAAACAGGCAGGAAACAGAGAGCAGGAATAAATGGGCCATTCTTGCTTTGGCAGGCTGTGACTAATGGAGTCCCGCAGGGATCTGTGCTTGGGCCCCAGCTGTTCACAATATCTATCAATGATTTGGATATTGGGACCAAAGTAATATTTCAAGTTCGCAGATGACACAAAACTAGGTGGAAATGTGTGTTGTGAGGAAGATGCAAAGTGGGTTCAAGGAAATTTGGACAGACGTAGTGAGTGGGTAAAAACATGGCAGATGGAATATAATGTGGAAAAATGTGAAGTTAGCCACGGTGGTAGGATGAATAGATGTGCAGAGTGTTCCAATTGGTGAGAGATTAGAAAGTGTAGATGTACAAAGGGACCTGGGTATCCTCATTATAAGTAATTGAAAGCTAACATGCAGGTGCAGCAAGCAATTAGGAAGGCAAATGGTATGTTGGCCTTTATCACGAGTTGATTTGAGTAGTGAAGTCTTGCTGCAATTGTCTAGAAACTTTGTTAGACCGCAGATGGAGTGCTGTGCACAGTTCTGGTCTCTTTACCTGAGGAAGGATATTATGACCACAGAGGGAGTGCAAAGAAGGTTCACCAGACTTCTTCCCGGGATGGTGGGACTGTCCTATGAAGAGAGATTGGGGAAGCTGGGCCTGTATTCTCTAGAGTTTCGAAGAATGAGAGGTGATCTCATTGAAACCTACAAAATACTTAAAGGGATAGACAGGATAGATGCAGCTAAGATGTTTCCCCTGGTTGGGGAGTCCAGAAATAGCAGACATAATTTCAAAATAAAAGAGAAGCCACTTAGGACAGAGATGAGGAGATATTTCTTTACTCAGATGGTTCTGAATCTTTGAAATTCTCTACGCCAGAGAGCTGTGGAAGCTCAGTCATTGAGCATGTTTAAAGTAGGGATTGACAGTTTTATAAATACCACTGACAAAAAGGGATATGAGGATAATGTGGGGGAAAAGGCATTGGATGATCAACCATGATCATATTGAATGGTGGAGCAGGCTCGATGGGCTGAATGGCTTACTTCAGCTCCTATGTTCCTATGTTCGGAAGCTGGTTAACTCTTTCAAACTCAAGGTAAGTTTAGTCAGGCTGCTTTCCCAGGGTTCAGAATGTTTTATAGTGCACTTCTGATACTATCTCATATGCACCCAGGATACCATTTTTATCCATCTCATAATGTGATGAACTTTCATCTGGCAACAGTGAATAAACCTCATGGACTTTTCCTGTTATTCTACTTGGTAAAAACAGTGTCCAGCTCTCTGTCAGTCATTTCAGCTGCTTTGCAAGCATTTCAAAACTGATGAAAAATTCTGACACATCCTCCTCATTGAAATTTGGAACTAACTGGGAGAACATTAAGAGCTCAGCACATGGTCCTGAACTATGGGTAGCTCCTTCACTAGCTGTGCCTTCAGTGGGTGTACTGGGACTTCCTCTAGTTGTTTGAGCCACCTTAACTCCCTTTCCTCCTTCTCCTTCTGGAACACTCTTACTTTTTCTCTTTCTTGACGCTCTGCTCTTTCTCACTCTCTCTAGAATTCTAATTCTAGTCTTTTCTGTTCTAGTTTTACCTTAGCTAACATTACTCTATCTGTCAGTGATTCTAACCCTGTTTGAATTTTCTGCTGCAAATAAAAAATGGTTGGCCACAAGTCTTAGGATTTCGGGTTTCCAATCGTATGGACGGAGAATAATCCCTGACTGTCCAGCGACATTACACAACTTTTCAACAGAGAGGAGTTTTAACCTGTACCGAGTTACTTCACTCTGTATGTAATTCCTTTATTGGGAATGTAAATTCTTTATTTAAAAAAGGGACAGAGACAGAAAGCACGAAAAATTATGAGGGTATGGATAGGGTAGATAGGAAAAAACCTTTTCCTTAGCGGAGGTGTCAATAACCGGGGGGCATTGATTTAAATTAAGGGGCAGGAGGTTGAGAGGGGATTTGAGGGGAAGAAAAATCACCCAGAGGGTATTTGGAATCCGGAACACACTGCCTGAAGGGGCTGCAGAGGCAGGAACCCTCCACAACATTTACGAATTATGTAGATGAGCACTTGATACGCCATAGCGTACAAGGTTACGGGCCAGGTGCTGGAAAATGGGATTAGAATGGATAGGCTTGTTGGCCGGCACAGACACAGTGGGCCGAAGGGCCTGTTCCTTTGCTCTATAACTCTGTGACTCTATGACACTTCCAATTTCTCGTTTGTCATTGCGTTACAATAACTAGAACCTCCACATTTCTGATACAGCCAGGTGAGGAGGGGTTCCAGGCTCCCCTCTTGTCCTATAGTTTCTTTGATCACAATGGGATTTAGTCCTTTTTAGCAGTGGACATGCTGACCACCTCAGTGAGTATTTTACCTTTTACCTTTACTGTGATCGTGAAAGAACCAATCAGACAGGTTTTCTTAAGTTTAATCAAGAAGTGAGTTTATTGTAATTTAAAATCTAAAATGAATCTAAATAAAATAATAAAAATATACGTTAGACATTCATGCACAAGCTCACAGGCAAATCACTCAAATGAAGTATACAGTGAGAAATAAATTTGTATTTGGATTGGAGTCCAGAATAAATTAAAAATAAACAAAGTCTGTGATGTTGGATAATTCTGTGGTCTGCGCCTTTGCCATCATTACTTATGAGTTTCATGTCATCTTCAAGCGTTGAAATTATGTTTTTTTGCATATAAGTCTCTATTACTTGTATATCTATCTACATGTCAGGAAGAGCACTGATACTAATACTGACCCCTGAGAAACAGCAATTTATACTCCCCCTCCCCCAGTTTGAACAAAGTCTGTTCACCACGTCTCTGTGCTTTCTGTCCCTGAGTCAGTGTCATATTCACACTATCACTGTCAAAATATTCCATGTGTTATATTTCTCATAACAAGTCTATGAAATGTCATTTGATCACAGGCCTTTTGAAAGTCCTTACACATAACATGAAACACACTATCCTCATCAATACTCACAGTTATGTCATCAATGAACTTGATCAAGATTATCGGACGTGATTGGTCATTACTTACCCGTGCTGTTTGTCATTTATTATCCCATGTTTTTCCAAGAAAGATATATTTTGTACAGGCTTATGGCCTCTAGAAATTTCCAACCACCGACATTAGACTGACTGGTCAGTAGCTACAGGATTTATCTAATGTCTCATTTTATAAGCAGGGTGTAACATAGACAACCCTGCAGTCCCCTGTCATCACTCCCAGATCCAAGGAGGATTGAAAGCTTCCAGCCAATGCCTCTGCTTTTTCCACCATTTCCTCCCTCAACTCACCTCGTATCTCCCATCTAGACTGAGGAACACTTCTACACTATTGTGGTACAAAAAGTATTGGATTGAAAGAGATTAACTGAACTTGTTTGTTCATTGACTGTAATTAATGTCAGTCACTACGGACCATAATTGTGTCACTGGAGGGTTTCCCTCTTCTATTAATAAGGGACTCCTTTCAATGTGTTAAATCATAGTGTCAGTGGGAGCATCAACCCCGGCCCGAACAGGGATCCGTGGCTGCAGAAAGAGAGAGAGAGAGAGAAAGACGATCGATCAAAATCTGAGAACAATAGATTGGAATGTTACAGCAATGGGTCAGAATCTGAAGACAATAGATTGGAATGTTCCAACAATGGGTCAGAATCTGAGGACAATAGATTGGAATGTTCCAACAATGGGTCAGAATCTGAGGACAATAGATTGGAATGTTCCAACAATGGGTCAGAATCTGAGGACAATAGATTTCAATGTTCCAACAATGGGTCAGAATCTGGGAACAATAGATTGGAATGTTACAGCAATGGACAGCAGGAGTACGTATTATTGGTTTGGCCTGGTTACAGCTGAGTATTTTCGGATGACATTAGAAGCGCGGATCTATTATGCTCTGAAGATGATTCAAACGGTTTACTACCCCATCCTCGCTATTATTGGTGGCCCTGGTAAGTCTCTGTATCCAACTATTAGATCCATAAACAAAGGTAATTACAACGGCATGAGTACAGATTTAGCCCTAGTGGACTGGGCAGGAAGACTAAAAGGTAGGACAGTTGATGAGCAGTGGCAGATGTTTAAGGAGATATTCAATTCCTCCCAACTACAATATATTCCAGAGAGGAAGAAATATTCTAGGAGGGGGGAAAACATCCATGGCTAAGCAAGGAAGTTAAGGATAATGTAAAGACAAAATCTAAGGCATACCATATTGCAAAGGCCAGTGGCAGGCTGGAAGATTGGGAAATTTTTAATGATCAACAAAGGGTTACTAAAAAAGTAATAAAAAGAGCAAAGATAAATTATGAAAGATAACTAGAGCAAAATATAAAAACGGATAGTAAAAACTTCTTTAAGTATATAAAAGGTAAGAGAGTGGCTAAAGTGAATGTTGATCCCTTGGAGGATGAGACTGGGAAGTTGATAGAGGGGAACACAGAAATGGTGGAGACACTAAATCAGTATTTTGCCTCAGTTTTGACGGTGGAGGACACCAGTACCATCTAAATAGTAACAGGTAATGCAGAGGTTATAGAAAGAGAGGAATTTAGAACAATCATCATTACTAGGTAAAAAGTGCAGAGCAAACTATTGGAATTGAAGGCAGACAAGTAACCAGGCCTGATGGCCTGCATCAGAGTGTCTTAAAGTAAGTGGCAGCAGAGATAATGGATCCATTGGTTACAATATTCTAAAATTCGCTGGATGCGGGAAAGGTTCCAGTGGATTGGAAAAAAGCTAATATAACGCCCTTATTCAAAAAGGGAGGGAGGCAGAAAGTAGGAAACTATAGACCAGTTAGTTTAACATCTATCGTTGGGAAATTGTTAGAACCCATTATTAAGGAAGTAATAACAGGACGTTTAGAAAGTCAAAACGCAATCCATCAGAGTCAGCATGGTTTTATGAAGGGTAAATCCTATTTGACGAATTTGCTAGTGTTCATCGAAGCTGTGACAAGAAAAGTGGAAAATGGTGATCCTGTAGATGTAGTATATCTGGATTTCCAGAAGACATTTGATAAAGTGCCGCACAAAAGGTGAATACAGAAGGTAAGATCACATGAGTTCAGGGGCAATTTATTAACTTTGATAGAGGATTGGCTAACCAACAGAAAACAGAGAGTCGGCATAAATGGATCTTTTTCTGGTTGGCAATATGTAACTGGTGGGGTACCACAGGATTTGGTCCTTGGCCCCTGCTATTTACAATATATATTTATGATTTGGATGCAAGGATAGAAGTTACTATAGCCAAATCTCCAGATGACACTAAAATAGGTGGGATAGTATGTTGCAATAATTAAATAAGAAATTTACAAATTGATATGGATAGGTTAGGTGAATGAACGAAAATTTGGCAGATGGAGTTTAATGTGGATAAGTGTAAGGTTATCCATTTTGGTCGGAAGAATAGAAAGGCAAATTATTATCTAAATGGAGATAAACTTCTGAGTGCTTCGGTGCAGATGGATCTGGTTGTCCTCGTGTATGAATCGCAGAAAGCTAGTTTGCAGGTACAACAGGTGAAAAGGAAGGCAAATTGAATTTTGGTATTTCTTGCTAATGGAATAGAATATAAAAGTAGGAAAGTGTTGCTGCAACTGTACAAGGCATTAATGAGACCGCACCTGGAGTATTGTGTATAGTTTTAGTCTCCTGACTTGAGGATGGATGCAGTTGTACTGGAGGCAGATCAGAGGAGAGTCACTAGAGAGTCCAGGGAGGAGGGGTTTGTCTTATGAAGAGAGATTGAGCTCTTTATGCCTTTACTCTATGGAGTTTAGAAGAATGAGAGTCGATCTAATTGAGGTAGAGAAGATGGTTAAGGGGATTGACAAAGTAGACACAGAGAAGACGTTTCCTCTTGAGGGGCAACCTAGAATGAGAGGTCATTGTTTTAGGATAAGGGATAAGGATTTAAAATAGAGATGAAGAGAAATTTCTTCTCTGAAAGGGTCGTGAGTCTGTGGGATTCAATACCCGGATTCAATAGATGCCGGGACATTGAATAAATTTAAGGAGGCGATAGACAGATTTTTAATTAGTAATGGGTTGAAGAGATATGGAGAACGGGCAGGAAAGTGGAGTTGAGACTGAGATGAGATCAGCCATGATCTTATTGAATGGCGAAGCAGGTTCGAGGGGCTGAATTGCCTACTCCTGCTCCTACTTCTTATGTTATTATGTTCTTATCTGTATCTTTCCAGACAAGAGCGGGTGACGTATCCATTATCTCTCTCTCTGTTGTCCATTCATGTATCTGCTGTGTGACGGAGGCCATCTATGTCGGGTGAGCTGAATTATACTGCCTGCTCTCTCAGCAGGGAGAAGCAGGTGAGAGATCCCGTGGCTTTGTCAGGATAACGGGATTCCTGATGGTCTAGGTGTCTCTGCGGGGTCCCCAAGGCAACGGGGAGAGGTACAGGAACTGATACAGCTCTCACTCCATTAATGTACAGTTGGTGTGTGAGCATGCCCAGTACATCATCTTGGTAAATGTCCACTGTCCTGGCAGCAGCCACTGTACCTTCATTCTGAAGCAGTCAGCCGGTCCCAACACATTGGGCCCCCATGCAGAACCCGAATGTGGCTCATGACCTCTAAACTCTAGACACTCCCCTCCTCCACACAAAACCACCAGGTGAAGCAATGCTTCAGATGTCTGAACCGCTCGTGGGGAGCCCTCCAGTACATACTGGAGCAGGTGTCCAAGTTCATGGTGTTCTGCTGCACCCTTCACATCAGCACCATCATGAGGACACAGGCTTTGGCACCAGGGATCCGCAGGCTAACTCAGTAGGAGGAGGAGGAGGCAGGGAGGATATTTCCTGGATGATTTCAAACCGGAAAGGCTGTCCCAGAGACGCTGCTAAGATTCCAGTTCCCAGAGGACAACTTCCCTTTCCCACCATGGATCCACCACTTCTCCACCATTACACCCATCTGAGATGCCCCATCACAGCGTCCCCGAGGTAAGCATCCTGCAATAAAAACACCAACAAAATGTTTTTCATGATCATCTTTCTCCAACAACACATGCAATTATACAAACTAAACTGAACTATTCACCCTTGTGTATTCCCTTAGTCCCTGTCTTGTGGGTTCCCCCAACTTGCCAAGTGCTCCTACACAGTGTTTCCCAGTGACTGCAGCATGGCTGGTGGAAGGCTGCTGACTTTCACTGGGGTGACTGCAGATGGCCTTGCAGGACTTCCTCGAGCTGCTCTAGGCCTTGAGGACTCGGATTCAGAATGCACCACCTCGACATGGGCAGCAGCTCCAGCAATGTTCACATCTGAGTCCTGTGTATTATAACTCGTTTGTGACCTCGCCCTCCGGTGATCTGTCACATGAACTATCCTTTCCCCCTGGCCTGGCTGAAGCTCACTCATGCTCGGTGACTCACCACATGCAGATTCTGACTCTATATCAGCCTCTAAGGTACACGCACTGTAAGTATTTGATCTGGTGGCTGTGAGCATCAGACCAAGTGATGGGGCTTTAGTGCTCTTTTGCTGCTCTCTTTCTGTCTCCTGGAGCTGCTGTGACTGGGAAGTTGGTAGTATTGGGTTATCATTGAAAAGTATAAAATCAGAAGGGGAGGTTTGAGGTGAAGGATTGGGGGTGGTATGGAAAGCAGGAGGTCCATGGTCTTACCATCTCCAGCTTGTACATCAACATTTCTAACGTTTACCAGTTCTGATGAAGGGTCACAGATCTGAAACATTAACCCTGTTTCTCTCTGCACCGATGCTGCCAGACCCACTGAGTATTTCCAGCACTTTCTGTTCAGGTGCACAGATGTGCCCCATTGACCAACTTATCTCAGCCCGTTTTTTTTTAGCTTAAATTTGCATTTCTGGACATCCTCAGATATTCCATTGAGAATGAAATCGTAATTACAATCATACACCTCGAAAATCCTCAGGATGTCCGTCTCCCCAGGCGTGCCTGTTTTTCTTCTCTACCAGGTTATCAATTGACTATTTCCTGTGATATGCTAGTGAGATTGTATTTCTGGCTTTTCTTATTCAAAACTCTCTGAAAGTCCTCCCCCCCCCCCCACCCACGCTGTTAGTGATGAACACACACGTTTGATTGTGTGTAAACTCTTTTTGTTGCCAAATCTCCTACTCATTCATCACTCAACTGAGTTTACTATTTTTCACAAACCAAGTAAACCAAGCCTATCATCCTGATGTCTGTGTTCCGTCTCCTACACCACTGTAAGGTCTGATCTAGGGTCAGAGATCACCCAAAAAGGAGGTCAAAGGGTCACAAGCAGTTTATTGAGGAGTGACAGTTCAAATACAGCACAAAATCAGAATAAACACAGTAGAGAAACAATCTGTGACATATGAGAAAGGCTTTCTGGATGTGAATTAGTTTTTTAGAAGCTATTATCAAAGATGTTATAGCAGGGCAGGTCGAAAAATTCAAGGTGATTAGGCAAAGTCAACATGGTTTTGTGAAAGGGAAATTACGTTTAATCAATTAACTGGAGTTCTTTGAAGAAGTAACATGTGCTGTGGATAAAGGGGAACTGGTGGATGTACTGTACTAGATTTCCAGAAGGCATTTGATAAGGTGCCACATCAAAGGTCATTGCGAAAAATAAAAGCTCATGGTGTAGGGGGTAACACATTGCCATGGATAGACGTTTGGTTAGCTAACAGGAAACAGACAGCAGCCATAAATGGGTAATTTTCTGGTTGGCAGGATGTAACGAGTGGGGTGCCATAGGTATCAGTGCTGGGGCCTCAACTTTTTACAGTTTGTTTAAATGAATTAGATGCAAGGACCGAAGGTGTGGTTGGTAAATCTGTTAATGAAACAAAGTTCTGAAGAGGACATAAGGCGGCTGCAAACGGACATAGATAGATTGAGTGAGAAGGCAAAGATCTGGGAAATGGAGTAGAATGTGGGGAAATGTGAAATTGTCCATATTGGTAGTAATAATGAAATTAAACTAAGCATATTATCTCAATGGTGAGAGATTGCAGAACTCTGAGATGCAGGAGTATCTGTGTGTCCTGGTGCATGAATTGCATAAGGTTAGTATGTCGGTTCAGAAAGTAATTAGGAAAGCTAATATAATGTTATCATTTATTGTGAGAGGAACTGAATACAAAGGGAGGGAGGGCATTGGTGAGACATTATCTGGAATTCTGTGTTCATTACTGGTCTCCTTATTTAAGGAAACATGTAAATGCGTTGTAAACAGTTCAGAGAAGGTTTATTAGATGAATATGGGCGGACCGTCTTATGAGGAAAGGCCGGACAGGCTAGGCTTATATCAGCTGGAGTTTAGAAGAGTAAGGGGCGACTTGATTGAAACATTGAAGATTCTGAGCGTGGGATAGAGCAAGTGAGGGCGACAGAGAGAGAGAGGGAGAGATAGAGAAAGAGAGAAAGAGAGAGCTGAGCTCATCGGCTGCTGAAAACCTCATCCATGCCTTAGTTACCTCGAGATTTGACTATTCCAGCACACTGCTGGCTTGTTTCCCACATTCTACTCTCTGTAACCTTGTCCCTTGTGGTCTTCCAAAACTCTGCTGCCATCTCCTAATTTACACCAAATTCTGTTCACCCAACATCCCAGTGCTCACTGACCTGCATTGGCTCTTGGTCCAGTAACACCACAATTTTAATATTCCAACCATGAGATCAAATCCCTCCATGTCCTCGTCCTTCTGATTATCCCAATCCCCTGTCCATTTCCAATATTCCTGAAACTTGTTCATCTTAAAGTCTTTTGCTAATTCCCTTTATAAAGGTGGGTTTCTTTCCCTCTGTTTCTATCCCTGACCACACATTTCATCTCTTCATCTTCCACCCTGAAAAATCATATAAAAGGGAGGCAGGAACTCGGTAGCCACTCCTACACCACTGTGAGATCTGATCGAGGGTCACAGATTAACAGAAAGGAGGTCGAAGGGTCACAAGCAATTTATTGCAGGGAAACCATTGGAAAAAATTCGGAGGGACAGGATTAATCTCCACGTGGAGAGGCAGGGATTAATCAGGAATAGTCAGCATGGCTTTGTCAAGGGGAGTTCGTGTCTAACTAAATTGATAGATTATTTTCGAGGCGGTGACTAGGGGTGTAAAGGAGGGTAAAGCAGTAGTCTATATGGACTTCAGTAAGGTTTTTGATGGGATCCCGCATGGGAGATTTGTTAAGAAGGTAAGAGCCCATGGGATCCAGGGCAACTTGGCAAATTGGATCCAAAATTGGCTTAGCGGCGGGAGGCAGAGGGTGATGGTCAAGGGTTGTTTTTGCGAGTGGAAGCCTGTGACCAGTGGTGTACTGCAGGGATCGGTGCTGAGACTCTTGCTGTTTGTAGTGTACATTAATGATTTAGACGTGAATATATGAGAACTGATCAGTAAGTTCGCAGCTGACACGAAAATTGGTGGTGTTGTACATAGTGAGGAGGAAAGCCTTAGATTACAGGACGATGTAGATGGGCTGGCAAGATGGGCAGAGGAGTGGCAAATGGAATGTAATCCTGAGAAGTGTGAGGTGATGCATTTTTGGGGGGGGGGCGAACAAGACAAGGAAATATACAATGGATGGTAGGACCCTAGGAAGTATTGAAGGTCAGAGGGAGCTTGGTGTACTTGTCCATTGATCACTGAAGGTAGCAGCACAGGTAGACAATGCGGTCAGGAAGACGTATGGGACACCTGCCTTTATTAGCCGAGGTGTAGAATATAAGAGCAGGGAGGTTATGATGGAGCAGTATAAAACGCCAGTTAGGCCACAACTGGAGTACTGTGTATAGTTCTGGTTGCCGCACTATAGAAAGGAGGTGATTGCAAAGGAGAGGGTGCAGAATAGATTCACCAGAATGTTGCCTGGGCTGGAGCATTTCAGCTGTGAAGAGTGACAGAAAAGGCTAGGGTTGTTTTCCTTAGAGCAGAGAAGGATGAGGGGTGTCATTTTTGAGGTATACAACAGAATGAGGGGCATTGATAGGTTAGACATGAAGAATCTTTTTTCCCTCAGTGGACGGGTCAATAACCAGGGGGAATAGATTTAAGGTAAGAGGCAGGAGGTTTAGAAGGGATTTGAGGAAAGTAATTTTCACCCAGAGGGTGGTTGGAATCTGGAACACACTGCCTTAAGAGATGGTCCGGGCAGCTACCCTCACAACATTTCATAAGTATTTAGATGAGCACATGAAACGCCATAGCATACAAGGCTACAGGCCAAGTGCTGGGAATTGGGATTAGAATAGTTCGGTGCTTGATGGCCAGCACAGACACAATGGGCTGAAGGTCCTGTTTCTGTGCTGTATATCTCTATAATTCTATGACTCTATTGAGGAGTAACAGTTCAAATAGAGCACAACATCAGAAGAGACATTGTGTGCATACGACCTGTGGCAGGTGAGAATGGCTTTCAGTTATGGATCAAATGTTAGAAGCTATTATTAAAGACGTTATAGCAGGGCACGTAGAAAAAAATCAAGGTGATCAGGCAGAGTCAACATGGTTTTGTGAAAGGGAAATCATGTTTAACCAATATACTGGAGTTCTTTGAAGAAGTAACATGTACTGTGCATAAAGGGGAACTGGTGGATTTACTGTACTTAGATTTACAGAAGGCATTTGATAACGTACCACATCAAACGTCATTGTGGTAAATAAAATGCCAGAGTGTAGGGGGTAACATAATTGGCATGGATAGAGGATAGGCTAGCTAACAGGAAACAGAGTAGGCATAAATGGGTTATTTTCTGGTTCGCAAGCTGCGGCAAGTGGTGTGCCACCATGATCAGTGCTGGGGCCTCAACTTTTTACAATTGATACAAAAAACTTTGATGAATAGACCGAAGGTATGCTTTCGAAATTTGCTAATGACTCCAAGATTGGTAAGAAGGTAAGTTCTGAAGAGGACATAAGGAGGCTACAAAGGGATTAGGAAAGGTTAAATGAGTGGTCAAAGAACTGGCAAATGGAGTATAATGTGGGAAAAGATCAAACTGTCCATTTTGGTTGGAAGACTTGACTGTTACCTCGAGACTTAACTATTCTAACTCACTCCTGGCTGCTCTCCCATAACCTACTCTCTGTAAACCTGTGGTCATCCAAAACTCTGCTGCCACCTTCTAATTTACACTAAATTCTGTTCACCTAACATCCCCGTGCTCACTGATCTACATTGGCTCTTGGTCCAGTAACACCTCAATTTTAATATTCTCACTCGTATGATCAAATCCCTCATGTCCTCACCCCTCTGATTATCCCAATCCCCTGTCCATTTCCAATATTCCTGAAGCTTGTTCATCTTAAAGTCTTTTTCTAATTCCCTTTTAAAAGTGAGTTTCTTTCCCTCTGTCTCACTCCCTGACCACACATTTCATCTCTCCAGCTCCACTGGTGCTGTGGAAGTTCGGATCCATAAAATGGTGTGAGCTGCACTGCCGGTCACATCCAGCACATTGTACAGGACACCCAGGCTGTCCGGGGTGATAACGTGGGTGTAACATGTGTGCGTCTGTAGTGTGAGGAAGGGTCTGAATATGGTGTCAATCAGCCATTCCAGCAGCTTTGATGGACGTCTTTGAAACTTGGTCTGTGCATGTCCACTGACCGCCTGTGTCAGTCACTCTCAGCTGAACATACATTCAGCAGCACGAGGAACCCCCTCTAGTGTTATTTAAAAAGACCAGGTATCCATCTTACAGTTTTCTGGAGGTTGTGTTGTGAGCTGCTGCAGACATTCAGGGAGGACAGAGAATTTGTTGACCCAACAGTAGGGGCGTGGAACGCCCTGCCTGCAACAGTATTCGACTCGCCAAATTTAAGGGCATTTAAGTGGTCATTGGATAGACCTATGGATGAAACTGGAATAGTGTAGGTCAGATGGTTTCACAGGTCGGCGCAACATCGAGGGCTAAAGGGCCTGTACTGCGCTGCAATGTTCTATGTTCTATGTTCTATAACTCTGGACAAGGTATAGGGACTGTAGTTACAGTGTCTCTGGGTCTGTAACATGACCAACAAATGGAGCAGAGGCTGCAGAGAGGGGATGCTCTGAAAGAATGGATGAGGAAGGGGCTCTGCCCTACCAACCCCGGGTTTTCCAAGAGCACTTTTCCGACCTACACCTAACCCAGGAGCAGTGTGTGAGATGACTCTGATTCAATTAGGAGGTGGTCACAGAGCTGTGTCACCTCCTGTAACACGACCTAGAGCCTCACACCAGGGTGAGGACGGAGCTGTCAGTGGATGTTAAGGTCACAGTTTAATTGAACTTCTTTGTATCTGGATCTTTCGAGACAAGAGCAGGAGACGTATCCAACATCGAGTCACAGAGACTGATAGAGTCATTTAGGACATAGAAGGAGGCCATTCATCCCATCATATCCATGCTGGCTCTCCATGGAGCAATCCTGTCAGTCCCACTCCCCCACTCAATCCCTGTAGCAAATTCATTTCCTTCAGGTCTCCACCAGCTTTCATTTGAAATCAATGATTGTCTCTGCTTCTAACGCACTTGTGGGCAGTGAGTTCCAGATCATTAACACCCGCTGCATAAAGAAAAACATTCTTCCTCATATTCCTTCTGCATCTCTTGTCCAGAACCTTCAATCTGTGTCCCTAGTCTTTCTTCCATCAGTTAATGGGAACACTTTGTCATTGTCTAAATTATCTAAACCTGTCATAATCGTGTAACCTAACCTTGGAACTAAAATCCTCCATCCCTGGAACCATCCTGTTAAATCTCCTCAGCACCAAGGACCTTCATAATCTTTCTGAAGTGTGGTGACCAGAATTGGACACAGTAGTCCAGCTGAGACCTAACCAGAGATTTTTAAACATTCATCATAACTTCTCTGCTTTTGAACTCAATACCTCTCTGTATGAAGCCCAAGATTATATGTATTTTACTATCCAATCTCTCAATATGTCCTGCCACCTTCAACGATGGATATTCATACACCCACAGGTCTCTCTGTTCCTGCACACTGTTTAGAACAGTGTTATTAAGCCTATATTGCCTTCCTATCCTTTCTGACAAAATGCATCACCTCACACTTGTCTCACACTTTCATCTGCCACTCGTCTGCTCATTCCAATCAGTATCTATGTCCTGTTGCAGGTGGTTCTGAACATACTCACTGTTTGTCACAGCTCCATGTTTGGTATCAGAGGCGGATTTTGAAATTCTACTCTGTATTCCAAGATCCAAGTCATTTATACACAGCAAAATTAAACAGTGGCCCGAGCACTGGCCCTGGGGGAATACCCACTGTCTAACACCTTTCAGTCTGAAAAACTCCCATTTACTATGACACACTGTTTTCTCTATGTAAACCATTTTTTTATCCAATTGGACACTGACCCTCCCATTCCATTTGACTCAATGTTGGTAATTAACCTTTTCTGTGGCACTTTATCAAACACATTGTTCAAACCAATCTAGACAACCTCCATCACATTCCCTTCATCAACCTTCTCTGTTACATCATCAAAAGTGCAATTAGATTAGTCAAGCATGACTTTCCTTTTGTAAATCTATGCTGGCTATCCTGAAGTAACTCAAACCTCTCAAATGCTTGTGGTTTTATCCCTGATAATTGTTCTAAACCCTTACCCACCACTGATGTTGGACTATCTGGCCTGTAGTTGTGAGGAATGTGTGCTGTCCATTGATGTATCCGCTAGGTGAGAGAGGCCATCTATGTTGGGTGAAGTTAATACACCTTTTTCTCCCTCAGCGGGGAGAAACAGGATAAGGGGACCCCTGGCTTTGTGAGGATAGCTGCATTCCTGTTTTTTGAGATGTCTCTACGGTGTCCCCATGTCAACGGGGAGAGGTACAGGAACTGGAAGAACTCTCACTCCATTAATGTACAGTTGGTGTGTGAGCATGCCCAGTACATCATGTTGGTGAATGTCCACCATCCTGGCAGCAGCCACCATACCTTCATTCTGAAGCAGTCAGCCCGTCCCGACACATCGGGCCCCCATGCAGAACTAGAATGTGGCTCCTCGGAGACAAATGTAACCCCCCCTCTCCAGACACAGCTCATGTTTCTACTCCCCCAAACCTCCTCCCACCACCACCCAACCTCACACAATTAACATGTGTATAATGTGAACAATGAAGTCACCAGGAACATGGTGGAACAGACCATCAGTGTGATGAAATAATGCAGCCACTGTCCGGTTCGCCAGAGGGAGCCCTCCAGTCCACACTGGAGCAGGTGTCCAAGTTCATGGTGTTCTGCTGCACCCTTCATATCATCACCATCATGAGGACACAGGCATGGGAACCAGGAATCCGGAGGCTACCTCAGGAGGAGGAGGAGGAGGCAGGGAGGATATTTCCAGGATGCCTTCGACCCAGAAAGACCGTCGGAGAGACCCTGCTAATATTCTGTTTCCCATAGGACAACATCCCTTTCCCACCATGGATCCCCCATTCTCCATCATTACACCAATCTGAGACGCCCCATCACATTGTCCCCTTGCTCACCATCCTGCAATAAAATACACCAATGAAATTATTTACTTTGACATCTTTATCCAACAGCACATCCAATTATACAAACAAAACTGATCTATGCACCCCGTGTATTCCCTTAGTGCCTGCCTTGTGGGTTCCTTCGACTTGACTAGTGCTCCTACACAGTGTTTCTCCAATGACTGCAGCATGGCTGATGGAGGGCTGCTGACTTTCCCTGGGGGAGACTCCAGGTGGCCTTGCAGGACGTCCTCGAGCAGCTCTGGGCTTTGAGGACTGGGCGTCGGACTGCACCACCTCGACATGGGCAGCAGTAGCCTGGGATGTCTGATGGGTAACAGCAAGTACACTGGTGGAGTGGCGGTGAAGGGAGAACAAATACTGTCATCCTGAGAGAGGACAGCAGGTTCATGCTCCATGGAGACACTGTCAGTCCCACGGGGCGACAGTTCATCAATCCGAGTAATCTACTGGATCACAGATTGCTGGACTGCTGTGAGATCCTGCAAACCCCTTTGAACACTGAGATCCACAGCCATGTTGACAGCAGTCTGATCCTGCATGGCAGCAAGCATGGATCTCATGACATAAAAGCAAAATACTGCAGATGCTGGAAATCTGAAACAAAAACAAGAAATGCTGGAATCACTCAGCAGGTCTGGCAGCATCTGTGGAAAGAGAAGCAGAGTTAACGTTTCGGGTCAGTGACCCTTCTTCGGAAAAGTAGGACCCTTCCGAAGAAGGGTCACTGACCCGAAATGTTAACTGTGCTTCTCTTTCCACAGATGCTGCCAGACCTGCTGAGTGATTCCAGCATTTCTTGTTTTTGTTATGGATCACATGACTTCAGTCTGAGCTTCCACTGCAGCACTGAGACGTCATATAACTCTGGACTCTTGAGCATCTCCGAGTTTAATTACTCTACCATTGATGGCCGTACCTTCAGCTGCCGAGGCCCTAATCTCTGGAAGAGTAGAGCAGAACGTCTTTAAGGTAGGCATTCCTGGAATAGAAGTGACAGTGAATTAAATACTAAAATAAAAACAAAATACTGCGGTTGCTGGAAATCTGAAATGAGAACAGAAAATGCCAGAAATACTCAGCAAGTCTGGCAGCATCTGTGCAGAGAGAAACAGAGTTAATGTTTCAGATCTGTGTCCCTTCATCAGAACTGGAAAACGTAAGAAATGTAACAGTCTGTCATTTAAACTCTCCCCTCTCCGTCCCATCACAATCCTTCCTTCTTGTTCCTCTTCCCCCTTCCCCTCTTTCACTTGCTCAAAGACTGTTACATCTCTAACATTTACCGGTTCAATTGACAATTTCCTGTGATATGCTAATTTCATTGTATTTCTGGCTTTACTTATTCAAAACTCTCTTAAAGTTCCCCTACCCCCGCCCCGCCCCGCAACTCTTAGTGATGAACACACACACGTTTGATCGAGTGTAAACTCTCTCTGTCTCCTAATCCATTTGGACAGTGAGAATAAAAACTGATCATATTATTTGAATGGTGATGGATTTCAGAAGTCAGAGTTGCAGAGGGATATGTGTATCCTGCTGCATGAATTGTATAAGGTTAGTCTGCAGGTTCAGCAAGTAATTAGGAAAACTAATAAAATATTATCATTTATTGCGAGCGGAATAGAACACAAATGTAGGGTGTTTATATTTCAGTTATACAGGTCATTGATGAGACCTCATCTGGAGTACTGTGTACAGTATTGGTCTCCTTATTTAAGGTAGCATGCAAATGCGTTGGAAGCAATTCAGAGAAGGTTTCCGAGACTAATACCTGGAATGGGCGGGTTGTCTTATGTTGAAAGGCTGGAGGGCTAGTCTTATATCAGCGGGGGTTTAGAAAAGTAAGAGGCGACAAGATTGAAGCATATAAGACGATTAGGAAAGTAAGAGGCGACAAGATTGAAGCATATAAGACTCTGAGTGTGGGCCAGAGCAAGAGAGGGAGACAGAGAAAGAAACAGGGATAGAGAGAGAGAGAGAGTGCAGCTCATCTGCTGCTCAAACTCTCATCCATGCCTTTGTTGACTTGAGACTTGACTATTCTAACACACTCCCAGCTGGTCTCCCACATTAAAACTTTCTGTAACCTTGTAATCATCCAAAACTCTGCTGCCATCTTCTAATTTACACCAAATTCTGTTCACCTAACATCCCCGTGCTCACTGACCTACATTCTCTCTTGGTCCAGTAACACCTCAATTTTAATATTCTCACTCATGTGATCAAATCCCTCCATGTCCTCACCCCTCTGATTATCCCAATCCCCTGTTCATTTCCAATATTCCTGAAACTTGTTCATCTGAAAGTCTTGTTCTAATTCCCTTTTTAAAGTGAGTTTCATTCACTCTGCCTCTCCCTGACCACACATTTCATCTCTCCAGCTCCACTGATGTTGTGGAAGTTTGGATCCATACAATGGTGTGAGCTGCACTGCCGGTCACATCCAGCACATTGTGCAGGACACCCAGGCTGTCCGGGGTGATAGCGTGGGTGTAACATGTGTGTGCCTGCAGCGTGAGGAGGGGTCTGAATAAGATGTCAATCATCCATTCCCGCAGCTTTGATGCACGTCTGTGAAACTTGGTCTGTGCATGTCCACTGACCGCCTGTGTTAGTCGCTCTCAGCTGAACTTGCATTCAGTGGCACGAAGAACCCCCTGGTGTTATTTAAAATGACCAGGCATCCAAATTACAGGTGAGGGGCTTTTGACGTACTTCTGCTATTGTAAAGTTAGTGGAGGTGCTGTGGATGGTTTTCTGGAGGTTGTGTTGTGAGCTGCTGCAGACATTCAGGGAGGGCAGAGTATTTGGTGACACAACTCTGGACGAGGTATGGGACTGTAGTTACAGTGTCTCTGTGTCTGTAACATGACCAACAAATGGAGCGGAGGCTGCAGAGAGGGGAAGCTCTGTAAAGAGAGAGGAGGAGGGGTCTCTGCCCTACCCACCACGGGTTTTCCAAGGGCAAAAAGAGCAGTGGTCCTAATACCAAGCCCTGGGGAACACCACTGTATACTCCTATCGAGTCTGAACAACAACCTTTCACCACTTCTCTCTGTTTACTGTTCCTTAGTCAATGTTATATCCACACTGTCACTGTCCCTTTCATCCATAAGGTTCAGTTTTCCTAACCTGTCCATTGAATGACACTTGATCAAACACCTTTTGAAAGTCCATATATATAACTTCAATCACACCACCCTCATCAACCCTCTCCATTGTTTTATCAAAGAACACCATCAAGTTTACATCACCACCACCTCTCTCCACTCCTCCACTGTTGTTAAATTATCAGACTGCTTATCCGACATCCAGTGCTAGATGAGCAGAAATTTCCTCCAGTTAAATATTGGGAAGACTGATGCCATTGTTTTCACTCCCCACTCCAACTCTGTTCCCTTGCTATTGATTCCATCCCTCTTCCTGGTGACAGTCTGAGATGCAGACAGTATGTTTACATCCTTGGTGTCACATTTCACCCAAAACGATCTTTAACCTCATTTTCAGGAATTCATTGCAGCCGCCTATTTCCACCTCAGTAACGTCACCCGACTTCACCCCTGTCTCAGCCCATCTGCTGCTGAAACCTCATTCATGCATTCGTCACCTCTAGATGTGATTATTCCAACTCACTCCTTGTTGATCTCCCACATTCTACTCGCTGTAAACTTGAGGTCATCCAAAACTCTGCTGCCCATGTCTTAGCTCACACCAAGTCCCGTTCATCTATCACTGACTGACATTGGCTCCCAGTCAAGTAATGTCTTGATTTTAAAATTCTTTTCCTTGTTTTCCGATCCCTCCATGGCCTCGCCCCCCGCCCCATATCTTTGTAATCTCCTCCACCTCCACAACCCACCGAGATATATGTACTCCTCTAATTCCGGCCTCTAGTGCACCCGGATTTTAATCACTGCACCACTGGCGACTAGGTCTTCAGCTCCCGAGGACCAATGTTCTGGAATATCCTCACTGCACTGTTTTTTTTTTCATTCGTTCATGGGATGTGGGTGTCACTGACAAGGCCAGCATTTTTTGCCCATCCCTAATTGCCCTTGATGACTGAGTGGTTTGCTGGACCTTTCAGAATTCAGTTTAGAGTCAACCACATTGTTGTGGGTTTGGAGTCACATGGAGGTCAGACCGTATAAGGATGGCAGATTTCCATTGCTGAAGAACATCAGTAAGCCAGGCTGTTTTTTTTTATGACGATCAATGATAGCATCATGGCACCATTGCTGAGAATAGTTTTCAAATCCAGATTTGTATTAATTAATTGAATTTTAGCTCATATTGAATTTTAAATTGCACCAGTTACCACGGTGGGATTTGAACCCATGTCCTCCGAGAATCAGCCTGAGCCTCAGTATTACAATGTTGGTAATATTACCACTCCGCTACGGTCACCACCTTTCCGTCTCGCTTTCCTCCTTTCAGGTACTCCTTAAAACCTATCTCTTTGTTCAAGCTGTTGGCCATCTGATCTAATATCTCATGTTGTGTCTCAGTGTCATACTTTGCTTCGTAATGATCCTGAGAAGCACTTTGGGATGTTTTATAACATTAAAAGCACTATATAAATATAAGTCGTTGTTGAGGTTTGCCAGACATGCTTTTTCATCACCATATCCCTACTGCTGTCTATTTATTATTCCATGTTTTTCAAAGCAATGAATATATTTGTCCTGGGTTATGAAATTTCCCCATCAGTGATGTTAAACTCTCTGGTCAGTAAATACAGCGTTTACTCAATCGCTCCTTTTTTTCAAGTAGGGTGTAACATTTACAACCCTCCAGACCTCTGTCACAACTCGCATATCCAAGGAGGATTGAAAAATTCTGTTCAGTGCCTCCGCTATTCCCACCTTTCCTTCCCTCAGCATCTTTCATACATCCCATCCAGACCGGATAAATGTTCTACTTTATTGTGGTACAAACAGTGCTGGACTGAAAGGGGTTAACTGAAACTGTCTGTTTAGTGACTGGTATTAATGTCAGTCTCCACGGACCCTAATTGCTTCACTGGAGGGTTTCCAACTTCTATTAATATGGGAGTCATTTCAATGTATTATCACATAGTGTCAACAGGAGCATCAAACCCGGCAGTAAGAGGGACCAACAGCTCCAGACAGAGGGAGAGGATAGATCAGAATCTGAGAACAATAGATGGGAATGTTACAACAATGGGTCAGAATCTGAGAACAATAGATGGGAATGTTACAACAATGGGTCAGAATCTGAAAACAATCGATGGGAATGTTTCAACAATGGACAGGAGTTTAATCTGGCAATTTGACGATCTTTCCACATATTATATCTTGTACTCATTAGACTATCGGATCTTTTTAGCTCTTCAGGTTATTCAATATATTTACTATCCCATCCTCGCTATTATTGGTGTTCCTGGTAAGACTCTTTATCCAGCTATTAATTCTATGAACCGTGTTTAACTGAATTACTGCCCCTGTCATTTTCCCATCCCTCTTTGCTGTTGTTGTTAGTCCTGGTGAGTCTTTGATAAAGGCTGTAAACTCGACAAAGCATTGCTAATTTTGTTACTGGTCGTGTAATTTTCTCTCTAGGCGTTGCTTGTGTTTATGTTCCTGGTAAGACCTTGTATAGAGCTATCAGATTGTTGCTGTGCCTAATCTGCACTTACTCTTGAAGAATTCACAGAATCGGACTGGTGGAAGGTATATCAATGTTTATTCACACATTAAATCATCAGGTACAAGCACTCACTACTTGCATGTTATACTACCCCAAGACACGAGATGATCAGTCTCGGAATGGCAGCTGACCTTCTATTCTCTGAGTCCATAACTCAGGGAATTTTCTTGAGTGATCTTCCTCGAGGTTCTCGTGCTGTCACCATTTTCAGCCATTGCCTACTGTGAGTCTAATCCGACCTCATGCCAATAGAAACTCCTTTATCTGGTTTGTGCAGGGACACTGTCTGGTAGAATCTCTCTCTTGTTTCAGCCTGCTTTTCTGTTTGGTCTACAATTCCTTGACCATCTGTTTGCTGTGCTCCTTCTAACCAGCCTCTCTATGTTTCAAAACGTTGTGTATTGTTGTGTGACGAGCCTCATTGTTTCAATTACGTTTTTATGTGTTTTTACTGAGTCTACACCCACCACCACACCACCCCCACCACCCCCGTCCCCCTCTGATCATGCAGGGCTATGCCCAAGGGATCACACTCTCATGTCTCTTTGGTAGTACACTTCTGCAATTATAATTTCATTGTTAACGCAAGATCATAAGCAGTGTAATGTTAAAGAAAGCACAATGTTAACATCGTTGTTACATAATTAATCACTTGTGCGAGCATAACGCAGTCGCAATTTAACTTTTAGAATACATTTGTCATTCATTAATTCATTTTAAGTATCTCCCAATAGTTATACAACTACCCTCGTCTTACATTATTAATTGTCAATATTTTAATGGAGCAACTTCGAATACTGATTGCCTTTCAGGTCGCTGTCCAACCTGTGTTCATACATCCTCTCACATTCCTTAATCAATTTCTTAAGTTTCCAAATTAAGTATGTCACATCTATCACCATGACACCCGAAACGACTATCAGGACATGGGAGATATTTCTAAACCAGGGTGTATCTTCACGTTTGACCCCCAGTTCCATAAGTCCTCCCACCAGGTAGAATCATTTATCTCATCAATCTGAACTTGTATCATCTTCCACTGTTGTTCCAGATTGTAGTACACTACAGCAATGGTTTCTCGTTGCTGCCTCTCTTGACCCAAACGTATGGGCAATGGCTGAATAGTATATTCATGTTCCCGAAGGTAATTTATCAAGTCGTCCTTAATACTTTCTGTAACAATTATCGTTTCTGTCTTTCTTTTATGTATGCCGACCAACTCCGTCTTCTCTACTCTTGTTGGTATTTGTGGATTGACAAGCGACGTACTGTTGCTCACCAGACAAATCCGGTTATGTCCATACTGGTACTTCTTCATTGTGGTGGTTAAGCAATATCTCCCCTTTGCCTTATAGGCCACATGGGTTAACCTGATAATGCCTTCCTCGTTTCCATGGTGCAATTTACAGTGGTATTAAATCCACATTTTGATTCTGCTGTTTTATATGTATATATATATATATATATACATATAAAACAGCAGAATCAAAATGTGGATTTAATACCACTGTATATATATATAGGGTGAGGACATATGACCACCTGGTTTTCCAGACGACACTTAGACAAAGTTGTCCCAATTATCTCCTTTCCAATTTTCACAACAAAGGTCAATATATCATAGTATTTTCTGTAATCCTCTCCTCGCTGCATCTACTATTCTCTGCAGTAACAGGACAGATGGAAAAGGTTTGCCATCTGCTGACACAAAACCTCTCGCTTCCCACAGAGGTAGGTACTCGGTTAAACTGTTACACACGTACATACTGTCAGAATTTATATCAACCAATGGGGGAAACATGTGGTTGTGTCAGCACAAAGTGACTGCAGCTCATTCGGCACACTGCACACTTAAACTCGCCAGTAACTGTAAGGCAATGTCTTTAATAGGTTTTCCATTATGATCCTGTATATGTAATCCGCACTTTGCCTGCCTAATCCCATCCTCCACTGCAGATGAACCGTCAACAACAATGTTGAGTGCTGGTTTGATTTCTGTTTTCTTCCTTTGTACACCCCCACCCCCGCACTGATTTTGACACAAAATGTCCCTTGAGGGCCTTTTATGTCAAAACCTGACACTCATTGGGTTCAGCCTGGTAGATTAAATTGTATGCCAAGCATGTCAAATTATTTTCCTTTTATACTGAAATATATCTACCTTGCAAGAGCAAGGTCCACCGAGCAATGTGATTCTGAATAACGTTACCGTCCTTCAGTCATCCATCCAGTCACAACTGGGAGGGTGTGTGTTCAGTTAGGATAGTAACGGGACAGAGGCTGACAATATAACATTACCGTCCTTTAACTGTCCAGCCAGTAACAACTGGAAGGGCGTGTGTTCAGTTAGGATAATAACAGGGCTGAGGCTGACAATATAACATTACCGTCCTTCAACCGTCCATCCAGTAACAACTGGAAGGGTGTGTGTTCAGTTAGGATAGTAACAAGGCTGAGGCTGACAATATAACATTACCGTCCTTTAACTGTCCAGCCAGTAACAACTGGAAGGGTGTGTGTTCAGTTAGGATAATAACAGGGCTGAGGCTCACAATATAACATTACCGTACTTCAGTCATCCATCCAGTAACAACTGGAAGGGCGTGTGTTCAGTTAGGATAGTAACAAGGCTGAGGCTGACAATATAACATTACCGTCCTTCAACCGTCCATCCAGTAACAACTGGAAGGGTGTGTGTTCAGTTAGGATAGTAACAAGGCTGAGGCTGACAATATAACATTACCGTCCTTCAACCGTCCATCCAGTAACAACTGGAAGGGTGTGTGTTCAGTTAGGATAGTAACAAGGCTGAGGCTGACAATATAACATTACCGTCCTTCAGTCATCCATCCAGTAACAACTGGAAGGGTGTGTGTTCAGTTAGGATAGTAACAGGGCTGAGGCTGACAATATAACATTACCGTCCTTCAGTCATCCATCCAGTAACAACTGGAAGGGTGTGTGTTCAGTTAGGATAGTAACAAGGCTGAGGCTGACAATATAACATTACCGTCCTTCAGTCATCCATCCAGTAACAACTGGAAGGGTGTGTGTTCAGTTAGGATAGTAACAAGGCTGAGGCTGACAATATAACATTACCGTCCTTCAACCGTCCATCCAGTAACAACTGGAAGGGTGTGTGTTCAGTTAGGATAGTAACAAGGCTGAGGCTGACAATATAACATTACCGTCCTTCAGTCATCCATCCAGTAACAACTGGAAGGGTGTGTGTTCAGTTAGGATAGTAACGGGGCTGAGGCTGACAATATAACATTACCGTCCTTCACCCGTCCATCCAGTAACAACTGGAAGGGTGTGTGTTCATTTAGGATAGTCACGGGGCTGAGGCTGACAATATAACATTACCGTCCTTCAGTCATCCATCCAGTAACAACTGGAAGGGTATGTGTTCAGTTAGGATAGTAACCGGGCTGAGGCTGACAAGATAACATTACCGTCCTTCAACCGTCCATCCAGTAACAACTGGAAGGGTGTGTGTTCATTTAGGATAGTAACGGGGCTGAGGCTGACAATATAACATTACCGTCCTTCAGTCATCCATCCAGTAACAACTGGAAGGGTATGTGTTCAGTTAGGATAGTAACAAGGCTGAGGCTGACAAGATAACATTACCGTCCTTCAGTCATCCATCCAGTAACAACTGGAAGGGTGTGTGTTCAGTTCGGATAGTAACGGGGCTGAGGCTGACAATATAACATTACCGTCCTTCAACCATCCATCCAGTAACAACTGGAAGGGTGTGTGTTCAGTTAGGATAGTAACAAGGCTGAGGCTGACAATATAACATTACCATCCTTCAACCGTCCATCCAGTAACAACTGGAAGGGTGTGTGTTCAGTTTGGATAGTAACAAGGCTGAGGCTGACAATATAACATTACCGTCCTTCTGACGTCCATCCAGTAACAACTGGAAGGGTGTGTGTTCAGTTAGGATAGTAACAGGGCTGAGGCTGACAATATAACATTACCGTCCTTCTACCGTCCATCCAGTAACAACTGGAAGGGTGTGTGTTCAGTTAGGATAGTAACAAGGCTGAGGCTGACAAGATAACATTACCGTCCTTCAACCGTCCATCCAGTAACAACTGGAAGGGTGTGTGTTCAGTTAGGATAGTAACAGGGCTGAGGCTGACAATATAACATTACCGTCCTTCAACCGTCCATCCAGTAACAACTGGAAGGGTGTGTGTTCAGTTGGGATAGTAACAGGGCTGAGGCTGACAATGTAACACTACCGTCCTTCTGCCGTCCATCCAGTAACAACTGGAAGGGTGTGTGTTCAGTTAGGATAGTAACAGGGCTGAGGCTGACAATATAACATTACCGTCCTTCAACCGTCCATCCAGTAACAACTGGAAGGGTGTGTGTTCAGTTAGGATAATAACAGGGCTGAGGCTGACAATATAACATTACCGTCCTTCAGTCATCCATCCAGTAACAACTGGAAGGGTGTGTGTTGAGTTAGGATAGTAACGGGGCTGAGGCTGACAATATAACATTACCGTCCTTCAACCGTCCATCCAGTAACAACTGGAAGGGTGTGTGTTCAGTTAGGATAGGAACGTGGCTGAGGCTGACAATATAACATTACCGTCCTTCAGTCATCCATCCAGTAACAACTGGAAGGGCGTGTGTTCAGTTAGCTTAGTAACGGGGCTGAGGCTGACAATTTAAGCAACATTTTGAATCACCCAGAAGACGGCCAGCAAATCTTTTTCACACATTGTAAAGAGCCTTTCTACTGACGTTAACAAGTGAGATGCGTATTCCACTCGGCAGAATCGGCCATGTTTCTTCTTAAGGAATGCCGCTGATAAAGTGGTATCTGTGGTAGCGACATCGAGCGCAAAGGGTAGGGGTGGGTCCGGCACCTGTAACACCGGATCTATGGCCAACCACTGGTGGAATGTTGACGGACTATCATGTAATCCCTGGGGGAGACACATCCAGGTGTACAGTTGTCCGGGAATGTAAACACAAATTTATATTGACACCCTCGTACCAGCGAGAGTCTGGATAAATCTCCATCTGCCATTTCTCCACCATAGTCTCCCATCGATCCATATCCTGCTGTATCCTCTGACAATCCTCATCATTATCCGCAACTCCACCCAGCTTTGTGTTTTCCACAAACTTACTAATCAGAAAAGCTACATTTTACTCCAAATCGTTTATATATACTACAAACAGCAAAGGTCCCAGCACTGATCCCTGCGGAACACCACTATTCACAGCCCTCCATTCAGAAAAGTGCCCTTCCACTGATACCCTCTGTCTTCTATGACCGACCCAGTTCTGTATCCATCTTGCCAGCTCACCTCTGATCCCGTGTGACTTCACCTTTTGCACCAGTCTGCCATGAGGGACCTTGCCAAAGGTTTTACTGAAGTCCATATGGACAACATCCACTGCCCTTCCTTTATCAATCATCTTCGTCACTTCCTCAAAAAACTCAAACAAGTTAGTGAGACACGACTTCCCGTTCACAAAACCATGCTACCTCTCGCTACTAATAAGTTCATTTGTTTCCAAATGGAAGTAAATCCTGCCCCGAAGAATGCTCTCTAATAATTTCCCTACCACTGACCAAAGGCTCACCGGCCTGTAATTTCCTGGATTATCCTTGCTATCCTTCTTAAACAAAGGAACTACATTTGCTATTCTCCAGTCCTCTGGGACCTCACCTATAGCCAATGAGGATGCAAAGATTTCTGTCAAGGCCACAGCAATTTCTTCCCTTGCCTCCCTCAGTATTCTGCGTTAGTTCCCAGCAGGCCCTGGGGACTTATTTACCTTAATGCTTTGCAAGACGCCTGACACCTCCTCCTCTGTTCCCACGAACTTCAGAACTCTGTGGAGAACCAGAATGTAGCTCCTCAGAGAGAATCACTACCCTGTCTTTACATGGCTCATGATTCACCCCCAAGGAATTCAAACCCCACCATCCATCGCCAACCAACCAGGATATTTCCAGAATATTTCCTGGATGCCTTCCACCCGGACAGGCTGCCGGCGATTGCCTGGTAAGATTCCGGTTGCCATAGGACAACTTCACTTTCCCACCACGGATTCCCCATTCTCCACCATTGCCCCCATCTGAGATGCCCCATCATGATGCTTGGTCACCATCCTGCAATAAAAACCTTTTCATTAACTTCTTTATCCAACAACACATAGAATTATGCAAACACAACGCAACTATTCACCCTTGTAGATTCCCTTAGTGACTGTCTTGTGGGTTCCCTCGACTTTGCTAGGATCCTACACAGTGTTTCCCCAGTGTCTGCAGCATGGCTTATGGAAGGCTGCTGACTTTCACTGGGGAGACTGCATATGGCCTTGCAGGACGTCCTCGAGCAGCTCTGGGCTTTGAGGGCTCGGATTCGGACTGCACCACCTCGACATGGGCAGCAGCAGCCTGGGCTGGCTGATGGGTAACAGCAAGGACACTGGTGGAGTGACAGTGAAGGGCGAACAAATACTGTCATCCTGAGAGAGGACAGCAGGTTCATGCTCCACAGAGACACTGTCACTCCCACGGGGCGACACCTCAGGAATCCTAGTAATCTACTGGATCACAGATTGCTGGACTGCTGTGAGAGCCTGCAAAATCCTTTGAACACTGAGATCCACAGCCATGATGGCAGCAGTCTGATCCTGCATGGCAGCAAGCAATCTGAGTCTGAGTTTCCACTGCAGCACTGAGACGTTGGGTGTCTGCCATCTGTGCTGCAGTGGAAGCTGAGACAATGGTCACCAACAATTGTATCACAGCTGGGTCCGCTATTGCTGTCAGGGAGTTAGTGATCACTTCCACAGGGGAAAGAATGTGCTTCAAACTCTGTGCAATGTCCTGTGCCATGTAGGAGTCGGACTCCTCCATGTTCCGAGACAGTGATAACAGACTGTCTGACAGGCCTGTCAATGGACAAAGTGTACATGTCGATCAGCATTCTCCTGTATGCTGTTCCAGCAATGTTTACATCTGTGTCCTGTGCATTATAAATCGTTTGTGACCTCGCCCTCCGGTGATCTGACACATGAACTATCCTTTCCCCCTGGCCTGGCTGCAGCTCACTCGTGCTCGGTGACTCACCACGTGCAGATTCCGACTCTATACCAGCCTCTAAGGTACACAAAGCGAAAGTATTTGATCTGGTGACTGTGAGTTTCAGACCAAGTGATGGGGCTTCGCCATCAGTGCTGTGCTGCTTCTCTCTCTCTCTGTCACCTGGAGCTGCTGTGACTGGGAAGCTGGCAGTTTTGGGTTATCATTGGAAAGTATAAAATCAGAAGGGGAGGGTTGTGGTGAGGGATTGGGAATGGGATGGAAAGCAGGAGGTCCATGGTCCCACCATCTGCAGCTTGTACATCTTCCCAGACAGTAGGATGAGGGGGAGGTGGGAGTTAAGAAGGAACGTCAGGCAGCAACATAACAACATCCTGAATGCTCTCGGTGATGCCGCATGCTCCGGGCTCTGTCACAGCCGGTCCCATGATGTGGAGAATCATCTCCTGCCTCAGGCTCAGGGGATGAAGGTATGCCTGGTCCCCACCGGATCACTGCTGCTCCCTGTGTTTATGAGCCACCTTGTCCTGGAAGAGAGAGGGCAGAATGTCACTGATTGTGTTGCACTGTGTTTGGGTGATGTGCCTGCCATAGCTGAATAGCTGGAGGCATGTGGAGGCAGGGAGAGGTGGATGTGAGGCTGGTATCAGTGGAAGTTATGTAAGGGTGAGATGGAGTATGTGAATGTTAGGTGTGGGTCCTGAGTGTTAGGGACAGCTGATGGGTGAGTGATGGGGGTGTGGTTCATTGAGCAGTGTGAGAGGTTACTGGTGTTGAGGGCAGGAGATGTCATGTGGAGATGAATTCACTGACATTGACCACCCGTGTGAGTTCATTTAACTTCTTCTGGCTCTTCTGCCAGGTCCTCGGGGCCAGACTTCTTGCACTGACCTCCCTGGCCACCTGCTCCTATTCACTTCGAAGTGCATTTCTTGAGGGTCTGCACCCCACCCCATGGGAACATGACCTGTCTGCTCCTGTCACCCTCCATGACTAAGGCCTCCAGCACCACATCCGTGAACCGCAGAACCCGCTCTCTGTCCTAGTACTCCATTTACCTTGTCTCTAATTGCGGCATTTCACAGCCAGCAGCAGCCTGCTGTGATTCAGTGCAACTTCCCTTTAAGAGGAACAGACTGTCTTTAAGAGCTGAATCCTGGATGAAACACGAGCCAGCCTCACACAACCTTAGGCCCCAGCAGACAGACAGCACTGCGTGTCACCCTAGGCGGTACATAGAATTCGTGGAAATGAGAAGGCAGCAGGAAGTTTGTGTGTCACCTGCCTCAACACGAATAGGCAAGGGCAGATCACGAATTACAATCCCTACACCCGAAAAGCGAAGCAAACCCGATTTTCTCGCTATATCTATCTTCCTTTCCCACTTACGCATGTCCTCACTCGCTCTCTACACTCTCTGTCTATTTCTCATAGAATCAGAGACTGATGCAGTAAAAAGGAGGCTATTCGGCCCATTGTTTCAGTGCTGTCTCTTGGAATGAGCTACTTAATGAATTCCACCACCAACACCGCCCCCCCCCCCCCAACTTTCTGCAGTCTCTTTTCTTTCCTATTCAAATATTTGCTAAATTCCCTTTTGAAAGATATTATTGAATCTGCTTCCACCATGTTGTCAGGCAGTGAATCCCACATCCCAACAACTCGCTGTGCAAGAAACTTCTCCTCATTTCACCTCTGGTTCTTTGTCGATTACCTTCAATCTGTGTCTTCTTAATACTGAACTTCCTGACACTGGAAACAGTTTCACATTAATTACCCTATCAAAACCCTTCATGATTTTGAATTATATATTAAATCACCACTTACCCTTCATTGCTCCAAAGAGAACAATCCCAGCTTTTCCAATCTCTCCACGTAACTGAATTCCCAGATCCCTGGTACCATTCTAGTAAATCACCTCTGTATCTTCACTAAGTCCTTGACATCCTTATCAAAGTGTGGTGATCAGAATTGGACACAATTCTCCAGCTGGGACCTAACCAATGATGTACAAACATCAGCATTTCCTCATGAGTTTTTTAACTCTGTGCCTCTCTCTCTGACACCAAGGACACTACATGTTACCTTCAAAGATCTCTGTGTGTACGCCGCAGGTCTCTCTAATCCTGCACCCGCTTTAGAATGGTACCATTTAGTTTATATTGTTTCGCCTCATACTTCCTACCCATGTCTCACTTCACACTTCACTGTGTTAAATTACATCTGCCATGTTCCTGCCCATTTCACCAGTCAGTCTCTGTCCTCCTGAAGTTTGTTACTATCCTTCTCACTGTTTATTAACATTTCTGAGTTTCCACTCATCACAAAACCTTGACATTATCCCCTCTGTACACAAGCCCATTGTATTAACATACTGCAACAGTGATCCCAACAGTGACCCTCGGGATAATAAAAGCAAAATACTGAGGATGATGGAAATCTGAAATAAGTACAAGGAATTCTGGAAATACACAGCAGGTCTGGGAGCATCTGTGGAGAGAGAAGTAGAGTTAATGTTTCAGGTCAGTGACCCTTCTTCAGCGTGAATATTTGGTAGGAAGCTCATCGCAGGAGCAACTATGACACCAGGCTGTAAACACTTTGCTTCAGAACAGGGGAATGCCACTGTGCACTTCCCTCCAGACTGAACAATAAATATTCTCCACTACTTTCTGCTTTCTGCTTCGCATCTCGATCAGATCTGCTTTTAAATTTCCCTGCTCTAAGTTGAACCATCCCAGCTACATAACTGTAATCCCTCATCCCTGGAAAAATTCCAGTAAAACTCTTTTATCCCCTCCCCAATGGGCTCATGTACTTCCTAAAATGTGGTTCCCTGTATTGGACACAATGCTCCAGGTGGAGCCGATCTAGTCTTTTCTATAGGTGTAATATAACATCCTGACTATTCGACTCTGTGTCTCTATTAATAAAACCTAGGAATCTATTTTCTTTGTTAACTGTTTTTAACCTGTCCAGCTCACTTCAAAGATTGCACACAAACACCCCAGGTCTCTCTGTTATTCTCACCACCTTTAAAGTTGTGTTATCTCTCCTCATTCATCCACCTGCAGTTCGCTATCACCTTCTCAAAGGCTATTAGGGATGGATGATAACTGCTGGCCCAGCCAGCGACACCCACAACCCATGAATAAATAATATTATAAAATCTTCCCACAATGTATCACTTCACACATCTGCCAGGCCAATTAAATATTAGGAAAACTAAAGCCAGTGTTTTCAAACCCCACATCAAACAGTTTTTAGCTACAGACTCCATCCCTCTCCTTGGCAACTGTCTGAGACTAAAGCAAAGTGTTTACAGCCTGGTGTCATAGTTGCTCCTGCGATGAGCTTCCTACCAAATATTCACACTATCAATAAAACTGCCTATTTCCACCCCCTTAACATAGTACGACTTCATCCCTGTCTCAGCTCCTCTGCTGATGAAACACTCCCCCTTGCCTGTGTTACCTGTAGACTTGACTATTCCAACACACTCCTGGCTGGTCTCCCACATTCTACCCGCCATAAACTTGAGGTGATGAAAGACACTGCTGCCCATGTCCTAACTCACACCAAGTCCTGTTCACCCATCACCCCCTGAACTCACTGACCGACATTGGATCCTGGTCAGCAACACATCAATTTAAAAACTCTCAGCCTTCTTTTCAAATGCTTCAACAGAGTTGCTTGCTAGGCCTTTACAGAGGGCAGTTAAGAGTCAATAACATTGCTGTGAGTCTAGAGTCATATGTGGGCTAGACCAGGAAAGGACAGCAGATTCCTTTCCCTAAAGGACATTAGTGAATCAGATGGTGTTTAACAAAAAACGATGATAGTTTCATGGCTCCATGACTGAGACTAGCTTTCTATTCCAGATTTTAACAAACTCCTGGCTTGTCTCACACATTCTACTCTCTGTAAACTTGAGGTCATCCAAACTCTGCTGCTCTTGTGTAAACTCACACCAAGTCCCGTTCCCCGATCACTGACATACATCGGCTGCCAGTTAAGCAATGTCTTGATTTTAAAATTCTCAACCGTGTTTGCAACTCCCTCGATGTCCTCACCCCTCCTTATCTATGTAATATTCACCAGCCCCACAACCCTCCAAGACATCTGCACTCCTCCAATCCTGGTCTCTTGTGTATGCTTGATTTTCATCATTGCTCCACTGTCAGCCAGGTCTTCAGCTGCCTAGACCCAAAGCTCTGGAATTCCCTAACTACACCTCTTTTATTTTATTCGTGTGTGGGATATGTGCATCGCTGGCAAGGCCAGCATTTTTTCCCATCCCTAATTGCCCTTGACAAATGAGTGACTTGCTCGGACATTTCACAAGGCAGTTAAGAGTTAACCACATTGTTGAGGGTCTGGAGTCACATGGAGGCCAGATCACGTAAGGACAGCAGATTTCCTTCCCGAAAGGACATTAGTAAATCAGATCGGTTTTTACAACAATCGATGATAGATTCATGGCACCATGACTGAGACTAAATTTCATTTCCAGATTTTTATTAATGAATTGAAATTATTAATTGATTGAATTTTAATTCCCACCAACTGCCATGTGGGAATTGAACCCATGACAATAGCCTGAACCTCTGGTTTTCTAGTTCAGTGACATTACCGCTATACCACTGTCACTGCCTCTCTGCCTCACTTTCCTCCCTTAAGACACGACTTAATACCTCCTGCTTTGACCAAGAAATGTAAGTTGTTGTTGTTGGGCTTTGCCAGATATGATTTGTCATTACCATATCCCTGCTGCCGTCCATTTATTGTCCCGTGTTTTTTTCCAAGCAACGAATGTTTTTGACCTGGGCTGTGAAGTCTAGAAATTTCCCACCAGCGACGTTAGACTGACGGGTCAGTAATTACACCGTTTGCTCCATCTCTCCTTTTTTAAACCGAGTGTAACATTTACAACCCTCCCATCTCTGGCATCAATCCCATATCCAAAATGGATTGGAACATTCTGTCACTACCTCTGCTATTTTCAACATTCCTTCCCTCAGCATCCCCCACACATCCCATTCAGACAGGGTAAATGGTCTACTTTATTGTGGCACAAGAAGAGTTGGATTGAAAGGGGTTAACTGAACCTCTTTGTTCAGTGATTGTAATTAATGTCAGTCATCATGGACCCTAATTGTGTCGCTGGAGGGTTTCCCTCTTCTATTAATACAGGACTCCTTTCAGTGTGTTATCCCATAGTGTCAACAACAGCATCATTCCGGCGCGATCAAGGATCAGCAGCCCCAGCGAGAGAGAGGATAGATCAGAATCTGAGAACAATAGATTGGAATGTTACAACAATGGGTCAGAATCTGAGAACAATAGATTGGAATGTTACAACACTGGGTCAGAATCTGAGAACAATAGATTGGAATGTTACAACAATGGGTCAGAATCTGAGAACAATAGATTGGAATGTTTCAACAATGGGTCAGAACATGAGAAAAATAGCTTGGGATGTTACTACAATGGGGAGCAGGAGTTTCTCCTATTGGTTTGGCCTAGTTACTGCAGATTATTTTTGGCTAACATTTATGATCGGATCTATTATGCACTGAAGATGATTCAAACGATTTATAATCATATACTCGCTATTATTGGTGTCCCTGGTGAGTCTCTGTATCCAACGTTTAGAACTATAAACATATTTTACAGATTTAATGTTCTTGTCATGTCAATCTTGGGAAGTCTGAAGCCATTGTCTTCAGTCACTGCTACAAACTCCACTTCCTATCCACTGTCTGCATTCCTCTCGCTGCCCAATGTCTGGGGCTGAAACAGACTGTTTGCGACCTCTGCATCCAGTTGACACTGAGCTGAGTTCATCTCCATATTCTCTCCATCACCAACCCTGCCAATCACCACCTCTGTAATATGTCCCGTCTCCACCTCTGCCTCAGCCCATCTACTGCATAAACCCTCATCTGTGCCTTTGTTAAATCCACACTTGACTATTACAATTCTATCCTGGTCACCTTCCAATTCTATCCTGGTCACCCTCCCAGTTATTAACCTCCATAAACCACAGCCCATCCAGAAATCTGCTGCCTGTGTTCTAACTCACACCAAATCCCGATCACCCATCACCCCTGTGCTCACTGATCTACATTGTCTTCCGGTCTGGCAACACCTTAATTTTAATATTCTCATTCTTGTCTTTGAATCTCTCCATGGCCTCACCACTCCAATTAGCCCTATACCCCTCTCGATTTCACATATTCTTGTAAATCTTATGCCTTTGAAACTTTTTTAAATTCCCTTTTGAAAGTGAGTTTCTTTCCCCTCCCTAGCACCTCCGGCTGTGATTTTTACACTAAGGTGCCACTGGTGCCAATGTAGCAAAAACCTGGATCTATAAAAACGATGTGAATGGAACCGCCAACCACTTCTAGTGTGGCCAGCACACTCCCCCATTCTGTGTAGGGATCTAGCCTGGGTGTACTGTGCATTTGCTGTTAGTCGGAGGAGGGGTTTGGAGTAAAGTCAATGTTCCTTTCTTGCAGCTAATATGTACGTCTTTGAAACTGGGTCCGTGCGTGTCCACTGATCACGTGTGTTAGTCACTCACAACTGAGCATACATTCAGCAGCACCAGGAATCCCCTCTAGTATTTTTAAAAGGACCAGGCTTCCTGGTCCTGAATATTGAGGGATATTTGACATTCAAGAAGAATAGGAAGCTAGGTAAATGTGGAGGGGTGGCACTGTTAATCAAGGATGGTGTTGGGGCATAAGTTCGAGATGACCTCTGTTCAGGAGATCAGAATGTCGAATCGATTTGGGTGGAGGTGAGGAATACCAGGAGAAAGATGTCCCTAGCAGGAGTGGTCTACAGACCTCCTAACAGTAATCACAATGTAGGACATCGTATACAAGAAGAAATATTGTTTACTTGTGATAGACGTACGGCAATAATCATGGGTGATCTTAATCTACATATAAACTGGAAAAATCAGATTGGGAACAGTAGCCCGGATAAAGAGTTCATAGAATGCTTTCGAGGTAGTTTCTTGGAGCAGCACGTTCTGGAAACAACCAGAGATAAGGTTATATTAGACTTCGTATAATGTAATGTGACAGGATTAATTAATGACCTCAGAGTAAAGGCACCTTTAGGTAGCAGCGACCACATTATGACTGAATTTTACATCCAGTTTGAAAGAGAGAAGAGTTGATCTAAGATCAGTATTTTAAACGTGAATAAGGGCAACTATTTGGGCATGAAAGTTGAGCTCGCTGAAGTGAACTGGGTTACTTGTCTTGGAGATAGATCAATAGAGAAGCAGTAGCAGACATTTAAGGGGATATTTCAGGAATACTCCATAATAAGTATATTCCTACTATAAGGTGGAGGACCCACCAGCGGTTTAGTAAGAAATTACGGAAAACATCACTCTTAAGGAAAAGGCAGATAATTGTGCAAAGATGAGTGGCAGTTCAGATAATTGGTCAGAAAATAAAGAACAGCAGACAATGGCTAACGGGTTAATCAGGAGAAAGACATTCGAGTATGATAGGAAGCGAGCTAGAAATGTAAAAATGGATTGCAAGAGATTCGCCGCGTATTTAAAAAGGAGAAGAGTAAGTAAAAAGAGCGTTGGTCCTCTGGACAGTGAGAATGTGGAGTTAATAGTAGATAAAAAGGAAACAGCGGATGCAATGAACAAATATTTTGTTTCTGTCTTCACTATAGAGGATACAAGAAACATTCCAGTCGGAGCTGTAAATCAGGAGGTGGAAGGAAGAGAGTAACTTGGTGAAAATACAATTGCGAGGGAAGCTTTACTGAGCAAACTTATGGAGTTGCGGGCTGAAAAGTCCCCGGGTCCTGATAGGCTTCATCCCAGAGTCTTAAAAGAGGTGGCTAATGAAGTAGTAGTCGTGTTGTTGTTAATTTTTCAAAGTTCACTAATTTTCGAAAGGTTCCATCAGACTGGAAAGTAATAAATAGAACCCCTCTATTCAAGAAGAGGGGGATGCAGAAAGTAGGTAACTATAGGCCAGTTAGCTTGACATCTGTCGTGGGGAAGATGTTTGAATCGATCATTAAGGAGGCTTTCGCTGGGCACTTAGAAAAACTCAAGGTAATCGCGAATAGACAGCATTGTTTTGTGAAAGGGAAGTCATTTTTAACCAATTTATTGGAGTTCTTTGAAGGAGTAACATGCGATATGGGTAAAGGGGAGTCCTTTGACATACTGCGCTTGGATTTCCAGAATGCATTAGACAAGGTGCCACATAAAAGGTTATTGTGCAAAGTATGAGCTCATGGTGTAGTGGGTAACATATTAGCTTGGATCAAAGTTTTATTGGCCGGTTGCCGAAAAGAGGGAGTATGCATGAATGGGTCCTTTTCAGATTGGCAGGATGTGACAAGTTGAGTCCATCATGGGTCTGTGCTGGGGCCTCAACATTTTACAATTTATATGAAAGACTTAGATGAGGGAAGCGATGGCATGTTAGCTAAATTTGCAGATGACTCAAAGATAGGTAGGAAAGTATGTTGTGAAGAGTACACAAGGAGGTTGTAGTCCAATATAGATAGGTTGAGTGAGTGGGGAAAAAAATCTGACAGATGGAGTATAATGTGGGAAAATGTGAAGTTTTTCACTTCGGCAGGAGGACTGCAAAATTCCGAGGTGCTGAGGGATCTAGGTTCTGTAGTGCATGAGTCACAAACAGTTAGTAGGTAGGTACAGCAAGTAACAAAGAAGGCTAATGGAATGCTCTCCTTTATTACAAGAGGAATTGAAAATAAAAGTCAGCATGTGATGCTTCAGTTATACAGGACATTGGTGAGACCACATCTCGAATACTGTCTGTAGTTTTGGTCTCCTTATTTAATGGAGGATGTGAATGCTTTGGAGGCGGTTCAGATGTGGTTTACTAGATTGATACTAGGAATGAGCAGGTTGTGTTCTGAGTAAAGGTTGGACGGACGGTCTTGTTTTCACTGGAATTTAGAATAGTGAGGGGAGATTTGACTGAAGTTTATAAGAACCTGAAAGGCCTTGACTTGGTGAATGAGGAAAGGATGTTTCCTCTTGTGGGTGAGTCCAGTACTAGGGGGCACTGTTTCGAAATTAGGAGTCGCCGCTTTCGGACAGAGAGGAGGAGAACATTTTTCTCTAGAGGGTTGTGTGACTTTGGAATTCTCTGCCACAGAAGGTGGTGGAGACGGGATCATTGAATATTTTTAAGGTGGAGATAGATAGATTCTTATCAGGCCAGGGAATGAAAGGTTATCAAGGTTAGATGGGAGTGTGGAATTCGAAACACAAACCGATCAGCTATGATCTTATTGAATGGTGGTGCAGACACGAGGGGCCGAATGGCCTACGTCTGCTCCTAGTTCATATGCGTGTATTTTTTACTCAGCTTACATGTGAGGTGCTTTTGACTTACTTCTGTTATTGCAAAGTTAGTGGAGGTGCTGTGGTTGGTTTTCTGGAGGTTGCATTGTGAGCTTCTGCAGACATTCATGGAGGACAGAGGATTTGCTAACCGAACTCTGGACGAGTTACGGGGACTGTAGTTACATGACCTACAAATGGAGCAGAGGCTAGAGAGGGGAAACTCTGTAAAGTGGGAGGAGGAGGGGGCTCTGCCCTACCCACCCCGGGTTCTCCAAGAGCAAACAGAGCAGTGGTCCTAATATCGAGCCCTGGGGAACACCACTGTATACTCACCTGGAGTCTGACCAACAACCTTTCACCATTTCTCTCTGTTTACTTTTCATTAGCCAATGTTATATCCACAATATAACTGTCCCTTTAATCCATAGCGTTCAGTTTTCCTAACCTGTCTATTGAATGTCATTTGATCAACCACCTTTTGAACGTCCATATATATAACTTCAATCACACCACCCTCATCAGCCCTCTCCATTGTTTTATCAAAGAACTCCATCAAGTTTACCTCAGCACCACCTCTCTCCACTCCTCCACTGTTGTTAAATTATCAGACTGCTTATGCAACATCCAGTACTGGATGAGCAGAAATTTCCTCCAATAAAATATTGGGAAGACTGAAACCATTGGGCTGGACTATGTTGGGCTCCTGATGTAGGTCTCCATGGAGCCACACATCGGGATTGCTGGGCCTGATCTTTCCAGCTGCGCAGAGGCTCGTGGCTCCCCGCCCCCTCCCCACCAACCACTCGGCAGCGGTACCCTCCTTTAAATATATCAATAAACTTAATGTATACATTTCAGTCCAATTCCCTGTGATCTTACTGACAGCCCGGGATCTTCCATGCAGCGGCTGACACTCACACACCTTCATAATAAAAGCAAAATACTGCAGATGCTGGAAATCTGAAATACAATCCAGAAATGCTGGAACCACTCAGCAGGTCTGGCAGCATCTGTGGAAAGAGAGGCAGAGTTAACGTTTCGGGTCAGTGACCCTTCTTCTCACACACCATCGCTTTCCCGTCCACGGAAAGCCAACGCCACAGAGGTGGGGAAGGGGGGAAAGTAGGATTTTTAGAGTGCTGATGGGGTGGGGGGTGGTGGCTGGTGCTTGTGGCGGGCGTGGCCAACTCTGCATTAATCGTGTAGGGGAAGAAGGGGCAAACTCAACACTTTGGACAGTTGTTGGGTTGCGAGGGTACTCGGCAGTTTAAGTCTTTGGAGGGGCTGGTGGGAAGGCAACTATACAATGTAAGTTTTTTGGGGGAAATGGGCAACATTTTATTTGCAGTGCACTGGCGGGGGTGTGTGTACGGGGTTAAACTTTGCACTTTTTGTGGCAGGTCAGGTTGCCCTTTAAAAATGGCACCAGTGTCTGTCCAGAGACAGCTGACAGCACTACTGTTGTCGCTCAGGCCGTCCCTGTTACGTGATTGGGGGTGGAGTGGGCGGCCCGTTCACTGTATTAAAATGAGACGTCGCCTGCTACATCACAGTGGCACAGCAGACACAGACTGCACATATGGGCCACCAATGTTTCGCACTCCGCTGGGGAGAATAAAATTCAGCCCCTTGTTTTTGCTTCCCGCTCCAATCTCCCTTCCCCAGCTAGCAATTATTTCCTTCTTCCTGGTAACTGTCTGACATTACTATAGTCTGTTCACAACCTTGGTGTCACATTGGACCACAAAATAGGCTTCTTACCTCATACTGGTGCCATCACCACAATCGCCTATTTCCATCTCTGTAACATCACCTGACTAAATCCCTGCCTCAGCTCATCTGCTGCTGAAACCCTCATTCAAGAAAAGAGGCGCTGCTGGATCTGGTACTTGGGAATGAGGTGGGCCAAGTGGATCAAGTACCAGTAGGGAAGCACTTAAAGGACAGTGGTCATTACATAGAACATAGAACATAGAACATTACAGCGCAGTACAGGCCCTTCAGCCCTCGATGTTGCGCCGACCTGTGAAACCATCTGACCTACACTATTCCCTTTTCATCCATATGTCTATCCAATGACCACTTAAATGCCCTTAAAGTTGGCGAGTCTACTACTGTTGCAGGCAGGGCGTTCCACGCCCCTACCACTCTCTGTGTAAAGAAACTACCTCTGACATCTGTCCTATATCTATCACCCCTCAACTTAAAGCTATGTCCCCTCGTGTTTGCCATCACCATCCGAGGAAAAAGGCTCTCAATATCCACCCTGTCCAACCCTCTGATTATCTTATATGTCTCTATTAAGTCACCTCTTCTCCTCCTTCTCACTAACGAAAACAACCTCAAGTCCCTCAGCCTTTCCTCGTAAGACCTTCCCTCCATACCAGGCAACATCCTAGTAAATCTCCTCTGCACCTTTTCCAAAGCTTCCACATTCTTCCTATAATGCGGTGACCAGAACTGCACGCAATACTCCAGGTGCTGCCGCACCAGAGTTCTGTACAGCTGCAGCATGACCTCGTGGCTCCTAAACTCGATCCCACTACTAATAAAAGCTAACACACCATATGCCTTCTTAACAGCTCTATTAACCTGGGTGGCAACTTTCAGGGATTTATGTACCTGGACACCAAGATCTCTCTGCTCATCTACACTACCAAGAATCTTCCCATTAGCCCAGTAGTCTGCAATCCTGTTACTCCTTCCGAAGTGAATCACCTCACACTTTTCCGCATTAAACTCCATTTGCCATCTCTCAGCCCAGCTCTGCAGCCTATCTATGTCCCTCTGTAACCTACAACATCCTTCGGCACTATCCACAACTCCACCGACCTTCGTGTCATCCGCAAATTTACTAACCCACCCTTCGACACCCTCATCCAGGTCATTTATAAAAATGACAAACAGCAGTGGCCCCAAAACAGATCCTTACGGTACACCACGAGAAACTATACTCCAGGATGAACATTTACCATCAACCACCACCCTCTGTCTTCTTTCAGCTAGCTAATTTCTGATCCAAAGCACTAATTCACCTTCAATCCCATACTTCTGTATTTTCTGCAATAGCCTACCGTGGGGAACTTTATCAAACGCCTTACTGAAATCCATATAGACCACATCCACGGCTTTACCCTCATCCACCTGATTGGTCACCTTGTCAAAAAACTCAATAAGGTTTGTGAGGCACGACCTACCCTTCACAAAACCGTGCTGACTATCTCTAATGAACTTATTATTTTCAAGATGATTATAAATCCTATCTCTTATAACCTTTTCCAACATTTTACCCACAACCGAAGTAAGGCTCACAGGTCTGTAATTACCAGGGCTGTCTCTACTTCCCTTCTTGAACAAGGGGACAACATTTGCTAACCTCCAGTCTTCCAGCACGATTCCTGTCGATAATGATGACATAAAAATCAAGGACAAAGGCTCTGCAATCTCCTCCCTGGCTTCCCAGAGAATCCTAGGATAAATCCCATCTGGCCCAGGGGACTTATCTATTTTCACACTTTCCAAAATTGCTAACACCTCCTCCTTGTGAACCTCAATCCCATCTAGCCTAGTAGGCTGTATCTCAGTATTCTCCTCGACAACATTTTCTTTCTCCATCATAAGGTTCAGGCTGACTACATAAAAGGACAAAGGGTAAGAATAATTAACTGAGGGAAGGCCAACTTCAGCGGGGTAAGAATGCAGCTGGGGAAAATAAATTGGAGTCAACGTTTGGCAGGAAAACAATAGCTGAACAATGGGCTACCTTCAAAGAAGAGATAGTTTGGGCTCAGTCAAGGTGTATTCCTTCGAAGGGGAAAGGTAGTGTATACAAATCCAGAGCTCCCTGAATTACAAAAGAGGTGAGTGACGTAGAGATTAAGATGAAGAAGAAAAAGTGTGCTTATGACAGACGCCAGGTAGACAATCCTACTCAGAACCAGGCAGAGCGGAAGCATAAAAGCAAGTAAGAGAAGTAAAATAGAATATGAGAAGAGTCTGGCGGCTAGAATTAAATGGAGTTCCTAAGTTTTCTATAGACGTATAAACAGGTAGCAAAAGGAGGAGTTGCACCAATTAGGGGCAACACAGAGGATTTGCACATGCATGCAGAGGGCATAGTTGAAGTATTAAATTAATACGTTGCATCTGTCTTGACCAAGTGTAACAAAAGTGATTCTTTTTTGGTCAAAAAAAATATTTCTAAAGGCATTTATGGTTCAGCTGAATAAATGTTAGACCGTTTTTTTAAATTAAAAATTGAACCACCAAGAGGTCACTGAGAGGGAGCTGGACTGGCAACAGAGTTACTGGTTATCACAAGGCTCGGGTTGGAGATGAAGCCGAAACCCTGGTAGCGGGCAGAAAAGTGATAAGTTCTCCTTTGATTCGACAAGCCCCGTTGTCGCAGAGAACACCTGGGATGGACAGAAAAACTGACAAGCTTTCTGGTTGTCGGTCAGTGTGTGTGGTTTTACCTTCCGGAAGGAGATAACTTCAAGTCTGAAGAAAAGGTCAAGAAAGCAGAGAGGACTACAACCCAGCTCATTTTCCAGAAATTCCAGAACAGACCTTGTGACGTCAACGGAGTTGAGTCATCTTGTTTCCTGTTTGAAGAAAGCCTGCTAAAATAATTCTGAATGCCGCCTGAAGAGAACTGTTGTCTGGTAACCTGGATGTGTGTGCTCAGAAGTTAGACTGCATGCTGGTTTGGAACAACATAACTCATCTGCTGTTTCCTTCAAAATGGGCAACTAGTTAACCCAAATGCTTTTTGTTTGTAACAGAGCTCTGAGCGAAAAATCTATTTTTTTAGATCTTGTTTTCGGTTAACCAGTGTATATGTCTGTGTTTGAGTTTTAAGGGACTAAGGTAAAAAAAAGTAACTTTAAAATTTGGTTCTGGTTGAAAGGGACTTTGAAGTTTGGTTAAGGTGGGAAGGGGAAGTAAAAATTTAATTGTTGGATTTTTAAAAATTTGATCTGTGTGATATTGTTTTACTTCATTTCTAGTTGAGACTTTTTTATTCGATCCTGGGATGTAGGCATCACTGGCTAGGCCAGCATTTGTTACCCATCTCTCCATAACCCTTGAGAAGGTGGTGGTGAACTGCCTTCTTGAATCGCTGCAGTCCATGGGAGGAAGGTTCACTCACAATTGTGTTAGGAATGGACTTCCAGGATTTTAACCCAGCGATAGTGAAGGAATGGCGATATAGTTCCAAGTCAGAATGGTGTATGACTTGGAGGGGAACTTGCAGGTGGTGATGTTCCCATGCATTTGCTCCCCTTGTCCTAGATGGTAGAGGTCGCGGGTTTGGAAGGTGCTGTCGAAGGTGCCTTGGTGCATTGCTGCAGTGCATCTTCTAGACGGTACACACTGCTGCCACTGTGCGTCGGTGGTGGAGGGAGTCAATGTTTGTGGATGGTGTGCCAATCAAATAGGCTGCTTTGTCCTGGATGATGTCGAGCTTCTTGAGTGTTGTTGGAGCTGCAGCCATCCAGGCGAGTGCAGAGTATTCCATCACACTCTTGACTTGTGCCTTATAGATGGTGGATAGGCTTTGGGGAGTCAGGAGGTGAGTTACTCGCTGCAGGATTCCTGGTCTTACACCTGCTTCATTTATGATAAACTGTTAATTGTTTAGTTCAGTAAAGTGTGTTCTATTCTGATGAAAATAGTGTATCTGATGGACTGTTTCAGCAAGTGGGAAAATGAGAAACAAATGTTGTGACCTGTGGAGAAGCAGGACTGAATTAACAGTGCACACCTCTCGCCTCGGGTCATAACACAAGGAAGAAGGTACAAAACAGGCAATGGTGAAAGAGCAGGTAATTAAGAAACAAGAAGGGTTTAAAATTGATAAAGTGGACATATTAGATAGGCTGTCTGGAGGTAAAGTGAATAAAGCACCAGGGCCAATGAGGTGCATCCAAGGATTATGAGGGAAGTGAGGGTGGAAATCGCAGAGGCACTGGCCATAAATTCTCAATCTTCCTTAGACTAGGGGTGATGCCGGAGGACTGGAGAATTGCAAATATTACATCCCAGTTCAAAAATGGGTGTAAAGTTAATCCCAAGAACTCCAGGCCAGTCAATTTAACTGCAGTGGTGGGGAAACTTCTAGTAATAATAATTCGGGACAAATTAATAGTCACATGGACAAATTCGGGTTAAGTAAAGAAAACAGCATGGATTCCTGAAGGGCAAATACTATTTAACTAACAGCCTGGAGATTTTGAGAAGGTAACAGAGAGGGTTGATGAAGGCAATGCTATTGATGTGGTGTATTGTATTAACAAAAGGCATTTGATACTGTGCCACATAACAGACTTGTGAGAAAACTTATAGTTCATGAATGAAAAGGGACGGTAACAACATGGATACGGCTTTGGCTGAGTGGCAGGAAAGAAAGAATTGTAGTTTGTGGATGTTTTTGGGGGGCTGGAGGAAAGGATGGAGGTCCCCAGGGGTCAGTGTTGGCACCTTGATTTCCCTTATATATATTACAAGAGCGACGTCTCAATTCATTCCATCTTCGCTGCCTCCGGAGAATCCTTGGCATCAGGTGGCAGGACCATATCTCCAACGTGGAAGTCCTCGAGGCGCCCAATATCCCCAACATATACACCCTACTGAGTCAGCAGCGTTTGAAATGGCTTGGCCATGTGAGCCACATGGAAGATGGTCGGATCCCCAATGACGCATTGTACAGCGAGCTTGTCACTGGTATCAGACCCACTGGCCATCCGTGTCGCCGCTTAAAAGACATCTGCAAACGCGAAATGAAGTCCTGTGACATTGACCACAAGTTGTGGGAGTCAATTGCCAGTGATCTCTAGTGCTAGCAGATAGCCATAAGGGCGGGTCTGAAGAATGGCAAGTCGAAGAGACTTAACAGTTGACAGGAAAAAAGACAGAAGCACAAGGAGAGAGCCAACCATGAAATAGCCTCGACAACCAATTTTATCTGCAGCGCCTGTGGAAGAGCCAATTCACTCTAGAATTGGCCTTTATAGCCACTCCAGGTGCGGCTCCACAAACTACTGACCACCTCCAGGCGCTTATACATTTTCTCTCGAGACAAGGAGGCCAAAGAAGGTAACTGACCAAGACCATGGTGTTCAGGGCACAATTTCAGAGTTTGCAGATGATACGAAATGTGGAAGCATTGTGAACTGTGAGGAGGATGGTGTTGAATTTCAAAAGTACTTAGACAACTTGGTGGAATGGGCAGGCAGGTGGTAGATGAATTTCAATGCAGAGAAATATGAAGTGATTCATTTTGGTAGGAAGAATATTGAGATAATGTAAAATAAAGGCCACCATTCTAAAGGAGCAGAGAGACCGAGGTGTATATGTGCATAAGTCATTGATGTTGGCAGGAGAGGTTGAGAGAGCATTTAATATAGCATACAGTATCCTGGGCTTTATTAACAGGGACATTCAGTACAAGAGCAAGGAAGTTATGTTGAACTTATAAAAACACTGATTCAGCCTCAGCTGAAGTATTCTGTCCAATTCTGGGCACCACACTTTAGGAAGATTGTGAGGGCATTGGAGAGAGTGCAGAAAGGATCTATGAGAATGCTTCCAGGCATAAGGACTTTCAGTTATGAAGATAGACAGGAGAAGTTAGGATCATATTCCTTGGAGAAGAGAAGGCTGAGAGGTGAGTTGATTTGATAGAGTTGTTCAAAACCATGAGGGGTCTGGACAGAGGAGATAGAGAGAAACTGTTTCCACTCGTGAAAAGAATCGAGAACGAGAGGGCACAGATTGAAATTAATGGGTAAGAGAGGCAGAAGTGACATGAGGCAATACTTTTTCACGCAAGGAATGGCTAAGGACTGGAATGTACTGCCTGAGAATGTGATGGAGACAGGTTCAATTGAAGCATTCAAAATGCAATTAGACTGTTATCTGAAAAGGAAGAATGTGCAGGGTTATGGGGAGAAGGCGGGGAATGGCACGAGGTTAATTGCTCTTTCGGAGAGCCGATGTGTACATGATACACTGAATAGCCTCTTTCTGTGCTGTAATAATTATGTGATTCCCTGATTCATGCCTTTGTTACCTCTGTGCATAACTATTTCAACTCACTCCTGGCTGATCTCCCACATTCTACTCTCTGTAAGCTTGAGGTCATCCAAAACTCTGCTGCCCATGTCCTAGCTCACACCAAGTTTTCTTCCTCTATCACTGACCGACATGGCTCCCAGTAAAGCAATGTCTTGATTTTAAAATTCTCATCCTCGTTTTCAATACCTCCATAGAACAAAGAACAAAGATAATTACAGCACAGGAACAGGCCCTTCGGCCCTCCAAGCCTGCGCCGATCCAGATCCTCTATCTAAACATGTCGCCTATTTTCTAAGGGTCTGTATCTCTTTGCTTCCTGCCCATTCATGTATCTGTCTAGATACATCTTAAAAGACCCTATCGTGCCCGAGTCTACCACCTCTGCTGGCAACGCATTCCAGGCACCCACCACCCCCTGCGTAAAGAAAGTTCCACGCATATCCCCCCTAAACTTTTCCCCTCTCACTTTGAACTCGTGACCCCTAGTAATTGAATCCTCCACTCTGGGAAAAAGCTTCTTGCTATCCACCCTGTCGATACATCTCATGAATTTGTACACCTCAATCAGGTCGCCCCTCAATCTCCGTCTTTCTAATGAGAATAATCCTAATCTGCTCAACCTCTCTTCATAGCTAGCGCCCTCCATACCAAGCAACATCCTGGTGAACCTCCTCTGCACCCTCTCCAAAGCATCTACATCCTTTTGGTAATGTGGCGACCAGAACTGCACGCAGTATTCAAAATGTGGCCGAACCAAAGTCTTATACAACTGTAACATGACCTGCCAACCCTTGTACTCAATACCCCGTCCGATGAAGGAAAGCATGTCATATGCCTCCTTGACCACTCTATTGACCTGCGTTGCCACCTTCAGGGAACAATGGACCTGAACACCCAAATCTCGCTGTACATCCATTTTCCCCAGGACTTTTCCATTTACTGTATAGTTCACTCTTGAATTGGATCTTCCAAAATGCATCACCTCGCATTAGCCCTGATTGAACTCCATCTGCCATTTCTCTGCCCAACTCTCCAATCTGTCTATATTCTGCTGTTTTCTCTGACAGTCCCCTTCACTATCTGCTACTCCTCCAATCTTAGTGTCGTCTGCTAATCAGACCACCTATACTTTCCTCCAAATCATTTATGTATATCACAAACAACAGTGGTCCCAGCACGGATCCCTGTGGAACACCACTGGTCACACGTCTCCATTTTCAGAAACTCCCTTCCACTGCTACTCACTGTCTCCTGTTGCCCAGCCAGTTCTTTATCCATCTAGCTAGTACATCCTGGACCCCATGCGCCTTCACTTGCTCCATCAGCCTACCATGGGGAACCTTATCAAACGCCTTACTGAAGTCCATGTATATGACATCTACAGCCCTTCCCTCATCAATCAACTTTGTCACTTCCTCAAAGAATTCTATTAAGTTGGTAAGACATGACCTTCCCTGCACAAAACCATGTTGCCTATCACTGATAAGCCTATTTTCTTCCAAATGTGAATAGATCCTATCCCTCAGTATCTTCTCCAGCAGCTTCCCTACCACTGACGTCAGGCTCACCGGTCTATAATTACCTGGATTTTCCCTGCTACCCTTCTTAAACAAGTGGACAACATTAGCAATTCTCCAGTCCTCCGGGACCTCACCCGTGTTTAAGGATGCTGCAAAGATATCTGTTAAGGCCCCAGCTATTTCCTCTTTCGCTTCCCTCAGTAACCTGGGATAGATCCCATCCAGACCTGGGGACTTGTCCACCTTAATTCCTTTTAGAATACCCAACACTTCCTCCCTCCTTATGCCGACTTGACCTGGAGTAATCAAACATCTGTCCCTAACCTGAACCTCCGTCATGTCCCTCTCCTCGGTGAATACCGATGCAAAGTACTCGTTTAGAATCTCACCCATTTTCTCAGACTCCACGCATAACTTTCCTCCTTTGTCCTTCAGTTGGCTAATCCTTTCTCTAGTTACCCTCTTGCTCCTTATATATGCTCCCTATCTCTGTAATATCCTCCAGCTCCACAATCCGCCAAGATATCTGTGCATCTCTAATTCTGGCCTCTTGTGCAGCCCTGATTTTCATCACTCCACCACTATTATCTGCACCTTTAGCTAATGAGGCTCCAAGTTCTAGAATACCCTCCCTTCACCTCTCCGCTTCTCCACCTCGCTTTCATCCTTTAACACGCCCGTTAAAACCTACTTCTTTGACCAAGCTTTAAACTAGTATCTCATTTTCGGGAAGCACCCTGGGACATTTCATTATGTTAAAGGCGCTGTATAAATATAAATTGTTGTTGAAGTTTGCCAAACATGATTTGTTATTACCAGACCCCTGCTGCTTCTTGTTTGTTATCGTATGTTTTTCAAAGAAACGAATATATTTCTCCTGGGTTGTGACCCCATGAAATTCCCCCAGTAGTGATGCGTGTCTGACTGCTCAGTGATTACAGGGTTTACTCTATCTCTCCTTTTCTAAACAGGGTGTAACAATTACAGTGCTCCAGTCCTCTGTCATCGCTCCCATATCCAAGGAGGATTGAAAGATTCTGGCCAGTGCCTCTACTATTTTCACCATTCCTTCCCTCAGTAACCCTCACGCATCCTGTCCAGAGTAAATGTTCTGCTTTATTGTAGTATGCAAGGTGTCGGAATGAAAGAGTTAACGGAATCCATTTGCTCAGTGACTGTAATTAATGTCAGTCTCTATGGAACCTAATTATTTCACTGGAGGTGCTCCATCTTCTAATCGTAAGGGACTCTTTTCAATGTGTTTTCACATCGTGTGAGTGGGAGCATCATCCCTGGCACTAATAGGGACCAGCGTCTCCAGAGAGAGGGGGAGGATAGATCAGAATCTGAGGACAATAGATTGGAATCTGACAACAATGGGTCAGAATCTGAGAACAATAGATTGTAATGTTACAAAAGTGGGCAGGGGATTATCCTGGGATATTGACACTCTTTCTGCATATTATGATCGGCTACCATTAGCATCTAGCATCTATTATGCAGTGAAGATTATTCAATACATTTACTATCTCATCCTTGCTATTGTTGGTGCTCCTGGTAAGTCTCTATATCCAGCTCTTCATTCTATAAACCATATTAAACTGCATTACTGTACTTCTCATTTACTCTGCCCTTGCTGATTTTGGTATCCCTCCAGCTATTATCTTTATATAACCATTGCTAACCGCATTATGGTTTGTGTAATTTAATCTCTCATCTTTGCTTCTGTTGTTGCCCCGGTAAGACTCCAGTTCCAGCCATGCGATATGTAAACCTTGCTTCACTGAAATACTGATTTGGAATTTATTTATTTTTTTGAAGACTGAAGGTAGTGTCATTGGTCTCCATAAGAAACTTCATACCCTATTTGTGAACCACTTACCTTTCACTGGCCAGTGTCTGAGACTGAACAAGACAGTCTACAACCTCTGTAGTAATTTAAACCTGAGCTGATTTCATCTCCATATTCTCTCCATCAACAAACATCCCTACTGCCACCTCTGCAATACCTGCCGTCTCCACCACGGCCTCAGCCCATCTGCTGCATAAACTCTCATCTGTGCCTTTGTTAAATCAACACGTGACTATTCCAGTTCTGTCATGGTCACCTTCCCAGTTATAAACCTCCATAAACCACAGCCCAGCCTGCGGTGGTGTCTCAGTGAACATCAACGTCAGCTCGAGGAACAAAACCTCATTGTCTGATTAGGCATTCTACAGACTTCCAGACTGAACATTGAGTTCAATAATTTCAGATCAAGACTGGCTCTTTTAATTATTTAGCTTTATCATTTTTTTTGCCATATCCTGGCCATAAACTGGATTTTTTAATGTTGCTTGTTTTGGCTTGGGCTGTTCATTATTTTGTCATTTAACACCTTTGCTGCACTAACGCTTTGTCTTTCACCACACCACAAGCACACTCTCTTTGCCTTTGCCCCATGACCTCCTTGTCAGTTAATCTCTATGACCCTCTGTCCTTTCAACACCTCTTTTTTCTCTTTTGCCCCACCCTTGCTTTATATCCTTAAAACCTGACCTTTCTAACCTTTGCCAATTCTGATGAAAAGTCACAGGCCTGAAGCGTTAACTCTGCTTCACTCTCCACAGATGCTTCCAGACCTGCTGAGTCTTTCCAGCACTTTTTGTTTTCATTTAAGACTTGTAGTGGAGTTCCCCAGGGATCAATGTTGGGATCGTTTCTCTTCCTGACAAATATTAATGACATAGACCTTGGTGCACAGGGCACAATTTCAAAGTTTGCAGATGATGCAAAGCTTGGGAGCATTGTGAACTATGAGGAGGATAGTGTAGAAATTCAAACGGACATAGACAAGTTGGTGGAATGGATAGACAGGTGGCAGATGAAGTTCAATGTGGAGAAATGTGATGTGATTCATTTCGATAGGAAGAACATGGAGAGGCAATATAGAATAAATTGTACAACTCTAAAGGGGGTGCAGGAGCAGAGGGACCTGGGTGTATATGTGCATGGGTCATTGAAGTTGGCAGGGGAGGTTGAGAGTGGTTAATAATCCAGACAGCATCCTGCGCTTTATTCACAGCAGCATGGAATGCAAAAGCAAAGAGGTTATTTTGAACTTGTATGAGACACGAGCTCGGCCTCAGTTGCAGTATTACGTTTAGTTCTGGGCACCACACTTTAGGTAACGTGAAGGCATTGGGGAGAGTACATAAACATTCACAAGAATGGTTCCAGAGATGAAAAATATCAGTAATGAAGAGAGACTGGAGAACTGGGAACATTTTTCTTCGAGAAGAGAAGGCTGAGAGGAGATTTGAAAAAAAGGTATTCACAAGTATGAGGTGTCTGGACAGAGTGGATAGAGAAAAACTCTCCCCACTTCTGAAAGGTTCTAAAACGAGAGGGCAAAGAATAAAAGTAATTGGTAAAAGAAGCAGAAGTGACATGAAGAAAACTTTTTCACACAGCTTGTGCTTAAGATCTGGAATGTGCTGCCTGAGAGTGTGGTGGAGGCAGATTCAATCGAGGTAAACAGGAGGAAGTTGGATAGCTGTCTGAAAAGGAAGTTTGTACAGAGTTACATTGAGAAGGCAGGGGAGTGACACTAGATGAATTGCTCTTTTGGACAGCCAGTGCAGACACGATGGACTGAATGGCCGCCTGTAACAATTCTGTGATTCTGTGACAGTTGACCACAAAATGAGCTTCCACCGTTATATTCGTGCCATCACTATCACCACCTATTTCAACTTCAATAACATCGCCTGATTTCACCCCTGTCTTAACTCATCCGCTGCTGAAGCTCTCAGTCATGCTTTCATTACCTGCAGACTGGACTATTCGAACTCATTCTCCCACATTCTACGATCTGTAAACTTGACGTCATCTAAAACTCTGCTGCCTGTGCCTTAACTCACAGCAAGTCTCATTCCCCGATCACTGACCGACATCAGCTCACAGTCAAGCAATGTCTTGATTTTAAAATTCTCATTCTTGTTTTCCAATCCCTCCATTGCCTCACCCCTCACTAACTCTGGAATCCCCTCCAGCCCCACAAACCTCTGAGATATCTCTGCTCCTCTAATTCTGGCCTCTTGTGCATCCCTGATTTTAATTACTCCACCATTGTGGCCACACCTTCAGTTGCCACGGCCCAAAGCTCTGGAATACGCGCCCTACACAGCTCCATCTCTACATCTCCCCACCTCGCTTTTATCCTTTAAGACACTCCTTTAAAACTTGCCTACTTGACCAAACATTTGGTCACCTAACCTAATATCTCCCTTGGTGGTTCAGTGTTATACTTTGTTTCATAATGCTGCTGTGAAGTACCTTGGGATAAGTTCTTGCTGAACTTTGCCAGACATGAATTGTCATTAGCATATCCATGCGGCTTGAAATGTATTATGCTATGCTTTTCCAAGCAAATAATATTTCTGTCCTGGGTTGTGAAATTTCACTACCACTGACGTCAGATTGACTGGACAGTACAGGGTTTACCACATCCCTCCTTTTTGTAAACTAGGTGTATAATTTGCAGCCCTCCAGTGCTCTGTCATCACTCCTATATCCAGAGAGAATTGATAGATTCTGTGCAGTGCTTCTTCCATTTGCACCATTCCTTCTCTCACCAACCCTCAGAATTCCCATCCAGACCGGGTAAATGTTCTAGTTTATTGTGATACAAAAATTGTTGGATTGAAAGGGGTTAACTGAACCTGTTTGTTCAGTGACTGCAATTAATGTCAGTCTCCATGGACCCTAATTGTGTCACTGGAAGATTTCCCTCTTCTATTAATAAGGGGCTCCTTTCAATGTGTCAGTGGAAGTATCACGTCACTCCCGGCACTAACAGGGATCAGCGGCTCTGGAGAGAGGAAGAGGAAAGATCAGAATCAGAGTACAATAGATTGGAATGTTACAACAATGGGCTGGAGTTTCATCTGGGAGTTTAACTTTCTTTCTGCAGATCATGATCAGTTCTCATTAAACAGTCGGATCTATTACTCACAGAGGAATATTCAATACATTTACTACCCCTTCCTGCCTATTATTGGTGTCCCTAGTAAGTCTCTGTATCTAGCTATTAATTCTATAAACCATGTTTAACTGCATTACCATTCTTGTCATTTCCGCTGCCCTCCTTGCTGCTGTTGTTATTCCTGGCAAATTTCTGTCCCCAGATATTAGCTCTATAAACCATTGCTATGTGCATTAGAGTGCTTGTAATTTACTCTCCCATCTTTGCTGTCCCTGGTAAGTCTCTATTTCCTGCTATGAGATCTGTAAAATTTGTTTCACTGAAATAATGTTCTTGCTATTTAAATTTGGGAAGAGTGCAGTTGTCACTGGTCTCCATAAGAAATTCGATCCACTATCCATGAACCACGATCTCCTCATAGCTAAATATCTGAGGCTGAACCAGACAGTTTGCAACCTCTGTGTTCTATTTAAATCTGAGCTGAGTTCATCTCCATATTCTCACCAACCCTGCCTACTACCACCTCTGTACTAACACACATCTCCACCTCTGCCTCAGCCTATCTGCTGCATAAACATTCATCTGTGCCTTTGTTAAATACACACTTGACTATCCCAATTCTATCCTGGTCACCCTCCCATTTATAAACCTCTATAAACCACAGCACATCCAGAACTCTGCTCCCTGTATTCTAACTCACACCAATCCCGATCACCCATCACCCTTGTGCTCACTGATTTACATTGACTCCCAGTCTGGCAGCACCTTAATTTTATTATTCTCATTCATGTGTTTGAATCCCTCCATGGCCTCACCCCTCCAGTTAGTCCCATTCCCCTGACAGTTCCCATATTCCTTTTGAACTTCTAGTATTTTCTTCAATTAGCTTTAAAAATAAACTTCACCCCCTCTTTATTCTACCACTGACCACGGTTTTCAGCTCCACAGCTCCACAGGGCCCAACGTCATGGACGCTTGGATCCATAAAAAGGTATGAGCTGAGCTGCCGGTCACTTCCAGTGCTCCATGCTGGACAGGGATTTAGCGCTGGACAGGGATTTAGTGCTGGACAGGGATTTAGATCGGGTTTATCAAGCATGTGCTGGTAGTGTGAGGAAGGATCTGAATATGGTGCCAATCAGCCATTCCAGCAGCTTTGATGTGTGACTTTGAAACTTGGCCTGTGCACGTCCACTGACCACCTGTGTTAGTCACTCTCAGCTGAACATATATTCAGCAGCACGAGGAGCCCCTCTCGTGTTATTTAAAAGGACCAGACATCCAACTTACAGGTGAGGGGCTTTTGAATTACTTTTGCTATTGTAAAGTTAGTGGAGGTGCTGTGGATGATTTTCTGGAGGTTGTGTTGTGAGCTGCTGCAGACATTCAGGGAGGACAGAGGATGTGGTGACCCAAGACTGGACGAGGTATGAGAGCACTTTTCCTACCTTACCTGCCCCAGGAGCAGTGTGTGAGGTGACTCTGATTCAAAAAGGAGTTAGTCACAGAGCTGTGTCACCTCCTGCAACACATGGAGCCTCACACCAGAGTGATGACGGAGCTGTCAGTGGACGTTAAGATCGCAGTTTCATTGAAAGTCTATGCATTTGGATATTTCCAGGCAGGAGCAGGAGACATATCCAGTATTGAGTAGTAGAGGTTGATGGAGTTCAGAAGAGTGAGGGAGGGATCTCATAGAAACCTGCAGAATTTTAATCAGTCTGGACAGACTAGATGCAGGAAGGATGTTCCCGATGTTGGGGTGTCCAGAACCAGGGGCAACAGTCTAAGGATAAGGGGTAAACCTTTCAGGACTGAGATGAGGAGACATTTCTTCACCCAGAGAGTGGTGAGCCTGTGGAATTCGCTACCACAGGGAGCAGTCGAGGCCAAAACATTGTATGTTTTTAAGAAGGAGTTAGATATAGCTCTTGGTTCTAAAGGGATCAAAGGATATGGGGGGAAAGATTACTGAGTTGGATGATCAGCGATGATCATAACGAATGGCGCAGCAGGCTCGAAGGACCGAATGGCCTACTTCTGCTCCTATTTTCTATGTTTCTATGTTTCCCTGCTTTTGTATCCTTGCCTCCAAGATCTGATATGTTTTACTAAACACTCTCCTAATATGTCCTGCCACCTGCAATGATAAATGCATATGGAGCCCCAGGTCCCTCTGCTCCTGCACAATGTTCAGAACTGTGCAATTAAGTCTATCTTGCCTTCCTATTCCTTCTGGCATAAGGCATCACCTCACACTCCTCTGTACTAAATTCCACCTGCCATTTCTCTGTTAATTCTGATGGATTGTCGATATCCTGTTGCAAGCAGTTTGTCTCATCCTCAGTGTTTGCCACGCGTCCAAGTTCGGTGTCATTGGCAAGCCTTGAAATTCTGCTCTGTATTCCAAGATCCAAGTCATTTATATATAGCAAAAAAAAAAGTGGTCCTAGCACTGACCCTTGGGGAACATCACTGCCTACCATCCTCCAGTCTGATAAACAACCATTTAACACTACTCACCCTTTTCTTTCCATCAATCAATATTTGATCCAATTGGATGCTAATCCATGTGATTCAATTTTGTTATCCAACATTTTAGAACATAGAACATAGAACAGTACAGCACAGTACAGGCCCTTCGGCCCACGATGTAGTGCCGAACCTTTAACCTACACTAAGATCAAACTACCTACACACCCTTCATTCTACTATCATCCATGTACCTATCCAAGAGTCGCTTAAATGTCCCTAATGTATCTGCTTCTACTACCGCCGCTGGCAGTGCGTTCCACGCACCCACCACTCTCTGTGTAAAGAACCTACCTCTGACATCTCCCCGAAACCTTCCTCCAATCATCTTAAAATTATGCCCCCTGGTGATAGCCCTTTCTGCCCTGGGAAAATGCCTCTGGCTATCCAATCTATCTATGCCTCTCATCATCTTGTACCCCTCTGCCAAGTTACCTCTCATCCTTCTTCGTTCCAATGAGAAAAGACCTCGCTCCCTCAACCTTTCTTCATAAGACATGCCCTCCAGTCCAGGCAGCATCCTGGTAAATCTCCTCTGCACCCTCTCTAAAGCTTCCACATCCTTTTGTGTGGTACTTCATCAAACGCTTTCTTAAAATCCATGTAGACCATTCACCACATTCTTTTCATCAACCTGCTCTGTTACTTCATCAAAATAAATTGAATTAGTTCATGAAAGCATGATCTGCTTTTTAAAAATCCGTGCGGACAACCCTTAATTAACTCAAACATCTCCTAGTGTGTGTTGATTTTTTTCCCGCTGATTTAGTTTCTAAAACCTTCCTCACCACTGATGTTAAACTAACTGACCAGTAATTACGAGGCCTGTGTGTTGTCCATTCCCATTGATAATTCTGGGAGGTGAGGGTGACCATCTATGTCATCGTTTTTTCGCTCAGCAGGGGGAAGCAGAATGAGAAATCCCGTGGCTTTGTCAGGATAGCGGGAATCCTGATGGTGTTGGTGTCTCTGCGGGGGCCCCATGTCAATGGGGAGACGTACAGAAACTGAAAGAACTCTCACTCCATTAAAGTACAGTTGGTGTGTGAGCATGCCCAGTACATCATGTTGGTGAATGTTCACTACCCTGTCAGCAGCCACCACACCTTCATTCTGAAGCAGTCAGCCATTCTCAACACTTAGGGCTTCCATACAGAACCAGAATGTGGCTCCTCGGAGGCAAAGAAAAAAACCGTCTAGACACAGCTCATGTTTCTACATCCCTAAACCACCTACCACCGCCACCCAACCTCCCACAATTAACATGTGTATAATGTGAGCAATGGAGTCACCAGGAACATGGTGGAACAGACCATCGGTGTGATGAAGCAATGCTTTCAATGTCTGAACCGCACGGGGAGAGCCCTCCAGTACACACTGGAGCAGGTGTCCAAGTTCATGGTGTTCTGCTGCACCCTTCATATCACCACCATCATGAGGACACAGGCATTGGCACCAGGAATCCGGAGTACACCTCAGGAGGAGGAGTAGGACGCAGGGAGGATATTTCCTGGACGCCTTCGAACTAGACAAGCTGTCGGAGAATCCCTGCTAAGATTTTGTTTCCCATAGGACAACTTCCCTTTCCCACCATGGATCCCCCATTCTCCACCATTTCACCCATCTGAGATGCCCCATCACAGTGTCCCCTTGGTCACCATCCTGTAATAAAAACCACCAACATAAACCTTTTCAGTAACATCTTTATCCAACAGCACATCCAATTATACAAAAAGAAAATGGAACTATTCACCCTTGTATATTCCCTTAGTCTCTGTCTTGTGCCTTCCCTCGACTTGCCACGTGCTCCCCAGTGTTTCCCTAGTGACTGCAGCATGGCTGGTGGAAGATTGCTGACTTTCATTCGGGGAGACTGCAGATGACCTTGCAGGACGTCCTCGAGCAGCTCTGGGCCTTGAGGGCTTCGATTCAAACTGTACCACCTCGACATAGGCAGCAGCCCAGTAATGTTCTGCTCTGAGTCCTGTGTATTATAACACGTTTGTGACCTCGCTGTCCGGGAGCTGCCACATGCACTATCCTTTCCCCCTGCCCTGGCTGCAGTTCGTGCGTTTTCGATGAATCAGCATGTGCAGATTCCGACTCTATACCAGCCTCTAAGGCACACACAGTGGAAGTATTTGAGCTGGAGGCTGTGAGTATCAGACTAAGTGATGGGGCTTCACCATCAGTCCTGTGCTGATGCTCTCTGTCTGTCTCCTGGAGCTGCTGTGACTGGGAAGCTGGCAGTTTTGGGGTAACATTGGGAAGTGTAAAATCAGAAGGGTCGTATTGGGATGAGAGATTGTGGGTGGGTTGGAAAGCAGGAGGTCCATGATCCCACCATCTCCAGCTTGTACATCATCCCAGACAGCAGGATGCAGGGGGAGGTGGGAGTTAAGAAGGGGCATAAGGCAGGAACATAGCATCATCCTGAATGCTCTCGGCGATGTCGGATGCCACGGGCTCTGTCACTGCCGGTCCCATGATGCGAAGAACCATCTCCTCCCTCAAGCTCAGGGGTTGAAGGTATGCCTGGCACTCGCCGGTTCACTTGCTGCTCCCTGTGATTATGGGTCACCTTGTCCTGTAAGAAAGAAGGCAGAATATTAATGATTGTGTTGCACTGTGTTTTGATGATGTGCCTGCCATAGCTGAATAGCTGGAGGTAATTGGAGGCAGTGAGAGGTGGGTGTGAGGCTGCTATCAGTACAAGGTGTGTGAGGGTAAGGTGGAGTATGTGAATGTTAGGTGTGAGTCCTGAGTGTTAGGGACTGCTGATGGGTGAGTGATGGGGGTGTGGTGCATTGAGCAGTGTGAGAGGTTGGTGATGTTGGGGGTAGGAGATGTCATTTGGAGATTAATTCAATGACATTGACCACCCGTATGAGCTCATTAAACTTCTTCTGGCTCTGCTGCCAGATTCTCATGGCGAGAATTCTTGCATTGACCTCCCTGGCCACCTTCACTGATCCCCTTCGGAGGACGTTCCTTGGGAGTCTCCACCCCACCACACGGAAACAGAGCCTCTCTCCTCCTGTCACCCTTCGTAACTAAGACATCCATCCCCACATCCGTGAACCGCAGAACCCTCTGTTGCAGTGTGCTATTTACCTTGTCTCCAATTGCAGAATTTACAGTGAGCACCAGCAGCCTCCAGTGAATCAGTGCATCTTCTCTTTAAGAGGGACAGACTGCGTTTAAAAGCTAAACCTGGCTGAAGCATGTGTCAGCCTCACACACCTTTAGGGCCCTGTTAAGCATCCAGACAGACAGCAGCGCAGGTAACCCGGGGTGGCACGTAGAATTCATGGAAATGAGGAGGCAGCAGGAAGTGTGTTTGTCACCTGCCTCAACAGGAACGGGCACGGGCAGATCATGATCCCTCTGCCCAAAAACACAACGTACTCTCTATTTCTATTTGCTGTTCTCTCTTTCACACTTTCTCACTCTCTGTCTTTCTCTCTCTCTTCACTCACTTTCTCTTGCTCAAAAAATAACAGATTGATGCAGCACAGATGAAGGCTATTCGGCCCTTTGTGTCAGTGCTGTCTCTTCGAAAGAGCCATCTAATTAGTTCCTCTTTCCTCCTCTTTCCCCAGACTCCTGTTTTTCTTTTCCTTTTCAAGTATTTGCTAAATTGCCTTTTGAATGATATTATTGAATCTGCTTCCACCATGTTTTCAGCCAGTGAATTCCAGATCCCAACAACTCGCTGTGGAAGAAAATTCCCCTCATTTCACCTCTGGTTTTTTGTCAACTACCTTCAGTCTGTGTCTTCTTAATACTGAACGTCAGATTTTTGGATTTAGATACACAGCACTGGAACAGGCCCTTCGGCCCACCGAGTCTGTGCCGACCATTAACCACCCACTTATACTAATCCTACACTAATCCCATATTCCTATCACATCGTCACCTGTCCCTATATTCCCTTACCACCTACCTATACTAGGGGCAATTTATAATGGCCAATTTACCTATCAACCTGCACGACTTTTGGCTGAGGGAGGAAACACACAAACTCCACACAGGCAGTACCCATAATATGAGGCTGCAGTGCTAACCACTGCACCACTGTGCCGCCCCTGTTTCTGACACTGGAAACAGTTTCACATTGATTACCTTATCAAAACCCTTCATAATTTTGAATTTTATATCAAATCTCCCCTTACCTATCACTGCTCTAATGAGAACAATCCCAGCTTTTCGAATCTATCCACGTAACTGTATTCCCAGATCCCTGGTACCATTCTCGTAATTAACCTCTGTATCTTCACTACGTCCTTGACATCCTTACCAATGTGTGGTGATCAGAATTGGACACAATTCTCCATCTGGGACCTAACCAATGATGTATAAATATCAGCATTTCCTCCTGAGTTTTATTACTCTGTGTCTCTCTCTCTAACACCAAGGACACTGCATGCTACTAACTAAGATATGTGTGTTTACACCCTAGGTCTCTCTAATCATGCACTCACTCTATAATGGTACCATTTATTTTATATTTTTTTCTTCTCATACTTCCTACCCAAATGTCTCACTTCACATTTCAATGTGTTAAATTCCATCTGCCATGTTCCTGCCCATTTCATCAGTCAGTCTCTGTCCTCCTGAAGTCTGTTACTATCCTTCTCACTGTTTATTAACATTTCTGAGTTTCCTTCCATCTGAAAACTTGGACATTACCCCCTCTGTACACAAGCCCACTGCATTAGCATGCAACACCAGGGATCCCAACAGTCACCCTGGGGAACCCCACTGTGTACTTCGCTCCAGCTGAAAAACAGCCATTATTCCCCACTCTCTGATACCTGTCACCTAGCTAATTTCTTGCATGCTGGGATTGAAAAAGAAAAAAAAGGACTTCCATTTATGTAGCGCCTTTCATGACTACTGCATGTTCCAAAGCGATTTACAATCAACGTATACTTATAATGCCGACTCACTCTTGTACTGTCGGAAAAAGGGCAGCCAATTTTCGCACAGCAAGATCCCACAAGCAGCAATGTGATCATGACCAGATCTGTTTTTATGATGTTGCTTGATGGATAAATATTGTCCAGGCCACAGGAAATAAATCCCCTGATCTGCTGCTAAATAATCTCACAGGATCATTAGCATCCACCTGAGAGGGCAGATGGGGCCTTGGTTTAACGTTTCATTCGAAAGACTGCTCATCTGATAGCGCAATACTCCCTCAGTACTGTCGCTGCACTGTCAGCCTTGATTCTTGTGAAAAAGTCATTTCATGACACTTGATCCTGGAAGCTTGTGACTGAAAGTGGAGAGAGCTACAAACTGTGCCTCGGCTGACTTTGGCCCTTTAATCCCATGTGTTTCTAATTGGGTCACACGGCTGTTATATAGTACTTTATCAAACACCTTTTGAAACGATAGGAAAATTGTAAAAGTACAGGCAGGAAAAGTCATAGAAACATATAATAGCATTGCATGGAAGGGGGTCATTTGGTCTATGAAGTCTGTGCTGGCTCTTTTGATGAGTTTCCAGTGAGTTCCACACCCTGGATCTTTCCCAGATCCTTGAACTTTTCCCCTTAATATCTAACCAAATCACTTTTTGAACCTACTTTTGAATCTGTATCCTTCAGCCTATCATACAATAATTTGCAAATCCGAAACAAAAATTGCATTACAATAATCCCCATGTCAACTCTGCTTCTTTTTTCCAATCACCATAAATCTATGTCCTCTGGTTAATGGCCCCTCATACATTAGAAACATTATATAATTTACATAAACCCTTCATGATGTTAAATATCCCTATCTGATCACCTTGTAAATGTCCCTGCTCAAAGGAAAACAATCCCAGCTACATAACTGTAATCCCTCATCCCTGGAAAAGTTCCAGTAAAACTCTTCTGTCCCCTCTCCAAGGTTTCATGTACTTCCTAAAGTGTGGTTTCCAGTATTGGACACAATACTCCAGATGGAGCCGGACTAGTCTTTTCTATAGAGTTAACACAATATCCTGGCCAGTCTACTCTGTGTCTCTATTAATCAAGCCGAGTAATCTATTTGCTTTGTGAACTGTTTGTTAACCTGTCCAGCTACTTTCAAAGATTGCATACAAACACCTCAGGTCTCTCTGTTACTCTCAATAGCTTTAAAGTTGTGCCATTCAGCTTGTATTATCCCTGGTCATTCATCCGGAAGAAAATGGGCTTATCAGTGATAGGCAACATGGTTTTGTGCAGGGAAGGTCATGTCTTACCAACTTAATAGAATTCTTTGAGGAAGTGACAAAGTTGATGGATGAGGGAAGGGCTGTAGATGTCATATACATGGACTTCAGTAAGGCGTTTGATAAGGTTCCCCATGGTAGGCTGATGGAGAAAGTGAAGTCGCATGGGGTCCAAGGTGTACTAGCTAGATGGATAAAGAGCTGGCTGGGCAACAGGAGACAGAGAGTAGCAGTGGAAGGGAGTTTCCCAAAATGGAGACGTGTGACCAGTGGTGTTCCACAGGGATCCGTGCTGGGACCACTGTTGTTTGTGATATACATAAATGATTTGGAGGAAAGTATAGGTGGTCTGATTAGCAAGTTTGCAGACGACACTAAGATTGGTGGAGTAGCAGATAGTGAAGGGGACTGTCAGAATACAGCAGAATATAGATAGACTGGTGAGTTGGGCAGATAAATGGCAGGTGGAGTTCAATCAGGGCAAATGCGAGGTGATGCATTTTGGAAGATCCAATTCAAGAGTGAACTATACAGTAAATGGAAAAGTCCTGGGGAAAATTGATGTACAGAGAGATTTGGGTGTTCAGGTCCATTGTTCCCTGAAGGTGGCAACGCAGGTAAATAGAGTGATCAAGAAGGCATACGGCATGCTTTCCTTCATCGGACGGGGTATTGAGTACAAGGGTTGGCAGGTCATGTTACAGTTGTATAGGACTTTGGTTCGGCCACATTTGGAATACTGCGTGCAGTTCTGGTCGCCACATTACCAAAAGGATGTGGATGCTTTGGAGAGGGTGCAGAGGAGGTTCACCAGGATGTTACCTGGTATGGAGGGCGCTAGCTATGAAGAGAGGTTGAGTAGATTAGGATTATTTTCATTAGAAAGACGGAGGTTGAGGGGGGACCTGATTGAGGTGTACAAAATCATGAGAGGGAGAGACACGGTGGATAGCAAGAAGCTTTTTCCCAGAGTGGGGGATTCAATTACAAGGGGACACGAGTTCAAAGTGAGAGGGGAAAGTTTAGGGGGGATATGCGTGGAAAGTTCTTTATGCAGAGGGTGGTGGGTGCCTGGAACGCATTGCCAGTGGAGGTGGTAGACTCGGGCACGATAGCGTCTTTTCAGATGTATCTAGACAGATACATGAATGGGCAGGAAGTAAAGAGATACAGACCCTTAGAAAATAGGCGACATGTTTAGAGAGAGGATCTGGATCGGCGTAGGCTTGGAGGGCCGAAGGGCCTGTTCCTGTGCTGTAATTTTCTTTGTTCTTTGTTATTTCAATTAGCTCAATCAGGCATAATCTGCCTTTTGCAAATCCGTGCTGACAATCCTTAATTAACTCAAACCTCTCCAAGTGTGTGTCGTCCTTTTCCCCTGATTATTGTTTCTAAAACCTTTCCCACAACTGGTGTCAAACTAACTGACCGGTAGTTACTAGGCCTGTGTATTGTCCATTTTTAATTCTGGGAGGTGAGGGTGGCCATCTTTGTCATCATTTTCTCCCTCAGCATGGAGAAGCAGGATGTGAGATCCCATGGCTTTGTCAGGATAGCGGGAATCCTGATGGTGTCCGTGGCTCTGAGGGGCCCCCATGTCAACGGGGAGAGGTACAGGAACTGAAAGAACTCTCACTCCATTAATGTACAGTTGGTGTGTGAGTATGCCCAGTCCATCATGTTGGTGAATGTCCTCTATCCTGGCAGCAGCCACCATACCTTCATTCTGAAGCAGTCAGCCGGTCCCAACACTGCGGGTCTCCATGCAGAACCAGAATGCGACTCCTCGGAGACAAAGAAAACCCCCTCTAGACACAGCTCGTGTTTCTACACCCCCAAACCACGTCCCAACACCAACCAACCTCACACAATTAACATGTGTATAACGTGAGCAATGGAGTCACCAGGAACATGGTGGGACAGACCATCGGTGTGATGAAGAAATGCTTTCGACGTCTGATCCGCTCGGGTGGAGCCCTCCAGTACACACTGGAGCAGGTGTCCAAGTTCATGCTGTTCTGATGCACCCTTCATATCATCACCATCATGAGGACACAGGCATTGGCACCAGGAATCCGCAGGCTACCTCAGGAGGAGGAGGAGGCAGGGAGGATACTTCCTGGATGCCTTCGACCCTGACAGGCTGTCGGACATTCCCTGCTAAGATTCCGGTTCCCATAGGACAACTTCCCTTTCCAACCACGGATCCCCCATTCTCCACCATTACACCCATCTGAGATGCCCCATCACTGTGTTATTACAGCACAAAAGGAACTATTCATTCCGACGTGTCTGCATCGCCTCTCCGAATGAGCAATTCCTAATCCCATTCCCTGTCTTCTTCCATCAACGCTGCACATTCTTCCTTCTAATACACCAGTTTATTCAGCTTTAGCATGTTTTTGATGTGGTCACCCAACTGCTGAAAATTATGCAGGGAGAGAGGGAATGGGTGATCCCCAGACAGTCAAAAAGAATCAGGCAGGTAGTGCTGCAAACCCTTGAGTGCATCTCACTCTCCAACAGGTATTCAGTTCAGACTACTGAGGAAAGTGATGCTTCACCTGGGGAGTGCAGCCAGAGCCAAGTCCGTGTCAACACGGGTGGCTGAACTGCAGAGCGGGGTCGAGGGATGACTGGAAGAGCCATAGTGATCAATAGTCAGGGGAACAGGCAGGCGTTTATGTGGCCACAGACGTGAATCGAGGATGGTGTCATGCTTGTCTGGTTCCAGGGACAAGGATGTCATTGAGCGACTGCAGAGCATCTTGAAGGAGAAGGTGAACAGCCAGCTGTCATGGTCCACATCGGAACCAGCGACAAAGGTAGAAAGAGGAATGTCGTCCTGCAGTCAGAATTTATGGAGCGAGGGAAGAAATAGGCCAGCAGGACCTCAAAGTGGTAACTTCTGGATTGCTCCCAGTGCCATGCACAACTGAGTATAGAAATAGAAAACTAAGACAGATGAATGTGTGGCTGGGAAGATGGTGCAGGAGGGAGGGCTTCAGATTCCTGGGACATTGGGACCAGCTTTGGATTAGATGGGACCTGTACAGGCCGGACTGGTTGCACCTGATCGGAGCCGGGACTGGGTTACTTGCAGAACGTTTTGCTAGTGCTGTCGGGGAGGGTTGAAACTAGTTTTGCAGGGGGATGGGGACCTGAGTGTAGAATCAGTAGGGACAAAACCTGAAACGTAAATAGAAGGCAGAAAATTAATGGATGAGTCCAGGAGACAGAGGAAAAGAGGGTTAGAATTCATTTTTAAAAGAGGTTGGCAGTGCTCAAGGGTATCTATTTCAATGCAAGGAGTATAGCAAATAAAGTAGATGAGCTGAGGGCACAGATAGACAGGTAGCAGTATGATATCATAGCTATTACAGAAACATGGCTTAAGGAGGGACAGGAATGGCAGCTCAACGTTCCTGGTTACAGGGTTTTCAGACACGATAGGGAGGGGGATAAGAAAGGAGGGGAAGTGGCAATTTCGGTCATGGAATCTATTGCAGCTGTGAGGAGGGATGATATGTTGGAAGGTTCATCAAATGAGACCATATGGATTGAGCTAAGGAACCAGAAAGGGACAATCACACTGTTGGGAGTGTGATCCCGACAGCCAAATAGTTAGAGGGAGATAGAAGATCGGATATGTAGGCAAGACTCTATGAAGTGCAAGAACCATCGGGCAGTAATAGTAGGGGATTTTCATTACCCCAATATTAACTGGGATAATTTTAGTATGAAAAGAATTGAGGGAGCAGAAATCTTGAGGTGCATTCAGGAGAACGTTTTTGACCAGGATGTAACAAGTCCAACAAGAGAGGGTGCGGTTTTAGACATTGTTTTAGGAAATGAAGATGGGCAGGTGGAGGAGTGACAGTGGGGGAGAATTTTGGTGGGAGTGATCATAATTCTGTTAGTTTTAACTGAATTATGGGACAGGACAAGAGATATATCAGCAGTTAGAGTTCTCAATGGGGAAAGTTGTACCCCAGTCTGTTCAACTGAGGAAACAGCTGTTTGAAGGTAATTCAGTCTCAGAGCAGTGGGAGGCATTGAAAGGGGAGATTCCAGAGGTTCAGGATAAACATGTTCCCACAAAGAAAAAGGGTGAGGCGGCCAAATCTCGAGTCCCATGGATGTCAAGGAGCCGACAGGGTAGGATAACGCAGAAAAGCAAAGCTTATTTCCGACACTGAGAACTCAATACTGCAGAAAGCCGAGAGGAGTATAGAAAGAAGAGGCGTCAAATCAAAAAGGAAATTAGGAATGGAAAGAGAGGGCATGAAAGAATATTGGCAAGCAAAATCAAGGTGAACCCAAAGATGTTTTCTCAATACATTAAGAGTAAGAGGATAACTAAGGGGAGAGTAGGCCCCATAGTAGATCAGAAAGGTAACCTTTGTATAAGGGTGGAAGATATTGGACTGGTTCTTATTGAGCACTTAGCGTATGTCTTCAGAAAAGAGGGGGGATTTAGATATTGTCGTTAAGGAGGAAAAGTGTGAATTATTGGATATAATAAACATAGGGAGAGAGGAAGTATTAGTTTAGTTTAGAGATACAGCACTGAAACAGGCCCTTCGGCCCACCGAGTCTGTGCCGACCATCAACCACCCATTTATACTAATCCTACACTAATCCCATATTCCTACCACATCCCCACCTGTCCCTATATTTCCCTACCACCTACCTGTACTAGGGGCAATTTATAATAGCCAATTTACCGATCAACCTGCAAGTCTTTGGCATGTGGGAGGAAACCGGAGCACCCGGAGGAAACCCACGAAGACACAGGGAGAACTTGCAAACTCCACACAGGCAGTACCCAGAATTGAACCCGGGTCGCTGGAGCTGTGAGGCTGCAGTGCTAACCACTGTGCCACTGTGCCGCCCTATACTGGGAAAGTTTATAATGGACTGGGCAGTATCACCCTGTTGAACCCCGTGATGTAAGTGAAATGTTTGATGCCCCAGAAAGTGGTTAACAAATGTCCTTCACAAACAGAGACCATCATTTTGCAGTCCTCACTGGAAAGAAGTGTAGTGCCAGAGGATTGGTGAACTGTTAACATTGTACCTCTTTAAAAATGGAGCAACGGATAGACTGAATAATTGCAGACCAGTCAGTGTAATCTCAGTAGTGGGTAAAGTATTGGAATCTATTCTGTGAGACAGGATAAACTGTCAATTAGAAAGGCTCAGGTCAATCAAGGACAGTCAGCATAGATTTGATCAGGGAAGATATTGTTTGACCAACTTGATTGAATTTTTTGGACAACGTGGTAAGGATGATAGATGAGGGTAGTGCTGATGATATGGTCTATATGGATTTTGGCAAGGCTTTTGACAAGGTCCCATGTGGCATACTAGTTAAAAAAATAAAATCCCATGGAATCCAGGGAACTGCAGCAAGCTGGATACAAAATTGTCTCAGTGACAGGAAACAAAGGCTGTTTGTTGACGGGTGATTTACTGACTTGAGGTCTGTTTCCAGTGGCGTTCCACAGGGCTCAGTACTGGGTCCCCTGCTTTTTGTGGTGTATATTAACGATTTGAACGTAAATGTAGGGGGCATGATCAAGATGTTTGCAGATGGTACACAGATTGGCCGTGCGGTAGATAGCGAGGAGGATAGCTGTCGGCTGCTCGAAAATATTGATGGCAGAAAAGTGTCAAATGGAATTCAACCTGGTTAAGTATGAGACGATGTAATTGAGGAGGTCAGACAAGGCAAAGGGATAGACGATCAATCGGAAAATACTGAGAAGTGTAGAGCAAGTGAGGGACCTTGGAGTCAATGTCCATTGATCCCTGCAGGTAGCAGGTCAGGTCGATAGGTGGTTAAGAAGGCATATGGAATCCTTTCCCTTATTAGCTGAGGTATAGAATACAAGAGCAGGGAGGTTAAACTAGAACTGTATAAATCAATGGTTAGGCTACAACATGA